>NC_073254.2:54512000-55129000 GCF_029289425.2 Pan paniscus | reverse complement strand
CCCACAGCCAGAAGGGCCTCCAGAGAGTTTCAGCCTTGTCCTAATGGCTTGAGCAGTGATCTCTGCTTACCTAGACCTGGGAATGGGCGTGTGAAGGCTGTGCCCAGTCTGCCTGACATAGCAGGGAGACCCTCAGCTCTGGGGAAAGGTGGTAGAGTGGAGGCCAGCTCACACATCACTCTTGTCTTTGCTCAGACCCTGACATGCTCACAGTTACCCCTTCCGGCAGGCCCTGCATGCTTCCCTTGTTCTCGGAGCACACAGCTAGCACACAGCTCTCTGGGAGAAGATATACACAGCAGAGAAAATCTGAGCCAGTCTCCACTCTCCAAGGTCAGCCTGAAAGGCGAGTTGAGTGCGGGAGGATGAAGGGGTCTCTCTTTCACTCTCAGCCCTGCCACCTCCTCCCCAAGCAGCCTGGTTTTGGCCGGCGCCTTCTCTCGCCTGCCTCACAGCTTGTTGAGAAGAATGAGCTGCTTGAAGGACACTTTACAACTCCATAAATAATCACGATGTTGAGCACACAAGATGAGAGGCACGCCCTCCGAGGTGGGCGGAGGGGGCTGGGAGCTGGCTGGAGTTCTCGTCCCAGGGCCCATTGTCCTGGCTCTGTTCTCTCCAAGGAGCTGCTTTTAACTCGGCCTCAGTGGTGTCAGCCTCTCCTCCCACCCCTGAGTGATTTTTTTCCTGGAGGGGCGGAAGCCAGCAAACCACAGAGCTGTTGCTGCAAGAGAGCAAGAGGTCCAGGCCTAGTGGGGAAGCAGCAGCTTTAGAGAGTTTTTCTGCAGACACAGAGATGGATGCCCAGGAATCGATCCCTCTGAAGATGAATCATGGCAAGATGCACAAAGAAAACCCCTTTGGTCTGAACAGGCAGATAATGTTCCTGACAGGGCCTCTGCTCCTTGTCAATTTGTTGTGATTGGTGGGAGAAAGAGCAAGAAGGAGGGAGGAGAGAGGGAGATGGAGGTGGGGGTAGGGGGGTCACACAGAAAGATGATGGAGACACAGAGGTGCACACAGAGATGAACAGGCACAGAGACCCAGAGATTGAGATGCAGAGACTCAGAGGCATATGCAAATGGAGAGACACTGAGGCAGAGAGAAAATGCAACAGCCATGGAGAAATTCAGGAAGAGAGGGCAGAGATGTTTTCTTCCTTTGATCTCGTTGGGCTAGGGGGAGTTAAAGGCAGGGAGACTCTGGCATTTTGCTGGACATTAAACATTAACCAAGCATTCAGGTCAAGTTAGGCTTTGGCTTGTTGCTAAAAATTAATCAAAATATATATTTGTATATATATACTTCAAAACATCATGTTGTACACAATAAATACATACAATCAATGTTATCTGTTAAATTTAAAAATTAAAAAATGGCCAAATGTTTGGCCAACTCTCAATTACCGATGAATTGTTTCTATGTGTGGCTTCTCCTTGAGCTCTTGGAGGTCCCCTTTCTATTACAGATATGTGTGTGTGTGTGTGTGTGTGTGTGTGTGTGTGTGTTTGAGAGAGAGAGAGAGAGAGTCATGTTACGTTTGATGTCCAGCCAGATTAGATTTGGATTTATCTTTTCATTTCAAATTAGCAATGCTTGCCTATATCAATTCAGGTAATTAAAAGGTAACCATGAGGGAATTCATAGCATGCTCTGCATATCCTTAATGCACCTCAAGATCAGGCTTTCTCTAATTATAACCTCAGAGTCATAAACTCTCAGAACATGGTTCATCAGAGTTGGGTGGAAACCTTATAGGTCTCTCAGTCCAGTCCCTTCCATTGTAGATGGAAAAACGGAGGAACAAAGGCCACGGGGGCCTGATCAAAGGCACACATGTAGATGCAGCCTGCCAGGTGTCTTCAGCTTCTGCTTGCACAAGAAGAGAAAAGATGGAGGGATCCATGTCCCCAGGGCAGAGGGGCCCCATAGCCAGGCTTTGCTGACTCAGAATCCTTCTCAATGATTCTGCTTCTCACTGACCAGTACTAGAGCTTTTTACTCCTAGTCTATACCAGACTTTGCAGGGGTGTTTGGGGAGTGGACAACAGAGGCAGAAGAAAAGCATTCACCCTTGATGTTTATACAAATTCTCTCTCTCGGTACTTCTAGAAATGGATCATCAGACATGGGGACAGAGAGTGGGATACACATTGAGGCTAGTTGTGAGGCAGGTCCTTCAAGATGCAGGAAGGCAGAGTAACTATTTCTAAAACTCATTCCAGGAAGCAGGTAGCCCTAGCCTTCTGGAGCAGCGGTTTTCAACCAGGGGCAATTTTGGCAATGTCTAGAGACATTTTTGGTTATCACACTGGTGATTCTACTGGCATCTAGTGGGTAGAGGCCTAGGGTGCTGCGAAACATCCTATAATGCACAGGAAGGCCCCGCAACAACAAAGAATTGTCTGGCACAAAATGTCAGCAGTGCCAAGGTTGAGAAACTGTCTCCTAGAGGAAGCAATCCATCTTGTTCATTTTCCATCTGTACCACTCACATTCAAGTGTGGAAATGCTCATTGTTTTGCCTATATAGACATGGGCCTTATTCCCAATGGCTCAGAGGGGATAGACTCACTGGTAGGTGAGGTGGGGAGACATGGATGAGCTGGAGGCATATTTAATAATGTGAGTGGGTCTCAATAGACTTTCCCTTTCTACTTCAGTTCAGGAAGAAGGAGAAAGAGAAGACAACCTCCACTTGTTTTCTTCTTACCTCCTTTCTTCTTCTTCCTTACCTTGCACAGTCTCTGCCTGCTTCCTTCTCCCTTATTCAGTTTCTGTTCCAACCCCATCTTGTCTAGGACCTTGCCCTTTCACTTTCTTGATGTCTCTCTTCTGTTCAAAGCTAAATATTACATAGAACAAAGCACAAGTTTTCACCTTTTCCCCTTGGAACCTAGACCCACTGCTACCCAAAGATGATTACCACAAGCCTCACTCCCTGTACATTGGTGTATTGTAGCAATGCCACCCCAGAATGGCTCAGGGTCTCCAGAGGATCCCCCAGGGTGGCCTGATGGTACTGACCCTTCACCCTGACCACTGCACCTGTTGGCAAATAAATTGATTATAGTACCTGCTTAAGGACTCTGATAGAACAGAGGCTATAAACATGAAATATGTGGATCAATGTTTGTACTATTTACTGGCATGTGTGACTCAGGCAGCAAGAGTGTGAACATTTGTCACATGGAGTACAAGGGGCTGGCTGGAGGGGAGTAGTTTTTCTTCCGTTTTTGTGAATTACGAAGTCCCCTGACTTTGGTGAGCATGGAAGAGTTGAGGTTCCCACAGTTGTAGATCCATGAACTCATTCTTTCTTATTTTTATTCTGATCAGGGTTATGTGATTCCAGAGAAATATCATGCAGATGTAAAAAGATCATCAGCTCTGATATCCAAAGGCCTGAGTTCCAATTCTGGCTTGGCCAATGACTAGTTTTGTGACTTTGGGCAGCTAACAGTGTCTTCCATCTGTAGAGTATAGTAATAATAATCTTACAGAGTTGTCTTTTCCTCTGTCCTCAGGCAACCTAGCAACCAAACAACCTTGGAGCACACAGTAGGTGCTTCTTAAACGTTAGTCCTTTCCCTTTGCCAGGAAAATGAAGTCACTGTGTTGTTGGCAAATGTGCCTTCCCAACTATGGAAAATTTGCACATCTTCACCCCCAATATCTACACTTACTGAGTTCTTGATGTGTCCCTTGAGGAAGAATGATTCACTCACTCCTCCAGGTGAGACCCTGTCAGCCTCTCCAAAAAGTCTTCACACTGTAAAAAAATGGGCAACCTGACTTATCTTTGCTGCCCCTGCCCTCTCCCAGCACTCTTTGCCAGTTTTCCCTGCCCAGACACCATGTAGTTGATCATTCAGTTCTGCACAGCTAACCCTCCAGGTTCTGCTAAAGGTCCTGCCCTACATTGTGCCAGGGTGGAGTGAATGGATGTGGGTGCAGAAGGAGTTAGGTCCTCAGAGAGGCATGGATTACAGAGACCACAGCCCTCCAGGGATCCAGGACTCCCTGGTATTAGAAGAAGACAGAATTCTGCGGGGGTCAGGATTCTGCTCTGACTGGACATATAACCCAGATGCCATATGACTTGGAGGGTCCTGTTGGCCAAACGGTCCACTGCTGAGTTGTGCCACCCACTGGGCCAGACCAGAACCATACCCATCCTCTCCACGTTCTTTGAACTCTGAGTTAGAGTGGCACATGGTAGGTACCCAGCTAAAGTTCCCTCAGGAACCATTGCCTCAGAGCCAGCCATGGAAGCAGGGCAGGGGATTCCTGGCCCAAGGTCAATGTGTTGGGCCATTCTCACATCACTATAAAGAAATACCTGAGACCGAGTAATATATATATATATATATATATATATATATGGTTTATTTTGGCTCATGGCTCTGCAGGCTGTATGAGTAGCATAGTACTGGCACCTGCTTCTGGTGAGGGCCTCGGGAAACTTCCAATCATGGCAGAAGGCAAAGCTGGAGCCAGTGCATCACATGGCGAAAAAGAGAAGGGGGTGGTCCAGACCCTTTTAAACAACCAGATTTCATGTGAACTGACTGAGCAAGAACTCACTCATCAACAAGGGGATGGTGCTAAACCATTTGAGAGATCCACCCCATGATCCAGTCACCTCCCATCAGGCCTCACCTCCGATACTGACAGGATTGCATTGGGGATCCCAACATTGGAGATTGCATTTCAACATGAGATTTGGAGGGGGAAGACATCCAAACTGTATCAGTTGGCCGGTGCTGGCTTCCACAGTGTTCCTGATGAGGCCACGGTAGGCCTCACATCCAAGCTCTTGCTACTTCCAAACTGGAGGATACCTGCTGTCTGCCTCCCCAGTTCTAGAAGGCAGAATGTCCACACTCAGATAATGCATATGACTAAGGAGGTACTGAGAGGAGGCAAGTTTGGAGGGTGCACTTCTTAGGAGTCTTTTCATACAATTCAGCCAACAGTGAGTATCTTTCAACCCACTTGTGGACATTCAGATGAGAAAACCCATGGGCAGGGGCAAGGGCAAGGGCAACATTCTCTCTTTCTCCCTGTCCTTCCTCCCTCCCTGTAGGGATGTGCACCACCCTTCCCCCCTCACCTGCCTTCTCTTAAGTCTATTTTTGGAGCCTCAACTCTGTGTGTGTGTGTGTGTGTGTGTGTATAGTATGTGCATGTGTGTAAAAGTAAAGGGCCCCAGGGAAGGTAGATAGGCTTTCTCTCCAAAATATGCCTGTGTGTGCAGACCTCGCTATTTTCACAAGGGCTCTAAAGGGGATAACAAAATTAAGTTAAATCAAGCACAATGCAGTCAAATTATAGCATTTAAGCACCATATCAGCTTACAAAGTGCCTTCATGTGTAGTCACCAAAACATCCTGTGAAGAAGTATTCATTTTAGCCCTAAATTACAAATAAGGAAACTGAGGTTTAAAAAGAGAAGAACTTGCCTGAGGGCCCACCAGTGGTAAGTGACAGAGGTGGACCTAGAGGTCATACCTTTTGACTGCAAAGCAAAAGCTCTTTCCACCTCACAGAAGAGTTGGCAAGAGAAGATAAATAGGTGTGTCCAAGTTTCTAGGACCAGAAGGCCACTGCGGGTGAGCCTGGAATATAGTTCTGGGTTTCTGAGAGCCAGAGTCAACAGCTAGAAAGGAGAGAGAGGGAGGAGATGATTTCAGAGAGTGGAGGGGGAGGGATAGTCATGGGGAGATGGGCATGGTGAGTGCAGGGACTTCAGGGGCAAAGTTGTGCAGGCACAAGGGAGCTAGGGGCAAGTGATCGTGGAGAGATAAGGGACCAGAAAAGTGCCTTCATCTGTTTCCTCCATGGGTCTCTCCCTCTGTCCCTGCCTCCATTTCTTGGCTTTTGTCCCTGCCAGAGCTGATCCTTAGCACCCCCAACACCCTATGCATATACTTCATAAGACTTCCTGGGGAGCTGGGAGATGCGTAAGAGGCATGCGAAACCCTGGTCTAAAGTTCTGGCTCATCCTTTCTCCCAACACTCACTTCTGCCCCTTTGCTCCAGGGAACACTAGCCCCAGTACAGTGAAACCACAGAGACATACTTTGCAGGGGTCACAGAATTATATGGGTCATCTGGTCAACCCTCAGGGCATAGTAGAGAAAACTGAGGCCCAGAGAGGGGAGGTGGCTTGCCCAAGGACACACACTGGTTAAGAATCGGGGCAGGGAGCTGGCATAAACCAGACTCTTCCCCCCACTGCAAAGGCTAAGAGGGAAGAGGGCACTGGAACCTCCAAGCCATAGCCAGCAGCAGGGCCACAGCCCGAGACACTGCCTGCCTCTTCCAGAGTTGATCCCAGACACTCTATCTTCCTCCCTGGTTTACTGTTTAGTGTTTTTAAAGCACATCTCAGTTCAGTGCTTTTGCTACAGTAAATATCTAATAATTGTTTCAGACTCTATTACTCGCCTCACAAAATAGTGCCTGGAAATGGTGCTTATTTAGGTTTGTGCTGAAAAAGAAAAAACTCAGAAAAGTCCTGTCACATCTCAAGTGCTGTTGACTGTTTGTGGTCCAGAGATGGGGGTGGGGCGTGGCCCACTGCCGAGTACCTGGTGCTGGATACTCCTTCTAGCTGTGGGGATGCTGGTGCATTTATTAACCCTGCTAAGCCAGTCTCTGCCTCCACAAAAGCTGCTGAGACTGTGTGTGTGTGTGTGCGTGCGTGCATGTGTGTGTGTGTGAGAGAGAGAGAGAGAGAGAAGAGATTTACAGGCTGAAGTATATCTCTGAGTATTAATATAAAAATGTGTATGCCACATATCACCTTGTGTGTGCGTGTGGGCATACACACATGTGTTCAAACATGAAAGTGAGTCCATACTTTTAATGTTCACAACCATCCCCAAAATTGTCCTCACAAAAGAGACCACAGCTGGAAGGCAGGGGTCATAATAATCACATCAACTTTACTATTTACAAATGGTTCTCGCATCCATGATTTCCACTGATCCTCACAACCTGGATATTTCCATGTTCATTATTCAGATGAGGACACTGAGGCCCAGGGAGCTCAGAGTATGGACTGAAGTTCAAACACTGGTAAGTGTTGGGGCTCAAGTTTTGACTCCATGAAAGTGCAGAGGCTAAGACACCAGATTCAGAAACACTAGTTTTGGTGTCAGATTTGAATCCTGACTTGAGCATTTACTGGCTTCAAGACTTTGGGCAGAGGATTGTCTTACTTAATCCATGGTTTTCTCATCTGCAAAATGGGTATTGCAGTGTCTACCTGCTTATCTCATAGGAAAGTTATAAGATAAACAGTTGTTGTGAAAATGATGCAAGGTCACAGGTGTAAATGTTCCGCATAACGCCTATCCTGTTACAGGCACCTGTACATATTTGCTGTTACTGTGATCAGCTAATCCAATTCCATGCCTCTGTCTACAGTCCCAGCTAAACAAGTGCCTATCTCCTTGCCCTGGGTCAACCATCGTGTCACTAGATCAGCAGTTTGAAAGCATTTTTGTCTCAGCGTCCCTTTACACTGTTAAATATTATCAAGGAGTCTAAAGAGCTTTCATTTATATGAGTTACACATACTTTTATCTTCAGAGAAATTTTAAAATATTTATATAAAATATTATTATTTTAAAATCATAAACCCATTGCATAGTAATACAAATGATATTTTTATGAAAAAATAACTATTTTACAAAAAAAGTTTGTAAAAACAGTGGTCTTGTTTTCCATTGTTGGAACTCTCTTTCATGTCTGGTTTATCAGAAGACAGCTGGATTTGCATGCCTGTTTTTG
Organism: Pan paniscus; assembly: GCF_029289425.2. NCBI lineage: Eukaryota > Metazoa > Chordata > Mammalia > Primates > Hominidae > Pan > Pan paniscus. The sequence goes on along the minus strand of NC_073254.2, from coordinate 55,121,197 downwards.
CATTCAGTCTGTTGTGATATCACATGTCATGCAGCCTGTGGAATATGCTACTGAATGCTTGTGAAAGAATCAGAGTGAAAAAGGCAAATGACACCTCGGTATTATTATAAAAATAATTTTGACTTCACTGGCCCCCAGAGGCCCCTGGACCATGCTTTGAGAACCACTGCATGAGATGAAGACTAAACTCTCTTCCTGTCCAGGCAGGCTGTGCTTTTATGCATTTCTGCCACTATATCTGGAAAATTAAGATTGACTAAGACAAAAGCAAATAATATCCGTGTTAGGTTTCTCCATTGTAGGGCATTGACTTGTGAACCTGATATTGACAAACTAAGGTTGGCTACTTTTTACCAACTTCTTCACTTGTGTCCACCATTGGCCCTAGGCTGTTGACTGATTGATTTATATCATATGTGTGTCATTGAAGAGGCATTTGAATTTACTATCTGACATAAGAAGATTGAGTGATTGCAGGGCTGATTGCTGCAAAGCTTTAACAATCATCATTAATGACCCAGGTTCTTCTTTATTCTCTACAAGCTTATTATATCAGCTTTGTCTCTCACATGCTCAAGATGGCTGCAGCAGTTCCCACCACCATATACAGACACCACAACACCATCGTCAGATAAACCATTGTTTCTTTTTGGTCTCTTTGTATTAGTAGGAAACATTTTCCCAAAGGGCTTTCCCTCAAATGCTATTGTCTAGAATAGAGTCTCCTGCTATATCAGTTTCCTGGGCTGCTGTACCAAAGCATCACAAACTGGGTGGCTTAGAACAGAAATGTATATTCTCACAGTTCTAGAGGCTTAAAGTCAAAAGCAAGGCTTCAGCAGGACCATGCTTTTCCTGAATATGTGGTAGAAGGGTCTTTTCTTGTCCCTTCCATCTTTGCAGCTCTGGTATTCCTTGGCTTGCGGCACCGTAACTCATCTTTCATGTCTTTTCACCTAGTCCTCCCTCTGCATGTGTCTGTGTCCAAACTTCCCTCTTTTTATAACGATACCAGTCACATTGCACTAGGGCCTTCCTTAATGACTTTGTCTTAACTTGACTATGTCTGTAAAGACCCTATTTCCAAATAAGGTCAAATTCACAGGTACTGGGGTTTATGATTTCAATATATCTTTTCTGGAGGGATGCGATTCAACCTCTAACCCCTGACTTTTCTTAAATTGGTAGCAAAGGAAATACAGGCATGGCAATTGGCTTCCAGGGGGTTTCAACCAAGGTGTATGTAGCAGCCTCACTGGGGAACATTTGCACATGTGGGGAGGAGCTTTTGGAAAATGTAACATCTGGGGCCTCTCTGAGCATACAGTCCCTGGCAGGCAGAGATGCTCCACGTCTGTATCACAAATGCCGATGGTGTGCCGTGGAGAAGCGCTGGGGTCCTGTCAGGGCCAAAGGACACTGGCAGCACATCTGGCCTCTGTGAAGAGGATGATCATTGGAATACAGCCAGAGACACAAAGGGAGGGAGCAGATTCAGGAAGGCCATTAACAATGTCTGCTGATTGTTGAACTGATTTCATTGTGTGTGTCTTTCCAAGGGCCTCCAGCCCAGAGCTTTGAGTAAAGCTACAATTATCTTCCTCTCTGCTGGGCCTCTCCTGATGACGGTGAGGAAGAACAGTGCAAATGAATGTTTTGTTTGTTAGAAATATTGTCCTCCCCTCCCCACCCACACTCACCCTGTACCCCCTAAGTTAGTAATGCAGCCAATTTTGAGAGGAGGAGAAGAAATAGAAGAAAAGAAAAAATCACTCACAGCTTCACAACACAGCCACTATTATGTTTAAAACTTTTAATTTTGAGATATTTTGCTATGTGTGTTTTATTTATGAAACTGAGATCCTTTGTGTATTCAAAATCAGGCATACTACTTTTAGGAGAGTAATGCCTATTGTTCTAATTATAAAATACAGGGGATGCAAAAAATATGATTATAATTCCCAGACCTAATTCCCCAATAATAATGACTGTTATCATTGTTGGATCTGTCTAGTTTGTTCCCCCTGCTAAGCATTCTAAAATAAAATTTTGAATATATATATGGGTTTTTTTAACCCCAGTTAATCAGTAACATTTACAAGTTTGACAAAAAACACAATATAAGGGGTGGCTTGGTGGCATATAATATCTGCCACTAAGACTGTCCCTATTTAAAAAGTATAATGATTCAGAACATTAGTGGCCAGGTTTCTAGAAGCCATAGGTCTCTTCACCTGGAGTGGAGTGGTCTGGGTGAAAACCCAGGGTCTTCATTGCATCCTGTAACTCCTGTGGAATTGCAGAGAAGACTATGTGCTGAGCTGGAGGCAGCAACTTTCTCTCTAGGGTCTAATGTGACAGTTGTTATAAGTCCCCCACTGTGAAGCCTCTAGGACAGAGAAGACAGATCCAGGAGAACCACTGTCACCCCAGGCACCCACCAGGCTCAGCATCTGTAAGAGAAGCCACTGGTGGTGGGTCAATAAATGGCCCGGGAGAGTTCCTTCCCTTCTCTAGACCCATTGCCTCCTGGATAAAACCAGAAGGGGTAGACTGATGCTTTCCAAGGGCCTCTGCAGCTTTCTCAGTCCAGCCAGAGCTCTTCCTCTCCTCCCAGCTGAAGGCTGAGTGGCCATTGATCATTCAGCCATAGGAGGGGAGCCCATGGCAGATGGTTCATCTCTGAAGGTTCCTGAACACTTTCACTCTGCTTCACTCCCTTCCTGAGTGCAGTTCAGAGCCAGGCTTCAGGGCCACCCAAGGTCTGTGGGCCTGCAGGTTGTCCAAGCAACCACCCTGCTGATCCAAGGGAGAGGGCAATGCTTCTCCAATGAGGATGTCTGTGGACCTGGGGCTCCCTGCACACACCATGGGGACGAGCCCCATCAGCTCCATATCTGCCCCCCTTGTCTTCCAAGCTCTTCCCGCAGCTCCTCTGGCTCGTCCATGCTCACTCAGTGTGCTGCACCCCTCCCACCCCCCATTCCCTCTGTCTCTCTACAGACCTCCTGCTCACGCTCCATGCCTGACCCCCTCCTATCCACCCCAGCCTGCACCTCCTGCCTTCCTGTGTATGGGAAATGTTAAGTGGAGACATGCTCACTCTGTCTGTTGCGATAGAGACGCAGCAACTTTCTCCCCTGATCGATCTGTCAGGCATGATTAGGCTGCCACGAGACACAGGCAGCTCACAGCCCAGCCAGCCCAATGGGCTGACAGCTTCCAGCCAGGATACTGCTGGGACACACACACACACACACACACAAGCACACACACAGACACACACACTCAGAGGCACACACACAATCTGCCTAGACTGCATCTGGGGCCTCACTGCTGTGACTGGGAAAAACTGTTTAAAGAGAGAAGCCCACTACTTGGGTGACCACTCCCTAAATCACTCCTTTTTTGATTCTACAAGCATGTACAGAGTGGCCTCTCTGTGACAGGTCCTGTTCCAGAGCTGCAAAGCAGCAGGGAACAAAGCTGGCTGACAAGGCTGCCCTCAGGGAGCCTACAGGCTCACAGTGAACAGACAACCCCTGGTAAGCTTATAAACAAGTAAAGCTTTCAGCGTGAACAAAGATGCTGACTGCATGGAAAGGAAGGGAAGAGGAGAGCATGGCAAGGGACTGGGGTGCTGATGGGTCCTGGGCAGGTTGTAGGAAGAAGCTCTAAATCCCCTTGTTCTGGGAACTGCTCACCGTCGCCAGCAGATGACATGGGTTCAAGCCACCTCTGCCACTAGCTGTGTGACCCTGGGCAAATCACTTAATTTCCCTGTTCCTCAGTTTCTTCATCTGTAAAATGGGAATAACACAAGTCACTCTTCATAAGATTGTTGTGAGGGGAAATGAGTTAAATGCATTCGGGCTGCTCAATAAGGTGGTAGGATGGACAGGAGTTCCCTCTCCCAGAACGGAGCCCTGCAGGTGAGGGCCATAGGCAGGTAAGTGTAGAGGCAGGGCATACAGGTCAGGCGGGTTGGAGCCTACAAGACAGAGGGCCTAGAGAGGTAAGAATTAGAGCCAAAAACGGGTCATCCCACTTCTGATTTGGGTCAGGTCAGGCATCCAGGCAGCATTGAATTTCATCCTCCAGGAAGGCATTCTATACCTAAACTTTCTTTATAAAAATATGTGAAATGGCACAGATTGACACTCATACAATTTGTGGGAGTCTAGGAACTCTGGGGGCCTGGGCATATTTCACTGAGCCTCTGTCCTGAAGTTCCTCCCTGTCCTCCTCCCGACACCCTCTACTCCTCTCCTTCCCCGCCTAGCCCCTCCGGCACAAAGATCCTGAAATGTGGCAGACTCCACAGACAGTAAACTCACTCAGTGTGGGCACCTATAAATAAGTCAAGTGGAAAGTTACACAAACAGAATGAGGACATCCTCACATCACAGGGCTCTGCTCCATGGCAGTTCAGACCAGGATCCCAGCCTCCTTACCTCCCAAGTTCCCAGATCTGTTTAAAGAGTCCTGAATCTGCTGTGGGAGCCCCCATCCTTAGGATTTCTGCTACAAGTATCCATGCTTAGACCCACAATTGGCAATAATAGGAAAGGAAGACAAGCCCTTACTTAATGGAGCCTGGTCTGAGGGAGACACAGTCCCAACCTCAGGGAGCCCCAGTCTGAGGGAGATGCAGCCCTGTCCTCAGGGAGCCCCAGTCTGAGGGGAGGTTAAACCAATAAAAGCCAGCAAACAATAACAACAAATACATAAGACTAGAATATTGTTTTGAGACAACAAGAATAGGAAATACCAGATAGGAATAACTTTTCATGGCTTTGAATTCCAATATTGATCCCTTGAGGATGGGGAGCGACAGGAACAGAGGCCTCACCCCTCCCGGATTAAACCCAGATCATCAGGGCCAGGAGTGCTGCCTGGGAGAACACGGTGCATTTTTCATCCTTCCCTTCTTCATCTATCCATTTCACACTGAGCTTTGCCCTCTCCAAGGGCCTTACCATGCCCATTATGTCACTGGAGCTTTACAACAGGAGCTTCAGAAGCCCTCCGACATGTGGTAGATGGGGAGCGTCATTCTTATTGTAAATGAGGGGAAACTGAGGCCCTAGAATTGAAGCAGATTCCCTAAAATATCCTCAGCTGGTTTGCCCAGAGCTGGGTCTGGGATCTTGAATTTTGGCCAGTGGTATCTCCTAATGTAATGCCGGTTTCCCTCTTGTGACTCTGTTTCTCCTTTTTGAAGTGGAGATCATTGCAATGCCTGCCTCATAGCAGCATTGTAGAAATCGAATGCATAATGAAAATCGAGCCATTCCAAAGATACCTGGCACACTGTAAACTCCCAATTACAACTACTGCTACTCCTATTCCTATTTGTTGTTGTTTATTCTGTGTTCCTTCAAAGCATGGATTTTTTTTTTTTTTTCTGTCACCAGGCTGGAGTGCAGTGGCTCAATCTTGGTTCACTGCAACCTCCACCTCCTGGGTTCAAGTGATTCCCCTGCCTCAGCCTCCCGAGTAGCTGGGACTACAGGTGTGCACCACCACGCCTGGCTAAGTTTTGCTATTTCAGTAGAGACGGGGTTTCACCATGTTGGCCAGGACGGTCTCGATCTCCTGACCTCGTGAGTGCTGGGATTATAGGCATGAGCCACCGCGCCCGGCCCAAAGCATGGATTTTGATGCAAGTGATTTATTTGGGAGGTGAGGCAGGGTGTGGGGCCATGAGGAGGGAGGGGAAGGAAGCCCCTGAAGGGTATGTTAATGAGCAGCCACCACTGTGGAGAAGTGAGTCTCCATCCAGCTGGGGACCTCTTGGCCATTGTATAGAACACACCTCAGCATCGTCCCCTCTGGGGGCAAGGAATCCAGGATGTTTACCCTTCAGCTCCCAGGCTTCATTGACTGCTCCGGGACTGTCAACTCCTGACAGCTGGGGCCTGTTCTGTGCATGAGTCAGGAGAAAGCCTGAGCCCAGTCATGGTGCTTACTGTAGGGCCCCAGGGCATGAACTGGGACAGTGAGTGGAAAGAACACAGAGTGTATCCACTACATACAACACTGGTCCCTAGAGAAATGTGATTCTCCTTATTGAATCCCACTGGACTTGGGACAGAATTCTGTAAGTCTGGAAACTCCTGGCTGAAGTTCTCAAAGGCAGGACTTCATCTGCTTTGGCTGCTGCTCTATCTTCAGTCAAACACATTGCTCTGCACACAGTAGGTGCTCAACAAATATTTCTTGATAGCTACAGGAAGTCCCTTGTAATAGCGCTTTAGGGCTCCACTTTACTTTCTTGTCTGTGCCTCTCAATACACATGCTCAGTCCTCCAGGGCAGGCCTGTACTCTGTGCAGCCTGCGTACTTAGCACGGTGACTGGCACGTGGCGAGTGCTTATGACTCACATGTCAATTGAATGCTCAGGATTCCTGGAGTCCAAGAAAGAAGACAGCTCTATTTTGGGTGAGGAATGGAAACCAGAAGCTGGTTCCTCAGTGAGCACAGAGGCAGGATTTGGGGGCAGGAGAGCTGTGGGAAGCCATCTGGAGAAGACTGATGGATAAACATGAAAAGTGTCAAAGCCACCTGGAGAAAAGGCAGGAGATAATGTCTCATTGCCTCACCAAGTTGGTGGGCCTGTGATATTTCCAAAAGAACTGGCCCTTGGCTTGAGAAAGCTGCTGTGGAACCCATGCTTTACAAAGGATAAATGGGAATTTTGAAGGGAGGAAGGCCCGCAGAGGAAGCTTTGAGAGCAGCAAAATTGGAGGCCCCAGCAGGTATTGTGCAGCCTTGCCAGTAATGAGAAATCCAAGAATAGTGGATACAGCAGAGAAACGGCCACAACATGAAGGAGAATGGGAGCTGAGGGCCTGCGGACTTCTGCGGCCTCCATCAGTCTAGAGGGTGATCGAGGAGGGAAAGGAGATGAAAGCAGGAGAGAATTGGAAGCACTTAGGAGACCACTTTAGATGGCCTTTCTTGATCTCCATTTCCTCTGGACAAAGCCAACCTTACAATAGTAATCAACTGACAGCAAGAGATGATTTTAAAGGTGTATCAATCAGCCATTGCCACCATAATGCTGTGTAACATACCAACTCAAAATTCAGTTGTCCAAAACAACGCTCATTTATTTTTAGACATTTTTTTGCTTCTCAAATTCTTTCACACTGTTCTGGTCAAGATGTAGGTCCTATGTCCTCTCTCCTTGAATCCGAGCTGAACTTTGTGACTAGCTGGTAACCAACTCTGAAATGGTCTACCTCTAGATTTTTGTAATGCAAAAAACAAATATCGCTTTAGTTGGATATTCTGTTATGTACAGCTGAAAGCACCCCGATGGATGCAAAGATATTTTAAGTCACATCAAAAACCAGAGAGAGATTTTTAGCCAGGGGTCCCTCCCACAGGGCCTCAGTAGCATGCCTGTGGATCCAGTAGAAATAGTTCTTCTCTGTTACTGCACATCCTTCAGTGGACCTCCTCTCACCACACACCATCCCTGACCAACCAGAGGACTCATATCCTGTCTCACCTTGGCTTGCCTGTTCATCTTCACCCTTCGTAATTTCTGTCCCTTCTCCCAAATCCGGCAGGATTGTCTGAGAGGATCATGCTTCTGCTCTTTAGCCCTCATGGAACCAACCAACCAGTTGGCCCTGCTGGTCTGATCGCCCTCCACAGATGGGCTTGGAGCCATAAGTCCCAGCTCTTACAGCAAGAATCCTCCATCTTAGCAAGACAGATTTATACCATAACCCTCAGGGATGTGGAAAATTACTCATCACAGTGTACCTTCTGGGTCAAAGATCTGCCAGAAGTAAGAGAAGTAGAAAGCTCTGGAATAGTGGACTCTGTAGGGGATGTGGCCAGGGATCCTTAGTGCTGGAGGTGAAGAGATGACTAAAACAAACGCTATTTGTTGATCTGTGGTTTTGATGGATCTTCTATCCTCCTTGATGTATTTATATCTTGTTCTGCAGTCATGACACATTTTTACTCTCTCTGATTGTAGAGGCCTCTCACCCTCTGTCTTCACCTCTTAGCTTAGTACATGTGTATCTGTCTGTCTTTCCAGGTTTCTCTCAGTGTTTGTCATTCTGCATGTCGCCCTGTCTGGACCTTGTCTCTGTATCCTTTTCTCTCATGCACATGAAGTGCTCAGCAAAAGTGAGCTAAGTATTTGCTGACTTTCTGGGAGTACATATGTGTCTCTACCAGTCTTCATAAAGTCCTCCTTTAGTATTTAAACTTTTAAAGTTAAACATTTTAGGTCTGGGGGTGATAAACAACTTCATATGTCATTTAAAGGCAGATGAAATTCTCTTGTCACAGCTGATAAACACTTTCGATCCACTGCCATAGAAAAACAGATTCTCTTCTCTTTCAGAGTAATCCTTTTTCATTTGTTGCAGGAGCTAAAATTGTCATTCTCCTTAACTTCAACAAATTGAATACATTGGCTTGTGGGCTGTATGAGGAGGTTAGCAAAATTATGCATGGTCACTAGAAGGAATGGCTCACTTCCCTCAATGTGGCCCAGCCCCAGCCCTGGGGACCAGGCCTGGTGCAGAGTGTTAAGGTCTCTGGCCACCTCCCAGAGGTGGCTTCCTGGGAGAAGATAAATAAAGGGCTGACTTCCTCAGACATCTGCTCCATTGCCTGATTGACAGTCATCCCCACATCCATTTGCCCCTACTTCCCCATCTGGGAGCTGAGCTGTGGTATTCTTAAACATTCAGATGACTGATATTGGAACAGACTTAGTGAACTCAGAGGGGTAGCAAACTTTCCAGCTTGGCCCCCTTCCCCATTCCCTGCTAGCAGGATGACACCTTCTGAAGGCAGAATAGCTTTGCAACATCTGCATGCTGGCTTTCCTCACTGCCATTCCTGCTTGCTTAATTGAGCTAGAATATTTCGGTTAAACCTGTGAGTTTCCAGGCTTTCTTCCTAGATGCAGTCCCTGACACCAGGGTGGAGGCTGGGGAGGTAAAGAATGCCTGCCTCACCCTGTCTGGCAGGGCAGATCTAGAATTAAAGGTCTTCAAGATTCACGTGGGGCATTAGGTAGTTAGGAATAGCAAAGGCTGACAAAGGCCCTTGGACAAAGGGGAAAGCGGCAACTCTCTTGTTTTCTTTCTCCTCACCTTTTTTCTTATGTGGGAAGGCGGGGAAAGAACAGGTGGAGGAAGTTAGGCCTATAAAATTGATGGAAATGCCCTTCTCTTAGCTGAGCTTAAGCAGAGGCACTGTTTGACCTCCATGTAGTATGGGGTCCGCCGGCAGTTGGGAATCTCCTCTGATTCTTCAGCCACAGTGGTTCTGTCTTGACATATGATACTCCTGGGCAGGGGTGTGGGAGGGGGATGCAGGCAAAGGAGGTGTTCTCCTCAGCTGTAACAGCAGCTCAGAGGTGGATAATGGCATTTCCTGAATGTCAGATCCAGGAGGGACATTAGTTTTTCTTGTGGAACACTTGGGTGTTACCCTTGGGGAAACTAAGGCCTGAAAAGGGGATGTGGCTTGCCCAGCCTCCTTTCTCAGTGTCCCAGTCTAGAGTCCAGGCTTTCTGCCTCCCAGTCCCGGGATCCTGGCTTCTGGTGGGCCAAAGATATCCTGAGGCAGGATGGGAGATAAAGCAATCTTGGATCAGCCATTTCTGTGGATTGCTGTCACCCTGAAACACTCACCGTAGTTTGTTGTCATTGTGGAGTACTCACTGTAGTTTGTTGTCATCATGGAGCACTCACTGTAGTTTGCTATCATTGTGGAGCACTCACGGTGGTTTATTGTCATCATGGAGCACTCACTGTGTATTCCTGTCATCCTGGAACACTCACCGTGGTTTGTTGTCATTGTGGAGCACTCACTGTGGTTTGTTGTAATCATGGAGCACTCACTGTAGTTTGCTCTCATTGTGGAGCACTAATGGTGGTTTGTTGTCATTGTGGAGTACTCACTGTGGTTTGCTGTCATTATGGAGCACTCACGGTGGTTTGTTGTCATTGTGGAGCACTCACTGTGGTTTGCTGCCACCATGGAGCACTCACTGTGGTTTGCTGCCACCGTGGAGCACTCACTCTGGTTTTTGTTATCATGGAGCACTGTGGTTTGCTGCCATCATGGAGCACTCACTGTGGTTTGTCGTCATCATGGAGCACTCACTGTGGTTTGCTGCCACCGTGGAGCACTCACTCTGGTTTTTGTTATCATGGAGCACTCACTGTGCTATGCTGCCATCATGGAGCACTCACTGGTTTGTTGTCATCATGGAGCACTCACTGTACAGGCAGGCACAGTGGAGAGTGCTGTACAAACACAATCCCATCTGTTCCTTGCAAAAACCCTATGCAGCGGGTATGGGTACAGAATTATTGTCCCCTTTTCCTGACTCGGGGGAAAAACAGATCCAGAGAGACTCAGTAGCTTATGCCAGCAAATTTGTGGAAGGACCAGTCTTCTAAGCTTGCTGCTTTTGACTCCAACCCCCATTCCCTAAGTCCAGGATTCTCAGTCCTGCCTGCACACTAGAGCCTCCTGGGACGACCTGACATACTCATGCCAGGCCTGAAGCCCAGACTAACAGAATCAGAATCTCTGAAGGTAGAGGCTAGGTATTAATGTATTTTTTTAAAATATTGACACATAACATTCTTTAGAAAAGTGTACACTTCCTAAGTGTGCACAACTTGATGAATGTTTGCAAACTGAACACACATATGTAACTGTCATCCACATCAAGAAACAGAGCACTGCGTTGCCAGCCACCCAGAATTCCCCAGGCTTCCTCCCAGTCACCCCCTGAAGTTCACCAATATTGTTTCTGACATCTTAGATTAGTTTTGCCTGTTTCTGAGCTTCTTACAAATGGATTAAAAAAGCGAGTCCTTTCTTTTGTGCACAGCTTCATTTACTTAACATTATATGAGAAACATCTATGTTGTCGCTTATAGCTGTATTTACTCATTCTCACTGCTCTCTAGGAGCTCACTGTATGAATATGCCACTCTTTATTGATCAGTTCTTTGATTGATGAGCATATGGATCATTTCTGGTTTGGGTTCCTATGAAGAGTTCTGCTATGAACGTTCCTGTTTGTGTCTTTGGTGGATATATGAGGCATTTCTGTGGGTATGCTCTGATGAAAGTGCTAGGTCAGGCCGTTATGTGTATGTTCAGTTTAGATCCCACCAAGCAGCTTTCTGATGTGATTGTGCAATTTACACTGCCACCAGCAGTGAATGAGAGTCCTGGTTATGCCACGTGCCAGCCAGAATTTGGTATTGTCTGTGCTTTTCATCTTCGCTGGCCTATGGAGTGTGTAGTGGGATCACACTGTGGTTTATTCTGTGTTTCCCCGATGACTAGTGAAGCTGAGCACCTGGATGTGTTCACTGGTCACTAGGTAGCCTCTTTTGTAAAGTGCTTGCTACATTTTTCTCAGGTATCTGTATTTTTTAAAGCTCCTCAGGTGATTCTAATGCATAACCAGGGTTGAGAACTTCAGCAGCTTAACCAGTGTGGTAGAAAGTTTTTGGCTTAGAGAGACAGAGGTGGTGAAGCCAGGGTAGACTTGTGTGTGTGTGTGAGTGTGTATGTGTGTAGTAGCGGTACCTACAGGGACCATAAGCCTGCAGGGTGGACTCATGTGTGTGTGTATTTGTGTGTGTGTGTGTGTGCATGCAGTAATAGTACTGGTACCTACAGGGGCCATAACCCTGCAGGGTAGACTCTGTGTGTGTGTGTGTGTGTGTGTGTGTATTAGTAGTACCTACAGGGGCCATAACCCTGGAGTCCAGGGCACCTCTTGGGAGCAACTGAGCTGGAATCTTCTTGTAGGCACACTTGACAAGAGAAGGTAAGAAACTCCTACCCAAAAGAAAAGCAAGTTTCACTGTCCATCTCCACCCTTAGTAGTTCCTGTCCCCACTCCCAAATCCAGCAGGATTGTCTGATTGAGAAAGGATCATGCTTCTGCCCTTCAGCCCTCAGGGAACCAGCCAACTAGTTGGCCGTGCTGGTCTGATCCCCATCCACAGGTGGGCTTGGCCATACGTCTCAGCTCTTACAGCAATAATCCTCCATCTCAGACAAACAGGTTTATACCAAAACACACAGGGACTGGGAGAATTACTCATTGCAGTGTACCTTCCAGGTCAAAGGTCTGGAGCAGGAAGGAAGGGAAATAGAAAGCTCTGGAATAGTGGATTCTGTAGGGGATGCCACAGAAAGATACTCCTACAGTGACCAGAGCAGCCAGTGAACAGAACCCCAAAGAGCTGGCTGCAGCAGCTCTCTGCTGCCTCGGAAAGCTCCCTTTGATTTAATGCCCCCTGAATTAAAGAGCTCTCCTCAGGCCCAAACCCACTGGGGCCATCTTTATTAGGAACAAAATAAAGAAAGGTCACCGAGCCACATAAACCAGGAAAAGTGGCACTAAATATCGACTGTTAAGTGAGGGGGATTAATGATGGTTTGTTGACAGGAAGGCAGGAGCCAGCCCCATCCGCCCCCCGCAAGTGGGGACCTGAAAGGAAACATTTCATGTTGACATCTGCCGGCGTAGCCCGGATAATCAGATTTCTCAGGGAGGATGAGGCCGAGGCATCAATAAAAAGGGCAGATTTATCCTCCCAGCCTCCTGAGCTTAGCACGCATCCTCAAACCACAGCAGGAGCCAGACATGGTCACCAACACCTTCACCAGCTCTGTCACCTGCATCCCTTGGGTTGTGAAGCATAGTGGGTAGGGGTGGTGCCTCACCAAATCCCTGCCCTCCTTGCTTACTGGGGAGATCAAGGGTCCCACCTGAGGCAACAGCCTCTCAAAGAAATCTGGGTGCCCTGCGATCCTCTTATGCTAAGAGTCACTTGGGGACGATTATCCTGTGTTCTATAACAACCACATTCCACACAGAATGAGGACTGATTGGAGGACAAACTTCAGGCCAGGCAACAGTTGCAAGTTTAGAGATTAATTATGGCATCTGGGGTCAGAGACCCCCGAGGGCTTCCTCACTGCAATGGGGCTAGCTGTAATTTGAGGACCCCAGGCTCTGGCATGCTCTCCAGGGACAGACTGCTCTGCCTTGGACTTCCTGAGCCATCTGCATGACCCCTCTCATTGCACTCTATATCAAACCTGTGGAAAAATCAGAGGATTTCTTTATTTGACCATTTTAAAAGCAGTTATATGTTTTTCTAGTTGGAAATATTTAAGAATCATTTAGTCCTTCACTCTCATCGTATGTCATCATTATCATCATCATCGTATTTATTGAGAACTTACTATCTGCCAGGCACTGTTCTAATTGTGCCCTGTGTTTGCTCTTCTGTTCTCTTACAACATTCCTGTGATATAGGTGCTCTCATTACTGCCCTTCTATAGATAAGAAAACTGAGGTATGCATAGATTAAGTATTTATCTGTAGTCACAAAGCAACCTTCTATAGAGAAATAAGGATTCAGGAAAGTAAAATCATGTTATCATCATGATTTAGTGAGTGTACATGCGTCAGAGGCTTTACATATTTCCTAAGTTTTATAAAATCCCTTTAGGGTGATGTTTTAGTTAGCTTGGGGAGTCATAACAAAGTACCACAGACTGGGAAGCTTGAACCAGAGAAATGTATTACCTCACAGCTCTGGAGGTCAGAAGTCCAAAATCAAGGTATTGGCAGGGCCATATTCCCTCTGAAGACTCCAGGGAAGGATCCATTCCAGCCCTCTCTCCTAGTTTTGGTAGTTCCTTGGCTTGTGGCAGAATGCCTTCAATCTTCACGTGGTGTTCTCTCTCTGTATGCCTTTCTGTGTCCATCAGAGCATACCCACAGAAATACCTCATATATGAGGATTTCTTTATTTGACCATTTTTAAGGCAGTTATATGTTTTTCTAGTTGGAAATGTTTAAAAATCATTTAGTCCTTCACTGTAATTTTATATCGTCATCATCATATTTATTGAAAACCTACTATGTGAATAAACTATGAACAAAGTTTATTCATTCATGCATTTGCTCAGCACATATTTATTAAGCAGCTTCTGAGAGCCAAGCTCTGAGATCGATGCTGGATATTTGAAGTTAAGACGCAGATATGGATCCTGGCCTCACAGAGATGACAGTCTCCCCACCTAGGATTGGACACCTAAGTCAGGATGGCAAATAGGTTTCAACTCAAATACCAGTCTATTGGCAGAGACTGTTTGGACCTCTGTGTTGGGAAGGATTTAGTATTAGCCAGAATTCATGTTAGACTATTTTAACAAAGATACCCCAAAATACAGTGGTTTAAATGAGACTGGAATTTATTTTATTCCTACCTTAAAATCTTGAAGTAGGTGACCAGGGCAGCTAGGACTGCCCCATGTCCATTGCTCCTGGAGGTTTCAGGGGGTTCAAACTTCTATTTTGATGCTCCACGAAAATGACTATTACCCTATCTGCCCTCGAGCCAGTGGTAGGGGGAAGGGATGAACGTGCTCTATTTGTTTCAAGGGAATAGCAAGAAAGCTGTAGATGTCTTTTCTCTTCACACCCATTGGGAAGACTTCAGTCCCATGGTCACATCTTCTTGCAAAAGAGGTTGGGAAAGGTAGTCACTGCCTGGGTTTTCCATGCATCTAGCTAGAACATGGGGGATCCTTTATTAAAGGAAGGGGGAGAGAATGGTTATTGGGGAACCACAGCAGTCTCACCCACAGATTCTGAGAGGAATGAGGTGCTGTGTGACATTGTGAAGCCTATCATAAAAACAAGATCTGGAAAGAAAGGCACTCATACCACCTGTTTTCTCTCCCTACCATGTAGCCCATGGTGCGGAGGCTGCCTGAGTCCAGGCTTCTAACCACTCCTCTGATACTTTACCAAAGTATTTTCCAAGACATGCAAAAGATAAGATAGGACCATTTATCAAAGCCTCACAAGGTCGAATTCTGATAAGTGTAGAAACCAGGACCAGCCAACCAGGGTAAGGGAGCAGGGACCAGGAAGAAAGTATACCAGAGCAGACACACCCTCCTCTCTTGGGTCTGTCTGTTCATTCATTCAGCTCCTCTGGCTGACATCAGACCTCAGGGAGGCGCAGGAGTGGGGATGAGGGCACACAAGAGAAAGGTAACTGGGATTTGTAAGAATTATGTCTCCCAAATGCTTTATATATGTTTACATTCTTATTTAATGTGCGCAGAAACTCTTTTACTTTTATTACCTAGTTTACATAAGGATAGCAGAAGTAAACATCTGATTCAAGATCTGAATAATGCCAGCCACCTTGACCTTATTGATATTTATAGAAAAGAACATTCAGCAACTGTAGAACACACATTTCTTTCAAATGAACATGGCATGTTCTACAAGATAAACCATATTCTGAGTTGCAAAACAAGGCTCAATAAATTTAAGAGGATGAGCATTCTGCAGAGTGTGCTCTCTGATCACTATGAAATCAAATTAGAAATCAATAATAAATTATCCACAAAACTGTAAGCATTTGGAAACTAAACATTTTTCTGAAGAACCATAAATTAAAGAACTCACCAGAGAAATGTAAAAATACTTCCAAATGAAGGATAAATTCAGTTCTCATTTTCATGATTATTACTTCTACGTGGCAAAAAATACACCACATCAAAATCTGTGGGAGACAGCTAAAGCAGTGCCTAGAGGGAAATTTATAGCTTTAAATATTTGTATTAGAAAAGAATAAATACTTAAAATTAATTATTTAAGGTTCCACCTTATGAAGCTGGAAAACAAAAAACAAAGCCAACTCAAAGTAAGACAGTAGAAGGAAAGAATAAAGGTAAGTACAGGAATCGGTGAAGTTGAAAAAAGACAATAGGGAATATTAGCTGTCAGGTACACCTCTAGCTAGACTCATCAAGAAAAAAAAGATACAAATTACCAACATCAGGAATAGAGAGGCCATCACTACAGACCTTAAAGACATTAAAAATATAATAAGAACATTTATTTCAATAAACTTGCCAACTTAGATCAAATGGACAAATGCTTTGAAACAATCAAATTATCAAACGGATTAAAGAAGAAGTAGAAAAATATTAACAGTTCTATATTTATTAAGAAAATTGAATTCATATTAAAAATCTCTCTGCAAAGAAAACCGTAGGTCCAAGTGGTTCCTCTGGTTAATTCTATCAAACATATTTAAGGATGAAATAACACCAGCGCTACTAAAACTCTGCTATAGACTGAATTGTACTCCCTGAAAATCCTATATATTGAAGCCCCAACCCCCTAATATGGTTTGGCTGTGTCCCCACCCAAATTTCATCTTGAATTGTAGCTCCCATAATTTCTACCTGTTGTGGGAGGGGCCCAGTGGGAGATAATTGAATCGTGGAAGTGATTTCCCCCATATTCTTGTGATAGTGAATAAGTCTTATGAGACCTGATGGTTTTATAAGGGGTTTCCCCTTTTACTTGGCGCTCATTCTCTCTTACCTGCCGCCATGTAAGACATGCCTTTCACTTTCTGCCATGATTGCGAGTCCTCCCCAGCCATGTGGAACTGTGAGCTCATTAAACTTTTTTCTTTATAAATTACCCAGTCTTGGGTATGTCTTTATCAGCAGTGTGAAAACGGACTAATACACCCACAATGCGATGGTTTTTGGAGATGGAGCCTTTAGAAGACAGTTAGGTTTAGACGAGGTTATGAGGGTGGGGTCCTCTTGATGGGATTTGTGCCCTTATAGGAGGCCATACCAGAGAGCTTACCCTCCTTTTCTGCCATGTGAGGACACAGCGGGGGAAGGTGGTCATCAGCAAGCCAGTCATTGCACCTGAACCCCAATTTTTTCTAAGGGGATTAAGCAAACCCGCCCAACATTTTACCCTGGAGGTCCTATCCTTTATAGCATATCTTCTTTTATTCAGAGGTATTTGCAGATATTATCTCCCTTCCTAGGCTGTTTATTGTATAAACAGTCCTGAAAAGATAATCCAGAAGAAAAGATGGTCAGTGCTTCTGCCTGTTAGCATCTCTCTTACAGAAGGGAAATTTCTTGCAGGAATATGAGAGATTCATAGAGAATTATGTCCTGGTACTCCTAAGATGGAGAATAAGACAAGGATGTCCACTCTTACCACTATAATTCAACAATATATTGGACCTGATGGCTAGTACAGTAACACAAGAAGGGCATAATGATTGGAAAGGAAGAAAAAAACTGTGTTGCAGATGACATGGTTGTTTACATAAGCAATGCCAAGGAATTAGGAGTTGTACTATAAAACAACTACTAGAACTAATTAGTGAACTTAGGAAGATCCCAGTGTGTAATGTCAAATACTAAAATCAATTGGACTTCTATATACCAGTAACAATTTATAAAATTCCACTTAGAAAAACAACAAATCATAAAATTAGGAATAGATTTAAGAAAAATGCAAGACTAAAAAATATAAAATGTGTTGACAGAAAATAAATAACTAGAGAGATATTCCATGTTCATTAATTGGAAGACTCAAAATTGTTGTGATGTCAAATCTCTCCAAATTAGGCTGTCCCCATAGATGGATTACAACCCCATTGACAATTCCAATAGCCATTTTTAAAGAAATTGACCTGCTAAGTTTAAATTTTATATAGACATGCCAAGGATTTAAAATATCCAAAGCAATCATTTAGAAAGGAACAAAGTTAGAGGGCTTATGCTACTTGTCTCCAAGACATATTATGAAATCTACATTAATCTGAATAGTATGAATGGCATAATGATCAATAAATAAGTGGAACAGAATTGTGGGTCCAGAAATAGACACATAAGCATTTGATTTTCACCAAAGACACCAAATCAATGTAATGGAAGAAGCGAAAGTCAGCAAATGGTGCTGGAAGAACTGACTATTAACATGGAAAACTGAATTTTGGGTCTTGCCTTTCACACATACGAAAATTAATTCAATATGGATCATAAACTGTAAAGCTTCAAGAAGAAACTATATAAGAATATCTATGAGACTTGGGGGTAAGAAGGAGTTTATTAGACAAGATTAAGGAAGACAATAACCATAAAAGAAAACATGATTATATCAGACTTCATAAAAATTTTAAAAATTCTACTCATCAAATGGCATTATTGAGAAAATGAATAGGCAAGCCACAGACTGGGCGAGATATTGCAAAACGTATCGGAAAAGGACTAGAATCCAGAATATATGCATCACTTCTGCAACTCAATAATAAAAAGACAATCCGATAAAAATAGACAAAAGATTTGAGGAAACACTTCACAAAGAAAGGTAAATGAATAGCCAGTAATCACATGAAGAAAAGATGCTCAACATCACTAGCTGTCAGAAAAACGTAAATTAAAACTACAAAGACTTCTACACACCCATTCAGAGGACTAAAATTAAACAGCCTGACACCACCAGTGCTGGCGAGGATGTAGAACTTGAACTGGAACTCTCATATATTGCTGATGAGAGTGTAAAATGTCACCAACGCTTTGGCGGGTTCTGGCAGTTTCAAAACTAAACATATATCTAACCTACGACCCAGTGATTTTATTCCTGGATTTTACCCAAATGAAATGAAAACATATATCCACAAGAAATGTTGCATGGAAAGTTCATATCAGTTTTATTCATAATTGCCAAAAGCTGACAACAACCTAGATGTCCGTGAGAAGGAGAATGAGCAATCAAGCTGTGATATGTCCATTCAAGGAACCACTACTCTGGCATCAAAAGGAACAAATACTGATTTCACACAACATGAATGAAACTCAGAAACATGGTGCTCAGTGAAGGAAGCCTTATGCAAGAGTGCATGTATTAGATGTTTCTGTTAATGTAATATTCTAGAACTGGCAAGCTACTATACAGTGAAAATAATCAGAACAGTGGTTACCTTGGGGTAGCAGTGAAGGCATGGAGTGGAAGAGATGTCAGAAAACTTTCTGGAGCTATGGTAATGTTCTAGGAGCTTTGATTATACAGAATGCACCAATGGTAAATTATAAATTTAGGATTGGTGCATTCACTGTGTATATTGTATATGTAAATATGACCTAAAAAAGAACCATAAGCAAATATTTAACCCTAGTTAATGATATGCATATTGAAGTATTTAAAAGTGAATTGCACTGGTATTTGTCATATAATTTGAAATGCATAAAAATGAGATATATTAGTGGATGGATAGATGGAAGGACAGATAATAAAGCAGACATTCTAAAACGTTGATTACAGAATATAGGTGATATGTTTATGGGTGGTCACTGAAAAATTCTTTTGTCTCTTCAACATGCTTGCAATTTTTCATAATAAAATGTAGAGAAAATGTAAGTGAAATATTGCTGAAAAGTACTTGTATACACAATACAATTTGTGGGAAATAAAATTTTGCCTTATGACATATACCAGCATGCTTAGCTTTTCAGCAACAGATTTGCTGCAAAAGGCTGCCCCAGAGAACAGAAATGACATGCATTAATTAAAGAACTTTTGCATCAACTTATAACCTCAAGGCTAATCTTCTCAGTTTGTAGTATGATGATGTAGCATCATCACAGTCATTAGTGGGAATGAGAGTGTGATTATGTCTCTACACGTCTGTTTGCATTTCACAGCTGCTAGTTGGGCTCAGTCAACACTTTCACATGTTAGTAATTGTAATCAACCCATTTGTTCATTTAAAACAAACATTTACTCTTTGGGGAAGAAATACCTTGAGTCCTAATTTGTTAATTATTAGTTCTTATGAACATTAGCCAATTATTCTCTTTTTCTTCCCAAATATGTAGAACTACTGAGCTACCTTCTTTCTCTCCTGGAAGATTGGTGAAGGAACTTTCTTCTACTCCCCACCTGGTTTGTAAATGCTCAATTAAAAAAAATACGAGGTAGGTATTTTACACACACATACACACACGTGCGCGCTCGCGATAATGGAAAGAAGAGAAGCATTTTATTTTGGTGCAAATATTATAGTTTAAATTACATTGCAAAGTGCAAAGACACACATTTTTCACCTGCTTTGGAGCTGGAATGACATTTCCCTAATCAAAGACATCAGTGTATATCACCTGAACGTGGAATAAAGACTAACAGAAATTCATTGACACTCCTCCTCTGGGTAGGCTTGCTGAAAGAGATGAGCTACTAGATTAGCTGAGAATGACAAAACAAAAACAAAAACAAAAACAAAACAAAACAAAACAAAAAACATGAGAGCCAACAGAGAGAGGAAGAGATGGTTCCAGGAGGCTGTGGGTGAGAGTGAGGGAAGGATGCACATATAGTGACTACCACGACATGGGCAAAATCACCTTCTGACACACCACCTCATTGAAAGCTCCCAATCCCATGACGTCCCTCTTCACAGTCAGGTCACCACTTTGAGATCCTCTGAGATGAGCAGTGGGCAACCTTGATAAAGCTGTAAGGTCAATGCTACAGGTCCCAGCCCCTTGGTCAGAGCACCTTCTTCCCTTAGGATCTTCCTTAGAAGACGGCCAACTCCTTCACCTTCCAAACAAGCTTCTCTCATAGGTGCTTTACAACCCAGCATTGCTTGGTTTTAGCGTTTGCAGGCTGTGACCATGGAGATGGTATCTATTCACCTAGTCCTCTATGTTCCTTTTGTCCTTTATGCTGGGACGAGTGCTAAACAGGGAACTTTTAATCCAGAGGAATTTTTTTAAAAAAGCAGGAAGGAAGATAAGAATCAGGAGCCTGATGTCCCTGATGGGTGGGACAAGGCAGTTCTCTAGAGTGACCAACTTGTCCTGCTTTGTCCAGAACTTTGCCAGTGTCAGCACTGAAAGTTCCACCTGGAAACATGCCTACCCCACCTTAGTCCTGGCAAACTGGGATAGCAGGTCACCCTACACCCCTCCTAGGTCCTCTAAGGGGCTAGGACATTTCTGATCCTCTACCCCTGGGTCGACGCAGATAGCCCCAGCCTGGGAGATCCCAGAGGAAGCAGGACTGGTAGAGCTGAAGTTCTCTTACCCAGTGGGGCCAGAAGCCTGTCCCAAAGAGCAGAAGTCTCTAGCTGAGAGCTACTCCCTTCTCTCCCCTCCCCCTAGACTGTCCCAGATACTGAGGAAGGGATGGTGGTGGACACATCTTGCCACTGTCCCCTCTCTGCTAGCACTGCTGCAGGAAATCTGAGAAGACACAGTGCGTTCCAAGCCTGGGTCACTCTGCATTCTGGGCAGTCATTCAGGAGAGGGAGGCATCTATTCTGGCCATCCTCAAAGATCGGGCCCTAACTACTTGGCAGTCAGCCTCATGGCTCCTTAGGGACCCTGGCAGGAGTGCGACAGTCATGTCAGCTCTTCATCAGGCCCTCCTCCCTGGCTGCTCCTCTGACCACTGCAGTAGCCTGGATCATGGCTGCAAGGCCCGGCCTCGGACCTGGTAGCTGGAATGCTGGAGAGGGGCAAGTACGCTCACTGAAATGTGTGGCTTGCAGGTGCCAATCCACTTTGCCAACTGGCTGGGTGGGAGCCCCCAGCTCTTTTATGTCACCACTATCACTTCTTCCACCCATCTCCAGATATTCACAGTCTTTCCTGGTGCATGGTTGTGGGTGACCTTGAGCCAGGGTCCCAGACTTTTCCTGTGCCAGCAACACCATCTGGAAAATGGATTTGTAGCCTAATAATAGAAGGCTCAAGAAATGAACTCATTGAAGGGAACTTTGGGATATTAAGCTGTATGAGAGGCCCAGAGTGAATGTGTTGGCTGATTGTTCTGGGCGGGTTTACAGCTGACATGCCAGGAATAGGGCACCCAGAGCATGCAGCCTCTCTGAGCTGAGCATGAGAACGGTAGGGAAGTGGATCTTTTCTTTGGCAATTGACACAGGAAACCCTCAGAAAAGAGAATGAATTTAAAACCAAGAGATGAAGATTGAGATTTTGTTAAGCACCTAGTACAATGCCTGGCACAAAACTGGCCCTTTATAAAAGAGTATCATTGGCTGGGCACAGTGGCTCACACCTGTAATCTCAGGACTTTCGGAGGCTGAGGCAGGCGGATCACCTGAGGTCAGGAGTTCAAGCCCAGCCTGGCCAACATGGTGAAACCCTGTCTTTACTGAAAATACAAAAGTTAGCTGGGCATGATGGCAAGCGCCTGTAATCCCAGCTACTTGGGAGGCTGAGGCAGGAGAATCACTTGAACCTGGGAGGCAAAGGTTGCAGTGAGCCAAGATCACACCAGTGCACTCCAGCCTGGGCAACAGAGCAAGACTCCATTAAAAAAAAAAAAAGAGTATCATTATTGTTATTCTAGAGAAAGTCTAAGAGGTAGAAATCGACATGAGAGTAATTAGGAGGGGGCCGGGGCAGGGGGAGCAGCTAGCAGAAATGGCCACAGAAGCAGAGACCAAGAGGAGTCACAGGCAAAAATTCCATAGACCTGCCAACCAGCATGTTAGAGGGAGTGACAGTTAATAAAGCTTTCCATGGTCTTTATCAGGGATCCAGGCAGCTAGGAAAAGAAGCTCCAGTTTATAGATGAAGATGTCATTGAGGTTGGGGTGGGATTTATTTATAACCAGCAGGTTCCCTAGCTCCAAAGACCATGTGCTTGCTTGCTTTTTTTTGCATCACACTTTGGTATGTTGCAAGTATTAGGGTGAGTTGGTGCCAGCTGTTAACTTGGAAACTTCTTGAAGGTAGGGGTTGTGTTGCCCCCCATCAAACAAGAAGATCTTTGAGAGTATGGACTGTGTCTACTCCATCAGATTGGGGAATCCCTGAGGCTAGGAACTGGGTCTACCTGTGACTGGGAAGTCTTTGCTTATGGCCACTTATTACAGGATGGGGTAGAGGCATGACTAATTTGGCCATGTCATGAAAGCTGCCCTGGGCTAGGCACAGGTTTTTTGCAGACTCTTGTGCAGGGATCATAGAGATTGTCCTAGGCTCCTGGCCAAGGGGTGAGACTCAAATGCACTCCACGGGGAGGGGACAGCTGTGGCAGGCAGGGAGCATGGTGTCACAGCCTGTCAGATTGGGAGGACCTGCTGCTTCTGCTCCCCTCAGGCTGTTTCCTGAGTCTTACACCCTATGCTGCTGCTCTGGGAGCAGGACTCATCACATAGGAAGAGCTGGCCCCCGCAGCACTCCCCGAGACTACAAATAAGTGTGTTGTGTTTCCTGCGAATGCCTAAGTTATTACTTTCCCTTCTCAAATGAAAGAAGTATTTTATTGGCTTGGGTTTAGAAAGAAAGCGTAAAAAGTAGCTTGTTTTTATTTTCTGACATCATGAAGCTAAGGCTAGAGAGAGAAGTGCTGAAGAGGAATGGAGACAGAAGTGGGAGGGGAGGCAGGGAGGGGCCAGGCGAAAGAAGGAAGAAATGATGGGACCAAGAGGGGAGGAGAACCGTGGAGGAGGGTAGAGGAAGATGGGGACCAAGGAAGGGGAGGAGAAGGGGGAAGGAGGAATTGCTGTTGTACAGTAAGATATTGGCATCTAACTCTCTAGTTCCCCTGCTCAGTGGGAAGGCACCAAGAGCCAAAGGCAGCAGTCAATTTCATTGCAAAAGCTTCAGCTCCCTGGAGACACTGACCAGCTCAGATGCCAGGGTTACAGAGAGTGGCTTGAAGCCCAAGGGGAGGGGCAGGGTTTTCTCAGGTTACTCCAGCCCTAGGTCAGCACACACAGGTTTCTGCATCTAGGAATTGAGGCACCCAGAAACAGGGCTCAAGGCTTCTCTCATTTTGTGAAGCAGGAGGGAGAGAAGTTCTTAATTTTTGGCCCCTAAAATTATTCTTCTCCCTTGCTTTGCTAATAGTACTGCTTAATGTTGGGGATGGAGATAGAGTGATGGTTATGGGTGAGATTCCTTTCTGCACCCATGGCTGCTCTCCAGATGGCTGCTCCATGCTCCATGCCTTTGCCCACACTGATCCTTTCGCCAGATTGCTGTCTCATGCCTTGATGGCCTGTGAAATGCTTGTCACTCTACGTTTTGACTCAAATCTCATTTCTCTTCAGAAATTTCTCATGCCATCCCCAGTCTAGTTTTCATATCATCCTGCATTTATTTTTTATCATTGTTTGGGTTATGCTGTATTTTGATTGTAGTTGATTTTATCAGTTAAGCATTGACTGGGAGGTCTTTGAGGGCAAGAACTGTGTCTTAGGTACCTTTGTATGCTTAGCACAGTATCAGAAACATGGTAAGCAACCACTACTGTTCAAGGAAGGAGGAAGGCAAGGAACTGCAGAGGGGCAGTACTGGTAGTGGGTGATACATGAACCTTGGGTTGAGACAGCCATAGATGCATATCTCTCCTCTGTTACTTAAAACTGTGTGGTCTTCAGGGGTTATGTTTCAAGGTTGCCATGAAGACTAGAAGTAGCAAATTACTGGCCAGCCACGGTGGCTCACACCTGTAATCCCAGCAGTTTGGGAGGCTGAAGTGGGAGGATCACTTAAGCTCAGAAGTTTGAGACTAGCCTGTGTGACATAGTGAAACCCCTGCACTACTAAAAAAAAAAAAGAAAATTAGCTGGGCACGGTAGCACACACCTTATAGTCCTAGCTACTTTTGGTGCTGAGGAAGGAGAATCTCTTGAACCCAGGGGGTCAAGGCTGCAGTGAGCTGAGATCCTGCCACCGCACTCCAGCCTGGGTGATAAAGTGAGATCCTGCCTCAAAAAGAAAAAATAACATAATACTTAGCACACAGCCTGGGACATGGTAGGTGCATAATAAATAGTAGTGATTCTATATGCCAGACCTCCTCATTGCTAAGGTAAACTCCTACTTACATTCCTATGCCACCCTTACCCCACTATTAGCTCCTTCCATGAAATCTCTGGTCTGATTTTTCCAGGAGGCAGACATAGGTTTTTTCATGGGAGGAAACAGTCTTCCTGTGTCTTTGTCAGCATCGTCAGAGTGTCTGCCACAGGACTGTTGATAGGAGGTGCAAATGTGTTTCCTAATTTGAGATGATGGTGTTTGGAATGCCTGTTACTGGCTATATTTAGCTCTGAATCCCCCAAATAGCAACAGGAAGGAAAAGTCTACCAGCCAAACATCTCCCATCCAGCTGGAAAATATCACAATCATAATTATTATTTTTTATTATTGACATTATTACTTATTGACTAAATGAATTAATGGGACTTGGGTATCCATTGGCATCTAAAATTATGGCATCTTAAAATATCAGAGCTCAACAGTCCTTGCATGCCATGCAGTGATATATGACCTGTTCTACAAATAAAGGAAGTGAGGCTCAAAGAGGAGACATTACTTGTACACCCAACATCAGAGAAAAACTAGGGCCCAGGTCTTTGGATTCCC
Organism: Pan paniscus; assembly: GCF_029289425.2. Taxonomy (NCBI): domain Eukaryota; kingdom Metazoa; phylum Chordata; class Mammalia; order Primates; family Hominidae; genus Pan; species Pan paniscus. The sequence continues at coordinate 55,095,903 of NC_073254.2, read as the reverse complement.
AATTTTGTGCTACACCAAGAAAGGGCAGTAGAGGCATGGAGAACCCAAAATAATAAACACCCTACAGACCCTTTCTCTCTGGCATTGAAAGGTAATGACAGATGGCCAGTGGGCTCTGGCTTGCTTATCTTTCATGCACAGGCATTCACACACACACACACACAAACACGCACGCACACACACACACTATACACTCCTGCCTATCTCTAGCCTGCTCACTGGGCTCCCCAAAAGTGACCCTGGGAAGAGCTGGGAAAGGAAGAGCCAGGGTCACAGTTAACCTGGCACAAATATGCTGCAGATCACAGAAGACAGGGGTAGAGGCTGCTGGGAAGGATGTGTTCATTGTCACCCAGGTGTCATTTCCCTGGAGGGTAGAAAATGTACCTTAACACTCCTTGGAAGCCCCTAGAGAATCAGGGACAGAATAAGGCACATCACTATTTGCTGATGGTTGATTTAATACTATAATGTAATGTTGGGTAAATCTATTCCCTTCTTGGGCCTCAGTTTCCACATCAGTAAAATGGAGAAGGAGTGTTAGAATAGATACCATATGAGGTTACTTCCAAACTTAAGAATCTCTTGTTTCATAAATGATTGATCCCCAAAGACTTTCTGTCTCACTCTTACTCTGATTTTTCATCTTACATTCTAGCTTCAAATTCCAGGATTTGATGCCCCAACTATCCGACCCCTTTATTGCTGCTCCTTCATCTTCTCCCTCCAATCATTGTCTCTATCCCAATCCCCTTCTGCTAACTCTAGTCCCTTTCTAATTTCTTAGAATCTGTTAGTCAAACTAGGCCTCCTCAACTATGGTTGGGGGATGCGTTGGCCCTCCTTGCTGCTATGTGCACATATACATCTAGACCCATCTGTGAAACACGATGAGCCCAGGGTCCCAAGAGGGATTCCAGCTCTTGTCCAAGTTAATAGGAGAAGGGATGAGAAGACGGGGGCTGAATTTCAATCACAAAGTGATTATTGGTCTTTTTGAAGTTTTGCTGAGGGTTTTTTCACCTGGTTGGCTCAATATCACTAACCAAATGCTTGTCTCACAAATCGGTTTTGGCTGCAATTCAAATTTAATTACATTCTAGCTAAGTGAAAGCAAGAAAGAAAGCAAAGGAAAGAAACAGAGAGGGAGAGGGAGAGGGAGGGAGAATAAAAATATAGCTTATATTTATAGATCAGACAACTCTATCTTAAATCTTCAAATCTCCCCAAGAGCAACAGTCAATGTGAGCCAGACACAGATGGGTCAGCTCTGAGATAGATGTGAAGCACTAACAAGCTTCTTGTAATTTGAGGCTAGTGAATACTGCATGCCAAGGCTGGGCAAAAATTGGGAAGTTGGCATAGTTTGACTCAAGTTCTCCAGCTGCCTGGTTCTGTGCCTAGGAGTGCCTCTTTGTTCTCCATTTAGCTACCATTTAGGGCATTCGGGCTTTTCCCCTGCAACCCCTACCATATTCTTCTACCAGAAGTGTTAAGGAAATGTTAACAAATTATAATTTGTAACATTTGTTCTTTCTTGATTTATACTAAAGTGTAAATGACTGATGATAACTTGCCTTCTCCTGGCCTAGAATTGAATTTTACTAAGAATAGAACAAAGACAGAAAAACACACTTGCACATGCATGTACACACACACCCCAGCACCTAAAAATCAAATGAGAAAGCTTAACCAGCAATTAAACAAGGGTGTGTTGGATGGCCGTGAGACTAGACATATAGGTAACCACAGACACATATAGATCTATACTATCAAATATGGCTACCTATACTATGGAATACTGGTATAGGAAGGCCTGAGGAAGATGGGCAGTGGGTGGAGAGCAGAGTCTAGGGTGACCAAAGATTTTAGCTATAAAAAATAGGAGAAGAAAGCCAGCTTTGGGGAAGGGTTGGTGATTTCTGCAGAGTATAGCATGAGTTTGAGGTGCTTGTGGACATCCAATGGGGATGTTCAAAAGGCCTTTGGATATTCTTGCCTTGCTCAGAGGATAGGGCTAAGCTGGGACATGCATTTGAGAACAATTAACTCAAGAATGAGACCTGGGACATAGGTAGGTTTACTCAGGTAGGATGCATCAAGTGAGAAGAGAAGAGGGTTAAGGGCAGGATACTGGGGAGCACCCACATTTTAGGGACAACCCAAGAGGGTCAGAGGGTGTGAATCAAGAGGTAGGAGAAAAAATAGTGCTGTCACAAACATCATGGAAGAAGAATCATTTTTAAGGTACTCAAAAAATGTGAACCAGTAAGGGGAAACTAAGTAAGAAAAGGATCAGAAGTGGGGAGGGATGTGGCAGTTATGAAGTCATTGATACCCTGCCCTTGGCAGATGGGGCCAGAATAGAGCCCACAGTGCAATGAGTACCTTAAAAATGATTCTTCTTCCATGATGTTTGTGACAGCACTGTTTTTTCTCCTACCTCTTGGATCACACCCTCTGACCCTCTGAGTTGAGAGATGAATATAGGAGAGGATGTGAGGATAGGGAGTGCAGGCTGCTCTTTTAGAAACTGTGGCTTTTAAAGGAAGGTGAGAGAGATGATTAGCTAGGAGGAGCCCTTCATAAACTGGCAGAAACTTGAACTTGCTTCTGTGCTTGGGGTAAGAGTTAGTGGGGAAAGAGGCTGATGAGGGAGAGTGCAGCTATTGATGGAACGAATTCCTCACAGAGATAGAAGAGGAAAGCTCTACATTATGGATAGAAAGCTCTACATTATGGATAGAAAGCTCTACATTATGGGCAGAAGAAGGGCTTTATCAGGAAAGAAGGTATGGACAACTGTGAGAGCAGATCAATTTTTAATGGGGTTGAGGGAATTCATGCCTAGTAGTCTGAGTCTTCTGATTAACAGGGAAGCCCTATCATCTAATAAGCAGAAACTGGGAATATGTAATGATTTTCAGAGAAGTTGAGGAAGGTTAACTAACACAGTCACCATAGAGAGTTAGAAAAGGAGATTACCCAAGCCCAAGTCCCAAGAGGGTAGAAGGAGCCAGATGAGGTGTGAGACCCCAACTCTTGTCCCAGTTCAGTATGTGACTTTCATCTCCAGGGCTCAGCACAGACATACAGGGAAGATAATTGAATGGACCAAAATGGTGGTTTTCAGGGTGCATGTGGCAGGTTGACAAGAAGGTAAGGATGCTGAAGATTATGTAAGGAGGTGATGGATATGGTTCCCTGGGAGCTAAACCTTAAAACCAAGGTGGGAGAGGGAGAGAAGGGCAGTGTTGTAAAGACTAACTGAAGGAAATACGTTTGTATTACTAGAGTGATTTTTCATTTACCCCATGAAGATTGTCCACAGGACATCCTTAATCCTAGGCCAGCTACTTCCACTTCCTGGCTTTCCTCCCTACTTCATCTTCTTCTCTCTTGCCTCATTTTGCAGGGCTCAGCGTGATTACAAAGGTACACCTGCAACCCCTTCCTTCTCCCAAATATGGCTTCAAATTCAATTTACACTTAAAATAGAAATTATTTTGTATTACATGGTATTTGGAATTCTATGAGCTTCCTCTTTATTTCCATTGACAGAAGTAATCAAAGCCAAGTTACATTTGATCTTAAATAGCAAGTATAATCACATCAACTGAGCAATCCCATTTACCCTCTGGGTCTCACATTCTCCACCTTTACGATAAGGGGGCGGGGGTGAAATAAGTAATTCCAAAGCTCCTGCCCTGCTCTGTGATGATGTTCTGAGCCTCTAACCTTCAGCAGCCTGGTCTAGCTCAGCCCAGTCCAGCCTGCCAGCCAGCCAACTCAGGTTCCAGCACCAAGCAAGCATGTTCTTACTGCCAGCACTCAACACCACCAGTAGCTGCTTGAAAAGGGCATAGAGCAGCCTTCCAGGACATGGATGCAGAACTTGTTTTAACCTCTCTGGTCTCAAAGCCTCAGGAGAACTGTGTAATTAACCTGGGTCGGGGATGCAGATCCCTGCTGCCCATAGCTAGCCAGATATGCAGAGTGGTGTGAAATTGTTGACAGCCAAAATATAGGGGGAAATGATAATGAAATTTATGGACTGTGGGCTTTCTGCACTCACTCACTCTTTTTCTGCCTTCCTTACTCCACTCCCCAACCAGTTCCACCAATTCCTGCTGGTGCATTCCCAGTGATATATGGCTTCACGGGGTTCCATGGGGGGCTCCCAGGAGGGAATGGGAACTGAACTAAGAGTGGACAAAGGTGTGGCTCCAGCCCAGCTCTTCCAGATTTTGATCCTGTGCAGGTCACCTCTTTCCCTGGAACTTAATTTATTCATGAGGTGGTTGAACCAGAAAACCTCTAAGATTCCAAGCACATTGTTTTAGCCTGGCTTCTCCCAGAAGCAGACCCTGGTACTAGGATTCGAGTCCAAGTAGTTCATTTGAGAGGTGAGCCTGGGAAGCACCAAGAGGGTACTGGGGAAGTGAGATAGGCAAGTAAGCTGCTATGGTTTGAATTTTTGTCTCCTCCAAAACTGAAATGTAACCCCTAATATAGAAGTATTGAGAGGAGGGGCCTTTAAGAGGTAATGGTGTCAGGAGGGCTCTGCTTTCATGAATGGATTCATTCATGGATTGATGAATTAATGGGTTAATGAACTGATGGCTTATTCTGGGAGTAGAACTGATGACTTTATAAGAAGAGGAAGAGAGACCTGAGCTGGCATGCTCAGCCCCCTCATCCTGTGGTACCTTGAGACTCTGCAGAGAATCGCTGTAGCAAGAAGACCCTCACCAGATGTGGCTCCTTCATCTTGGACTTCTCAGCCTCCATAATTGTAATAAATAAATTCTTTTTTGAAAAAATTACCCAGATGTAGGTATTCTGTCATAAGCAATATAGACAGAAGCCAATACAGGTTTGTAGATGACCAGTTCACCACCGTGAACAACTGGACTTCAATCCCACTGGGAACTTCTGAGACATGTGTTCCAGACTAATGTCACTTGAGGAATGATGAGGTCATTAACCACCAAGCTTCCATTCATCACTGATTGGGAACTTCTGTTTGGTTGTTAACTCTCTAGCACTTATAGCCTTTTCTGCATGGGAAACAAGCATGTTCTTACTGCCAGAGAAAGCCTTCAGACAGGAGATGCAGGTGCTCGCAATAAGAGACTCTCAGCGTGCAAAGAACCAGTGAATGCTAAGGGGATATGGGCAGGGCACTGACAGCATCTGCCATGCATATTTAACGTCCTTAAAATTCCACAACTTCCTTTGGCCAATTGAAGGATGAGAAGGGCCATCCACCTGGGAAGAACTAGTAGGAAATGAGTTTTTCTTTTTACTTTGAATGTCTAAATCCTCCCTTCCTCTTAACCTAAAGACCCAAATGTTCTGAAAATCTTTCCTGAATAAAGAAGGAAGAAAACCTGTATTATAGTCTCAGGCCCACTGTTACAATGGCAAATTATTCAACCGTGAGCTTCAACTTACACACCTGCAAAGAGGAAATACTAGTAGTTACCTTGAAGAGTTGTCATAATAATTAAATGGAGTAGGCAAATGGGAAAAAGAAAGAGGCAGGGGCTGGTTTAGCTGGGACTTGGGAAGCTATGGGAACATGTCTAATTCTTCCAGTAGATTGTCCAACAGTCCATGTTTCAAGGGGAGTAGAGAACTAGAGCTGGATCTGAATTAGCTTTTATGTCCAAGGCGGCCACCAATGTGGTGGTGGGGCACAAATGTGGGAGTTTGTGGTAGTGAGTGTATACTAGGGTCTGTGGGGGGCATATTCTCAGCTCTAGGCAAGCCCTCTGGTTTGGGAGCATCAGACATCAAACCGGATAAGCTAATAGCGGAATAAGTCTTAGACCCAAGGAAAAGGAACCACCAAAGTTGGAAAGCCTGTTCCATGATTGTCCTATCAGGAAAGCCGAAAGTGAGTCATGGTCCAGGACAAAAAACTGGGGGAACCACGATGGTATGTATATTAGTCTATTCTCACACTGCTATGAAGGGCTCCCCAAGGCTGGGTAATTTGTAAAGAGAAGAGGTTTAATTGACTCACAGTTTCACATAGCTGGGGAGGCCTCAGAAAACTTACAGTCACGGTGGAGGGTGAAGGGAAAGCAAGGCACCTTCTTCACAAGGTGGTAGGGGGAGAATGAATGCAGGAGGAACTACCAAACACTTATAAAACCATCAGATTTTGTGAGAACTCACTCACTATCACAAGAACAGCATGAGGGAACCTCCCCCATGATTCAATTACCTCCACCTGGTCTCTCCCTTGACACATTGGGATTATGGGGATTACAATTCAAGATGAGATTTTGGGTGTGGATACAGCCAAACCATATCAGTATATGTGTAGGACTCACATTAGAAACTTTACTTTGCAGCTGCAAAAATATTCCTTCCAAACCTTACTTGATGGAGGTGGGAATGTGGCATAAAATATGGCTATCCTTAGTGAAAACTGGTATGACTTGAGAATCAGGTTCATGCAGGGGAGTAACAAAATCACCTTGTTTGTTAGAAAAAAATTCAGAATAGGTAGAAGAGATTTCTATGCCTTCCAATCACATGCATGGACTTGTATGGACTCTGGGAAGTTAGGGGCTTTCATGGAAAGGCCTAGAAGAGGTTCTCCATCAGGGTGACCTCTTGAATGAAAGAGAAGGGTTTGAGAATTCAGAAATGGATGTTTGCAGGATGAACAATATTGAGAATGGGTATCTACTGTATCAGGTCCATGAAAACAGAGAAGAGCAGTAATAGAGTTCCAAATGGTGGGCTGGCAAAGGAAAGGAAGCAAGACAAAACAGTATGGGTGGAGGATGGGAAGACTCAGTATTTGCCACAGAATAAATTTGGTGTGTAGATCTTTGGGCAAAAGGAGCTGTGACCAATGCTGAGCCGGTTTGGGTGCAGCTACAGAAGGGGCTTCAGTTATTACCCAGGGCCTGCCTTGCTGATTCTACCACCTCAGCACTCAGCTAACCCAAGTGTCACTGTGCTAGAGTCAAATTTCATCCCTACCCTCACCATAATGTGTTGTGACGAACAATCCAACTCAGTCTCTTCAAGGACCTCTCTCACTAGCAGCCACTGCAAACCACCCTTGTCACAGATGGCATCTGGCAGCTGGGGACAAGGAGTGGAGTTAGAGGAAAGAGACATTTTTTGTTGAAGGGGGGTCTACCAAAGTGGAGTGATGTGGACAAGTGGGGAGCTAGGGAAAACCTTGGGAAAAACAGAAAGACAGGGAGGAGAAGGGGATAAGAAAGAGGGTAGTGATGTGGATGAATACATGCAGGAAGCTTTTTCAGCAAGCCAGGTGCCCCCTGAGGTTACACAGTGCACAAGCAGAGTGATTATTGTCTACTCGGTGTTGTGCTGTGTATCACACAGATTGAGACCTGTGCATGACGCTAAGGAAACTGTGCAAGAAAAACCCCATGTAGCAGGCCCAGAAGAGCGACACCCTCACCCAAGGGTGACAGCCATCTGCCCCATTTTGTGAGCACACAGCATGAGCCCGCTCATCTGTGCCTCCACTGCACTCAGCTACACACCCTTAGCGGGGGTACTTATCACTCTGCATTAAAGTTAGCCGTCTGCCTGTTTGTGTTCCCTGTGAGCCTAAGACCTCTTTGAGAGCAGCTGCCTTGTTTTAAATATTGTTTATCTTTGAGAAAACTAAGGAATATAATGAGTGCTTTAAAAGTTTTGAGAATGAATGTCATTCTTACGCAGGGATGTGGGTGTGTGTTGTAAAGATGTGAGGATGGGTTTGTGAGGGCAGAGACGTTATGGTGAAAAGGTAAGAAAATCAGTTTAGGTGTTCTAAATGCAATATTTCTCAAATCCTCTGCCTGGTGCAGAAGTGCCTACAAGGATCCATGTTAAAAATAAGCATCCCCCTAGTCCTATCCCAGGCCTACTGAATCAGAACTCCACAGTTGGGCCTGAGAATATACAGTTTAATCTCCCTCCACAGGTGGTTCTGATGGCCACGCTGGTCTGAGAACCACTGCTCTACAGGTCACTATTGCGTTTACAAGCAACTGATTTATAGGAGACCAGGTCTCTGAGGGTCCTTTGAAAACACCTGGAACAAATCCTCACTTCGCAAATAAGAAAAGCTGAGGCCCAGGGGAGATGGGCCTTGCCTGAGTCCACACTGCGAGCTAATACTCCTGCTGGGGGTATGTCACCCAGGTGTTCCCCATTCCCCTCACAACCTCTGTGATCCAGGTAAAGTTATTTACTGAGACGGCTCAAGGCTTTCCGAAGCGCGCGGTGCGCTGTCCAGCACTGCGTGTTCCTGAAGCGCGCTGGCCTTCAGCTGGGCACCACGGAGAGTTAAGCGATGGTGGGCGGCCCCGCAGTGCCAACTGCTGCAGTGCCCGCCTGCAGTGCCCCCTGCCCCTCCCCCTGCACCCGGCAGCTCGCTGATCCTGCAGCCGCAGCAGCGCAGGACTGTCTCCCGCGGCGCATTATCCAACTTCAGGGTGGTTATAAATGACTACAGCGCGGAGATGGTGACCCGGTCCCTGGCAAGTTAGTCGGCTGCTCGCTGATCGATTCCCTTGTTAAGGGACCATGCAGGCAGAGAAAGTAGATTAAAATGTAATGTATTGCGTTGAAATTTAACACAATGCAAAGCATAATATTCAGCTGGATCTGCATATTTCCCCCACCCCAATTTCTCCTAGAGGTTCCCGTGGAGCATTTCTTGTTAAGTTTCTATCACTGCCAGACAAAGATATTTAATGACTTGAAAGACTAAGAGGGACTTTCAACAGCTCATCTGATCCAGCTGTCTGTTTCTGGCCTAGGAATATTGAAATCCCGAAGGGCTGTTTACTCTGCCCTTAAACTTGATGGAGAGGGAAGAAGGAAGGCCAATAGGCCTGTTGAGTAGTTTCCATCTCATCTTTGGCCTACTCTGTCACGTCTTCTTCCCATCTCCCCATCTGGCCTTTCATGCTCACACCTTGTTCCTTGAGCAAGGAAGAGCAGCTGGTCTTTCTCTGCTGCCTCCAACTTTCCCGACTCCCTGCCCTAGCTGAATTTCTGGCCTCCACAAGCCCCTCCAACTCCTCTGTTTTCATTAGCATCCCTCTGCCTTGATTGCAACTTGAGCTCCTAGGGGGTAATGTTAGATAAATGACAAGTCTCCAAAGGCTTCACATGGCGGTAGGACAGGTACTAGAGAAAAGAACTCAGCGTGTTGAAAAGAATGACATCCCAAGAATCCCATTTAATTTGATGGCACGATGAATATTTAAAGTTTTATAAAGAAATACAGGAAAGCAATCAGGCTTATTCAGGCGTGTGCTCTGGGGAGCAGAGTACGCTCCCCATGTGTTGGCAATATGGAGATAAGAGCTGGAGGATGTGGGTGGGGGTGGGGGACACATACATAAATAGTCCATGTTCTTCCATTATTTGTATTGAGGTGGAAAAGTGCTTACTAGTGCAGTTCAAGAAGAAACAGGGGGAAAAATCCTCCCAGATAATTATCATAACATGCTGACACCCTAAACAGTTTCTTTTTAAAATTGAATTTCTAATATCATTGCTTTGGAGATTATAATATTGAGTCACGAATCCCCTGGCAAGTGATTCAGGAACCGTACATGCTGTGTGATAAAGGCACCTGCCACAGAAACAGGAGGGGACATAAATCTCCCATTGTGTGTGCAGAATGCCTAATGGTGCCACCCCTCTGGCAGAGTGGGTCATCAGAAACCTCCCAAACTACCGCTCTGAGGGGAGTTAATTTATTATAAACATGTATGGGATATTTTCATTTTGTATCAGCTGTTATGTTAGATCCTGGCATCAGAGAGCTTGGTTAGATTAAACCTCTGCCTTCAGAAAGCTTCCAGTCCTCTTGGAGAGACACATATACATGCATACGATATCACACTGCTGGTCTAGCACAGAGCAAAGACAAGAGGACAAGCTGAGGGCTAATGGGGCACAGAGTGGGCAACCTATTAATGCCAGTTGTGGGGATGGGGAAGGCTTCCTATTAGTCACTATGGCAGTTGCTGTCATTGCCCTGATGTTATCTCTTGAGTATTTACCTTTGTACAACAAACTTGCTGCTGTGAACACCTGAGACTTTACACCCCAGGGTTTTTCTTGACCAAAAAAGTCAGTTGTGCTGGAGAGTTCATGTCCCTAGAAGCCCCTAGCCAATGACAGATGGCAAGTAGGCAGATAAGTACTCCACTTCCTCAGCTCTTGATGGACAACTCAAGGTGTGCCTCACATTGTATCTCAGGGACCCCCCAGTGGGTTATGAGTTCCACCTGAAAGTACATGTTTGATTATACAACTTTTATTGGATTCTTTCCCTTTCTTTTTTTCCTACTGACATATTCTAGGTATCCTCTCAAATAAAATACTTTTACTCAAACCCCATGTAAACGTCTGTGCCTGGGGGACTCCAAACTAGCTCAATACCAATAGCTACTGTTCATTAAAAGTCAACCATGCCAGGCACTGTGCTGGTTTTTTATACTATATCTAATCCTTACAACCATCTTGAAGGGTAAGAATCATTGTTTCCATTATACAGATGAGGAAACTGAGGTCTACAGAGCGGAAGTGGCTTATTTGAGATCACAGAAAAAGATACCTTGAGCAAATAAAGACTCTATCAGTGATTGCTCTTTTCTCTTCCTTTAACCACTCTCAAGGTGAAGGGAACAAGGATCTCTTTGAAAGAGTGATAAATATGATAGCCCCTGTCTTTAAAAAATGCACATATATACACACCTGTAAGATTGGCTATGTACTTTTGGATGGATCATAGCTCCTCTTAGAATCACCTGTGGATTCCAGATTAAGAAGCTCTTTTAAGAAGGAGTAAAACTTTCAGAACCAAAGGACAATATTTGTTTCTGAGGATTTGGGAAGTTAGGAAAACCATGAAAGGGATTGAGTTCAAGAAAGAGTAGCGGGAGGAGTGGGAGACAAATATACCACAGTTTGATCATAGTTGGTGGGACCAGAGTGGGTACAGAGGAGAATGTTAACTTGTGGAGATGAGGGATAAGGAGAATGCTGTGGTTGAGTGAAACCTGGGAAGGAATGCTTGGTGGAATAGCCTAATGCCCCAAGAGAGTCCAGACCCTGGATGAGGATGTGAGAGTTCCCCTATAGCCACAATCATAGATTCCGACTCTGAACTTTTCACCTCCTGATCTGTCAGTTATTTGACCTCAGTGCCTGCCAACCCCTAGGCTTCATATTCTCCTCACTTTAGCCATCCACATGCCCAGTCATACTTTGCCATCAGGTAAAACTCTCTCATCTGGAAAATGGAAATCACCCTCAGTGTTTCAAACACAGGGAAATTTAACACTGAGAATTTGTATCAAGTTGTTAGTTGGTTTTTAAAAAGCAAAAATGAGAAGGCACTATTACTCAGAGATCGGTAACTTCAGGACACCACTTCAGTCCATAGAGCTGAAGGAGCAGAAAGGGAAAAGTGTCATAATCCAGACCCCAGGATTCTGTGCTCCCTGACAGGAGTGAAGCCACTGACAATACAGATCAGAAACCCAGGAGCCCATGCCCCCACCGATGCTGCTACCAGAAGCATAAAATAGCTGCCACCTTTTTCAGGCCTTCTAATCTCATGTGAGTGCTGACCTTCTGTAGACCCCATGAAGAGTCCAGCAGGGAAGTGAGCCTTGGAAAAAAGTTTTTCAGGTATCCAAGCCAGTGTGGCACAGTGGGGAGTAGGAAAACGCAGGTATGGGTCTCTTGCAAACAGGCAGCATTCAACACAATCCTCAAAACCTGGGGCTCCACTTTCTCCTTTGCTCCAGCCACAAATTCCTATCCTTTCATCTCTCACTCAGTGTCTACTGAATCCCCAGTTCTTTTTCAGAGCAAGCCCACTGACTCCTTGTCCAATATTCCCTGACTATTCTTAGTCACTTACTGACCCAGGACCCTACAATCCATCTTTTATAAGACCCTCAGTTCACTGCACATTCGATACATCCCCATCCCTCCTGACTAACCCCAAATCCTAGAGCACATGCATGTCGGTCCTTTCTGTTGTTTCCAAGTTGGCAAATTGCAGGACAAAGTCCCACAACCTCGCTGAGTTTCCACCACAACATAATGAAAACCACAGGCCTCCCTTCTGCCTGAAATATCTATGTTCATCCTCTGGCTGACTGCCAATCTCATCCCAAGGGGCTGCACCAAACTTCTTTCTCCCTCGAATCCCAATTCCTCAACCTGTATCTCTCAACTTGCAAGATCCAGACCATATTTTACTTCTCTTCACCTCGAAATGTCTCTGTCATCTCCTGATGCTTTGTTTATTGCCTCTGGTCTCTGAGAAAGAAGGACCATTTCTTCTTGCTAGGGTTCATGCCTGAACCCTCCCTGCTCCTCCCGAAGAGCATCTTTCCCTTGTTCCCTCTCTACACTGGCTGCTTCACCCTGGCTTACACCCAAATGTCTCCCACCCCCAAGAAAGTCTTTCCTTTACTCTGATTTCTCCTGAGCTCCCATCCCACCTTCCACCCTCCTTTCACAGCTAAACTTCTCAAAAAAGTATTATACGCTCACCGCCTCTACTTCCTCACCTCCCACTCAGTCCCAACCACTAGCAATCTGGTTTCCACACCCATAACTCCGCAAAAATTGCTCTCTTAAAGGCCACCAATGACCTTCAAATTGCCAAACCTAGCAGCTCTGCTTCACCAGTCCCCATCCTCCTAGACCTACTCATCTGCCAGGTCACATACATTATTTAACCAGATTCAGAGCCAGGGGTCCAGCTGGTGTGTATGGCTCACGAGTGTGCTGCAGACTGGTCCCAGGCTGGGCTGTGATGAGCCATTCAGACATATGGGTGATTAAAATACAGAAATACTTCTGTCTCACTGCCCGAGCACCCTACGTGTCCCTTTCCCCCACCTGGCTACCCAAGCCCTTGTTCCAGGACCCCGAGATGGACCTCCTAATTATGTAGCAGAGACAGAATGATGTTTGGTGTGGCACGGGGCTTCTGCTCTTGCTGGTTGGTACCTGGGTTGTACCAATTGTTAGATATTGTTAATATCACCACTGCATATTGCTGTGCTGAGATCATTCCTTTAGTACTAGGACCAGCCACATGGAGTCAGGGGAGTTTGGAGGGCAAATCATCTTTGGTGAAAAGCAGCCTCTCTATTTATCCTCCATATGCCATATAAATACCATTTTCTATGTGAGCCTTGGCATGGAATATTTGTGAAGTAAAGCTCCAAGGCCCCTTTCTTCCTTGATTCCTCTGTGAGCTTCTCTGTTTCCTTACCTGGCTACCCTAACTGGCAGAGTGACTGTAACCTTGTTGAGCCACAGTCTCCTTATCCACAAAATGGGCTAACCAATTTCTGCTTGCAGGAAGGATCACAGATCATATGAGTAAAAGAGTTAGCACAGGACCATGTATGGAGGTAAGCTGAGTAAGTTTAGGTTCCTAATCCCCACCTCCCTCTCACCCTACATTTTCTCCCTGTGGATTTTCTCCATTTATATGACCTTTGCCTCCATTCTACCCCTGACCATTTGTTACAGACCCATTTGTTGAATTATGCTCGGGGCAAGAGGATCTGGGTATTCCTGAGCTCTCTAGCTCCACATATCTGATGTGGAACTAATTATTCTCTACCTCTTCCCCTAGTTTCTCTCATCTTCCCCTCCTTTCCCTCATCTTCCAAGTCTTTCCAAAGGATACCAACCATTCATCCAGTCCAGTGGGCTTTATTTTATAAAGTGGCTTTGACCACACTCTCTTCTTCCCCAGACTTGATCACCTCTAGGCTATAGTCCATTCTACTTCTGACACTCACCTCTTTCTATTGTTAGCACGATAGCCCTGGAGATGACCCTGTTTTTCCCGTTTACCTGGGCTCTTGCAATTAACTTATAACTGTTTTCCTTTTCTTCAGTTCCTTCTTCTAGGAGTGCACCCACGGAACCCCTGCATAGATCTGTTCAAAACCCTGCAGTGTTGCCCATTTACCTGCAGAAAGGAATCTAGACACATTGCCTTTGTCTTCAAGGTAGTGTCAACCAACTCTGCACTCTTACTTCCCACTATGTTCTTAGTAAGAATCACGGTAAAACAACAACTAACACTTCTTGAAAATTTACTATGAGCCACTCAATATTCTAAAGTCATTCACGCCATTTAATCCTCTCATCCACCCTGTGACATAGTCACTGTTATTTCTGCTTTACTGAGGAAGTAACAGAGGCAGAGAGAGGTTCTGTAGTTGGCCTTAAGTAACTGTCTTTAGAGGTAGGGGACTTGAATTTAAACCCAGAGACTGTATCAGGGCCCACACTCTTGACCTCTAGGCCTTCTTCTGCCCTGGGATTTGGTCACGCCAGAAAACTCCTCATGCCCCCAAAGCTGCTTTACTGTCCTGCCACCTTGCCTTTGCCTGGACTATACGTTTTTCTCATCGCTTTACCTACCAAAATGCTAACCATCCTTCAAGTGTCATCCACCTTCAAGACTCCTTGAAGTCTTGTCTTCTCTGCTCTGAGGTGATCGTCCTCTTTTTGAAATACAGAATTTCCTCAAACTTTCTGTTTTTACCTTATTCTCTTATATGACAGCCTTTTGAACACACAGCTGATCAGCTCTTCCAGAGTGGAGGATGGGGCCACAGCTTAACTTTCCCTTAATCCTGCCCTGTCCTTTTCACATGGAACCCACAAAGGCAGTTTTATTAGATTAAATGGAATTACTGTTTTGCAGACATGAGTTGGTTTCTGCTCCATTCTCCATGTCCCTTTGAAAGGAAAGCCAAGGACTTGATTAAGGAATGGAAAGAATTCTGTAGTCAGTCAATTCCTGCTGCGATAAATCTCTTGGGTGAAGGATGTTAAGGCAGGGACATAAATGACAATAGCTGTGCTTCTGCAGTTGACTGGATTATAAAACAAACCATACACTATGACTATATGTTTCAACAATACATAAAAGGAGTCAGGGAGAGGTAAAGGAAGGGAGTGAGAGCTGGTATGAAAAGAGGGGGATTTGCCCTGTCCAGTTTGGAGACTGAGATAGTGGTTTTCCTTTTATTCTTTCTCCTTTAACAAGTTTACTTCTCAACCAGTCAGTTCTGTAACACGCTCTAAAGCTAGAGTGTCAAGATTAGAATTGTGGCCTTGCCACCTGCCAACTCACTGGCCTAGCAAGTTACTGAGCCTCTCTGTGTCTTAGGTTCCAGATCTGTAAAATGGGAATAATAACTCTACCTGCTAGAGTTTTTTGAGAATTAAATACAATAATCCTCATCCAGGACAGAGAGGAGTGGCTGGCCTACAGTCCTGGCACTCTTACTGTTAAATGCCTTATGGCAAGAGAGGAAATTGAGCTGGGGGACAGGGTGGCCCAGTGAAGCCCTGGGGCACTAAGGGCTGTGATGCTTCCCAGATGCGCCTGAGCACTTGCCACAACCCATAGTGTTCTCCACTTCAATACCACCCTTAAGGTTTAGGAATTTCCCTGGCAGGAGGTAGAAAGCCAGGGAAGTCAGTGGCATCTGCTGTCTTCAGTTCGTCATTGAGTGGCTTTCTTTATTGCTTTTCATTAAATCCCAAAGACCATTTATCCCAGATTCATTTCAGAGATGGAGAAAATGAGGCCCAGAGAAAGGAAAAGTTGCCCCAGGTCACACTAAAGAACCAGAATCTGCTCCTGTATCTTCCCTTCTGGTGCTCTTTCTACCTCACTGTCCTGAATTCTAGAATATCCTAGCTCTGTGTGTCTGTCAGTGTGGCCCTGGACACCTTGTCCTTCTCTTTGCCACATGTCTACTGCACTTCAGGCTGCATCAGGTAATTCACCATTTAGTGGCATCAAGGCTAGCATTAGAGAGGGTGTCTTGTTCACAGGAAGGAGCCTGGGATGTGGAGTCAAAAGATTTGGTTTGAAATACAGTGCCACCAGTCAATAGCTCTAAATGCCTGGAGCCGTCAGGTTTAACCTATGTGGGACTCAGTGTCTTTGTTTGTAAAATGGGGATAATGATCTATTTCATGAGATTGTTGTGATGAAAAAGGGAGGTAATATTTGGGAATGCTCTTTATAGACTGTAAGTCATGGTGCCAGCATTGGTATGTCTTTTCTCTCCAGGAGGAAACTCTGCCTTCTCCTTCTTTCTCTTCTCCTGTACAGTATTTAGCAAAATGCTAGGAGGTACATAAATGATATTCAGCAAAGCCCGGGCACAGTGGCTTATGCCTGTAATCCCAGCACTTTGGGAAGCTGAGGCGGGTGGGTCATTTGAGGTCAGGAGTTCGAGACCAGCCTGGCCAACATGGTGAAACCCCATCTCTACTAAAAATACAAAAATTAGCCAGACTTGGTGGCGGATGCCCATAATCTCAGCTACCCCGGAGGCTGAGGCAGGAGAATTGCTTGAACCTGGGTGGCAGAGGTTGCACTGAGCCGAGATCATGCCACTGTACTCCAGCCTAGGCAACAGAAAGAGACTCCATCTCAAACAAACAAACAAACAAAAAATACTCAGTAAGGACCTCTATTTTGATTGATTATGATTTCCCTGTATTGTCTGATCCTTTGATGCATCAGGAACCTACTCCCAGACCTGGTATTTGGGCAAAAGGGTGAGTCTGTGAAGGGAGTCCCTTGGGCCTAGGGGAGGGGAAGAGGTAAACAGAGGGCTGAATGATGAAAAGTAAACTGGATTTAGAAAACAAACCAGAGCTAATGGCTGTAGGTGGTGTTAGTCATTCTGTTAAGGAATTTGGGAATACATATGCATATTAATAAGAATTTATTTTGGCTTCTTCTTAATCCAGCATTTGGGAAGGGAGGAGAGGTAGAAGACACTGCAGAAATAAAAGACGTCACCCTTCATCTCCAGATAGGGCACCCTGGTGCTGGGCCCTCAGCTCCTGAGGATGCATTTGTCCAAGTTCTGTGAGGCTAAGGCCGAGGCCTGTGGATAAACTGGGGTTGGGCTGGCTGTTGGTCCTGGGGGAAGCTCAGTGAACGAGGTGCTAATTCAGGAGTGGCTCCCAGCATCCAGTCCATGGAATAGACTCAGTGGAGGGAGATCCCAAGACCTTATGAAACTGTCCAGGATCTTTCTTATTCCCCAGCCCACAAAGTCACTCTTCAGGCCACAGTGAGCCAAGGGAAACTCTAAGAAGTGTATCTAGCACAACCTGGGATTACAGACTGCACCCCTTCTTTAGTGAAGCAGGTTCAATGGTCCCTACCCTGGGATTCCATAGCTTCACCGGGCTCTGTCCTGTCATCAAACCAGAATACTTCACTGCAAAAAGCCAGTCTCCTCTCCTTTTCATACTCAGTGAATACAGAGAAGAGAGACTCACCGTCATCCATTGCAAAGGCGTCTTTTCATTGGTTATAAAGGCCTAGGCCACATCAGCCTTCTCTTCAGGCTGAGTGCCTCTCTACCTCAAACCCTTCTGGGAACTCTTCTGATCAGACACTGTGATTCCATTTAGCCAGTGAGGGTTGGGAGCCAACCATGTGCCCAGAAGTGTGCCAAGGGGTTTGGGGTTTATAGTCCAGTGAACAAACCAAGAGATACAGACAACAGGGTAAGGCTGGTTAGGGGTGTCAAGGAGAGCAGGCATGGCCTGCAGGGGAAGGCGAGTCCTGATTGGGGGTGGCAGGGAGCCCAAACTTTCTTCTTACTGGGGGCATTGAAGTTATATTCAAGGATGGAGTGCTGCCTTGATGTGCAGCCTAAAGCACAAGGCACAGTCATTCTCTACCACATCGAGACATGAAAGGGTGTGTGAAAATATCCCTAAGCACCTGCTGGGAGCTCTCTGGGAAATCATTTATCTGCCCTGCACTTCAGTGCCTTGGCTCTAAAACTGAAACAAAAAAAAAAGTATGTACAAAGAACCTTAAAAATGTTCATACCCTCCAGCCCAGTGATTCTACTTCAGGGAGTCTAGCTTAAGCACAAAAACAAGAATGTGGGGAAAGACTTAGGTACAAAGATGTTCATCACAGGGTTATTTAGCAGAATGAACACGAAGAAGAATCAAAATGCCCATTATTAAAATGGCTTTCACTCCCCAACCCCTTCTGGAATGATGGGATCACCTCTTTGGGAAGCCCTGGCTCAACTCTGAGGTAAGTAACCAGTACAGGAAGCCAGGTGCCACGTTAGTGACCCTAACTCAGTCCTTGTGGGCTTGTTCAAGGAGCCAAGAAATCCACCATCTTTCACCTTTTCATGATCCAAGTGTGGATTATCTTCTGGGGATTTTCATGGTAAACGGTGACTGTAGATTGGTGTTCTCTTGGCCTCTCAAGATGTATGTGGTCCCCATCCTGCTCCATCTGTCAAGGTTGCTTGGGGGTTCCCAGAGCTGGAAAGGCTCTTAGAAAATGCACAGTCCAAACCCTTTGAGGAAAAGGGACTTGTCACATTGCTTGTTAATACAAAGCCATGGTGAGCATCCAGGCCACCTGTGCCCCAGCACAGTACTCAGGTTATGTTGGGGCAAATGTAATTAGAAAAATAAACCAGTAATTCTCAGAATTACCAATGACCCAGGTCTTGGCTCTTCATGGAATATCCATGTTTCTGACTTGAGAAAACTTCTTGATGGAGTATTGGGTTCACTCTAGAGCAGAGATTGATCCATCCTTCCTATATCCCTCATTCACATCATTCTAATGCTTTTCTGGTTTCTAAAAGCAGCTCCATTTCTACTCTGGTGCCAGCTTGGTCCTATCCCTGCCACTCCGTTCTGGTTGTCTCATGGGTGACTGAGGGTTAGGGGAGATAACCTAGCCCACTGCCCCCAACCCTTGGGAGAATTCAAAGGCTTGAGCCCAGGCTGTGGTTCTTCCTAAGCCTTTCTTCCTGGGAGCTCCCGCCAATAGTAGGCAAGCCCTCAGGTAAGCAAAGAGTAAGGCAGTTTCCCTGCTGTTCTCCCCTCCTTCTTCCCTTCCCCTTCCTCTTCCCTACTTGCCCTCCCCAGTTTCTACTCCACACCTCCTTTTACTCACCTCTTCCTTCCTCATTACTTTCCTTCTCATGACTCTTCCCTACCTCTATCCCTCACTCCCTGCTCCTGAGTTAGATCCCTTCTCTCCAAGGCCCACCCCATATACCTTGAGTTTCATCTTGGCCATGCCCCTCCCCCACCAGGCTTTCCAGAATTCCTGCAGGGAGAGGCTTGTCTTCAAGGATATGCAGCATGCCAGTTTGGCAGTTTCCCGGGGTGCACATGTGGAGGGTGCACACATGAGGACCAGCTGCCTCGGCTTCTGCAGTTATGCATGTGTGTAGAGAGGAGACAGGGTCGTATGTTACAGATGTATCCAGCCGAGCCAATCCTGGGCTGCAGAGACACACCCACATACAACATGTGCCTCCCTCTGGGTAACCGGGACAGGTGCACGGGATGTGTTAGCCACCAGGAGAGAAGAGAAGGACTGCAACATTGACATTCTTCCTGCCCCTGGATTTACCAGCTGGAGTACCAACAGGAATCTCAAAATTTCATTTTCTTCAGAAGGAAGGAAATGCCTCTTGGGGAGTCCAGTAAGGCAGAGGACGGTCCTACCTTTCTGGTAACTAGTTGTTTATAGTGGGCAGAGAGGATAACCAAAGATGAGACCCTGGCCAGACCTGGGTGTTCTGACTGTAAGCTCACAGTCTGCTTTGAGTAGGGTCTCCGCTACCTACCACATGCCTTGGACAAGTCACTTTACTCTTTTGGGCCTCAGTTTCCTTACACATCAAATGAGGGTTGCTGAGAAGATCAAACAAGTGAAGAGTTGTAAAGATGCTGTGCAAACACTTGGCGCCACTGCACCCTTCACTGATTCTTGTAATAATCATGAAAAGTCAAAGTGCGTGTGTGTGCGTGCACGGGGCGCTCGTTATTCATAGGTCCCTTACCAGGATTCGAGAATCTGAACTGGGCCCCAGGACTGGGTGGGCGCGATCGTCCCAGCCCCCACTCCCAGCCTAGGGCCGGCGCGGTCGGGTTTTCCTCCGGCAGGCGGCGGGCTGACGGCTGCAGGGCGCGCTAGGCACGTGAGGTGGCAGCGCCGTCGCCAGCTGCAGAGGTGCAGCCCTGGCCGCCCGGCTCGCCTTCCGCAGGGGCTGCCCGTGCCGCTGGACCGCGGAGACCGCCCTCCCGGTTCCGGGGCTCGCGGCCTGCCCACCTCCCTCCGCGACCGCGGCCCCAGCCCACTCCCGCCCCACCGTGCGTCCCCGCGCCACCCCTGCCAGGACCGTGAATCCCTCTGGTTTCCGCGGCGGTGTTGGTCGTCTCGGAAGCGGGTGCGCTCGGCAGCGGGCAGGGCAGCGGGCGCAGAGGCTGCCTTCGGCTCCTGCAGCTCCGCGGGTCGCCACTGGGGGCTGCCGCGCCGGAGAGCTCGGCGGGGACCGTGCGCACGGCCGCCGGGTTCCTGGGCGCCTCTGGCCGCTGGGTTTTCTCCACTGCTGGCCCCGCGCTGTCTCCGCAGCCCGCCCGACTCCCTCCCAGATTGGAGCGTGTGATCCGTGTGTGTGTGTGTGTGTGCGTGTGTGTGTGTGTGTGTGTGTGTGGAGCGGAGAGAGAAACCGGGTACGCGCGTATGCGCGCGCGCGTGGGGGGCAGTGTGCATGCGGGGAGTACGGGGGAGTGTGTTTGTGTGTGCGTGTGGGTGTGAGTGCCTGGCTCCCTCTCGCTGAGACACACATACACTCACACATACACAACCCGGCAGGCTCGTCTGAACTTGAAGACACCCCACATTCCAAGATGCCCGAGGTTCCTGGGAATGCCCGGGGTTCTTCGATCCGGAAAATCCTACCGGCATCCTCCTAGGGAGGGATTATTATTATTATTATTTTTCTTTAATCTGGAAGAGAAGAGAACAAGTTGTGCTTTCCCCCCTTCTTCTTGCTAAATGCCGTGGATATAACTGAATAAGCGGCTCAGGGCTTTCCCCGCGTGGACGTCCGAGGCCACCATCTGCCTGCATTCGCCGGAGCCGCCGGAGGGTTTAGCTCGAGTCTGTCTCGGGCGGGGAAGGATGCGTGGCCGAGCCGGGGAGCCCGGGCGCCCCGCGGAGCCGGCCTCGGTGCCTCCCAGCCGGGGGTAGATGCTGCCTCGCCCAGGTGAGTGGTCGCAGGCGCTGCGTCTTTGCGATCCCGGGTGTCCGCGGGAGCTCGGCGCGGGGCTGAACGCACCCGAGGGAACCGGGAACTTTGCATCCCTTTCTTTTTCGCTTGAAGACTCCCCGCATCCTAGGTGCTCATGCGGACACCCCCTTCTCTTTTCGCCCATCCTTATCGCGAAAGATTTCCTTTCCTTTCTTTAGTCTTTATTTCCGACAGTGGGGGTGAAACTCTGGCGGGGAGCGGGGAGAGCGGGGTCCATGTGAGACTGGAGAGCAGGATGGAGAGACGGGGAGCCACGGGTGGATGGAACCGTTGAAAACAGCAGGAGAACTTTGCCGCCAGACCACTCTGTTGCATCTCCGCACATGCAAGGCCTGGCTAGAGCCATTGCTGGGGGCTAGGTGGGGGCGCCGGGGACTCCCTGAGCTCTGTGGACTGGGTGGGGTGGGGTAAAGCCAAGTGCAGAAGGGTTGATGCAGAGCGGATGGGAGGAAGGAAGGCATGGTTGCAGTTTAGGGGGGCAGGCAGGGCAGGTTCAGGGACCCTATGCAGGCCTCAGGCAGAAAGCAGATCAGGGGGATTGTGTGTGTATGCAGCTTGGGGCATCAGAATGGCATGATGAAGCAATATGGAAAGTGGCATTAGCCATGCCTGGGTTCCTAGGTCTCTGTCTCCCACCCAGCCCTGCCCTGGTTCTAAGGTTGGCCTGGGCAGGGAGGAGGGAGAGCAGTAGACCGTTCCGAGGTGGACAGTGCCTTACTTTGCACAGACCTTCTGAGGGAGGTGTCCTACTCGTCTTCCCATCAGCCCGGTACAAAGGACAGAGACAGAGAGTTCTAGGGAGATAGAGCCTCTGAAAACCAGAGCAGGAGGGAGAAGAGAGCCTGAGTGGAGACTGCAGAGGGACTGAGCCAGACTGTTGCCAAATGCACCCGGCGACAGCAGACAGCTGCAGACAGACAGACACCTGCAGGGACAGGGAACATGTCAGAGCCTGCACTCTTGAGTTGGAGTTACAGGCATGGCTATAGATGATGACCCCCTCCCCTGGCCACAATGGAGTGTGTGTGTGTGTGTGTGTGTGTGTGTGTACGCGTGTGTGTGTACGCATGTGTATGTTTCAGGGAGGTGGCAGCTGTGGCCTCCATGGCCTGATTGGCCTTCTAGTACTGGGGGAGGGGGAAGCTTCAGGAATTTGACCCCCTGCTGCTGGGGAGGAGCAAAGCTAGGGAGGAAACTGCCATTCCCTGGGCTGTGAAGTTCCCAGGGGCCAGGGCTAGAGGTTCTATGTGGGCTGTTATTCTTGTGTGGGGGCCGATTTGGAACTCAAGGTGGGGAGCAAGGGAACTAGGTCTTGGGGTTGTGCCCTGGTCTGGTCGCTGCCCTCTGGCAGGAGCTTTATATAGCCACACACAGCAGAGCCCTGAGGGTAGTGTCATTTCCTTGTGGGGTACATCAGAGGCTGAAGGGGGTCAGAGTCCTGTAGGGAGGATTCAGAAGCTCCAAAAGGCCTGCACTTGGAGCCGTCATCCTCCGCCGACCATGCCAGCTGCCTGGGCCCTTCTGCTGATGCTGGAATGTCATCTTTCCCTTCTGACTCTGGCTGGGAGTGCAGAGTTGCATCTCCCTCTGGCCTCCTCACATGCTTCTGCTCAGGCCCCCTGCCCAGCCCTCAATTTAGAGTTTCTGGTCTAATTCCTGACCAGGAATGTAATTATTTATCTTCTTGCCCTCATCCTGGGGATGCAAACAGCAAACTTGGCATTTCTGTTTCAGCCTCTGGAAGGTTGGCTCCCAGCTCCATCTCCTGTCTAGAAGAACTGGGTGCCTGCCTGCTGTGGGCTGGAGGCTGGGGTTCAGGGTTCCTTCTTCTGTGAAGTGCCAGTTCTTTGCTCAGGCCCAGAAACGTGAGAAGCTGAGGAGTCTGGCCTGAGAGAGGGTGAGCTGGGAGCTTCCAGGAGGTGAGGCTGAGGAGGAGAAGCAAGATAGATGGGAAGAAAATGCAGTCAGAGTGGGTGGGGCCACCGGGGAAACCAGGCAGCCTTCTGGCCAACTGAGTCCTTCTTTGACTGAAGGAGGAATTGCTCTTCTTATCTTTGCTTCAGCTCCAAAGGAAAAAAAAAAACAGGGATTCTGGCCTCCAAGTGCCAGTTTGCCAAGCCTCTTCAGCCTGTGGGGTTGAGCAGGTTCTGCTCTCCTTTTTTGCAGGGTGGATGTATAGAGGCTTATAAGCTCCTGGCGTGGGGTCTGTCTACCCAGGGACAGTGGAGAAGTGAAATTGGAATTAATTGTTTTCAGAAACTCCCCTTTCCTAAGGTAGATATTAGCATCTAGGGAGTTCACAGTCTGATGGGGGAGGCTGGTAGACTGGAAGCAGAGACATATAGCAATAAACAACCTGGGATGGCCAAGTGGAATTGGACTCTGAACAAGAGCAACAACAATTTGAGTATTTTGTGATTTTCCTTTGGGTAGGGGTGGAGTTTTAGGGTCCAACTTATTGAAGGGATAGAGTTGTCATATAATGGAATGAAACCTCAACTTGGGGGGCCTGGGTTCAAATTCTGACTCTGCCATATCTTGGTTAACAATGTGAGTCTTTGTGTTTTGACCTGGTAAAATAAAATAATAGCATGTACCCAATAGATGTATTATGACCTGATGTTTTCCTGGCAGTCCCCAAACCCCTTTTCAGATCTGGGAGAGTCTTCAGTGGAAACAGGGAGGGTTGGAAGGGAGGGAGAGTTCTTCAGAGACATGGAGGATAGTACAGCCAACTTCCCCCTGTCCAGGGAGCTGCCAGGAGGGTTTGATGCCATCAGACATAAGCTGATTGTTAAAAGGCTCCAGAAAGCCCTCCAGAAAACTTTGAGAATTGATGGTTGAGGAGCAAATTTCACCTCTGGGGCCCTGGCACCTGCTTCCCTCCCTTTCTCTTGTTTGTTTTGGATTTTTATGGCCATGCACATTTGCTCAGGAAGTGGGGCTCTGCATTTTACAAGTATCACCAGCCACCCTTTCCTGTCTGAGGTTTGAATGTAAAATACCCCCCCAACCGCCGCCAGCACCCAGTCTTCTCTTTTTGACTCTCTTGCCCACTCCCCCAAGGGTGACCTCACAGGAATGTTGTGAGGCCCAGGTAAAGTGAATGGATACAGCTCTGTGGGGCCTGGGCAGGGGTTGTGATTGAACTGGGTCCTATCTGTGTAGTAGCAGGAGGGATATATCCAATTTGAGAGAGGGGCCTGGTTTTCTTACTGATGAGACAGGATGCTAATGGTCATCCCCCAGGGTTGTTGGAAGGGCACAGCAGCATGTGTGACTGCACTTTGTAAACTGGACAAGCCCTTTAGCACTCACAGCTATATTTGTGACCCTTTCTCTTTAAGACTGTCACTAAAATGTCAAATATAATTATACTCAGGTATCAGGGCACTAAAGGTGGACTTTCACGGGTCAGTTTTATGTGGGACTGCAGTTAACCAGTGATTACAGGCCAGGCAGGTGGACACTGTGCCTTCTGAGAAAAGGGGTGTTAAGAACCTGCAGAAACAGGGCAGTTGTGGTTCACATAATTGGGTGGGACTGGTAACAGGAAGCTAGGAAGAGGCACATGGGCAGCATTTTTGGTAGAAGCATTTTTGGAGGGTTTTTCCTAATCACACCCTCCCATTATATTTTAATACCACAGATATACTATATGTGTATATATACTATATATATGTATATATGTGTATATATGTCAATATATACTATATATATATGTATATCTGTACTGTTTATATCAAAAGATTAAGTTCTCTTTTTTTGCCTCCCCACCAAGCACACATTTTTGCCCCCTTGGGGGCGATATTGTCCCCACTGAGGATGCATTGTCTTAAAATTAACAGAGGTAAGTGTTAGTTAGAAGAGGTGGATTAGTGAGATGGGGAATCCAGAAGATAGTGAGGGAGACAGATGCACTCGCAACTTGCTACCCCAAGTGTGGTCTGTGGACCAGCATCAGCATCACCTGAGTAGGGATCTCCATTTTATCAAGATGGGAGGTCGGGACAGTGTTGGGTTGACTGCCCAAGAACACAAGGCTAAACTTTGAACAGAGGGTCAAAAATAGCTATGTTCTGGGCCACTCAGCTTGTTCAACTATTGAGTCCAAATCACCAAGCAAGTTTTAGTAAGGACACGGTCTACCCATGTCATGATTTATCAGTCTTTTTTTTTTTTTTCTGAGTGATTTCCTTGCGTTGTAACTGAGGGTTGTATAGAAGGTATGGGGGCCCTGCAGAGAAGACCCAAGGCTTCCATGCAACGGAAAATCAGGGCATCTTTGATTTGAACAGGTCTGGGCCTGCTTTTTTGAATGTCTCCAAGGGCCAAGCCTAATGGAGACCAGACCAACCTGAGGAACAGACTGGAACTATAGAGACAAGATATAGGTGTTAAACTGTGCCAAGCTGGATTAAGGAACAAAACTGTGTTCTCTTAATTTATCAACCTGCTTGGGATTGTCTGCAGGAGAGCCGGGGCCTCCCTGGCAACCTTCCAATATTAACAGGGCAGCCCCAAAAACATACGAGATTGCAAAATAAGTTGGGCTCTTTAGAATTCACTGCATTTATTATTGGCATGTCCTATATTAATTCACCCACCAGCAGGAGCTAAGCTACAGTTCACGTGCCCAGAAACAACCTAAAGAAGCAGAAAGCTGAGCATCTCTGAACCCCTCTTCCTTCCATGTTTCCTGCCTGGGTCCTCTCCCCTCAACACATCCCTTCCTCTACCCCATTTTGGTGTAGGACAACACAGAGGAGCAGGCTCCCTCTTGCCTTAACCCAGATCTCTAATAAACTTCCTGGGGATGCAAAGTCTATTTGGCCCTCTCATTTCTTCTTCCCAGGGACTCACTTCCTATTCCTTTTCTCCAAAAGTAGTACTCTGTTCCCAGCTACCCCATTCTTTTTCATTCTCCTGTTAAGGCGGCTTTAGTCAAAGAAGCCAGGGGGTCCCCCAACTAATACTGAGGGTCTGTGGAGGCTCCTACTTCAGAATAATTGTAAAGTAGGCCTTGATATTACATGACTCTCTCTGGTCCCCAAAACATATGAAATGTGGCCACTCAGCCTGCAGGACTTGGAGAAGTTTGGGGAATGAGCCATACCAGGGTCTCAGTACCTAGTGAGAGAGCAATGGATGATGGCAGTGAAGGCAAAGGCATTTCTGACTTTCTGAGCTCCTGGAACCTCCTAAAAATGCCTAACAATGACTGTAAGATGAGGCCTTGTCATTCTAAAAAGGTATTGAAGATTTCTGGATGGGTAGAATTGATTCCTTGACTCAACCTTTCCTGTAATGAAGTCACTATAGTACCTAGAAATGTCCCCCTGGGGCAGAAGGGAGGGAGGATGGATGGGGATCTGGGGTCATGGAGGTGAGAGGTTAGAGGTCCTCCTATAGCACAAGGCACTGACGGCTGGTCAGAGAATGCTTGCTGGGGTGCAGCGGAACCTAGAATGAGCTCTCCTTTTAGCTCTGCCCGTAACTTGCTGTGTGACTTTGGCCATCCCCTCTGTCTTCCTGTCCTCGCCTGTGGTTTAGAGCCTGTGTGCTCTCCTAAGGCCTCTTCAGTTCAGGAGGTTGATCCTTTGATTTACGAGTCCATGATCCAGCCTCAGAGCAGACATCTCTGCGGAGCCATCTAGGCCCTGGAAGTTACTTGGCTGGGGTCCTCCATCCTCCTTTCCATCCTCTTCTGCCAGACAGCACTGACCGGAGGCTTTTCTTTGCTTCGTGCTCCTGACTAGTCTATGACCAAACACTGTAACTGGGTTTCATTTGGAATGACCAGGATCCCAGGGCTGCCGTCTGAATGAGGGTGTCTCTTTCCTCCCCACTCCACCACATACATGTGCACATACACACACATTCATACACACACACACCCACCAGTGTACACATGTCCACATACCTCACACACATCCACACTTGCATGCCCACACATATACACACACACATTTATGCTCACACTCACACATACGTTCACATACATATACACACTCCCAAATACTCACACTTGTACATTCATACATGCATGCACACATTCATGTACACACGTTCATGAGTTCATATACCTTCTCTTACAAATGCAACACTCCCACATATTCACACATACATGCACACACTCCCTTTTTCCACTGCACTGGCTTCTCCCTCAAAGACATGGGCGGGTGCCATTCAACCCTTCCAGCTCACTGTCTACTTTAGAGAGCATGTCAATACATGGCCTTCTGTCATCCCTATAGCCCTCTGACCTCATTCAGGAGGACAAAACCATGTCTTCTTTTGTATATGGATGAGGAAACTGGCTTGGATTTGCAGGTAGCAGGGTCAGGATGAGTGCCAAGACTTCTGGATCCGGTCCAGAGATTCACCTATCACTTCGGAGCTGCCGTAGTAATTTCTGCTCTGTAGAACAACCCTGGAAGACAGGAAGGGTATATTTTGTCCCTGGTTAAAGATGGGAAACTGAGGATCAGGGAGATTCACACACAGACAAAGGGTGACCAGATCCTCTATCCTTCCAAGCCAGGTCATGTGCATACTCCAGCCGCTTCTTGGTGATCATGTCTTCCTTCCTGGCTCTCAGTCTGCTAGAAGCTTTTATTCACACTAAACTCCAGCAAGTGAGAAATGCCACCCTGGGGCAGCCCATGGGCATTCCAGTTTCAGTTCTGACTTGTTTTCACCAAAATAGGGTGTGGGAGAAGGGTGGACTGCCTCTGTCCTTAGGGTCGAGGTAAATAAGCCCTCTCATTGCCATTTCTCATGATGGGATCAAGCTACGCTCATCATTAATGTATCCTTTTTTGTAGTCTCAGCCCACCTCACCTCTTGAGGCTATAGCTTCTGTGCTTTTCTGCCTGCCATGGCAGTGAGGTTTCCTTTAGCTCGCTCTGAAGTGCTTCCTTCACTTCCTTCAAACTTAAGGCCCTGTTCCTTTAAGATGTGGTAAGCAATCCCATCCTTCTTCACCCATCCCTTTCACGACTTGATGGCTAGCAGTCTTCCCCTGTTTAGTTTAATTCAGCAAGCATTAATTGAATGCCTACTACATGCCACCCAGGGAGCCTGACACTGCAAAGGTGAATTACCTCTCCAATCCCTGTGTGCACGCAGCCCTCAGTCTCACCGATCATTTGACTTCTTCTCTTGCACTTTTTCCAGCCCTGTTTGTGGACCCCAGGACTTGATTATGTTGGGGGTGGCGGTTCCAAGTTCTGGCTGATTTCTAGTGCAGCCCTTCACCTGCATTCTCATGTGTGTGTGTGTGTGTGTGTTCGTGTGTGTTGCTTAGGAGTCAGTCAAGGTCACACATGATTAACTGCTTGATGTAAAGCTGATAGTGGTGGTGATGATGATGATAATGATGATGGTGATTATATGGTGATGGTAATGAAGTCCACTTAAGAAACAGGCTCTCAAGCTGCTTTCCCACCCTGCTCTACTGCTAAGCTGACATCTTACCATCTTACCCAAATAGAAACTGATAGGATGAAGAGATTTGGGGTCATCGTCCCAATTTAGAGACAGCTGGCCTGAAAGGAACCATTAATCTTCCTCCTTGCCTGAGGACTTATGTCACAGGGGCTGAGCTGGGAAGAAGGGGAGCTGAGGCTAGAGCCCCTGGAATAGACATTAAATCCTGGACTCTCTGTCCAGAGTCACACCTTCTAAGCACATGACAATAAGGGCTATTGCCCTGGAGGAGAGGGTGGTTCCCCAAGCTGTTGAGGGGCAAGAATCTGTGAATGAGGATGCTGGCAGGGATTGTGCTTGCAATCGCAGAGTGGTTGCAAATGGGCAAAGCAGATCCCTGATGCTTGGGAAGTCTTCATCTGATGAGCAAAGACCAGTCCTTGTCCTTGGGAAGTTTATGTCTAAGGAGGAGGACAAAGCAGATACACAAGGCACATTATTAGGGAACATTTAGGCACCAAAATTCGTGGATGGAGCATCTTTCTCACAGGGAGAAATGTGTGTACCTGTGCCTGCATTTGTAGGATTTGCATTGTATTCTGTTTTCCTGGTTGTGTGAACTTGAGTGGGTTATTCCTTCTGTGCCTCAGTTTTCTCATCCGCAAAATGAGGATAATAATAGTACCCACCTCACAGGGTCGTTAGGAAAATTAAATGAACTACTATACGTAAGGTACTTGGAGCAGTGCCTGGCACATATTGAACAATATATACGTGTGAGCTATTAGTGGTAGTAGTAGAAATAGTGGTATTTTTCTAAGCATGGAGAGGACCATACTTAGGAAAATACCACTGAGGACCCTCTTAACTGATACTCCTTTCTAACAACCATCTCTTAAGTTAGATATTAATTTGGGGAATCTCCACATGATCTCATTTGTCCCTTGCAACAATCCTACCAGGCAGTCAGGATAGACATTATGATTATAACCACTTTGCATAAAGGGGAACTGAGGCACAGATGTTATGAAGTGGTTTCTGGTCTGATGGGGTTTTCATTGTACCTTACAGACACAGTGCATTCAGGCGAGGGGTCACAAGAATCTTGGAGCAGAGGGTTTTGGATGATGATAGCTGATAAGTTCAGGACTGGCCTTCCCACCTGGCCCTTATGCATGTTGGGATCAGACTGCTGGAAAAATAAACCACGGTGGGGAAGGAAGATCTCATTCCAGGCTTGCATAACTAGGCTGGGTCCACATGAAATGGCATGGGGAGAAGCAGGCTGCCCTCTACACAGCACCACAGAGGATGGGAGTTAGGCCACAGGACATGAGTATTGAAGCCTTTTGAAACTGTCATGAATGCCTTGGGATGGGGATAGGGATAAGAGTAGCATCCACTTTATAGGGTTGTTGAATGCTTATGTGAGGGCGGGGCTGTCCTGGGAGCACTCAGGGGGCACAGAAGGGACGGGGAACCTGGATTGGGAACCTTCTGATTCAGCCTGGCCTGGTGTGTGGGGAGAAAGCCAGAGACATCCTCCTGGGCCATATTCCTACCCACCCCAACACCTTTGTCCCAGGGCTGCTCCTAATGGTGGGAAAGGGACCCTCCTGGATCTTTTGGTTTGAAAGGGCTTGGAAAGTATTTGGGGCAAGAAAATGGGCCTTGGGGGCTTGGTGCGGTGGCTCATGCCTGTAATCCCAGCACTTTGGGCGGCCGAGGCAGGCGGATTGCCTGAGCTCAGGAGTTTGAGACCAGCCTGGGCAACATGGTGAAACTCCGTCTCTACTAAAATACGAAAAATTAGCTGGACATGGCCACGGGTGCCTGTAGTCCTGGCTACTCGGGAGGCTGAGGCAGGAGAATCACTTGAACCCAGGAGGTGGAAGTTGCAGTGAGCTGAGATCATGCCACTGCACTCCAGCCTGGGTGACAGAGCGAGACTCCATATCCAAAAAGAAAAGAAAAGAAAAGAAAAGAAAATGGGCCTTGGGCCAGGACCCAGAAGAGGGAATGAGGACCTCCAGCAGGGAGAACCAGACTGGAGGAGGGAATGCTTGTGGGGGTGGGGTTTTAGGAATTCAGGGGTGTCAGGGTGCAGGAACGGATCATGCATGGATCAGTATCTAGGGTGGGACATGAGGTGATGATGGAGGGTTGGTGTGGGACTATGGGAAGAGGAGTCAGGAAGGTGAAGAAGACCAGAATGAGACAGCAGCAAGAACCACAGGAGGAGAGCTGGGGGTGGGACCCGACTGAAGCCCAGGCCTCCCAGCCACTGTCTGCTCAGAGCCAGGCTGGCCAGGACCCAAAGCCCCAGCTCAGTGTCTCTCTCTTGGGGTGGGGAGAGAAGTCAAGGCCCTGAGCTCCTTCTAGGGCTCTGTGATCAGCCTGTTCCGTAAATCTCAGGCCATGTAAATTTGGTGCATAATTGGGAGGCACTGCAGGTACCTGCGGCTCCAGGATAAAATCCAGGCAGCTCCGGAGAGAGAGCAATGGATCATGAGTTACAAGGAAGGCCGGTGGGACCCAGTGGTGGCTGGCCCAGCTTGAGGCATGAGTTATCTCAGGCTGGGCTGCCCTGCCATGCTGCTGCGCTGCAATGCCAGGCTGATATTTACTGTGTATTGGTTTTTAAATTACAGTACAACATTGATTCGCTGCTCTTTCAGTTCAGCCCTCACTCTCTGTCCCTGTTCTGCTCGGCCTTTCTCTGCCTCTCCGTGTCTCTCTCCATCTGTCTTGTCTCTCTCCAATTCAGTTTTTAATGCAGAGTATTATCTTACATTGTATCATGTTCCCCTATGGAATTAGGCTTACACTGCTTTGTATTTATTGGAGGATGCATTATATTAATCCCTTCCATGCATACAGCACTTTATACATTTTAAAGCTCTACCTGCAGCCATACCTGTCTTCTTTGGACCCCATGACAGTGAGGAAGTAGGGCAAGCAGACTTGTCTCCATTTAAACGCGAGGAAACTGTAGCTCAGGAAGGCTAATGGAATGACCAGGTCATGCTTGCATTATATTATATTATACCATAATAATAATGGCTACTGGGTATTGAATGCTTGCTGTGAGCCCTGTGCTATTCTAAAATAAGCTTTATGTACTTATTTTATGCCCACATTCATTCTGTGCAGTAGGTATTGTTATTACTTCATTTTACAGGTGAAGGAATGAAGATTCAGAGTGGGTTAGTAGCTTGCCCAAGGTCACACAGCTATTACAGTAAAATTCAACTTTGGATTAGCTGGATTCAAACCCCAGCAGCCAGCTCCTGAGCCCCCTCTCTCAACCAGGATGCATGCTGTCACGTGCTGTGATCCCTGAGTTGGATTGGGGGTGGGAAAGTGGGGATGGGGTGGGATGGCTTCATGGTGCTACAAGAGGCATTCTTGTCCTCACATGACTTCTGTTTCTTTATGTTTTCACTGCACCCAGGGGAAAGGCCTGGGGACCTTGCAACAGCAGGAAATGTCCCCAGGGCAAGGGGCCAAGTTCCTTTACCCCAATATCCACAGAGGGTTAGGGCCCCAATATCCACCGTTTTGGCCCCCAAGCAAGGGCAGAAGGACAGGTGCAGAGTAAGGCTGGTGGGAGCCCTGGCTGGGTGGTGTGGTTGCCATCTGCCCTCCTTCTTTCCTGTGTCCATGGAAGGAGGGTGACATCCTGACCTCCATGGGGTCTCTCTCAGGACTGCCTTTGTGTGTTCCCTTGCCCTTTGTTTAAGAGGCAAAGCTGCTTGCAGCCCAGGAGCACCTCGGAGCTGGGCTTAGCTCCCAGGAGCACAGTGAGCCAGTGGGCAGCAGGGGAAGAGCTGGGGGTTCTGTGCACTCTGCCAGTTCCAGCCCGCCCTCACTAGTGCACAGCAGTGAGGAGGCCCTGCTGAGTGCTGCCCACTGCGGCCTGAGATGCCTGGTTCCTGAGCAGGAGTTGGGAGGGGTGACTGGGTCTTGTGTAGACCATCCTGAGGAGTCCTTCCTCTCCAGATCCTCACATCCCCACTTCCTCCATCATCCTAAGGACCCATTGCCATGGCTGGAGTCAGGCCACAATATGCTACTTGCCATGGCCCAGACACTTATCTCCCTGTCTCCCAGGTCACACTCATGGCGAAGTGTGTTTTGGGAGAAGCAGGGATCCCCTGTGCTGTCTGCATGCCCCTTATTGGGGTAGGTGGGGGAAAAGGGTCCTGAGCCTGAGGATGTTGTGAGTCCCATGACTCCAAGGAGCCATCCTTGGCAGAGTGCAGCCCTGCACATCTGCACTTCCGTGGGCCCTGCTGTGAAGTGAAGCTTGCTCTCTGCCCACTTCTCACTCTGTCCTTGCTAATGGGGCCCTGCTCTCTCTCCGGAGCTGCCTGGATTTTATTCTGGAGCCGCAGGTACCTGCAGTGCCTCCCAATTATGCACCAAATTTACATAGCCTGAGATTTATGGAACAGGCCACACATTTATGGAAAGTGTGAAGTATAAAGGTAAAGTGAAGCTTATACTTTTTCCTGTGGGCTCAGAATCATCCAGCACTCCCCGCCACCCCCCACCCCGTGATGGACACAAACTGGGAGCATAACTCCGAGGCTGATGTTTCTGTTGCTTTTCTTATTAATAGCTACTACTTGATGAGCAGTTGATATGTGAGAGGAATTCTAGCACAGTGAGTCAGGCCTGGGAGTCAGACCGCTGGGTTCAAATCTCAGCAGTTCCACTTAGGAGCTGTGTACCCTCGTGCAAGTCACTTAGCTCTTTGAGCCTCACTTTCCCCTTCTGTAAAATGGAGCGAGCACCAATACTTAATCCCTAGGGTTGTCATGAGTATAAAATGGTAAATAGCTACAAAATGCTACAGCACCTGGCACATGGCATATGTTATTAAAGTGTTTGTCTATACCATATTTATATGCATTCTCTCATTTTGTCTCCCAACTACTTTTGCAAAGTAGGTATTACCTCCCTGCACATGTGAAAACTGAAGCTCAAAATATCAATGAGATTTGCTCCAAGTCTAGGGTGACCACCTGTCTGAATTTGCCTGAGACTAAGGGGATTCCTGGGATGCAGTACTTTCAGTTGTGGTTTGTTTGTTTGTTTGTTTTGTTTTTGACACAAGTTTCGTTCTTGTTGCCCAGGCTGCAGTGCAATGGCGTGATTTCGGCTCACTGCAACCTCTGCCTCCCAGGTTCAAGTGATTCTCCTCCTTCAGCTCCCTGAGTAGCATCACCATGCCTGGCTAATTTTTGTATTTTTAGTAGAGATGGGGTTTCACCATGTTGGCCAGGCTGATCTCGAACTCATGACCTCGGGTGATTCACCTGCCTCGGCCTCCCAAAGTGCTGGGATTACAGGCGTGAGCCACTGTGCCCGGCCAGGACTTTCAGTTTTGAAGTTAGGAAAGTCCCAGGCCAACTAGGATGAGTTGGGCACCCTACCCAGGTCACAGAGCAAATGCATGGATGAGCCAGGATTTGAATCCAGTTGTTTCTGATATCCACTGCCATGCCCTAAGCCATTCTAGACACTCTTGGGGATGGAGCCTCTCTTAGCTGCCCACATTTATGGAGCTCCGGCAGGCTCAGAGATGCTGTCCCACTTCATTCTCACAAAACTCTGTCACTTAGGCAAATTACAGCAAAGAGGGAACTGAAACACAGAGGTCGAGTAATGCACCCTGGGTCACCTAGCTAAGAAGTGGCCGGGTTGCGACTGGCACCCAGGCCATCTGGCCCCAGTGCCCCACACTCCTGACCACTCTGCTGCAGCTTGCCTCCTATCCTTTCCAAATTCCCCCCAACTGTACCTGGTCTCATTTTTCATCCCAATGGCCTCTGGAATAGTCAGGGCAGGTACTTTTAAACCTGTTCTATAGGACAGAAAACTGAGGCTCAGAGAGGCCAAATTCCTAAGCTAAGGTCACACAGCTTGTAAGTGATGAAGGCAGGATTAGATTTCATCAGGAGTTCTCAGCTGATGCTTCTCACTCTTGTTTTCGTGTTTGATAAATGGGCAGGATGCCTCCAGTCCTTTTCAGTTCTGTTCAAATTCATATGAAATTTATGAGGTCTCAGTCATCACTGGGGCGGCTATGCAGGCAGCAGGTTTGGCAGGACATGGGCTCGTGCAGTCCTTTGGCTCCAATATTCTATTTGATGTAGTTGTCATTATCCGATCCTTCCCCCAGCAGGTAGAGGAGGCACCTTGTTGCAGAATGAACATGGCCGCCTGCTAACAGCCCATCTGCTGACTATAGGAGCCCACCAGCAGCCCCAGGGTTCTCTGTGGACTTCCAGCTCTCACTCCTTCCACTAGCTGGGGATTAAACATAGAAAAGGCTGCATTCTCCTGCTTGGGCAGCAAAGATGCTATTAATGCCAGGCTGGCTTCTAAGGCAACTAAATAAACAGAAAGGACAGGGACAAGAGTCTATAAATTCTAAATGATGTTCAGGAAAGTGGCCTGGGCCCCAAGCCCCATAAAACCCAGGCAGCCTGCTGGGCTGGTGGTGCTTTATTGGCCCCTTCCTCTGCTGCGGGGTCATACGCCCATCAAGCCTCCCACTTGTAAGGTACTTTTTCCCTTTAACTTCCAAACACTTCCCATAGTAATTAGCATTTCATGGTTGTCTTTAAGCCACTCATATGGCTGCATCACTCCCCCATTTAACAGATAGGAAAACTGAGGCACACAGGGGGCTAATGAACTGGATAATGGCCCAGGTCCCTTGATGCTGATCTAGAAAGTTCTCTCTGATGTTCATACTAAGTAAGCACTTACTACATGCTGGGCACTGTTTTAAGCCCTTTGTACTTATTATCTAATGTATTGCCCGTGACAACCTAGGGCACAGGTACTGTTATTTTAACTATCATCTCTACGTCCTAGTGAGGAAACTGTGATATAGAGGGTTTAAGTAACTTGCTCAGGCCCACACATGTGATAAGTGGCATGCAGGGATTTGGCCCTACACCCTCAACCATCATGCTGTTAGCAAAGCGTGGGAGCAGAACGGGAGGAGGGGTAGCTGCTGTCCTGAAGGGCCTGGTTCTTTGCTTCTTCCCAGGAAACCTGTTTCGGAGCCCCCCCTGTTTCGGAGACTCTGTGCTCTGGGCAGCTTCAGAACCTCCAGAGAGACATAACTCAAGGAGCAGTGAGGGCAGGCGAGGGGCTGGGCAGGTCGATTGAGAAGTACCATGGAGAGAGCACCAGGCTGGGAGTCTGGACACTTGCATGGCCATGCCAGCTCCGCCACCAACTTGTTGTGGGGCCCTCAAAGGCTCTTCCCCTTTTCCTCTGCCTGTCTCTGATTTGGATGGAGGTGAGGCATCACATGATTTGGGGATCCACCTGCTGGTGGTGACGGCAGCAGAAAGGAGGGCCACAGAGGCTCCAACATCGGACCTGGCCCTGCCCTCACTGTCAGAAGTGCAGACCCACATTGGGTGCCCCAATTGCCTGCTAAAACCTGGGCTATTTAAAACACCCAGCGCCACGAGGTTCCCCTACTTTGGGAGGACTCTGGGTTTCAGCTCCCTCCCTCCCCATTGCCCTGCCTTATGGGGTTTGCTGGGGGTTAGGGAAATGACGGACCTTGGCTTCTGCAAGTTGTCTGCAGTCCAACACTGCTTTCCCATGGTGGGTGTCAGAGGAGGGGCTCTACTGAGGGCTGGAGTGGTGCAGCATCCTCTTATTCTGGCCAAGGTCTGTGAAGTCCCCAGATCAATGAAGGAGAAAGAAGAAATTCTTCAATGTGTTGCCAACCTAACCAACCTTGCATGATTCCATTCAACTCACTTGCAGTTAACAGATGTTTACTGAGCACCTAGTATTGGTCAGCTGCTAGGTGACAGAGGCTAGCTAATTAGACTTAGTTTCTGCCTTCAAGGGCCTCCCAGTCTGGTGGGGAGGCAGAGAGGTAAACAAACAATTATAATGCACCATGATGGTCCTGTGACTGGAGGCAGGAACCTGCAGTGCTTCCAGCAAGAGGTGATTCCTCTCCAGCTCTGCTTCCGGGGCCTCTTGCTAAATGGCTGCAGCACCCTCTTGAATGGCCCCATTAAGCTCCTCTACGCCATTCTCCCATAGACAATGCGCACACCTTGCTGAAGATGTTTCAGTGCATTTAGAGTAAAATCCTAACCCTTTAGCTGGCCTGCCAGGCACTGGCCCTGTCCATTTCTTTACCTCCTTTGTGCCTTCTCCCCATGTCTAGCACCCTGAGGGAACCATGAACATTTACTAGAAAAGATCATGTTCTTTTCCACCTCTGGGCCTTTGCATTCTGCCTAGAACACCATTTCTCTACACTCTGCATGGCTGGACACTACTCGTCCTTCAGATGTCAGCTTAAATATTGCTTTTAGGGATGGCCTGACCACTCCCACTCTAAAGTTCGGCCCCTTGCTGCTCTCACTAAGAGCAGCTTCCCCCGGCCCCAGGTGTTCCTTTCCACACTCTGTATCTGCTTGTTGGTTTATTGCTTCTCTCTTGCAGCCTGTGAACAATGTGGGGCAGGAATGGGGAAGGGACAGGGTGGCCCAGGGTTAAAAGTGCAGACTGGTGCTTAGACTGCCTGTGCAGAAATCTGGCTGCACAACTCAGTGCTGTGTGACTCTGGGGAAGTTGCTTTATCTCTCTGTGTCCCAGTTTCTTCATGTGTAAAATGGAAGAAATAATAATACCTGCCCCCACAGAGGTGTGGTTTGGGCTAAATGAGTTAATATATGTAAAGCACTTAGAACAGTGTCTGGCACATGGCAAGTGCTCAATAAATATTAGCTATCATTATTTTTTTATATCCACTGCTTAGAATAGTGCCCAGCTCAATAAATATTTGATGATTGGCTGAGACACCTGGGCTGAATCTTCAAGGAAGTAGTTGAGGGTTGGTTAGAGAGAGAATGGTGACTCTTAGCCCTGGCTGCATGTTGGAATCACCTGGGGGGCTATAACAAACACTGATGCCTGAGCCCTACCCCCAAGACAGTTGCCAGGCCATTGATGTTTTAAAGCTTCCCTAGGATTCTGATTCTAGGGTTGAGAACCACAGAGATGGGGGAGGGAGACATTCACAGCCCAAGAACATGGTGCAGCTGGCAGTGCCATGCTGGAGGGAATGCAGAGGGTGAGGCAGGGGCAAGGGAGTTGAATGGCAGCACAGGAAGTCAGGGCCGGACCTGAGAGGGCCCTGCATGCTATGCAGAGGAGCTTAGTCTTGGTGGGGAAGTCGATAGAGGCCCTGGAAAGCTTTTAAGCTGAGAATGACATGGTCTGATTTGCCTTTAAGGAACTTGGCCTAGGTAGCTGTGTGGAGGATGGATTACTGCGAGTGAAATTGAAGGCATGGAGATCAGAATGCAGAAAACCTTCTGCCACAGTGAGAGCAGTGCGGAGCCAGGCTTGAACCAGGCAGATGACTTGCTGGTCCCCAGTTTAATTACTTAATCCTCCTTGGCATGTCTGAACAGTGAAATCTGGGCAGTGCGGCATTCCACCTGGTCGCTCCTGCCCCCAACCACTATGCCAAACGGGTGTCACTCTGGGCTGATATAAACCCCATATGGTCCTGACCATGGAAAGGCTTTTCCTTCTGGTTTCTAAGCCAGACTTCTGAGTCTCAGTGAAGATTCTCTAGTCCACACCCTGTTGGCCTCTGGGGTTCTTGTTTCAACCTGGAAATCCCTCCCAGGCCCACTTCCTCATTTATGATCCCCGCCCTACCCCCTGAAAGCCCTGAGGTCTAAATGCCTCGAATGTACCAACTCTCCCCTGGTTCCAGGCCAGTCCTCCCTTGAAACAATAGGCTCCCATCCTCCAGGGCTTCTCCCCCAGTGGAGGCTTAAATATAGTCTCAATCTTCTGTTGCCTGGATTATAGGTGGGGACTCATGCTTCCTGCCTCCCAGCTCCCTGGCTACCAAGCTATCTCTCCCTAATTGTTCAATTTTCTTCCCACATGAAGCTGTGGGTCCCAGAGCTGCCTTTGGAAGGCAGGGCTCTTGACAGAGTGACCCGTGTCCTTCCCATTGTACCACACCATTTATCCTCGCTTGGAGGCAGTGTAAGTGGGTGCTCCCGTCTGGTTCTGTGTGGTCTTGGGCAAGTCATCTGATCTCTGTGTGTCTTAGTTTCTTTATCCGTTAGAATAGAGGTGAAAATGGGGGAGATACAAAATTAGCCGGGCATGGTGGCACATGCCTGTAATCCCAGCTACTCGGGAGGCTGAGGTAGGAGAATCACTTGAACCCAGGAGGCGGAGGTTACAGTGAGCCGAGATCGCACCATTGCACTCCAGCCTAGGCAACAAGAGCGAAACTCTGTCTCAAAAAAGGAAGGAAGGAAGGAAGGAAGGAAGGAAGGAAGGAAGGAAGGAAATGGGGGAGATGTTTAGTAACCCAGTGACACTGGGAATAATCACAGGTTTGAATTGGCCATCTGACTCAGAGGATACAGTAGGCTTTAATTTAGCACTGTGTTTCTTAGCATTAGCGAGGCATTTGGAACAGGACAGGAAACAGAGCACACATAGGATCTTTATCTTCGTCTTGTGGGGAGGCCTGTAAGCCACCCACATACATAACTTTTTTTTGCCCCTCACCCATGTGGGCCATGTTGGCTGCTGTTGATAAAACCTGAGAACCGTCTAAGAGTCTCCTTGATGCAGAGAAGCTGCTGTCTCAATTTCTCGTATACCATCTTAGACACGTAGATCCCAGGCCTGCATGCCAACTCACAGTTCCCCAGGCCCACAGATCAGGGGTTTCACAGGACACAGGGCAGACACCACAGTCCACATGTATCTTAACTGCATTGTGGGAGGGCAGGCCTGGGGTTATTTTCCCAGAGAGGCCTAGGCCAGCCCAGGCTGCTGTCAAACCTTGACTGAGGCTTAGTTATCTGTACATATTTCTCTTAGGAGGAAGACAGTCAGTAGATTGTTGTCAATTCACACAGGTAAAACCCAATTTATGAGCGCACGAGAGAGAGAGAAGAGAAGGGAGGGGGAAACTGCAGACCGTCTGGGAAGAGTGAATTTTGTTTGTACGTTTTGGGGGTAAACTGATCATCTGGCAGCTGGTAGAGCTATTAGTTTGGGCATTCCAGTTCTTGAGCAGGCTGTCTACGGGCATTGAAGAATGTGATGGCAGTTGTGGGTTTTCCAGCAGAGCCTTAGAAATTCATCTGTGGGGTATAGTCTCTGTAAGATGCCTGCTGGTGCCACCTCACCAGCACCTCCGCTTTAGCCAGGCCAGGTCTGCCCCTTGACCCCGTCAGAACTCCTCAAGGTAGGCTGCTGTGGAATTCAATGGGTAACGGTGTGCCTAGTCCTCTAAAACAGTGAAGATCAACAGCAAAGTGCTTGTATACAAACATGTCCATAGTCAATGCTCAATGTAAGTTCTAATTGCTATTCTTTCCCTCTCATGGGTTCCACCTCTGTTGGCTTCTCTGGCTCTGTTGCCTGGTGTCCCATATCTTCTCTGGAGCTGAGATTCAGAAGTGGAGAGGAGGAAGATGGGGACACAGAGAGGAAGTCAAGGATCAAGACAGCTTTGTAATCACGTGTTTTAAGGAATGAAGTGGACAGGTTACTTCCCTTATGCTCTTTAGGGACTAGGGTTGAGGGAGATTTATTTTTGCTCTTTCTTTTAGCCAAGGCAGCATCAGTCAGAAGGGCCTCCCACCTCATAATTTTGTCCTATTGGCTGGAAGCAGGCTGTGTCCACCATTTTGATTTTTCTCCCAGCTTTGGAGGAAAACTAGAAGCCCAGAGAAAAAGTGCCTTTTTCTTTCCTCATTGGAATCCAGGGAAGAGGACTTTGGTAGCAGGAGACTGTTCCTTTCCTGAGTGGTTCCAACTCTTTTCTCCAGGAAGCTAGGTAGGCTAAGTAAGGGAGGGAGTCTCAGGCTGACCTTGGACCCTGGCAATCCCAGGGACTTGCAGTATGACCTTGATCAAGTGTCTTCTCCGCTCTTTAAAACTGTTTCCTCATCTTTAAAATTGGGGGATGTAGGGGCTACAGACATAATATTGTAAAGACTCTAAGGAAATGGGCCTTCCCCTTCCTACTGTCAACATACTTTAAGTGGTTCTCTTTAAGGTTGCTCTTGAAGGTCGTCATACCAAGTTTTGGCTTGAATATAAATGTTAGGGATTTCTTTTTTTTAATTATTGTTGTTATACTTTAAGTTGTAGGGTACATGTGCACAATGTGCAGGTTTGTTACATATGTATACATGTGCCATGTTGGTGTGCTGCACCCATTAACTCGTCATTTAGCATTAGGTATATCTCCTAATGCTATCCCTCCCCTCTCCCCCCACCCCACAACAGTCCCTGGTGTGTGATGTTCCCCTTCCTGTGTCCATGTGTTCTCATTGTTCAATTCCCACCTATGAGTGAGAACATGTGGTGTTTGGTTTTTTGTCCTTGCAATAGTTTGCTGAGAATGATGGTTTCCAGCTTCATCCATGTCCCTACAAAGGACATGAACTCATCATTTTTTATGGCTGCATAGTATTCCATGGTGTATATGTGCCACATTTTCTTAATCCAGTCTATCATCATTGGACATTTGGGTTGTTTCCAAGTCTTTGCTATTGTGAATAGTGCGGCAATAAACATACGTGTGCATGTGTCTTTATAGCAGCATGATTTATAATCCTTTGGGTATATACCCAGTAATGGGATGGCTGGGTCAAATGGTATTTCTAGTTCTAGATCCCTGAGGAATTGCCACACCATCTTCCACAATGGTTGAACTAGTTTACAGTCCCACCAACAGTGTAAAAGTGTTCCTATTTCTCCACATCCTCTCCAGCACCTTTGTTTCCTGACTTTTTAATGGTCGCCATTCTAACTGGTGTGAGATGGTATCTCGTTGTGGTTTTGATTTGCATTTCTCTGATGGCCAGTGATGATGAGCATTTTTTCATGTGTTTTTTTGCTGCATAAATGTCTTCTTTTGAGAAGTGTCTGTTCATATCCTTCATCCACTTTTTGATGGGGCTGTTTGTTTTTTTCTTGTAAATTTTTTGAGTTCATTGTAGATTCTGGATATTAGCCCTTTGTCAGATAAGTAGGTTGCAAAAATTTTCTCCCATTCTATAGGTTGCCTGTTCACTCTGATGGTGGTTTCTTTTGCTGTGCAGAAGCTCTCTAGTTTAATTAGATCCCATTTGTCAATTTTGGCTTTTGTTGCCATTGCTTTTGGTGTTTTAGACATGAAGTCCTTGCCCATGCCTATGTCCTGAATGGTATTGCCTAGGTTTTCTTCTAGGGTTTTTATGGTTTTAGGTCTAACATGTCAGTCTTCAATCCATCTTGAATTAATTTTTGTATAAGGTGTAAGGAAGGGATCCAATTTCAGCTTTCTACATATGGCTATCCAGTTTTCCCAGCACCATTTATTAAATAGGGAATCCTTTCCCCATTTCTTGTTTTTGTCAGGTTTGTCAAAGATCAGATGGTTGTAGATATGTGGCAATATTTCTGAGGGCTCTGCTCTGTTCCATTGGTCTATATCTCTGTTTTGGTACCAATACCATGCTGTTTTGGTTACTGTAGCCTTGTAGTATAGTTTGAAGTCAGGTAGCGTGATGCCTCCAGCTTTGTTCTTTTGGCTTAGGATTGACTTGGCAATGCGGGCTCTTTTTTGGTTCCATATGAACTTCAAAGTAGTTTTTTCCAATTCTGTGAAGAAAGTCATTGGTAGCTTGATGGGGATGGCATTGAATCTATAAATTACCTTGGGCAGAATGGCCATTTTCATGATATTGATTCTTCCTACCCATGAGCATGGAATGTTCTTCCATTTGTTTGTATCCTCTTTTATTTCCTTGAGCAGTGGTTTGTAGTTCTCCTTGAAGAGGTCCTTCACATCCCTTGTAAGTTGGATTAATGTTAGGGATTTCTATAATGATTTGGGATCTATGTCCTCTGCTAGATGGTCCTGGCTCTTATACATCCTGCCCTCCAATTTTTCTTAGAGTTGGGGAAAGTCTAGAAACTCCAGATCAGTCTTGTTGAGGCTTTCAGTTGAACTGACAGGCGTCCTGATGGTGTGTTTCTGAGTCTTTGTCTCAAATGGTCAGAGCTTTA
The DNA here is from genome assembly GCF_029289425.2 of Pan paniscus. Lineage (NCBI taxonomy): Eukaryota > Metazoa > Chordata > Mammalia > Primates > Hominidae > Pan > Pan paniscus. The sequence continues at coordinate 55,053,175 of NC_073254.2, read as the reverse complement.
GTACAGAGCAGTCTGACTCCATCACACAGGTGGAGGGGCTGCTTTATGCAGACTCCTGTAATGGTGGTGGAGGAGGCTGGGGGGATTTTGGGGTTGGAGGATATGATCACACTGATGGTGGAGATGGGTATTGTGGTCATGGTGTGGGGAATGCTGGGGAGGTAGGTAGGGCATCATGGGCTGTTAAGAAGCATTTTTACTATGAGCAATGGAGAGGCACTGAAGGATTATCATTTAAGGGAAAGGAACCCAGATTTACATTTTGAAAAGATCACTCTAATTACATTGTGGAAAACTGATTGGAGGATGGTGAGAGTGGGTGTATTAAGAGAGCAGTGGAGTAGTTCAGGAGAGAGATCATGGTAATTTAGATTGTAGTGGTGGGGATGGATAGAAGTGCGCAGGTGCTGGAGCTTCTTAGGTGGTAAAATCAACAGGACTTGGTGATTAGATGACACCTTGATCCCACTGGGGGAGCTGTGAATGTGAAGGAGATCTCAAAGATGAACTTTGGGTGTCTGCCTTGGGCAGCTGGGTGGATGGTTAGATTGTAAACTCTATGAGAGCAGGAACTTAATTTTGTCTATATGTATCGCCAGGTGCTCAAGCAGAAAAGCAGCACCTAGCACATGCTAGGTCCTCAATCAGTGTTGGTTGGATGACTGTTACTGTTAACTCTTGGTCATGAACATGACAAAAGGTATATATTGTAAGCTGTGGTCCCCATGTTTGTGTCCACCACTGGACATGAAACACTCTCGGAGTTGGCTGACAGATGGCTAATATAGGGGCCAGACCTAAGACTCAGCTGAACCCACATTGGAACCCTAGGTTCTTCCTTTACTGATTGTATGACTTGGGGAAAATTAGGTAACATTCCTGAGCCTCAACATATTCAACTCTAAAATGGAGATAAAAAGAATGCTGACCTTACAGGGTTATTATTAAATGAGACAATGTTAGAAAGCACTTAGCCCAGTGCCTGGACCACGGTTGGTAAGTGCAGTGGTGATCATTTAAGAAAATGAATTACTTGTACTCTGAATCCAGCACCTTGTGGGCACACAAGGTCTGTCTGTGGAGTAATCAGGTGATGAAATGAGAGAAGGGGTGGTATCCATGGTAATCGTAGTGCTAACAAGGACAGGGAAGTTATTGAAGACCTTGATGACAGGGCTGGAAATTGTGGGGAGGCTGAAGCTACTTCCACATCTGTCTTATCATCTTATTGTTTCTACCTTGATTTCTATTCTTGTTTCTTGGCAGCCCAGGAAATGAGGCTGTTTGTGACATAGCCCCCAGGACTCATGGCAGGTCCTCGGTGTTGAGGGGGAAGGCAGAATGTCGGGGACTCAGCTGCTTCCATATCTACCTTCGCCTCAGTTGAATCTCAGCTTAGTCACTAAAAACGGTGTTTTAAAAATAGCAACAGGTGATGTTCATCCAGATGGAACCCCCTAAAAACAACTGCTCCCTAATGGTCTTTGCACTGTGATAAATGACTGTGGATTAACAGGGAGCCCCTGGCAGCTGCTGCTCCCTGTGCCTTTCCTCCCTTTGATGAGAAAGTGAATATTCAGCAAGCCTCAGGACCCTGGAGGGCCCCCCAGAGGAGGAGGCAGAAGGAGCTCATTGGCCTGGCAGCTGTCCCTGCTGCTGTGCTTGTGAGTCTAGGCAGGAGAGAGAGAATTATAAGTCACAGACAGGGAGCAACTGAGCAGATGCAGAGAGGCAGATATTTCCAGAGCAGAGCAGAGAGAGGAGCCCATGTGCACCTGGATTATCTGTGGGTATCATGTGTGTGCACGGAGGGGTCTCTACACATGCAGTCCCTCAAGCCACCTGTCAGCTTCAAGTCAACTCTCAGGAAGACATGGGTAAGGCTGAAAACCAGCTAATGGGCAGTCAGCACTTAAGGAAATCTTGAACATAGCTCTCAGGGAGACATGCTTATAACACTCCCATGCACAGACACACACAAACTGACCCCCACACCACCATGGCCAGCCCCTCCCTCAGATTCACCTGCAGCCTCTTGAGAGCCACAGCTACAGGCAAGTCCCAAATCTGGCCCCTTGGGGATAATGGAGTGTGTGTGTGTGTGTGTGTGTGCAAGCACACGCACATAAGCACGCTCACATGTGCCTTTGCATGTACCATGGAGGCTTAGGAGCCAATTTCTAGGAATGTCTTCATCTCCATGCACAGACAGAAATAGGCTAGGTTTCTTTTTAGAGCTTTCTCTAGCTGATTAATATGTGTGTGTGTTGGCAGGACAGGGAGGCCCCATCCCTGCTGCTTCTCTGGTGGCTAAGGGTCCTTTAAGTTTTCAGAGCAGCAGAGGGAAACTCCCATGAGCTCTTGCTTCTGGCTGGAACTGCAGGATCCTGGCAAAATGGCCCAGTTTTTGGGTGGACCCCATTTTCTCTTGTGGATGTGAAATTGGAAACATCATCTCTTCTCTCTCCCTTCTCTCCCCCTCCCTTTGCTCTTCACTGCCCTGCCCTCCCCCTGTACCATACTTGTTCACCTGACCAGTTTCTATATTCCTACTCATCCAACCCCAGGAAGCCTTCTAGGGCCCTTAGGTCTGCATTAGACAGGTGCCCCTCCTCTGTGGTCCTTAGACAGCGTGTACTTCCCCAAGCCCAGTAGTTCATTGCGTAGTCACGGTTCCTCCTTCTGTCTGCCCAATCTCTACCTGACCCTAACCACCATCCACAGGAAGCCTTCTGTGATTGCTATAGCTCAGCCTTGCCCACAACTCCATCTCATTCGTGATCTGTACCCCTCATCTGCCTCTTATCATATGTTGATTTTTAAATGATCCTTCTCTATCACTTTCCATACGCCCAAGTTGGACTGTCATTTTCCAGAGAACAGATTCTATGCTCTCTAATCTCAACTCCATTCATTCAGTCATTCATTCAGCACATACTTCTAGAATACTTGCTATGAGCTGGACACTGGGGCCATGGGGCTGAATAAGACTGATGGTTTTCTGCTTAGGGACTCCTTGACTCCTGGTCATCATGGTGGAGAGGGAGATGCCTAGGGTTCCCTGAGGCCTGAGCAAGGAAGCCTGAGCCTGGGGTGGGCCTCCCAGGCCTGCTGTATTCTACCCGCCTCCTCCAGCCCTCTGGAGCTTGTTGTCATGAGAATTCTCCCTCCCTTCCTGACTCTCCCACCAGGGATAGGTGTGGATTAAGCGGGGCTCCTGTTTTTCTAGTATCTAAAAAGGCTGTGCCTCCCTTGCTTTTATGTCAGCTTTTCCATGCTGAGTAAGTTTCTATCAAACTCTAGAGCTCAGGCACCTTCTGTAGAAGCCCAAGAAGAGAGTAACCAGTGAATCTCTTTGCTCCCTAGCACCCCATGTACTGACAAGATCCACAGCAGCCAGCCCCTGCGGAGGGAAGGGCACTGTGTCAGTGCGGCCTGCTTGCTTGCCCAGTAAGCCAGCCCCTCTGGCAGGTCCCGGCAGCCACAGAAACAGTGCTCATGGGGAAGTTCTAGGAGACATGGATTCTATTCCCAGATCAGTCCCCAACCGTCCATTGCCTTTCTCTGTGGAGACTTCAGTTTCTCCATCTACTAAATGAGGGTCACTGCAAAAGGTCCTTGGGGTCCCTTTTAGCCCTGACCTTCCATGTGAGGGCCTGGGCCCAGGCCAGCTCTCCTGCACCCCACACAGCCCTGTCTGTTCTTTTCTGTTCCCCTGAAGGTAGGGGAGCAGTCCCTGAGGATTACACAGAACATCGAGAGTCTTGGGGCTCCTCTCTCAGTTGCCCTTTCCCTTGGGCCTGAGTTCCTAGTGCCACCTCATGGCCCTAGAAACTGCAATGTCTCTGAGGTCCCATTGAAGGTACCTCTCTTCTGAACACACACTACTTATTCTAGGTGAAGGATACTTCTGCACTGAGTCAACAAACTTCTCAGAACATCTCTTAGCACAGATGGACACTCCACATATTTGCTTAATCAAATTACAGATGGGGAAGACAGAGGCCCAAAGCAATTAGAGTGTGGTAGGTTTGGAGATGATCTAGATAATCTATTAGGACTTTCAAACTCTTTTGACTTAAACCCACTGTAAGACATATATTTTACATGACAACTTACTAAATACATTTGAAACATACAAATAACCAACACTTGTATAATGTAAACAGATATACTATGACACGATGTCCTTACCAAGCACAGTGCCCTGTTATCTCTTCTATTCTGCTCTGTCCTATTCTATCCTGCTCTACTGAGCATGCTGGTCATGACTACGGCATTGATTCCATGACCAACCGATGGATCATGAACTGCGGTTTGATAAACACCAATCTGAGTGACTGGCAGATCTGGTTTGATGTGAGTTAGTAAGAGAAGCTTTGCCTCCTGAAGTATCTTCTGTCTGGCTGATCCAGATAGCATTTCAAACAGCAGCAGGCCAGCAACTACTGCAGAGCCTCCTGAATGGAGGAGTCAGGCACACCCTTGCCTGCCACCTCTGCCCCATGATGGTGCGGTCCATCATTTCTGAATATGTTGGGTCTTTGGCCTCAACTGGGCTTCCCCAGTCAGGCATGGTGTCTCACACATGATGGCATCCTGGTGCCTGGTCATGGGAAGAGCCTATAGACCTTGAACACTTGATCCCTGAAAAGGTGGGTGGTATGGTGGCCGGTGCTGCTGGTTAGAGCGCTGTCCCTGATGGGTGCAGGCGTTGGTGGCTTGTGGGCTCAGTCAGAGCGCCTCCTGGACTAGATTCCCTTCAGTTCACAAACACTTATTTAGCACCTTCTGTGTTTCCCACATTGTGTGAGACATTAAGGCCATAGAAATGAATAGTTCTCAAAACAAATGTTTACTGAGCTTCCTCAAAGTGCTCCACCCAGGGCTAACCAAGACAATGCAGAGAGGAAAGGGATGCAGTTTCCAGGAGCTGGAGGCCTGGGGGTGAGGCAGGTGTGGGCAGATGGTTAGAACTCGCCTTGGCATGGGGAGGGCCAAGTCAGGACTGTGCCTGGGAACGGAAGAGGGAGAGAGGCCAGCCCTATGTACCAGCTGCTCCCACATGAGTGGGACTTGGAAGAACGGCAGAGAAGGAGAAATGAAGATTTGTGAATAAGACTGGGGAGCCCGTCCAGGATGGGGAGTCAGAGGGGGTGGATGAAATGCCCTTCAGTTTTGGGAGGGTGCTTGGGCAGGGGTGGAGTAGGCCGCTAGGGTAGGACATGCCCAGGGGAGGGTCAGGCTTGAATTACATCCTGTCCTAGCCCCTTTAGGGACTCTGGTCCTAGCCAGTCTCAGAGGCTGGACAATTTCTCAGTGTCAAAAGGCCTGATATTAGCAAGGTATTAGCTAGAAGGGCCAGGTAGCCCCCTCGGTCCCTCTTCCCTCCCTCCACTGCCCCTACCCCCATAGTGGGCCCCAGGCCAGGCTCCCATAGACTCTCCTGGCCAGCTTAGCCTCTCCACACTCAGGCCTGGGACCACCCCAGCTGAACTGGGGATTCCCAGGGTGTGGGGGTGTCCCATCCACCTCCTTAGATCCACTCTAGGCAGGATTTATAGCAGCAGGAGTCATAAACTAAATTCAAAGTAATGTCTCAAACAGTGGCATCTGGCAATAGACTGAGTATCTCAGTGTGGTAATGGCTTTACTTAGGGGCCCTGATTTACAGCGTCATCAGGAAGGCTCACTGCCGGGCTCCTCCCAGGAGGAGCATTTATAGGCTGACCCCTCCCCACCAGGCCCACTGTCTCCCTCTCTGCACTTGACACAGAGTAGCCTCTCTCACCCCCACCCAGCGGCCATCCATCCTCCCCCCAATATCATCAGAGGCTTCATCTCTTACCATCCTGACACCCCAACATATGCTCTTCCCCATGCCCCCTCCGTTTGATCCATGGCCCTTATTGTCTTTACAAATCACTTCTTTGGGACACCTGGGGTTGCCTTCCCAGCTAGCCTTCCTCTGTCCTTCAGCTTAGTGCTCACACATCCGTGAGTGTGCGTGCTACTCTCAAGCATGCATCCTCTGCACAGTGTCACGGGCAAGCCCGGCTTTGGATTGAGATGCCTCTGATTGTTGTGTGATCTTGGGTAGGTTACATAACCTCTTTGTGCCTCAGTTAACTTATTTGCAGAATGGAGGCACTAATAACGTTAACCTCACAGAGGTTTTGTGGGATTAAATGACAATGTCAGTAAAGTGCTTGCAAAAGCAGAGTAGGAGCTTAGTAGTATTAGGAACAGGCGCTAACAATAATAATAAAGACAGTAATTTCATGTTTCTAATGTCAGTCTAGCCCTCGCCTTCCCCCACTGGGCCCCAAACTCCACAGGGTCAGGAACTCTCTTCTCCACCTAACTGGGGACATCTCCTCCAGCCTTCTCTCTGCTCTTCTTTACCTTCCTGGGATCCATGTACCTTTCACCCTCAGCTCACTGACTGCTTGAATCCCAGAGCAAGGTGGCCAAACCCTCAAATGCCTCAGCCAGAGGCAGATCCATCTTTCTAATGCTGGGGCTCAAAATGGAGGGACAAGTTCTTAGCAGAGTGCAGTGGCCTAGACCTTCCACAATGCGGGTAAGAAAGTGCTGGCTGTTCCTTCACTGGGCACAAAGCTGCAGGCAGGAAAAGAGTCCATGCAATGTCTCCTTGGGAGCCAGGGGACACAGGCTGCTGGCTGCTCCTGCCTGGATCCACAGGGAGAGGAGGTGTTAATCAGTCGAACAAGCAGGCTTGTGCTGGAGGATCTCTCTGGGGAATCAGAACAGCTTCCTTGGGGGCCTCAGCTTACTCATTCCCAGAAGAGCCAGACTCCACCCATCAGTCAGAAGGCTCCTCCTCTTCTCCACTCCTTCACGTGGGTGGAGTCAGGAGGCCCACAGAGCACCACATCAGGGACCCCCACTGCTGGAATATATTTCTTCTTTCAGGCAAGTGGACAAGTGAATCCTTGCCCAAAACTTAGAAACCAGGTAACAGCAAAACCATTGGGGATTTTGTTATAAAAGGCTTCCGTGCAATGAAATAACATCATCATTATCAACAATAAAAATAATCACTTCCATAGAAGTTGCTGTGTGACAAACATTGTTCTATATACTTTATAAATATTAACCCACTTAAACTTTGCAAGGATCTTATAACATAGGTGCTGTTATCATCCCCATTTAACAGAGGAGACATAGAAAGTCTAAGTCACATGGAAGAGTGAGGTCCCATAGCAGGGCCAGGATCTGCACACTTAATCATTTGTGTAGGACCATCTCTGAGCCTTTGGATGTAATGGTTTGGGTCCTGGCTGTGGTATCTCTGCAGCTATAGTTTCTCTCCCTGGGCACACCCCACTCTCATCTTTATTTGTAGGTATCCTACTGGCCTTCAGGGTCAAGGCCTGTCTCTGACCCCAGGGCCTCCACAGAGTCTCCCTGACCCAAACCCAATGGATCATTCAATCCTCAAACCCCTGACCACTGTGCCTGTAGGTCTTATCTTCCTGTGACTCTCTAGGATAAAGGCCAGCAGTGGTAGCCTTGACCCCGCCACCATTACCACCATGGTTGCCCCATCTCTGAACCCCCATAGCTCTGTTTCCTTGACTAGTAATATTTTTCTGACCTCTATGCTTTATCTCTGAGAGAGGACATCATTTCTGCTGATCAGATGTCAGTGCCTTGGGGCCAGGCTGGTTTGTATCTTCTGCTTCCTTGGAATCTGCAAAAGGTGGGCCATGTGCTGGACGCATGGAGACCTCGCCTCGGGTGAGTGAGGAGGCACTGTCTCTACAGTGAGCTTCCAGCTGCCCCATCCCAAAGGCTTAGAGGCCTGCACAAAACGAAGTCTTTGCATTGTGGCAGAGAGGCTGTAAGGCATACAGATGGGGATGGGGGAGCCAGACTTGGGGAAAGGGGGACCCGAGGAGGCATCTGGTCTTGAGTGTTGATTATGATCCTGGTTATTATTATGTCTCTAATTCTTAAGGAGCTCACTGTCTGAAGTGATGTGGATTAGGCAAAATCAAAGGATGCCTTGAGCTGGATTTGTGTCTTGGGAGATGAAAGCATTGGTGGCCATGGCCTCAGGAATTCTGAGAGTGGGTCAAACTTGGGGTCACTCAGACAGGGGAACAGGAGTTCAAGAAATCAGCCATCCAGAAGGTGGCCAAGAGCATCAGTAGGAGTGTGTGTGTGTGTGTGTGTGTGTGTGTGTGTGTCTGTGTGTGTGTGTCTATGTAGGTAAGAGAGAGAGAAACAAAGAGAGAGAGAGAGAGAGAGAGACCTGGTTCTAATTCACTCTCCACACTGACTAGCCATATGCCCTTGTGGCCATTTACCTTACCTCCCCTCTAATAACTTTCCATCCTCAGGACAAGCAGTGTGGCATCCCCAGAATGACTAATGGTAAAGTCTCCTGCAGAATCAGGGTGTAGGTGAGCTCCTTCTGTGAGTGACTGCACTGGGGCTCTCTCCCCTTCCCTTTCCTCTGTCCTTTCAGAAGTGCAGGTGGGGCTTCACACCCCTTATCCTCACTGCTCTGTGCCCTCAGCACAGCCTCACATCACATTATCCTTCTGAGCAGAAGGGCCCCTGCTGTAGGGCAAGAGGGGCCTGTCAGGGTGACAGAGCCCCAGACAAGGGCCTGTGTTCAGTCGGGGCTGGGTCCCTGCTGCTAGACAGGAAAGCTGGCCACCCAGCCTGGGCCAACGTGTAGGAGGGGCTGTGGGAGGGCCTCTGATTTCCATGGCTCCTCCCAGCTCTCCCAGACCCCAATTTAGAACCATAAGGCCAATTCTACACCTGCCAGACTGCAGCATGGTGCGGGGGCTTTCTAGGTGGCTCAGGTGGACTGGGTGGGTGGCATTTGAGGAGAGCAGGTGGGCTGACAGTGACGGTCGGCGTGTGCCTGGAACAGAGTGCATTCTCCCTGTATCATTATTGTTGAGGTTATTCTGATCTTCATTACGCCTCTTGTTCTTCAGGAGTTCTGAGTAGATTTAGATGTCAGCAAAGAAGGAAGATTTAGTACAGTAAAACAGTCACTGTCAGATAAGAAACTATATGGACATTGTGCATGTCAGAGAGCGGTGTGGGGAGGGATGGGTGGCCATTGGGGGGATTTCGAGGCAAGGTAGAGAGGGCTGGAGCAGACTCAGACTCCCCACTGAATCTCATCTACTCAGTGTGGCAAGGCTTCCTGCCATGGGGGTGGGGGCAGGGCTGGGGAACAGGTTTCTGGAGACTTTGGGAGGACAGGAGAGAAGCAGGTTGGGGAGCAAAGCTAGGTCAAAGAAAGTTGGTGAATGCAAGCAAGGATGTGGGGCTGAGAATGAAAGAATTATCTCACAATTCCAGGAGCCACAGACTCCTCCTCCTGCACCCTGGAGCAGTGGCATGTGAGGAGGGGGCTCTGTGTGGCAACACTGTCTCTGGCTGTTACCTCCCGGATGGGGCTCAGACAGCCCATCCGTAGCTGCCACTTGTTCGTCTGTGATCAATACTTCTGAGAAAGCTTCCCTGCATCCTGCTTGCGCAGTCTCACTTGTGGAGGGGAGAGGAGGAGGAGGATCTCCTCACCTCCTTACTGTGGGTGAGCTCATCTCCGGCCCAGCCTCCCCACCGCAACCCTCAGCTGGCGCCTATCCCCCTAGGGCCCAGCCTTCACCTCTCACCAGGTATGACCTCACTGGCACGGCTTCTTCCCGGAGGGGCAGTGGGCAGGAGCCAAGGTTCCTCCCCATCTCCTCACAGCTTGCCCTTGAGGGGTGCTGAGCAGGAGCAGGAGAGGGGCCCCCAGCAGAGCGCTTTTAATTCTACTGGCCTTTCTAAAGCTGGCAAAAAGAACACCTTACCTAGGGAAAAGAGGTCAGACTCAGGGGAAATTATTTAACCAATTGTAAAGAGGACAGAGTTATGTTAGAGGTCAGGAGGAACTTTCCACCAGCATGCAAGGAAAAGGTCTTTTCTTAAATAATTATAACTAATTATACATTATTAAAAATGGCTTTGTTAGAAACAGAATGTTGCCCTTACCTCCTGCATTTGCTGTGGAAAGAACTGTGCTGGTAGGCTGATTTACTGAGAGGTGACTTTTAACCAAGAAACTGTCTGAGTGCAGAGATAAAAGGTAGACTGAGGATAGGTAGTTGAAAGTCAGGACAAGAGCGATTTTTCAGAGGGGGAGTCAAGTAGGAAGGGGGTGATCAAAAAACAGTGTTTGAGACTTTGGACCTCCTTGGGTCTCAGTTCGCCCATCTGTACAAGGGACCTCATTTCAGCTCAGCTGCCTAGTGGTTCTATGTGGCGAGAATATGAAGGGGTGGCCTGGAGAGGTGAGCAGTTGTGAGGTCCGCTTTACATTGCATTCGTGATTGCTCTTGGGAAGCGAGCAAAAGAATACCAATTCCCATGGCACCTTTCTGTTCCCTGTCAATTTGTCTTCCAAGCTGTTTCTGTCATTTTGTCTCTCTGCCCATCTACCTCTCCCTCCCATTCACCCCTACACCCATCATCCATCCACCCATCCACCCTTCCCTCCATCCATCTTGCATTCTAGCTCTCTCCTGAGTGGAACCAAGGCAGGGAGACAGCCGTTTAGGAGGCCCAATGAGAGAAGCCCCTAAGGAGGGCATGAGGTTAGTCCACTATATAAAGGCCTCCAAAACTGAAGTGGTCTCATAAACGAAACCCTGGGTCCATTTGACATCCATCCTGACTTCCAGGTAGCCTGTTCTTGACCAGCACCTTCCTTGTGCTTTAGTATATCTCATGGAACACTTCCTCTCCCACTTCGGGGGGACAGGAGTAAGAGCAGGAGCTTGTCCCAGCAAAGAAGCCTTGGTTCCCAGGTGGTGGCAATGGAGGGTCGTAGGTAGATGGGTGGGGGAAGAAGGGGGTTGACAGTGATTCCTTCTCTGAAATCCTTGAAGGTCCCATGAGAGAGAGAGGCACCTGAAACCACAGGAGAGACAGCAGCCTCTCTGGGTCCATGAGTAACAGTATTCATGGCTGGAAGGACATCAGTCATCCAAAGTGTGATCTGCAGAGAAGACCCCAGAGGTGAGAAGCACAAGGCTGGAACCTCAGCCTGCCTCTGCCACCAGCTTCCTATAAGTAAGGCATCACCTCAGTTTTCCCACCTATGGAGTTCAAATAAAGCCTATATTATCCACCTGTAAGACTACTTACGGAGATAATGGATAAGTGTATTTCATCTTTATAATGTAATTAAATCTGAGGCGAATTCATTAAGAACTGTATTTCCCTATTGACCAATTTCATTTGTTACTTATTTATTCAATTCCCTGAGCATTTGCTATGTGCTGGCTCTGATCTCAGAACATGATGCAGAATGGCCTTGCCCTCCTAGACCTTCCCCACCAGAACACAGTGGGGAAAGACCTCCCCTATTTACAAATGGAGTGTCCAGAAGTGCCATCCTTCACTTGTCACCTGAACTTGGTGTTTGCTCAGCTCCCCAAGATGTCCAATGTGTGAAATGCTTCCTTCACTTAGAGAGTATCCAGCTTTCCTTTGACGTGACTCAGTTTCCCTTGTGGCTTTAAGCCCTTACACGCCAGTTATATTTGTTTTTCCTCTGCTGGGTAGGTTTTGTTGATTATTTAAAAAATTGATTGTGTTGAACTCATTATTGCTTTGTTTAATAAGTCGATCTGCATTGGCTGATATTTACCATAGCCAAGTTTCCTTAAAGAGTCAGGTGGTAAAGGCAGGCTAAGCCACCTAGAGGCTTCTTTCTCCCAGGGATGTGGGTTAATTAGAAACTAGAAGTGGCTGAGAAAAGCAACATACCCTCCTCCACCTGGCAGGCAGAGCGGAGCGAACAAGAAGGGAGATGCATGACTTGGAGAAAGAGACAGAGCTGAGGGGCACACACCTGCTCGGAGAACCAGGAAAGCATCAGCTAGTGCAAATTTCAGAAAGTGTAGCTCTTACTAACTTGTTGAATAGCTGAGTATATTAATGAAATGATTAGGTATGGGATTTTTACTGATTAAGATAAATGAGAATAGGATAAGAACACTCCAACACAGAATTATTCTAGTCAAGAAAATTCCATAGTACATGATGGGAACTGATTTTTTTAAAGGATGCTTATGGACAAAGATTGGCAGGAATATGCAAATATGAAAAAAATAGTTGCTGGGGTAGGGTAATTAGAGTATGAGTGTTTTTCTTCCTTTCCTTTTCTAAAAATCTTTTAATGATAATTGGTTTTATAATGAATTTTTTCAAGCAAGAAAGGAAAGAAAGATGGCTTTTGAGACTTTAGTGACTGATGTTTTATATTTGAGTTATTTAATGCTTTTAGCTGTAGATATGATTTGGTATATATCTATCTCCTTTGGCAAGGTGTAGTACTTCTCAGGGATTTTACTTTTTCAGGTCCCACATAACTGTGTCTGCTCAGCTACATGTGTAAGAAATTCCAGTTTCCACAGGTGACAGGGAACAGATGTAAAACAATAGTTTAACATAGAGAGCTTTGCTATTCAAAGGGTGGTTCACAGGGCAGAAGCACTGGCATCACTGGGAACTAGTTAGAAATGCAAATTCTTGGGCCCTGCCCTAGACCTACTAAATTTGAATTGGCATTTTAACAAGATCCCAGGTGATTTGTATGCACATTAAGATTTGAGAACCACTGTTCTAGAACAGTGGTTTTCAAGCTTGGGAATGCATCAGAATCACCTGGAGGACTTAGTAAAACAAGGATTCCTGGGCTCACTTCAGAGTTTCTAATTCAGCAGGTTTTGGAGTGGGACCTGCGAATTTGCAGAATGGAGCTGCAGATTGAAGACCACACTTTGAGAACCACGGTGTTAGAGAATGAAACAAAAAGACATAGCCCCCGGTGTGGGAATAAGTGTGCCTCTCACCTTGTATAACTTGTATAACATACAAGGATTTTGTATAAATGGATTTTTGTATCTGTGTGACTTGGGTAGGTCTTTTTTTTCTTTGGGCTTCAGTTTCCTCAACAGTGAAATGGGTGAATTGGACTTGATAGGCTTGAATCTTCCTTCCTTCTACCGCTGATCTTTCTTAACATTTGATTCTATCATGTTGGTATGTCAGAGCAGATCAGAGTAATTATATTTATAAAAATTTCGGCTGTTCTTATTAAGAATGTTCAGTGAATTCTTCAATCACTGTGCATTGCTAGGTTCACTGCTAGTGTATGATCTTAGCATCATGTCCTTTGTAGTTCCATCCTGGAATCAATCCTCAACAGCCACTTTCTACTCAGATGCTTGATGGTGTTCACCTTTGTGTATTCATTTGACACATAGTTATCAATCACTATCTACTCCCTGCCATCAGGTTAGCTGCTATGATTAAATCCAAATGAATTAATTAAACTCAAGAGATAAATGTTACAACAGATAATAGAAAAACCAACTCAACTAGTTGGAACGATCAAGGGTATTTATTTGATTCATGTATTTGAAAAGTCCAGTGGTGATGTGGGCTTCAGGAGAAGCTTGAGCAGGCCTTGGGCTCCATTTCTCATTGGCTCTATATCCTGTCTTCTGTGTACTGGCTTTGTCCTCCTCGAGCTGACGTCCTCCCTGGCCTCATGTCTATGTACCCTGCTTTCTTGAAGAATGTGAGTTCCTGAAGGACAGAGACCCTACCTCAGTTGCTCATTGAAGTATCTGCCATTGCCCAGAATAGTGCCCGGAATGCAGTGGACCTTCTGTAAATCCCTGCCCCTAAGTGCTTTGTCCCTAAGAGTCACCCCAAGTGGACTGACTTGGATCACATGTTCCTCTGGACTAGTCTCTGTGGCCAGGGTCATGGACTGTCACTGATTAGCCTAGTGTCATGAACCTCATCCATCCTTGCGTTGGTTTACCCAGACTCACAGGAGGCCCTACACCGACATATGGAGATTTTATGACGCATCTCTTGAAGGCAACGACTCCCATCCACTGCAGTCCACCTCTTTGACTGCCAACACATACTCTTGTACTACATATGCACATTTAAAAATACTCCATCTACATATGATATACTCACCCCATGCCCGCAGGGAGACGCTGTGGAGTTTTACTTAGTTTCTGCCTACAACTCCCTGTCCAGCGTCTCTCAGCACTGTGAGTCCTCTTCATCCTCTCCAGATAGAACTCTTTGTGGCCTAGGCACTGACTTGTTAAATGGTAAGCTGTTTACACCTCAACACACCCAATATACACCAGTGGAGAAAGAATATGAAAATTGCAAAAAAAAGCAAACAAAACTATACCACTCCCATTTGGAAAATAGTAAAATTGGAAAGCCACATTGTGGCCACTGGTCTGTGGTCCCCAGTACCTTCTTCTGGCAGTGCATGCTTTCTTTGGTTAGCTAGTCTGGGGTGGAAGGTTCTTTCTTGTCCATTGTTTTCTCTGGACTCCTCTAAGATGGATATTAGAGAAGGCCTCTCTTCTGTGCTACTTTGACGGATGCCCCCTACTGGATGAGGATGGGAACTTGAGGTATGTCTTAAGGTTTGAGCAATCAAAGGCCATTGCCAGCCAGGCTTGACAATGTGACTCTCTCTAAAGACGTTAGATTACCAGTCCGTACACTTCCCAGTCAATATCATGTGCCAATAACTGCAGCAAGAGATACTGCTGAGTCAGTCTTAAGTCTGAGCATTGTCTCCTAGCAACAGAGCTGCTTGCTCTGCTCATACCCTAGCCCTTCATTTCATAGCTTCTGCCTCCATATTGGGCTGTACCTCCTAGGGGGTCCTCTTTGCCTTAGGATAGGGCATTACCACTGCTGTTTGCTTACTGGCTGTGCCCCAGCTGCACCCTCACAACAGAAGTAATTGTCCTCACTGCCAGAAAGAGAGTAAGAGAGTTTATTTATTTTTATTTTTATTTTTTATTTTGAGACGGAGTCTTTCTCTCTTGCCCAGGCTGGAGTGCAATGGCACAATCTCAGCTCACTGCAACCTCCTCCTCCTGGGTTCAAGCGAATCTCCTGCTTCAGCCTCCCAGGTAGCTACAGGCAAGCACCACCATGCCTGGCTAATTTTTGTATTTTTAGTAGAGATGGGTTTTTTTGCCATGTTGGCCAGGCTGGTTTTGAACTCCTGACCTCAGGTGATCCGCCTGCCTCGGCCTCCCAAAGTGCTGGGATTACAGGTGTGAGCCACCGCTCCTGGCAGAGAGATTATTTCAACAGATGTTTGTGCATGGTCTGGAGATTCACACTTCCTGGTGAGCCCAATCTTATGTTCCACTGTGGTTCCCACCACCTATCTTTGCTCACATACAATAGCATCACTTTTCCATCCCTACCAGACTCCAGATTATCATAATCTCAGGAAATTTGGATTATAGGCCACAGCAATAACCTCACAATAGCAAAGCCATTTTTTTTCTCTCTTTGCTCTCAATGGGCCACTTTGAACCAAAGGTTGTCTTTTTGTTGTAGGACCTTACTTTTTTTGAAAGCCATATGAAGTAATCAATTTATTCCAATATCCTAAAATTTCTTGTCTTCCATAGCTTTATCAGGTACATAGCCTGAGACCAAAGGAAAATGAAGCAGCAGTTTAACCACCCTCCTTGTTACTGCATGACAAGTTTTGCCAATTCACCAGATTAGGGGCATGAGAGCTTGCTACTAGCCCAGTTGACATCTTTGCGCAAATTAGAAAAAACCTCCTCTCTTTCTCAAGTCACTTGACTGTCATTTTGCTAGAAAACTGTATTGCAAACATACAAATCTGTTGTGACTACCAATGTCATTGATGGCTCTGAGCTGTTCAAGGCACAGTGTGCCTGGAGTTCCTGAATGGCAACATCTTTGTTGCTTGTTGTCCCACCCCATTGGCTTGGTAGTGTCTACCCTGCTGACATCATAGGGTCAATTATTTCAGCATCCCAATTCTGGTACCAAATTCTCAATTCACTGGTTGAAACTGATTACAAGTAGGCAAAAACCCAGTTTGATCTAACTTTTAAAAATGAATTTTATTGGCTTGTGTAACCAAGTGGTGTGGACCTCAAGTATGGGTTTATCAGAATTCAGCTTCATTTCCCTGTGCTCTGTGAACTGGCTTTGTCCTTAGGCTGGCCTTCCTCCTCATGGTAGCAAGATGGCTATAGCAGCTCTAGCAGATGTAGGCTGCATGTTCATAGGGCAGAGCATCTAAAAGGAGAGAGAATACATTCTCCTAACAGTCTTGGAAGGAATTCTGAGCTTCACTCTGATTGGACCTGTTTAGGCTATATATTCCTCTCAATCACTGTGGCCACCAGAATTAAAATGCATTGGTTGGAGCCTCAACCTTCCAGGACAACATAGCTCCCCAAGTCAAAATTAGAGCTTTTGGGATAATAGCTGTACATACTCCTGATATAACTGCAATGCTAAAGTGCTGATGGCTTTCATTTATTGAGTCCTGCAATGTGCATTGGAGCCTCAAAATAACCTGTAAGGTAGGTACTATTTTTCTTTTTTCATTTTTTTTTTTTTTTGAGATGGAGTCTTGCTGTATCACCCAAGCTGGAGTGCAATGGCGCGATCTCTGCTCACTGCAACCTCCGCCTCCCAGGTTCAAGTGATTCTTCTGCCTCTGCCTCCCAAGTAACTGGAATTACAGGTGCCCACCACCACGTCCAGCTAATTTTTTATATTTTTCGTAGAGGCAGGGTTTCACCAGGCTGGCCAGGCTGGTCTCGAACTCCTGACCTCAGGTGATCCACCCACCTCGGCCACCCAAAGTGCTGGGATTATAGGTGTGAGCCACTGTGCCCAGCCAGGTACTATTTTTATCCCTAGTTTTACTCCCCTGTAAAAATAGATGAGAAAACTGAGGTTCTTATGTAAGTCACATGGCTGGCAAATACTAGAACAAGATTTGACCCAAAGTCTGCCAGGCTTTAATGAAGATGATGCCTTCTGGCTTCATCTAGTTGAAGCTGCATATTGTTCAGGGTCCCATCAGGAAACAGAAGAGACATTCAAATGAGTTATATTAAAAGAAACTATTTACAAAGGTGTGGGGATGGCATAGAGAAACCACAGGGTTAGTGAAATACCCTGGGGCTGGTAACACTGGGAGGCTGTTACCTCCCCTAAACTTGGAGGGAGAAGGGAGGCAGTAGTTCCTGGACCCCAGAGAATATGTGAGCAGTATCAAAAAGGTGTCTCACCCAGTATGTGACCTTTGCTTGCGGGCCAGACTCATGATGAGGAAGCTGGGGGTAGGAGGATAAATAGCCCAAACTCACTCTCCTTTCTCTCTCCCATCTTCTGTTGATCTTCCCAGTTGACCTCCCCTATTCAGGAGGCAGAGGGCATGATGCCCACTGGTGGGGGCTGCACTGACCAGCCTCCTGGACAATGACCAGGGTGAAGAAGGGTGTACTGTGGACCTGGAGGGTCAAATGGAAGATGCCCAGTATAGGGGAACTAGGGCACATACACTAAATGGTGTAATAGAGCAGGTATTAGGAAGCAGGAGTGTCACCATGGTTTTGGGCCACTAACTGACATTTAATTAAGGTTTGTGGCCAGGCGCGGTGGCTCACACCTATAATCCCAGCACTTTGGGAGGCTGAGGTGGGCAGATCACCTGAGGTCAGGAGTTCGAGACCGGCCTGGCCAACATGGTGAAACTCTGTCTCTACTAAAAATACAAAAATTAGCCAGGTGTGGTGGCATGCGCCTGTAGTCCCAGCTACTCGGGAGGCTGAGACAGGAGAATTGCTTGAACCCAGGAAGCAGAGGTTGCAGTAAGCCGAGATCGTGCCACTGCACTCTAGCCTGGGCGACAAGAGCAAAACTCTATCTCAAAAAAAAAAAAAAAAAACAAAATCGATTTGCATTATTGCCATTTTTTTACAACAGAAATATACTCTTACATCCGTAAAATATGATAGCTGCAGTTTCTTGAATCCCCACTTTATCAAGTACTTTATATATTACTGTATTTCAAATTCTCTCAGTAATACTAGGAAGAAGGTCCTATTTTGTCTCATTTGACAAATGAAGAAACTGAGACTCAGAAAGGTAAAAATAGTGCAGAAGTTAAGACCAGGGCTTTGAGGTTGATTGCTTGAGCTCAAACTTGACTCTATCGCATACTCACTCCTTGACTCTAGGCCTGTTATTATACCTTTCTGTGTCTCAGTTTCCTCATCTGAGAAATGAGATAAATCTAGTTCCTGCCACATAGGGTAGTGAACCCATATACACAACACTGAGAACAGTTCCTGGAAGAGTCAATACTCAGTAAACTTAAGCTCTTGCTATTCACAAAGTGGTCCAAGATCACAAGGCTTGGAAGCTACAGAGCTGGGATTTGAATCCAGCCGGACTCCAAAGTCAGTGAATCTCACCTTATTATCTCATCTGATTCATGAGAGTTGGCTAAGCCAATGAGGACATATCATGAGAGGCTTCCTGGACTTCCCACCAGTGTTGGCCAGGAGGTAGTTTAGGACTTGAGCCCAACTACTCACCTTTGCCCCTAATGAACCTGAATCAGGTGGTTTAAGAAGCTATGGGGAGACCTGGGGTCAATATCGGCAGGTCATTGAGATTAATAATGCACCTTCTTCCCAAGGAAGAATGAGCCCTTAGGTTACAACGGGAAAGTTTTGTGCAAACTTTTGGAACATGCCAGACCTTTAAGACCAAGTGGGCACATCAGAGCTGCATCCTCAGCTGCATTCAAGGCCCCGCTTCTCTGGGCTGTTCCTCCTGTGCTGCCTGTAGCCAGAGCCAGCCAATCACCCGCTGACTGTGAGCTGTCATGCAAATTCCCTTTACCTCCCCTCTCTCAGCCCGTTTTGCCCAGCCAAGCTGTGATCCTCAAAAACAGCCAGGCAGCCTGGTCCCTCTCTCTGGAGTCTCCCCACTGTCAAGAGTGCAGGATGGAGCCCACAGAAGCCACTTGTCTAAAATGTGGTTAGTTGACTGCCAGCGCTAAAATATTATCATTCAACAAATAGCTATTAAATTCCTGGGCAGGCATGATTCTAGGAGCTGAAGATACAACACCAAAAGAAAAAGAAACAATTTTTAAAAAGCCCCTGCCCTCATTAAGCTTACATTTTAAAATACTTCTCTACTCATGGGCCAAAGGATGTTGGCAGCCCTCTTTAGAGGGGCCGTGGTTGACCTTTTCATCTCATGAGACCCAGGCCCTGGCTTCATTCCTCCTCCAAGTGCCTCTGCCTCATCCTTTTCCCCTGCTTTTCCTCTTTCTCTGCTCCCTTACTTCTCTCTTTCCCTGTCCCACTTTCCTCTCTTCCACTTTCCCATTATCCTCTCCCCTCTCTCTTCATCTCTCCCCAACCTTCCTGACCTCCCCTCTTCCTCTTCCTCTGCCTGGGGCCATGGCTGTGTGTCTCTCCCTCTCCCCTCCACCACTCCACTGCAGGCAGTAACCCACTTAACATGCTCCCGGGGTTGGCCCAGAGCTCGAACATGAGAGAGAGGGGAATACAAATCACTCAGTCAGTTTGTTTTCAATGACCCATCGTTGGTGCTGCCCAGGGAGGCTGTGGCTGCCTGCTCTGCATTATGAGTGAGTGAGGGGCCTCGTAGGAGGTCCTAAAACTCCAGGACGTTGCCCTGCCCAGCCCAACCACACCACCTTCATTCTGTGTCCAGGGACCCAGGAGGCTCTGCCCCTTACACCCTGAGAGAAAGAGTTTATAACTGCTCAGTTCTCCAGCATTAGAGGCCTAAGGTCCTTGCTATCTGGTCAGTTTCCAAAAGGAGAAAATATAATACCATTAATGAAGCATTTATTATGTGCTAGGCACTTATGCTGAGCACTTTGCATGAGTTTGCTCATCTGATCTCTCAACAATTCCACAAGGTTAGTAATATTATTACCCCTGATTTGCAATACTCTGGCTCAGAGATGAGAAGTGACTGACCCTGGGTCAGCCACTAGTAAATGGTGAAGCAGGATTTGAATTCAGGATGCTGTGCTTCTAACCACTACCCAACACTCCCCTCATTGGCAGCACTTGTTCAGTTGCCATTATCCTAATCATCACAGCTGCCCATTTGCTCTCTCCTTCTCATTATAAAGATGCAGGTTTAGGGTCCAAAGAGGAAAGGAACCTTGCTTAGGGTCACACATGGCACTGGTCACTGAGTTGGCAGTAGGTCTCTCTGGCCAGTATCACTTTTTCTGCACCATGAAAATGCAGGTTATCCTCAGCGCTGCTGGAATTCGGGAGATGGGCCATCCCTTTATACTGGCAGGCTTAAAGCGGGGAGGTGGTTGCTGCTGATTCTCCGTGTGAGCTTGGACTAATTTCCTTCCTTCTCTTCTGTTACAGGAGGGCATTGGAGCAAATTACTTCATAGACCTTTCCAGATCAGACAGTCTGAATCCAGGGTTTGGGAAGGGGAGGTATAGGCTCACAGAGCTTTGGAAGCAAACGTCTGTGGCCGCTCAAGTACCCAGCCAGGGTGCTGCAGGGGAACACAGGCACACACATGGCTGTTTACTCAAATCCACTGAGAAATGCTCAGCAGTAAGATGCTCTAGAAGAGGGGTTGGGAAACAAAGCCTGGCTTATATCACAGCTTCACAGTGACACTGAGAATTCATGCTAAATATTTTTTAAAAACCAACAACAGGCCTCAATAACTTAGCGTCAGGTGGGACTTTCATGCCTGGCATCAATGGGGATGGGTGAGACACTCTGCGGACTTCCGTGGGTCAGGAAGGACACTGTGCTTGCCTGGTATAAGGGTTTGAGCTCAGAGCTAGGCCTGGTGCGCTCTCGGCACACACTTTCCTCTCTCCTTCTTTCTCTTTTCTTTCTCTCAGCTGTGCAGATTGGATAGTTCCTTCCAGGCTTGGATAGGACTGGCTAATTGTGCCCTGGTGAGAAAGTCCTTGGGTAGCCCAGCATCTCAGGGTGGTACTGGTTGGCAGCCAGACATGCCAGTCCCTGGAAGGAAGCTGGAGGTCAGCAGGTGCTTCCCCAAGATATGACTAGGACAGGATGAGTGTGTCAGGCCCAAGTCCTTCTCAGGCTTCTGAGCTGAGCATTTAGAACCTGGCTGCAGGCATTTGCCACACCAAGGGCAAGACAGTCTCAACAGGAGCACTGTATTTCATCAGGACAGGAAATGGGAAGATTGAGAGGGGGCAAAAACCCAGGTGGAATCCCTTTTCAGCATGCTGCTAGGATGCCTAGCTTTTTGCTGATACAAAAGATGCCCAGGCAAGGGAAGCCCCCAGTGCCTGCAGCTGCTTCCCGCTCAGGATTTGACCCATAATTATAATCCTTTTCCTTTGATTTTCTCTGTGAAAACAGCCACATTCTAGCTAGGCTTCGAGCTGAAAAAAAGCACCGTGTCAAGCTTAAGAGATTTATAAACATGGTGAAAAATCACAGGCTTGTTTTCCCACAGCTTGTTTCCCTAGGTGAGTGGAGGGAGGAGAGGAGAGAGGACAGCAGAGTTAGGATGGTGGGAGGAGGAAGTTGGAGCGGGGAAGATACAGATGTTCAGGACACCTGGGTGTACACAGACCAGGAATTGAATGTAAGTCAATAATGTGACTCATATAGCTAATGTCTCTGCTGGCAATGAGACAGGAACATACATGATGGTGCATACATATAATTTCTGTGTGTCCTGGGCTCTATCCAGAAAGGTTTTATGTGGCTTGTGTAAGCAGAGAAACCAGAATGAGAGGGAAAGAGACAATTATCCCTCTGGACTCTGTGCTATAAAGCAGGGACTGAATAAGTCGGAAGGTGTTCATGCCTTGCAGGGAGAACACACTTGTGGTCTTTGCGATGTGCCTGATCATGTCTGAAGGCTCCATTCAAGATTACTTCAGAATATCACAGCTTCTGGAGCTGGCAGGGGCTCTGGAAGTCATCAGGCCCAGTCACTTTAATGGTTTGCCGCCCATTTTGCAGATGAAACATCTAAGTGACGGGATGTGGGACTGGGAATTAGGACCCTTATCCTTAGCACTCGTTCACTTTGCAGACAGCCTCTGTCTAGAGGGTGCTTTGGCATTAGATGCCCTTGGGGAAAATGTGGATACTTGGCTCTGGGGAGCAGCAGTTCCTGCTGCATCTGCAGAGACCTAGGGCACTAATCCCTTGGAGAGAGCAGCTGGGAAAGCCCAGCCCTCTGGGGATGGGCTCAAGGTAGATACCTGAGGGACCCACATTCTGGCTGGAGCTAAGAGAGGGAGAGGTAGCAGGGCCAAATTCTCCTGTTGAAAGAAGCAAGGCCTGGTCAGAGTTGGGGAGCAGGGCTGGGTACAGAGGAGAGGATGTGAAGGTCCTTTAGTATCTCACTTCCCTCCACCCCACCCAGCTCAGAGGCCCAGGGTGCAGAGCCCCCACTAGCAGCCTGGATGGTGGTTGCTCTCCTGGAGACCAGTGAGGAAGCCACTGCTGCCCAGGGCTGCTGATTGAAGCTGGGATGTCTGTTTATCTCGGTGCTCTGCAGATGTTTTCCAAATCACTGTGAAAGTCTCTGCCATGCTCCTGTTTCACTGCAGCACCTCCCGCCCACCCATCAGCCTGCCTCCTGAGTTCATCCCTCCTCCTCCTGCCCAGCATTGCTTAGGCTGCATCCTTAATGACCCCCTGCTGCCACAGCCACCTCTCCGGGCCAGGTTTCCTAATTGGAAAACTCACAGCCTGCATCCCATGGAAAGGCAATTCACCCAGGGGCCCAGGAAGCTCATTGCAGGGTGTGTGAGGCTTCCCCTGGCACTCTCCTTGCTTCTCATGTCAGAGTTGATGCCAGTACACCTGGAGCAAGCATCCAGCCAAAAGCAGCAGTTCACTTGGAAATGGAGTATGTGTGTATTTGCGTGTGTCTGCGTGAGTTAGAACCACCAGGTCTCTGTCCACATGACTGCAAGTGTGTGTGTGGCAGAGTCTCTCCAGGTGGCTGGGAGGACAGAGACACATACTGAGCTGGTGGTGTGGACCTGCATGTGGCACTGCCACGTGTGCCTCTGGGTGCCTGCCTGACACTCTGCATGCTGCCGCTATGGTGTCTGATGGATGCAGGCGTTTGCATAACATAATGAGAATCTCTTTATGGCCCAGAAACCAACTGTTGGGCATGTGTCTATGGGGAGGGAGTGCTGGAAGACTAGGGGGCTGTGGCTGCCCTGGCAGAGGCCCACATTTCAGGAGAGCCATGTATCCCTGCATCCTCTGCAAGTGAGAACATTCCCACTAGCGGCAGCTGCGACCTGTCTCCTACACCTGTGGTTGGCATGTCTGGGAGCGTGCCAATGATCTGTATCCCCTGGGCTCTGCTCCACACCCCAAGCCTTCTCTCTGTCATCTTCATTCTCTGGGTGGGCAGAGGAGGGCTCCTGGCGTTTCCACTGATGCCATCAGCACCCTGATATCTGCCTTTGTGGTTTGCCTCTACCCCCGCCCCATCCTGGATCTTGTGAATACCCACCCAGGCCCTATCACTTCTTAGGGACACCTGGGAATTATGGTGAACAAAGCCCTCAGAGAGCTCACAGCTGTGGCCCAGGGAACACATTCCACCTGGCTCAGCTGTGAGTTCTTCTTTGCACTGTGCCTGGTGCAGAAGGTCCTCTTGGGGAATGTGAGGCGACTGAAAATGGACAGGTGTGCCCCACATGAATGGTCAGGGAGGTGTCATCCCACACAGGTTGTGGGGTTGGGAATATTTGGGGTGTCTGTGCAGCAGCATTACTTAGAGTTCAGGCTGGACAGAACCATCCCAGCCGGAAGCGACCACTCACTGTGAGCCTGGGACCTGCCGATGGCTGGCTGGCCTGGGGAAGGAGTCAGGATCTGATGGTTGTACCAGTGATGTGGGATGCTGCGGCAGAATTAGGACTCACCCTGCACCTGTGCCTGGCTCTGTGCCCACAGCAGTTCTGCTGCAGAATGAGGGAGAAAGTGGGCACTGGGGGCACAGCATAACAGCATAGCTCACAAGCGCTTGTCCTTCTTTGCCGGGGGCACATCTCATTCCCTCCTGACCCCCAGCAGCCTCCTGCAGCCTCTGATAGACCCCTTCTGGCCCTGAGAGCAAGCTGGGAAAGGGCTTTAGTTTGCCAGTCTGCCCTCTTCTGTCATGGAGATGTTTGCCTCCCTGGGCGTCTGCAGACCCCTGCTGTGCTCCTTGGGCATCTGGGGGCCGTGGTGTGTGTGTCCCCAGGACAGGGTGCTTGCCCTACCGCTGGGTGAGCTGCCCTCCACATGGGGAAGGAAAGGAAATAATACTCTGCAGAAGGCCCGGTGTTTCTCCTTCATAATGAAAACCCCGTTGTGTTTTCTGCTCTCAACGATACTGCGGCAGAGGCAGTTGGCAGCCCCTCAGGGCAAGATCTTCCTTCCCCATGCTGCCAGTCACAGCAGATCCACAAGAGAACTGCACCCTCTGAAAGCTCCCTGACTGTCTCCTCCTCCCCTCCTGAAGCATGTGGAGTGGGACAGTGCTCCCCGCCCCTGTGGTGGTGGGGAGGGAGTGGGCAGATCCTGAAGGTCTGATGCTTGGGGCCTCAAAGGAAGACACCCTGATGCTTTGCAAAAGCTTGGGATCTGGAAGGAACTTAGGTTCAACATACTCATTTTACAGATGGCACTCCTGAACCCCAGAGGAGGGACGGGCTGGCCTAGGGGCCAACTCACAATCAGCAACATTTACAAAATGCTTATGAACAGTGGTAGGGCCTGTTCTGAATGTTTTATTTGCAGTGACACTTTGAGTAGTATTTCCCCGCACGCACCTGACAAGGACACTGAAGCACAGGGTACTTAAGAGTCTGTCCCAAGTTTCCACAGCTAGTCAGTGGGAGAGCTGGGATTGACACCCACGTCAGACACCACATGTGTTCTCTCAACTACTGCATCCATGGCCTGTGCGGCGCCAGGGCTGTGACTCCGACTCCCAACCCAGTGCTTCTTTTCCACTGTGGCAGCTTTGCCAGATCTCAAGCATTACAGCCTCTGTTCTCTCCTGGCATCTCACAGCATCCTGGAGAGGTGATGGAAGAGGGGAGGATTATCCTCTCTTGGTCACAGATGGAGAAACTGAGTCAGGAATCATGACATCGATGACCTACCCAAGGCCCCACAGTGAGTAGGGCAGGGACCAAGATCAAAACCAAGACCGCAACCTCCCACACCCCTCTAAAACCTCTCTACCCTGAGTAGAAGTTTAGATCTCCGTTTATTTGCTCTAAACACAAATATAAACCAACCAGTTGTCTTGGGCTCCCCAGTGCCATGGGGGCTGAGAATCCTGTGTGAATGAAATGAGATGTGGCCTGTGTATGTTGGAGATCTGTGCACTTGGGATGTGCCTCCCACCTTGAAACTTGAATGACAGTTCCTGAGGGTAGAGATTCTGTTTTCTTGTCTGCTGTACCCAAAGCTCCCACGACTGTGTCTGGCACATAGTGGGTGCTCAAGAGATATTTATTGAATAAACGAATGAATTGAACCTGGAAGCTTCCCAAGGCTGCTGAGAGTGGATGTTTTCCCCATCACTTAGAACTCTCTGTCTTTATCTATTCCTCTATTCTCCAAACAGTATTGGCTTACGCTGAACCCTTGTCAGCTGCCAGGCGGCCAGGGAAGAAACATCAAATGCTTAAAGCTGGGGAAATGGTACCTCTGAGACAGTGTTGACAAGATGGGGGTCAGTGACCCCCCAAAAGGGAAGGTCACTTCAAGGCTCTGTTTAGGAAGGCTCCAGATATCCGTGGCTAACAGCTGTTCCTTAGCCTCTGCCCTCTGAGGTCTGGCCCTGCAGAGGTGAGGACAGGTAGTTGGGGTGGGTGGGAGGTGGGTCTTATTCTGAAGGAGGGGGATGGGGATGGTTTTGGGGCTGAGAGGGTAGAAGATGGAGTGAGGAATGGGCTGTTAGCTGTCCTCTGTCTTAGAGAGGGAGGAACCTGGACACAGCCCAGACTTCCACCCATGAGGGTGTGAAAAGACCAGAACAGGGTGAGGTGAATACCTGGGGTGCAACATTCAAGAGGGTACCACAACTCTCGGCCATGGAAAAAATCACCTTTTAATGCAATATTTCTAAAAATACAAATTAATGCAAACATTACTGATGAGCACAAAAAGACAGAATCTGACACTGTGCTTGCAGGACTCACTGCCCTCCTTCCCCCCTAGCCCCAGTCCTGGACCTGACACACAACGGGCATATCTGAGACCGGGGGCAGGTGGAGAGGGGCTGCGCTGAGAGGACGCCCTGCGTCAGACACACGTGTGAGAGTCTAGGAGGAGAAGCTGGGAATGGGGATAGCCCCGGGGAGGTGCCAGTAGAAAGCTGTAATTTGGAAAGCAGGGAATGATTGGGGTTTATGGTGGTTGGGGGTTTCTGATGAGGATCTTGCGCAGCAAGGACAATATAGTGGCCAATTTGTTGTTGCAGAGCAAAGAGAAAGAGGGCCTTGGATGTGAGGATTTCTCTTCTTAAGCCAGCCAGTCTCTCAGTGTAATTGGACCCATTGTGTTTCTGATAATTCATGTTGGGGTGCAGGAATCCTGAGCTGGGGTGGGGGTGGCTTCCACCTCTGGAATGAGCTGTCAGAGGGAAGGTAGTGGGTGGCAGGGGGCCCTGGAGAAGGGGGGCTGCTACACAGCTGGAGGCCCGGGAGTAGGGGAAGCCTGTTGGCACTGGGGCTTCCCATCACTTCGCCGAGCCCCAATCTTCTTCCTTCTCTCTCCTCTTCCCAGGTAGCCCCCTCACTTCCTGCCCCTCCCCACAGTGTTGAATGCCTAGGGTTCATGAGATTTAACTCCTAATGAAACAAATAATTGTTTCTCCCTTTACCCTTTCTCAGAATAGCAAAGAGAGACCTGGAAGAGGCAGCCTCTGCCTTAGCATTCCAAGGCGAGCATTGGTGATTTTGGGAGGGTCCCGGGGGTGTTGTCCCTCCTTAGTCTTCAGACCTGAACAAGCTGAAGCTGGAGCCACAGGAAAGGTGATGGGGCAAGAGGGGCTGCATGGGCCATGCTCCTCATTTCCCATGTTCCCTGCTGCCTTCAATCTCTAGTGTGCCTGGGATCTCCTGATTGCAGCTGGAGCATTAAAGGGGCTGGGAGGGGTCCTGTGCTTAGCCCCTCCCTCATATGTCCCCTCCCTCCAACCCAGGCCCTCTGATGTCCATCCAGCTTTAACACTGAGGGAGTCCCCTTAGTCCCTAACTGGACACCGAGGCTTTGGGCACTGGAGAGCAGCATAATGCCAGGTCTCTGCTCCGACAGTGGAACTTGTGGTCTGGTGGGGAGGTAAGCCACCCCCACAGACAGGAACAAGTCTCATTAGGTTTGGCTCAGGACCAGAGGAGAGGCAAAGATGGTAGGTATCAGACAAGGGCCAGAGTGGTCAGGGACGCTTCCTGGAGAAGCATTGAAGAGGCAGTTGAAGTGGGCCTTGGATTCAGCTCTCTTACAGCAGCCCGCTCAGTTCCCCTGATACTTCTTCTTGGAAATTTCCTGCCTTGGGTTTCCATAGTTGGGGCTGGTGCTGGCCATGGTTGGTTGTGACTGGTGGGGGCACACGCAGAACCTGTGGCCTTTCCCTGGTTGTGGCCCTGGGAGTGAGGGGATATGTGCCTAGGAAATATTTCTACTGGAAGAACATTCATTCTGCAAATATTCCTGAGGGCCTACGATGTGCCAGGAACTATTCCCAGTATTGGGGTTCCTGCCCCCATGGGCCTTACACATCTAGGGTGATGAGCCTCTGCTGGGTGCTGCGGACTATGCTGGAAGCTATTCTGGCAATCACAATCCTTTTAGGGAGTGAGCTCCCCGTCCCTGGAAACAATTACGTAGAGAATGGATAACCACTGCACCAGATCCCCTGGATCAAAGTCCAGCTCTGCCGTGTACTAGCTCCATAACCTTTGGCAGGGTATGTCAACCCTCCGTGCCTCAGTTTCCTTATCTGGGAGACAGGAATAATAATAACCCTATCTCGTAGTGTTGTGGTGAGGTTTAAGAAAGCTTGGAGGCGTAAAGCCTGAAAACAGTGACTGGTACATGGAAAGCACTTGACAAACGGCACCTTTAGATGAAGAGTGGTGACTGCATCCATGATTATCCTCCAGGGGAGCCTTCGCCAGGGGCCAGGAGATGAGGCTCAAGGTCTTGGAGGCTCCACACCCTCTGATCTGCAGATTCTGAGCTGCCCTCTGTCTGGCAGTTCTTCTCTGGCTCCTGAGCTTTGAGGGGCAGGGCTTCAGGTTCCCTGGTGGAGGCTGTACCCTGCATGGAGTCCCTGCAGGCAAGCTCTCCCAGCACTCTGCGGGACGGGTCCTGAGTTCCTCTAGCTGCACATCCTAGTGGTTGTGGTCCAAAACAGGCTCCTCATTTCCCATGTTCCCTGCTTCGTCTCCACTGTAGTCCCAGGCCCTTCAGTCCCTTCACTGATTCTTTTCATTTTTCTAACTCAAGGCAGCTAAGGAAATTTCAGACCCTCATTTGCTGTCATTCTGTTAAGTCACACTGTGACCTTGGGGAATAGTTAACATGTGTGTAATACATGTTCTGGGTTCGGTTCCAGGAAGGCAGTGACTTTGACTCTTCTCTCAGACTGGAAGTACCTAGAAAGTAGGGATTATTTCTTCCCATTCAGACTGGGGCTCCCTGAGGACGGGGCTGTGTCTCCCTCAGAGTGGGGCTCCCTGAGGCAGGGCTGTGTCTCCCCTCAGAGTGGGGCTCCCTGTGGACAGAACCGGCCCCCCACTCACCCTGGGAGCTGCTGGTGCACCTGGCTCTCTCCTCGAGGTTTGCCCAGGCCTCGCCCCTCAGGCAGGAGCCTCTGAGCATTTCCGGGTCTCCTGCTCTGCCTCTGCTTGAAGCAGAACCTCCAGTGACTGGTCACATGCAGCTGGCAATTGACCACGAACATCTTTATTTCCATCTCGCCACCTGACTCCATCCTGGGCCTGCACAGTGTCTTTCTAACATTCTCACTCAGGCTGGACCCATCGGCTTCTGCATCGCTGAGCCAGCTGCAAAACCAGGTGACCTCCTTCTCCTTGTCTTTCTTACTGTCCCCTTTCCCTAATCGAATTATTTTTTCTCTGCATTGTGCACATCAAAGGAAGCTTTGGCTGACCTGGGTTCTCTACACTCACTCAAAACACTCTGAGAACAGTGATGAGATGGGCATAATAAGAGTCTCAGTGCATTGTCAGCAAATGTAGGGCCTGCACCCCTTCCTGTTCTCCTTCCTCCCCACCTGCACCTCCCACCAATGTAGGCTGTGCAGCTAAGCAGTTAACAGACAGATCAGCCTGGGTCGGCTGGAGGGCAGGAGGAGGGTGCCTGGCTCATAGTCCCACCCCCGGCCAAGGATGTGTCTGGATGGGGAGGAGAGGTAAGTGTGGTTAATGGGGTCATGTCAAAGCCATTTTCCAACAGGCTGCAGTGGGGATGTCTCCTGACCCCAGGCGGGTTTCCAACAACCCCCAAGGGATACCAAGGCAATGGCAGGGACAGTCCATACCCCACCCTTCCCTTCTCTTTGGAATTCTGGGTCCTGGTCACAGCCTAGGTTCCAGGCTGCTCTAAGCTCTCCCCAGGCATTCAGGACACAGCTGCCTGCCTAACTCAGGATGAGCAATCATAATAGTCATGATAATGATGGTAATCATCATGAAGCCTGGTTGTAAATGCTCAGAATGCCTCCCAAAGGGCATTCCCTTTCAGCATCTCATTTGACAGGCAGGAGAGGTGGCTGAGACCCAGAGGGATCACAGGTTTATGATCCCATAACAAGGTGGCAGCCACTGAGGCTTCCCATGCTATAGAAACTCTCTTCTTGACCTTATCTTGCTTTCTGGGATGACTCCAAGACCCAAGGCTCGACCTGCAGCTGCCCAAGGAAGGTAAACTAGAGTGGTGATTAAAAGCCTGGGCTTTGTAGTCAGAAAGATCTCAGTCCAAGTCCCAGCTCTGCCACTATATCATGGGCCTGGGGGCAAGTGGTTCCAGCTGGTTCCAGCTCTCTGAGCCTCAGGCGCCTCATCTGTGAAATGAGATCCTGGTACTCATTGCCTAGGGATTTTCTAAGATGGGCGCAGGGCACCTGGCACTTAGGAAGTGCCCAGTAAGTGGTATCTGTCTTGGTCTTCTCCAAGAGGTCCCCTGTTCTGTACCACAGGCTATAGGTCACCTTGCCCAAAGTCTGGGCCCAGAGACCTGGGGAGAGTGATGACCCTAGAAGGAAGGTGAGGAACGAGCGCCAACAATAATAATAGCAATACCTGATATGTGTCAGGCACCATCCTGAGCTCACTGTGTGTATTTTCTCAGCCAAGTCTCATAAAATCTTTATGAAATATTGTTATTATGAGGTCCATTTTCCAGAGGGGAAACTGAAGCACAGGACAGTTCCATATCTGTCCAGGGCCACAGAGCTGACTTCAGAGCCTGCACAGATCTTGTCCGCCTGCCGTTGCAGAGCCAGGTACTGCCAAAGCTACTATTTGAACTCTCCATAGAGTTGCTAGTCCATGGATCAGCAGTTGTGGGGACCGGGGGGGTCTCAGGGTCTGGGGAGTCCTCTTGTGTTACGTGGACATTTCCATGAAAATGTGCAATTCACATTTTCCTTGGGGGAGCTTTCACCAGTTCTCATAAGAGTCCATGACCCCCAAAACATGAGAACAACTCGTCTAGTTCATTGAGCCCATCTCACAGTGAGAGGATGGAGACCTAGCAGAAGTGACTAGTCACATAGCTGCTGGCAGAGCTAACACTGTGTCTCAGTGTTCCTGGCCCACTGGAATGTTCGAAAGTGATTCAGAGAACAGGCTCTGCCGTTCAGACTGCCTGGTCCACCACTGACCAGCTGTGTCCCTGTGGGCAAGCTACTTAGTCTCTCTGTCCCTAAGTTTTCTCATGTAGAAAGTGGAAGGGAAGTTGTAACAGTGCCTATGACATGAGAATTAAATGGCTAGTCCATGTGAAGAACTTGGAGCAATGCCTGAGGAATTCCGAGTGTCTGGTGAATTTGGCACACTTGGCCCTTCATCACGCCAGTGTGGTATCATTAACTGTAATGATACCACGCTGCTCCAGCCTCCACCTTGCAGTGTGGCCACAGGTAGAGGCCTTCCCTCTCTTTCCTTGGTCCAGGCTGTGCTTAGGTCCACCTGAGCTTTTAATCCCTCCTTTCCTCCACGGCATGCTTCTCAGGAGTTTTCTGTGGGTGCAATACTTGTTTGTCAAGTCTCCTCTATCAGGATGTGAAGTTCCCACATCTAAGGGCTACTTCTGCCTTTATTTTGTGTCCAAAGCAGGGATGTTCTGGCCTCTGCTTCCCAGGGCATTTGGTACAGGCGAGCTGACCTGACCGAGTCTAGGAAGTTGTACCTCACTTTGGTGGGGGTGAGAGGTAGGAGGAGAGCTTTTTTTTTGGTTTTAATCAATAGCCAGTAATGGTCAGAAAAGACTACTTGAGGGTCCCTGAAAGAAATTGAATTCTCTCTCTGTCTTTCCCTCTCTCTCTTTCTCTCTCTCTTTCAAGTGTGTGTGTGTGTGTGTGTGTGTGTGTTTTGAGCAAGAGAGGAGTAAAGTAGAAAACATCCCACTCATATACTTTTTAGAGCAGGGAACAGATTTTTAAAAATTCAATTGGTACATAAAGTAATAGAAAATGTATTTTGGTTCTGTATTTCTTCCAGTCAAGGGAAAGAAAAAGAAAAGACTAAAGAGATAGAGAAAAAGAGACAGAGAGAGAAAGAGAGACAGAGAGACAGAGACAGAGGCAGAGACATAGAGACAGACAGAGAGAAAACAAAACACAATAAAATACTCAATGGGTGAAACAAGTAAATGTTCACCAAGACACCCCAAGAAGCCCTGGGAAACATTCTCATCCTGTGGGAATTTAACACTCTGCCACTTAACACCTTTAAACAGTTGGCCGTTGCATTTTTACAACCACAGGCAGCCTGTCACTTCTTGGTACTTGACCCACAGTCCAGGTGAACTAAGCTGCAGATGTGATGAAGCCTGAAGGCTGGAGGCCTTCATTATTGTCTTGCTGTTATTATCATTGTATTGTGTTCAGTACCCACCTGCTGGGGGCTCAAGGTACAAAATTGACAGGGTTCCGCCCTTAATGAGCTCCCATCCCAGTTGGAGAGGCAGACATGTAAATAATGATTATAATAAAAGTCGGGCTGTTATAATTACTATAATAATAGTTCAGATAAAGTGCATGGAGGAGAGATTAATTAATTCTGACTGGGAAATCCGGAACTGCTTTGTAAGGAATAACTGATGAGGCATCTTGGAGGAGGTACAGGATTTCCGTAGGCAGGGCAGGCAGAGGCAGCGGAGGTGGGATGGTTTTTGCATCAGACAACTTGGATTTAATCTTCAACTATGCCACTTCCTGGCTGTGTGGCTTTGGGTTGGTGACTTAACTTCTCTGAGGCTTCATCCATGAAATGAGAATAACGGTGTCCCACTACATATCTCATAGGGCTGTTGTATCAAAAGATAAAGCACATGACATTGTTTTGTAAAATATAAATTGAACAAATATAAAACAAATAGTTATTAGGGGGCATGTGATTACTATATGGGTGAGTGTGACCACTAGGTCCATTATATTCCTATACTGTGTGGAAGTCCATTCTAGCCATCTTTGGGATATGATGACCCCAAGTAGGACTAGACTGCCACCTGCCTAAAACTGTCTCCACAGGAGAAAGAATTTCAGGCAAAGGGGAAGGCAGCTCCAACTGCCTGATACATAGTGGGCCCACGGTAAGGCTTGAGAGAGCCTGCAGCTGTGTGCTGTGCAGGTGTCCCTGGTGTGGGTTCACTAGTCAAACTTCAGGAGATGAGATTGGAAAGGTAGGTGGGGTTAGAATGCAAACTGAGCTTCCATATATGCAGGAACTGTGCGGACACCTGAAGAATTCCTGCATGGAGACTCGGGAGATTGCCCTTGCCTCCAAGATGTTCACAGATCCCAGCACGGAGACTGCTTTAGGTGCCAGGGGCTAGTGGGGTTCTTGGACAGAAAGTGGCACTGATGGGTTGTGTCAGGGCATCTTACTGGAATGTAGATGATAGAATAGGGAACAGTGGCCAATACAGGCTTGTAGGGAAGGACATTTGTAGGTGACAGCTCACACAGAAGATAAGGAGGGGGCAGTGGTAGTGGAGATGGAGAAGCTATGGATTAAAAAAACTATTGTATAAGTAGAATCAGCAGGAACTGAAGACCATGGGAATCGGCCTCATAAACAAAAACTGGCACACAGATAAGACAGCCACAAATGCTGCTAGCAGAGGGAGGGAGGGGGCAACGGATCAAAAACAGCTCCAAGGGCAACTGAAATTCTGCTCCACTGCTGGAGGGAGGATCTGGGAGACAGACACTCAGAAGACCATTGGGTAGAATTGACTACAGCTATCTTGAGTCATACTTTGTGACCCTCCTAAACACAGCAGAAATGTAAACATATGCCCCGGCAAGATGTGTTCCTGGGCGTTCAGAGTGTACCATTCATAATAGCCCCGACTGGAGACTCAGAAATGCTCATCAGCCATGGAGACAAGCAGTCAATCATGATGTGCTCACATCAGTAAATACTACACAGCAACAGTCATGAACAACCGAAAGTTATGTTGCATGTTCTGTGAGAATCTCATGAACATATGAAAACAGCCAGGCATCAAAGACTAAATATTGTAGGATTCCATTTATGTAAATTACAAATCAGATGGCCTATCTGTGGTATTAGAAGTCAGAAAAGCAGTTGCCCAGTTCGGGGAGCAACCAGAAGGAGCATGAGGGATGAGTTTTGTTCTGTTTCTCTATCTGAGTGCTGGTTACATGGTCTGTTTATTTGGTGCAAATTTATTGAGCTTATAATATGCATGCTTTTTTGGATGCATCTGGTATTTCAACAAACATGCTTTTTTAAATGTTCCCTTTCTCCCTTCCAAAAATGGCTCCAAGGATTGTCGCTTGGTGCAGACAGGCAAACAGTGTTGACAGTTAGTTACCCAGACCAGGAAGGCAAAGGGAGAAGCAGCATATGAAGCAGCAAAGAATTTGCTTTGGATGAGGCCGAGGTGTCTGTTAGACAGTCAAGGGCAGGTGTGAACTTGGCACTCCGAAGTGAGTGTGAGAAGCTTGGACCAGGCCTGGTAGAAGCATAGACCTGAGGGCCATCAGTAGAGCGGGCATTGTGGAGCAGGGGGCAGGTCCCCCACGTGGAGTGTGGAGAGTGAAGAGAGCAATGGGTGCTGGGGGTGACGGGTCCTGGGGAGAACCAGGGTTCAGGGGCAAGCAGAGGGGCAATCCTCTGAGGAAGTTGGGAAAGGGGTGATCAGAGAGAGGACAAACTCAGGAAGAACAGAGCGTTATAGAGATCATGGCCAACAGGGCCATATGTTGCAGAGAGGCCAAGCATGGTCATTTTGACAATCACCACCACTGCTGCTGTTATGGCTTTCTTCCATGTCTTTTCTGTCTCAATGAGCTACTATTCAGTTACTCTCCTATCCTGAACCTCACCATTCACGCTTACCATAACTTGGGCCCTTGTTCATTTCTGGAACTGCGTGTGAGCCAAGACTTTCCTATCCCAGGCCTGTGCAATTGATTGCCCTGATCTGAATGTAGAGCATTCTTCCCTGTTAGACTTCACCTTCTATCTTTCTAAGCCACAGGGGAAAGTAGAGAAGAATGAGGTTTCCCCGAGCAGGCCTGTATGCTTGGGTGGCACAGAGTCCAGAGGATGGGTGGAACAGACAGCAGGCATTGCAAAGAGAGGGCGTCTGTCTCTGCTTCATTCCTTCTGCGACGACTCTCTGGGCCTGCATTTCCCCATGCTTAAAGTGTGAGTGTTACCTAACACATTCACCCATAGGGGCCACCTGTAACTTCTAGCTGGAGAAAAGTGGAAGCTTTGTAAGCAAATGAAAATCTATGTTTCTATTTGGGTATCTGCAATGTGAAATGAGGACGTTTAAAAACAAGAATCCTTCAAATTAGCATAATAATAATAGCTCCTGTTTATTGAACCTTACTGTGTGCCAGGCACTAGGCTGAGCATGCACTTTTGTGATCCGATTGAATTGTCACATCCACCCTGTGGGGGTTATGCAATTATGACTCCTACTTAATGGCTGGGGAAATTGAGGCACAGAGAGTGTCAGTACCTTGGCTGAAGTGTCTCAGCTAATAAGCAACAGAGCTGGGATTTGAACCCAGACAGCTCCCAGTGTCTGCAATGAAATGTGACTATTGATTTGAATACAGGGAGTGGTGGCAGAAAACTATGCATAATCTAAATCCACAGACAGTCCATAGGCTCTTTATTTTGGGTTTAGAATGCCCTACTTGATGGCTTGGCAGCAGATTTATTTACTTTCTATATTCCATTTGATTTAAGCAAATATTAAGATGAGTTACATTTCCCTTAAGCCCACATTGACCACCTGCAGGAAACAGTGTGGATAGCATGGTAGGCAGTTTGGTCCACAAATTTAAGTAAGCAATAAATATCACATTTTCTTTATTTTGTTTGCACTGCCATGAAACTGACCCTGAACCCCAAACCTCCTACTGAGTTGGTGGGAAATTCCGTTTCTGTCATGACTGGGACTTTCCCTTCCCATTCAGTCCAGGGTTGTGCAAAGGTCCTGGGGTCCTTTGAAGCGCTGGCTGACCTCTCACAGCCTCGCAGTGACTTCAGAGCTGCCCTGCTCTCTCTGCTTCTTCCAGATACCTCAAATTATTTCCTCCCGAGCTTAGGCTTGTGTACAGAACAGGAGGGGCAGTGACCTTAAGCATCTTTCATTTTCCACCCTGAGGCCTGGAAAATAGAAAAGGGCAATAGGGAGGATCAGGACAAATTAGTGTGTGTGAGTCTGTGGGGAGCCCCTGCCTGCTAGAGAAGCAGGAGCCACCCAGGCCGTGCCTTCCCCAAACGTGTAAATAAACTGAGCCCAGAATGTGTCCTGGGGTGGCAGGAATGGGGCTAGCAGTGGGACTAGTTGGAGCAACCAATCTAAAAGGCTTCTTGGAGAATCCATGGGGACCTGGGGTGAAGATCAGTAAGCCCAGAATATCCTCTGTGCCCTAGAAATGGAGAAAGAAGGAATATAGACAGTCCCCAACTTAGGATGTTTCAACTTAGGATTTCTGACTTTACAATGATGCGAAGGCAATTAGCATTCAGTACACTCCTAGACTTATGATCTAGTGATGTCCAGAAAAACCTAAACCCATCGTAAGTTGAAAGTATTGTAAACATTCAACTTATGTAACCTCATCGGAAGTCAAAAAGCATCTGTATTAGTCTGAGCCTGGAGCCCTTAGCCTATGGAAGGAGCCGAGTCACTGGCTTTGACTCCCTCCACTTTGACTCCCTTAGCTAAGAGGGTCCACCTTAGCTCCACAAGGACAGCCGTGGCAGGGCAGGCCAGAGGCATCAGGATCTAAGCACTGGAGGGCTTTAGGGTCAGCTGGTTCAGCCTCCTCCTCATGTTAAAGAGCTGGGAGAAGGTGTGCCTCTCATAGAGCGACTCTGTTGAGTGCTCCCTCTTCCCATGGGTATCTACAGTGTCTGAGAATCCAGGCATTCCTGTGTTCAGTCTGGTTGCCCTCACCCAGCTATGCAGCTCCACTTTGGCAGGCCGCCAGTGGGGACAAAGGGCTGGAGTTAGGGAGGACATGTGATTTTAACCTTGTTAGAGTTCAAAGGTTGACAACAGAAAATCAAAGCTTTAAGATAGCTCTTTTGTAAAAACTAGGATATGCTGTAGGTGTTAAGTGTTTAACCTCTGGCCGAAGAAACCTGGGTTTGAATTCTCGCTCTGGCCTTAATCAGCGGTGTGACCTTGGGCAGTTTACTTAACCTCTCTGAGACTCCATTTTCTCCTCCATAAATGGGAATAATAACAGTCACTTTGTAGGATTACATGAGTTTGTGTGTTTAAGACATTTTCAGTTAGTAACACATATGATAATAGCTATTATAGCTATGATTATTGTTATGTCTGGCAGCAGGAGGTTCCTCTGTCTCCTCTATATGACCCAAACTACAAACTGAACTTGGCCCCAAATTTAGAACATAAGCACGTAGTTTCAAATGCCTTAAGGTGCTCTTGCTTTAATTATTTTAAAAACAGCATCATTAACTGATCATTAATGAGTAAAATAATTTATGTCATATGATTTTCAAGCCCTGGTCAAATATACTATGGTACCTTTCTCCTTAATCACTCACATAATCACTCTATCTTTAGCCAAGTGTATATTGGCTCTCTTTCTCAATGATTTAAAATCTAGCTTCCTTCTTATATTTCAGGCTGACATATCATCTACAGTGGCTCCAGGCCTCTTCCTTCCATGACTGGAGACTTTGAGGTCCTAGAAAGAATCCAGGTTTTGTGGTCAGAAAGATCTGAACTGAAATTCTGGTCCGACCCCTTGCTGTCTGTGTAGCTTTAGGTAAATATCTTGTCTCACTGTGTGTGTCACATCATAGGCTACAGGGTCAATTGAATAAAATAAAATCTACCAAGCCCCTGGTGCAGAGTAAGCATCATTGAACATTAGTCCTTGCCTTGTCCCTTTTCATTTTTCTTTCTCTGGCATGACTTTGGCTGTCCTGGAATGCATTGTTAGAGAAGGCCCTGGAAGAGGAGGCTCAGGCTGTCTGCAGCTCTAGGCCTTCCTTCAGGTAGCTTCTGGAAAATAGCTCTCCAGTGCAAAGAAGATCAATTTCCATTTTACTTTCAAGGATGAGTGAAATGCCACTCTTCCAAAGGAATTTCTAGAAATGCTGCTATTCGATATCACTGGTCTCACATTTAGGGGCCCTTCCCTTAGCCACATTGGAGTTACGGCCTTGTCTCACTGAGATCCTGATGACAAATCCGTATTTATGCCCTCAGTGCAACCTTTTAGTCCTACTCAGTCCCTTTGAGGTCACCCAGTTCAGGCAATGACCAGTCCTGCCCAAAGGAATGATCCCAGGAGCCAGGCAGACCTGGCTTTGAATCTGGCTGCACCGTCTCCCAGGTATGTGATGCTGTGAGCTTGGCTTCACTTCCCCAGATCTCAAACTTTTCATCCTAAAATGTGGGCTAAGGGTGGTTCCTGAGGCTTGCGTTAATGAGGTGGTGGGTGTGCAGGGACAAGAGATGCAGGAGGAGTTTGAGTGGGGAGGGACCGGATGGCCACATCCAAAAGGAAGCCACCCACTGGCCACACAGGTCTGCAGAGTGCTGGGCACATTGCTGAGCTCTTGGGGAAGAGCTGGCCTAGCCCTCACAGTGGACAGAGAGTGGGAGTCAGATATGGAGAATGCTGCCATGGTGGAACCCCCAGAGCTCCAGGGCAGGGGAGAGAACGTCATGCAGGTGTGGAGAACTGGTGTGCTAAAGACAGGTGCTCATTCACAAGATCCAGGTAAGGTCATGCCTTCCTGGGAGCATAAGCTAGGAAACCAGTACAGGGCAGATCAGAACTGAGAGGAGGCAAAAGTTGTCATTTTCTGTCTTTGCTAAGGTTTGTTCTGTGGCCTCTTCAAGGAAAACTATAGAAGAGACTGAATTTGGCACTTGGAATGGTGACACATACACACACCATTGCTTGAAATGACCTTTTTGCTCACTGGGTAAAGGCCAAACTGTAGTGTTGTGACTAGCTGCGGAGCACGCTGGCTGGATTCAACCCTGGTTCTGCTAGTTGATAAAAGAAGCCTTGTTTTTGTCCTCTGTGGAATGGGGACAGCAGTAGCACTCTTGTTGCAGAGATTATTGTGCAAATTAAGCAGTCAGCCCATAAGCAGTGCTCAGAACTGTGCCCTGCACATAGCCGAGGAAACACTACTGCTATTAAACCAGGAAAATCTTGAGAACAGGA
Source organism: Pan paniscus (assembly GCF_029289425.2). Lineage (NCBI taxonomy): Eukaryota > Metazoa > Chordata > Mammalia > Primates > Hominidae > Pan > Pan paniscus. Next base: position 55,014,265 of record NC_073254.2, on the reverse strand, counting down.
ACCTTTTCTCTCTCCCTCTTCCCAGCACCGATCTCGTGCCTTTGTGTTCAGTGTGTATTTGCTAAAGATGGTGACGTGTAGCTGGCCCTCTGAGGGGGGTTCATTTCAGCACAGAAATGGAAAGGGGAGAACTTGGGGGAAGACTGTGTCTTATGTGGTCTTGCGGACAAAGTTCCAGGGCCAGAAAAAAGCAAGATTGTCCAGGTTGTAAGAGCCAGGGCTGGTGGTTGGAGGCCTGGCAGTGTGGGAGGGCTGGAGCAGCGAGGCTTCCTGGAGGAGGTGAGATGGTCAACTGACCTAAGGGGAAGGTAAGAAGAAAGTATGGCAAGAGGAAGGAGGTACCACAGGAACTGAGGGGCAAAGGGTGGGCTCGGAGCATGTGTAAATCTCAGTTCTCTTTGCTCATAAAGTTCTGCAGATGCATATTTCTGTCAGTTTTATATTAACATTTACATAACAAGTAGATTGAGAGACTGCATTATTTACATATATATGGGAGGCCGGCTGGAACTGGGGATCCTCAAGCCTCTACATGACGTTTTATTGATTAATAAATTAGACACTTACAGATCAGGCACAAATCAAATCCATCCATTTCAGGCACCCATCAGGTGCAAATGAATGTAAATTGGCAGCTTCATTTGCATAGGGAAAGCAAACCATTTAGTTGTCATTTGTCATATGCACCCTTGAGAGGCTGTAATTTGCCTAGTAGAGCCAGCCTGCAGCAGGGCCGCCCTTGCTTTCTGGGGTGATTTCTGAGACTGCTCCAGCCAGGGGCGAGCAAGGAGTGGCCTATGGAATGCTCCTGTGTCCTGCTCCCCTCCTGGAATCACCAGCACGGCCCCAGAGGAGGACAGCAGAGCCAGGGCCAGGTGGGGACACTGCCTTGTCACAGAATCAGAAATGAGGTGGCCAGGACTGAAAAATCTTCAAATCCATCTATGCCCACTTTGTATTTTATAGATGATGAGCTGAAGTTCAGAGAGGGGAAGTGACTCTCCTAAAGTCACACAGCAATGTAGCTTCAGTGCCAAGACTAGAACCGAGTTCTCCTTACTCCAAGCTCATTACCTTTGCCATGATGCCCTAGTGGTTCTTTCTAACAGGAAATAAAGGAGCAGGGTATGGAGCTTCTAGAATCACTGACCCCTGACTCAGTTTCCTGAGGCAAGGGTTGGAGGTCAGGGGGTGGAGGTTCAGGATAAGAATGAGTTGTTACTATTAGGATCCAGTTTTCTATAAGCTTCTGTCATGGCCTGATTTCAGGGCACCTGGAGGGCCCCTCTCTCCTGGGCATATTGACCACCATCCCTTTGGCCCCCCAAGTTCCTTTAAAGACAAAATAAATGTCTTTTGTTATACATGAAAAGACACAGTTTAAAGGCTGGTTGGGTTGCCAACAGAGTGAGTGAGAAGGAGCGCCTCGGCCCCCTGCCTGCGTGAGCCAGGCCTCCAAGAAAGATGGAAAAGGTACAAAAATGGGACACCAGAGGCCAAGCTTTATCTACTTCACAGCCAAAGACAGACAAGAGATGAGGGCTGCAGGGGTGTGTGTGTGAGTGAGAGAGAGAGTGTGTGTGTGTGTCAGTGTGTGTCAGTGTGTGTTAGAGGTGTGGCGGGTGGGGGGTGGGGAAGCAGTAAGTCAGGGTAGGGGGAGGTGGCTGACCTACATCAGTTATCAGGGCAGGCAGGCATCCAGATGATCTGTCCTGGTTATGGGACACCTGTTAGAGGCAGGGGGATAACTGAATTGACTCTGATGGGATTTTTCTACATTTTAAAATCTGCATGTGTTTTGTTTTGGTAGGTTAGGGCATCAAATTTGGGTGTAGTTTTATTTTATTTTTAAAATCTCTCCCTCTGTGTGCTAAGAAAACAGGCTAATGGGGACATTATCCCCCAGTTTTCCTGTACCCCTGTTGTTCACAATGATGAGGAAAACCACATTTAATTTTCCTGCAACTGCTGGGAAGTGCCATGCAGCTTGGGCTGGCCTCCCCAGCCCCTCCCCCTGCCCTTCTATGCAGACACAGTTGGATGGCAATTGGAAGAGTACTGGCCCTGGGAAGACCCAGCTTTGAGCCTCAGGTTGTGTCCAATCATCTCTCTGTCCTTGGGCCAGTCAACTCACCTGTTCATGCTGCCACAGAGACAGAGGTACAGGAGCTCAAGCACAGACCTGGGGGTGGCATTCCTGCTCTGCTGCAGGCTGGTTTGGCATGGCCACGGGACTGCTTTGTGGCCTTGGGTGTCTTAAACTTTCATAGCAAGCTTCATGTGTTCATGAGTAAACAGGGCCAATGATGGAACTTATTTCTGGTGCAATCATACATGCCCATGCATGCCAGTTCCTGCCCAGGGGCTGGCACAGAGTAGGTGCTCAGTGGATCAAAGGTATTATTCATAGCCTCTGTGGTAAAGTCTTGTTATGCCTTCTTCATAGGGCTATCGGTTTAAAAAAAAAAAATCACCTAAAGATGCTTTAGGGTCCTAAAGCACTAAAAACCAACCAAACAAAAGAGAGTTGGCTTTATGATTAAATTATCCTTCACCACTTTGATCCATGGGGCTGAGGTCCACGGTTAGGGCATGGTGGGGTGTGGGTGGGGTGTGCCCCATTTTGTGTGAAACCCACTCTTGCTGAGTTAGGTGGGCGATGCATCAAGGGGCCTGTCTGCAAGAGCAAAACTGGAGGCCAGAGTCCTCCAGAAGGAGGACAAGGAGGGGTTCAAATTCACCATGCATTGAGCATTTATTGAGCACCTGCTGTGTGGCAAGGACCTTCACAGGTGTTATCTCATTTGGCCCAGTGACACATAGTCTGTTGTTCCTCTGGGCTTCAAATGGCCCCTTGAGCCCCTGAAGCAACAGGACCATGGTAACAAAAGGAAAGCTCACACCTACTGAGACACCTTGCGTCACAGTGCATGTTTGCACACTCAGTCTCCCTAACGCCATTCTGATGGCAGATTTGCTAACTTGGCCCAGTGCCTGTGTGTCTGTCCTTCCCTTAGTACACACTCATCTTCCAGACAGGTGCATTCACATCCACTGCAGGCCCTGCACCTTACACTCAGCCCCAGTTTCTGCCCATCATACAGAGGACAGAGTCACAAACATGACACAGGCTCAGGGAAGGCATGAGTGGCTGTCATCCCTGATTCCCTCTTTTTTCTTTGAAACCCCTGTGGGGTCCCACATAGATGCAGCTGCCTGGTTCTAAGCTAGTGCTTTTCAAACTGTTGTGCTCCCAGGATTCCTCCATAGGAAGGGGCTATGGAGTAGGGGGCAGGCCAGGGCCCTGGAATTCTGGTGCAGGTGGGAAACAGCAAAATTTATACAGTCCCCTCGCTAGCCCCTGCTTGCTGGTTCCATCCCAGCTACCTTTGGGAAAGCTTGTCACCTGTTCTTAGGGGCAGGAGATGAGGGAGGTGCAGAGAGCAGTTGTCCTCTTAGAGCTGTGTGCAGACAGGAACCTCTCTGCCTCACCTACCCACTTCCCCCAGGAATCCACACCCTCATACCACCCTCCAGCTTCCCTTGAGATTGGGGCAAGCCTGTGCCTTGGGTAGTGGGCTGGGGCTCTGGGCCTTTTCTTCTTGCAAAATTGGCTGGATGCTCAGCCTTCTCGCTCCATGGGGTCCCACTCAAATACCCCAACTCCCTTGCTGTTGTCCACCTTCCTGGGCACCCTCTAGGCTGAGCGTGACTTTTATCTGAATTTGTCCCTCCTCCCAGAATGGCAGTCAGTAGGCCTTCGGTCCCACATCGCCATTTAGTTTTTCCATGTTTTGCCCTGCACTGGTGCAAGCTTGCCCCAGCTCCCTGCCACCTCTTCCCAGCAGGACCTCCCAGTATGCCTTGCAGCTGGCAGCACCACATACAACGTCTGGCTCTGTGAGGACCCATCCTCTCTGGCTGAGCAGCACCATAGTACCCCATAAAGACTCCCTGTCTTCCTTCTGGTCTTGGAGGCATGGCGTTAATCCTTGAGAAACTCTTCAGCCAGCCCATTCCACAGATGAAAATCCAAGATCATGGAAGAATGGAACATACCTTTTGCTTCAAAGCCCACAGCTAGTTCAGTCTCAAAAAGAGGCCATGTTTGGGAAGGGGTGCAGCACTGCTAGCAGCTCCCCTGTCGTCTGTGTTCAGCTTCTCCCACCCCTCCCTTTTCATCGGTGTCTTTATTCTGTTCTATTCCAAGATGTAGGAGATTGATAAGAGGAGGTGGGTCAAGGTGACATTGCCAGCACGTGATACAGTACAGCCCAGCCTGAGCTAGAACCTCCTTGTCTGGACACCTCCCAGCCTCCTCCCCTCCCTACCACACAGTCCCTCAAGGGCAGAGCCCGGAGCATCTTGTTGCTGTTTAGTGAATCTTGAGTGATAATTATATGTATAAAATTCGACTGCTTAAACCGTTCAGGATTAATCGGCACCAACACACAGAAATGTGCCTTGCCTGTAATTAGTGATTCTCTGGCAAATGCATTTTGCAAAATAGCACTTGATTTTAATAACACGCTGTTAGTATTAGAAAGCTGTGCATATTTTGTTTCAAATTGTCAAATTTGAAATCCTCCAGCCCCCAGCCTCAGCCTCAGCTTATAGGTGCCTGGGACTCTGAGATCCTGTCTGGGAAGGGAGTGTCAGTGCCCTTTCTAAACCTCTCCCCACTCCAATCCCCATTCCTTCAGGGCTCCTCAAGAGTGCCTTGCTGCTGGCAGGTTCCATGTGAGAATCCCAATCCTTCTCATCCTCCCTTCCTTTCCCCTTCCTCCTCTCTTCTCTCCTCTATTCAACATACTATGGCATACACACTTTTCCTGTTCCCTCCTCTTCTCTCTCTCTTTCCTTCCAGCTGCACAGTCCTCTCTGACTCTAGTTGTGTCTCTCTAGCGACGCGGCCCCATGCCTTTGAAGGAAGGACTTGGAGTCTGCCTCCCTGCACTCTTCACTGTCTCTCTAGTGGCTTCTCCCGCCTGGCCTGTTTGTTCCAGTGCGTATGTCATTGGTCCTCTAACTCTCAGCTTGCCTGGGACAGAACTGAGATAATGTTTCCACCCTGCTCCTGGCTGCTGGGCGCGGCCCCTCTGAGGGTGCTCGGTGGTGATATGGGGTTGGCAGCCTCCCCAGCTACATTCACGGCCAAGCATCTGCCATGGAGACCATGAAGGGGCTGGCTAGCCAGGCCTGGGCAGAGGGGGACAGGCCTAAGGTAGGGCAACTCTCCACCCCTCCCTCCCCCTACTGCAGCCTGCACCAGCCTCCAGAGGCCCCTCTCCTTGCTGGCACCACTGTGTCAGCACAAAGCCAGCTGCTCGTCCTCCTCAGATTGTATGAACAGCAGCGGCCATTAGAGGGGACCTTCCTGATGAGGATGGGAGTTATAGAAAAGGACAGGAAGGCCACAATGCTTCTGGCTATGTCGGACAGATGGCTGGGTGGTTAGGCGGGACCCAAGTCTGCAAGGGAGGGGGCTTCTCCTGCAATGGGAGCATAAACCTAGTGTTATCTCTTCTTTCCCTGCTCCAGCCCCAGAAATGACCCGCCTCCCATGTTCCAGAACCTCCCACCCAGTTGCCCAGGCTGGAGCCCAGAGTGTCATGCTTGCTCCCCCTCCCTGCACCTCCTTCTTCAGCCCACATCCTTAAGCTGCCTGTCCTGTCTCCCAGCCCCTCTGCACTCCTCCACCCCTTCATCACTGCCGTACGCCAGAACTGCAGCATCATCTCCTCTCGGGCTGGGTTTCCTGTTTCCTGCTACAGTTCTCATGGTTGCCAGAGGATTCTGCCTAAAACCAAAGCTGAGTCTCATCACTAGATTACGTAAAATCCTTAAGGGGTCTCTGTCACCTCAGAGTCAGGCCCGAACTGCTCCACCTGGCCCTGCCTACCTTTGCAGCCTCATCACGCACTCTGTCCTACACACCCTTTATATCCATATACGCCACATTGTCCCAGCACCACTCTGCTCTTGTATATGCTGTTCCCTCTGCCTGAAATGCCCTTCCATGCCCCTTCTCCTCTGAGCAATTCTAATGCCTAGGATAGTGCTTGGCACATGGAGTGTGCACATTTCAAGTTTATTGAATGAATGATAAATCTTACTCATCATTTCATCCCCAGCTCAAATGCCTCCTTCTCTGGGAAGGCTTTCTTTCCTGCCCTATAGACTCACCTGCTTCCCCTGTTTGTTATCAGGGCACCTTTTACACATCACCTTTCCTATCCCTGTTGTATTCGTCAGCTCTTTTCGAGTAACAAACCACACTAAAACTCAATGGCTGAAAGCAGCAATGCTGAGCCTGGTTTGACTGGAGAGGCTGTGCACATAGCTCTGCTCTCATGGCTGTCATCTTACCCCTGAGACCAGCAGGCTGGGCCACGCATATTCTTGTCATGGCCATAGTGGAGGCACAAGAAGACAAGAGGACCCTATGAGGTCTCTTGAGTCTGAAGCCTGGAACTGTACATCACTTCCACTTTATTCTGTTGGCCAATGCAAGTCATATGGTCAAATCCAAAGTCAAGGGGTGTATTCTCTGCCCCTCACGGGAGGAACTTCAAAGTCTTATAGAAAAGAATGTGAATACAGGGTTGGATGGGCAGATTTAGGACCATACCAGTGTTTGAGTCCTGGTCCCACTGCTTATCAATATAGACCAGTCATTCCACCTCTCTGAACCTCAGTTTTCTTGATTTTAAAGGGTTGTTATGAGATTTAGAATCATTCATTCACTCCCTCAGCACATATTGTATTGATTACCTGCTGTGTGTTGGACACTGTTCTAAGTACTGAAAACACAGCTGTGAACAAAACTGACAATCTATGGTGAACACTGAGTTCAGTGTCTGGCCCAAGTAGTGAGTCCCCTAACTCTTTCCCTGACCCCTGCAGAAGGGGTGGTTCTCCTATGGTTAGCACCCCCGGGGTTTGCCCTGGTCATGCTCAGATCTGCCCTCTCTCTCCCCACTGCTCAGTTCAGCCCCCACTGAAAGTGCTGAGCTCTCTGCTGCCCCCAGACTCTCCACTTCCATTTCCTCTGCCTGGAACCCCCTCGCCCACCCACCTTCAGGCTTCTGAGCCTGCTCCCCTGGCTCAGTTCAAGCATCACTTCTCTTGGGTAACATGCACCACAGTTTGTTATAATACAGTAAACCTTCCAGGACAGAAGCCATGTCCTGTTCATTTTGATGCCCCTAGTGCTTGGAATACAGTAGGCACTCAATATGTGTATTGGTTGAACGACAATGAATGGATGACTAAGTGTATCCTGAATGATCTGTAGTGGCTCAAGGTGGGGTTGTGTGGGAGCCATCAATGTAAGGACATTAGAAATGATGCTAGCCAGCTTTCCTGGGGCATTACTAGGTGCTTACCCTGGGCCAATGCTCTGAAGTGCACAGGACCAAGACCCTGCTCTGACTCACATCTATGGTCAGTAGATTATCAAGGAGGGAGCAGCATAGGAGGTGAGCATGCAGGTCTGCAACCAGACCTCCCAAATTCAGATCCAGGCTCTACCATTCACTAAGCTGGGTGAGCTTGGCAACTTACTTAATCCTCTATACCTCAGTTTTCCCCTCTGGAAAGTGGAATCATAGTAGTATTTATTTCATAGAGGTGTTGGAAGAATTCATTGAACAAATATTTATTGGTCACCAGCTGGAGAGAGAGCAGGGAACAGAATAAAATTAGCATAGGATTGAATAAGATGTTACATGAAAAATGCTTAGTACAGGGCCAAGTTCATAGCACACAGTAAGTGTCCACAATAGTTCTTATTGTTGTCTAATTGAAGCCTATTATTTGACAGTGAAGAAACTGAGGCCCAGAGGGAGCTAGGCATTCACCCAAGGTCACACAGCAAATTAGGGACCAGACTGGGACTAGCATCCAGGTTTCCTGATGTTCAAGCCGTGCACAGGGCGTTTTATACTTCACCGACTACTTCTACTTGGAAAGGGGGTGAACTGGGAGATGAGGAGTCAGAGAAAGTGCGTGGGGAGCAGGAGGAAAACAGGCCTGATCTGCCGTTGGACCCCCTCTTAGCTCATGTGAACTTTGATTGAGTGATTCAGTCTCTGTTGTCATTGCCAAATTGTCCGTACTAATGGAGTTAATTCCAAAGGGCAGTTAATCCCATAAACTCTCTCCCCAGCTCTGCCACATGCACACTATGCCATCGAGTGTGTGTTGCTGGTGGGTGGGTGTGCGAGGAGAGGCTGCTAATTAACCCCCCTAATTAGGCTTTGCACAGACTGATACTGAAATGAGCCTGCCTTCTGCAGTGCACATACACAGGTGGTAGGGAGGCATCGGGGCAGGGAATGCTGGTTAGCATGAAGGTTCCAAAAGGAATGAGCAGGGAAATGGATAATCCACATGGAGGCCTGGCTCTGTGAGTTGAAGGAGGCTTAAGAACTTCTCTGCCTTTGTCCAGGGGCCACATCAGAGAGAAAGACTCTACAGCTTGCCCAGAGTCGAGCTTAAATGGAGCAGCATGATTTTTGTCTGAAAAGTCTGAGATGGGACCAGTGGAAAGGTGTGCATTTTAAGAAGGATTTGCTTCCCCATCTTGTGCTTTCTGTGTCTTGCAGCACGACCTGGCCCTCCACCTAGGAATCATACCTTCATCCCCCATACTCATAAGGTAGGGCTAATGTAGTTCTCACTCCCTGGTAATGTTCCTTCTACTTGGTACAGAGGTCTTTTGGAGACCATGTGTTAATTAAATTGAATGGATGTAGGTTGGGATTTCAGGCACTTGGTAATCTTTGGTGAGGGTAGGGGTGGGGAACGTACTGCAGCTGGGGATGAGGAGAGTGAAGCCAGTTACCTCATCAGAACCCTTGGGTGATCTAGTCCTTTTGCCACAGCAGGGCTGTTCTTTCCAGCAAGTGCTGATTTCTAGAATGGGAAAGTAAGCCCTATGCAGGCAGGGACTGTTTCTGGTTCATTCAGCAGTATATCCCAAGCACCTAGAACAGGGCCTAGTTCATAGTAGACACCCAATGAAAAATAGCTATGGAAGGAATGGAGAGCACTGCCCAGATGAGGATGAGAACTTCCTGGCCTTGGGGTCTTTTTCTGCCCCTTTCTTACATGAGAATGAGCTCCATAGAGGGGAGGTGTTTTTCTAAGGTGACATAGCAAGCAAGGCTCAGAATGGGGACCCACTCATCCTTGGCTGCTCCTGGCCACCCCACGATCTTCCAGGAACCTGGAGACTTGAGTGGGAACAGTGCATGTGTGGAGGGGGTGTGTGAGAGAGACAGCTGTGGCGGGAATGAGGTCAGGGAGGTGGGACTTTGCCAGCAAGTTGGTGGGCAGATGCTGGGGGAGAACCCATTTGGCAGGTAATTTTCTAATTAGCAAAGTAGGTGGCATCAACTAGAGATTCCTGCAAATTAAATCAGGTGACCCCTTCTCACCTTCTCACAGTGGCGTGTGGGCCACGCTTCCCCAGCTGCCTTCAGATGGCTGAAAACTGCATCCTTTCTCTCCCCCAGCATCCTCATTCCTGTTTCCTTGTGGATGTCATGGTCTGCTGTGAAGTCTGCTTGGTGACCCGTCTAGACCTGACTTGGTATAAATGATTTTGTTGCAGAGAATAACAAAGTCTCAGTGTTTATTTGGCATCTGTTGGGATATCTGGAACCCTAAACAGAACGGAGGGGAGCTGGGGTCATGTCCCTTCTTTAATGATTGGGAAGACTGAGGCTTAGACTGTGCTGAGTCACTGCTCCCAGGTCACCCAGCCTGAAGGGGTTTCTCAGTCTGGGTTCCCCTAGAAGCAGGCTCTGAGACCAGAGTTTGAGTCTAAGTAATTTATTTGGGAGCTGGGCCCAGAAAACACAAGTAGATGGTGAGACAAGCAGGAAGGCAGCCCACAAAGGGCAGGTTTTCAAGCCACCTATCCCTGGTGGCAACTGGAGTCTAATCCCCCTGGGAAACCATCAAGCCTCAGAATAGGACCACCTGAGGAGTGAGTGAGCAGGGGTATTTATACCTGTATGCTGAGGCAATGGTTGAAGACTTCTTTTTTTTTTTTTTTTTTTTTTGAGACGGAGTCTCACTCTGCTGCCCAGGCTGGAGTGCAGTGGCACGATCTCGGCTCACTGCAACCTCCTCCTCCCTGGTTCAAGCAATTTCCCTGCCTCAGCCTCCCGAGTAGCTGGGATTACAGTCACATGGCACCACGCCTGGCTAATTTTTTAAATATTTTTTAGTAGAGACGGGGTTTCACCATGTTGGCCAGGCTGGTCTTGAACTCCTGACCTCAGGCAATCCGCCCGCCTTGGCCTCCCAAAGTGCTGGGATTACAGGCGTGAGCCACCGCGCCCAGCCGGAATTATTAGGTTAAGGGTGGGGAGTGTTAATTCCTTGGCAGCTTTGACCTACCATGTGGGCAGGTAGAGTGGCTTTGATGTGACAGAAGCCCTCAGGTGAAGGATGTAGGTACTGGCAGCTGGGAGCCAGGCACTGTCATGGAAAGGGCAAAGGGATCTGCAACACTGGGATTCAAACCCCCAACAGAGTGACCCTCAAGCTCACGCTTTTTATACCAAATCTCACTGAACCATGTATTCTGCTCATTTTGTTTCCTGGGTCTGCTGTTTTCAGGAACCAGGTCAGCACACAGTTTCCAATCTGGAGGTCTTTTCAACATGCAGTTGAGGATGGAGACACTGGCCACAACATATATGACATTCCCCTGCCAGCCTCCCTCAGCATCCCTCTGGATCCCCTTCCCCCGTTTACTCAGAGTGTGTTCAGAAAAAGCACACTCATTTTAGCATGTGTCTGAGTGAGGCCAAATTAGGAAAGTAAGACTACAGTAAAAATAAACTCACTAAAGCATGCCAAAAATAAATGGCTTTTAGATTATCCACTGTTCTGGATTATGCTAACCCACTAGAGAGTGACCAGGACTGCTGCGTTCACCTGCTGCAGGCCAGGCAGTCTGGGAGCTGCCCAGGTGGCTGGCCCAGGGTGGTGGCTACTGCTGAGAAGTTCTAAAAATGGGGCCTCCAGCCAGGGGCAGCATAAGAGGGGGTGCTGCATAAGGAAAAAGAGATATACTTTGAGAAATGGGAACTGTTTGACAGCATTTTCCCCACTCTGCTGCTTCTCCAGGAAGCTAATAGGTATTATGAGGGTGGGAGAGAGAAATGAGAAGGGTTATATGGTCAAGTGATTTTGGAATTGGCAAAATCAAGAAATTTTGAAAATTGTAAAAGTCAAAAGCCAAAAGTTTATCTTTACTGCAGACCTTCTCAGATCCTTTACTTTTCTTTGGCACGTAACAATGCTGATTTACCTAGTCACATGTAACATATGGCTGGGTGTGGTGGCTCACACCTGTAATCTCAGCACTTTGGGAGGCCAAGGCGGGCAGATCACCTGAGGTCAGGAGTTCAAGATCAGCTTGGTCAACATGGCAAAACCCTGTCTCTACTAAAAATACAAAAATTAGCTGGGTGTGGTGGTGCACACATGTAATCCCAGCCACTCAGGAGGCTGAGGCAGGAGAATTGTTTGAACTTGAGAGGCAGAGGTTGCGGAGAGCTGAGATTGCACCACTGCATTCCAGCCTGGGCGACAGAGCAAGACTCCGTCTAGAAAAAAACAAAACAAACAAAAAAAACTCATATAACATATGTATTACATACATACACTATGTATAAAATACATGTGCGTTTGTGTTGTGGGGGGTCAAAACTATCTGGAGCATGGAACGCTTTCTTTCACATGGAGTTCTTAGGAATTGACAGAACACCTTGTAGAGCATTCCTTGGGAATGCTGTTCAGGATTTTTCCAGAGCTTTTCCATACCTGCCTCTCACTGGATCTTATTAAAACAGGATTATGTCACATCTTGGCTTCAAATCCACCAAGACTCCCCAGCCGGTTGGATAGTGCTGAGACATTTTAGCCTGGCATGGTGGTCCATCATGACATGGACACCTCCCTGCTCCCTTGTTCTCTCTGGCCAGGCCCCCTCCTGATAGCTCCCCAGGGTCACCTAGAGCCTTCAGACCCCCGAGCCTTTGCACACACTGCTCCTTCTGCCAGAAGTGCTTCACTTGGTGGGCTCCCACTCACTTTTTAAGGTTCAGGCTGGATATCACTTTTGGGAAGTTTCTCTTGATCTTGCCCTCATCTTGACGAGACCTTCCTGACTACTCTTAAAATCTCTACCCCTTCCCCCTAGAGCTCCCTATTCCCCATTTCTGCTTTATTTTTCTCCCTGGCATGTATCACCTTTGCACAGATTATATAGTTAACTTAATTGGTTTGTTCAGTGTGGTCTGTCACCTGCCTCCGGAATGTCACACCATGAGGGTGGGGATCATTTTTCACTTTGTTCCCTGCTCACAGTGCCTGGCACCTAGTAGGTGTTCAAAAAATTGTTAAATGAGGCTGAGCATAGTGGCTCATGCCTCTAATCACAGCACTTTGGGAGGCTGAGGTGGGCGGATCACTTGAGGTGAGGTGTTCGAGACCAGCATGGCCAACATGGTGAAACCCCGTCTCTACTAAAAACACAAAAATTAGCTGGACGTGGTGGCATGCACCTGTAATCCCAGCTACTTGGGAGGCTGAGGCAGGAGAGTTGCTTGAATCCGGGAGGCAGAGGTTGTAGTGAGCCAAGATCTCACCACTGCACTTCAGCCTGGGTGATGAGAGTGAGAACTTGTCTCAAAAAAAAAAAAAAAAAATTGTTAAATGAGGGAGTATTGTTAACTGCTCCTTCAATTGTTCTGCTTTATTCCTTCAAATGAATAATTATTGAACACTCGAGCTTGCAGACAAATTATAGCTGCCACACCCTGCCTCCCCAGTATACTGGCTTCTCTAGGGCACTTGCTCTGGGCCCTACCTCTGGGTCCCAGCAGTTGACAAGCCCCAGCCACTAAGGACATGCTAAAGAAATGCCTGTTACAAGCATCAGGCTTGACGTTTATAAACAGAAAAGCCATGGCTCACCTTGGCTGAGCTGGAAGATAGGAGACTGAATTTTGTAGGCCCGTAACCCCATCCTGCCCTGGAGGTTCTCTGTGTATTTCACTCTCATCTCCCAGGCTGGCTGTTTCCCCATCACTGGGGATATTAGCTGGAGTTGATTTCTTCCTGCTCAGAAAGTGGTAGTGATTTTCTCTCCCCAAGGGCTCAGCATAAAGGACGTGTGTCTCTGGCACCCTCCTGGTAGATTTTTCTTATCCCAGCATGGTTCCTAAAGTGGATCCAGGGATCTATGGTGCATTGCGGTGGGCCCCCAGGAGGAATCCAGGGTCTGTTCTGTTTATTTTCAGTGAGGCTGACTACACATCTGCCAAGGAGGGAATCCATTAGGCTAAACCAGGCCCAAAATGTGGCTCCTGCCAGGTGTCTGCAAAAACAGAGAGACTGGCTTGGCCTGGCCTGGGGGCACAGAATCTCTGCAATCAGGGTGTGTCTGAGATACTGAAATAGGTGTGTGCTACAGTATTTCATTGAATCTAAGATGCCTTTGATTAGAAGATAAACCATATTTTTCTGTGTCCCTAAGAAAGAAATATTGCTGCTAATTAAACTTTGACGTGTTATTGATTATAAGACTCACTCCAGTTCCAGAGTTGTTAAAATAAACATCTTAGAATTGACAGAATGTGGCAGTGTTATCCACAGGAAGCGGGGGCAATGGGAGGGTAAGTACCTCCCTAAGTGCAGGCAAAGGGAGACTGGAGGCCTTGGGTCTTTCAGGAAAGAACGGAGATGATCCATTGGCTACTCTCTCTTAAGTCAAGTGCGCGGGACACGTCATTTCTCCTTAAGGGGGTTGGAGACTATGGTCAGTGTGCACAGAAAACCTGGGAACCTGGGCAGGGTTGGGGATGATCTGGATTTTAAGCGTCCAAAAGTCTGGCTTTCAGCCTCAGGAGTTCTGTGTCCTATGGTGATTCACTGCCTGGCTTTGCTCATCTTTGCAAAACCCTCCGTGCCCCTTCCTCAGCCTTCTTTTCCCTAGTTCCTCCCTCTTTCTCTCTGTTTCCACCTAAGCATCCTTTGGTCAAGGATGAGAGTTACAATTAATTGAAACCTACACCTCTTGCATTTCTCCTTTGTAGAAAACTCAGCCTCTGACTGGAAAGAATCATCATATTAGAACTTGGAATAATTGTGTGCCCCTTCTTCTCCCTCATGTCCCCTCTCTACCTGCCAGAAGCTGGCACACCATCGGCACCCACACCTGGTTCTCACTGTCACCCCCTTGGGGTGCCCTGCCCTTCCTCCCTCTCTAGTTTGGCCCACATGCTTCCTGGAACACCCCTCGTGCCTCCTTTCAGAAACCTGCAGCACCTCCCTCTTGCCATAATGTCTCCCAGACAGAGAGGGTGGCACATGACAAAACAGAGCACACACTCCAGAGCTGGGTGGCCTGGGCTCAGACCCCCTTGCTGCTTACCAGTTTGTGACTTAGAGAGAGTTACTTACCCTCCCGCTGCCCCTACTTCCCGTGGATAACAATGCCACATTCTGTCAATTCTAAGATGTTTATTTTAACATCTCTAGAATTGAAACGCATTCTGCAATCAATGACCTGTCCAAGTTTAACAGTGACATTTCTTTCTTAGGGATACAAAAAATTACCATCCATCTTCTAATCAAAGGCATCTGAGATTCAATGAAATGTAGCATCTACTTCAAGAGTTGTGTGGATGAAGATGAGCTAACACATGTAGAACTTTTAGCACAGGCCCTAAAGTTCCTCGGTAGGTGACCCATACATGTTATTTTTGGCCCAAGAGTAAACTCCATCTGACCTTCGTGCCCCCTCAAGGTCTCCCCTCATTATTTCCCCTGGTGTGCATGATAACTCAGCTCTGCGTTCCCTCCTGCCCCAGGCTCCCTTTGGCCTTCTCCCCCATGGTCTCACCTCTCTCCCTCCCCTGGAATGCCAGCTCACTTCCTATTTACCCTAGCTCTATCCTTTCTTCTTGCAAAACAGGATTTCTGAGCACATTCTGGCTTCCCCTCCCTATCTCTAGTGCCCCCACCCCTCCAGCATTGGCCTAGGGATTTGTGCACCTTTCCTTCATCACCGCTGTGTGAGTCTTGTCTTCCCAATGCTTCTATAAGCCAAGAACCCCGTCATCCTCACGCACTTGCTCCCTGCATTCTGCCTGCCACAGGGCTGGGCATGAATAGGCAGTCCAAGTGGCCACCCAATGCAAAACAGCATCCCTGTCTCCTCGGCCCTGCTTTCGTTTCCTCCGGCATGTTGTCCAGCCTGGCATTCTGGTCATGGACCCGTCAGCTTATCACTGGCTTCTGTGTTTGAATGTAAACTCCCTGGGGCACAGCTCTTATCATCCCACTCCTCACTGTGCCTCAGCACTGAACCCAAGGTCTGGCATCATGTAGGAGCTCAACAAATGTTTGTGAGATTAATATGCACTTTCTTACTCTCTGGCTGGTTTGTTGAATGACAGGGAGCAAAGGGTTTTGTGAGGGAGATGACTCAGCTTCCTGAAGGCTGAGGTTCATGAACCAGGAAAAAGACAGGGGGACTTCAGATGACCAGGGAGGCATCAGTTGGGAATCTCCAGCCTTACCTGGCTTGATGCTATTCTCATTTTACCCTCAAGTTATGTGTTCTAGGTATGTGACTTTCAAGTTTTTTGGCCATATCCCACAGTAACACATAGGATTCCCGTCATGGCCTAGTGTTCCTTGGCATACCCACATGCACTCACCCCTTACCTGTGAAGCCCAGTGTTCCCTGGCATACCCACATGCATGCACCCACCCCTCCTACCTGTGCAGCACAGTGTTCCCTGGCATACCCGCATGCATGCACTCATCCCTTATCTGAACAACCCAGTGTTCCGTGGCATACCCACATGCATGTACCCACCCCTCCTACCTGCACAGCACAGTGTTCCCTGGCATACTGGCATGCATGCACTCATCCCTTATCTGAACAGCCCAGTGTTCTGTGGCATAGCCACATGCATGCACCCACCCCTCCTACCTGCACAGCACAGTGTTCCCTGGCATACTGGCATGCATGCACCCACCCCCACTACCTACGCAGCCCAGTGTTCCCTGGCATACTCACATGCGTGCACTCAGCTCTCCTACCTGCGCAGCTCTGTTCCCTGGCATACTGGCATGCATGCACCCCCCCCCGACTGCCTGCACAGTCCTGTGTTCCCTGGCATACCTGCATGCATGCACTCAGCTCTCCTACTTGCGCAGCTCAGTGTTCCTTGGCATACCCGCATGCATGCACCCACCCCCACTGCCTGCGCAGTCCTGTGTTCCCTGGCATACCTGCATGCAGGCACTCACCTCTTACCTTCATAGCCCAATATTCCCTGGCATATCTGCATGCATGCACCCACCCCTTACCTGCGCAGCCCAGCGTTCCCTAGAATACCCACATGCATGCACTCACCCCTTACCTGCATAGCACGCTCTGTTTTCTGTGCCATTTCATTCTGCTCTCTACTCTTTCATTATGTTTCAATGCTGGGCATGACCCACTACATTGAGCTGCTGACCCACAAGTGGGTTATGACTCACATTCTGGGAAAAATTGCCCGACATCTCAGAACTACTGAGTGTGAAAGGTGACAGTCAAACCAGGCTTGCTAGACACAGAGCCCATGCTCTGTCCCATGAGTGATCCCACCTTGGGGGATATGGGCAGGAACTTATGTGTGTTAAGAGAACAAGATTATTCATAGAAAGCAAGTGAGAGGTTCTATCAGAATTTGGGAAGGAAGTTATGTGGAGTGTGTCATCCTTGGCTAGGTCATTGAGAAAGAGAGAGCCTGTTTTGTCAGTAGCAGGCACTCCAAAATATTTGTTGACAGGCTGAGTGGATGGGTGCATGAGTGAATAATCCACCTCCCCACACATCTCTAGTGCAGACCTCACAGGTGGAAGGAGGATAGGCCCCACTGGTTGCCATAGTCCTTATAAGGAAGGGATTTCAAAGTCCTGGAATAGAAGGAGCCCTGGAGATCATCTTATCAACCCAATCATTGCATGGATGTGAGAATGAGGTCCAGAGAGGGCCCATGGCATATCCAAGATCATGATGTGGTCGTTAGCAGAGTCAGTGCTAAGACAGTGTGTTGAGTGGGGAGAGCCCAGGCTTCGGGTAAGACTCTGCTTCTGCTGTTACTATTACTATTAGTTCCACCGGCATATTTGAGCATTTATGGAACACTAATGTCATGCCAAGCACAGCCTTATGTGTCTTACATGTATTAAGTCTTTTACTACCTATGCCAACCCTTAAAAATAGGTACTTTTGTCAATTGCATTTTCCAGAAAGGAAATGGAGGCATGGAGGAGTAAAGTACCTTGCTCGAGGTGACCCACTAGTATGCAGTAGACCAAGAATTTGAATCTAAGTGGGCTCCTGAGTCTGTACTGCTGGAGACCTAGGTGCAGGGAGCAGAGCCTCTTCAGGCACAGAGAAAATACCAGGGTCCTCTTGGGTGGATCCCCCCCACCACCCACTGCTGATCAGACCCCTCCAGAAACCCCCATCTCCTGCATTCATGAGCTGAGGAAGGAAAGAGAGCAGGGAGAGTGATGCAGCTACAGTGGGAAGCTGTGGGGTGGGAGATGAGCAGAGAGAGACCAGAGTGGGCACTGCAGGATGGCTGGCAGGAGGCCAAAGCCCTGATCTGCCCCTTACCTGCAGCATGTCCTGGGCAGAAAAACTAAGAGCTATTAAAATTTGTAGAGTGGTACTAGATACAAGCCACTGTGTCCAGCACTTTGCAAAAATAATCAGATTCAAGTTTAGGTGGAGGTGAGGGCTTGGAGGGGAGGTAACTAGCCCAAGGTGACGGCTGGTGAAGGAACAGAGCTAGGCTTGGGCACCGTCTCACTCAGAGTCCTGAGACTTTGCTGTTAACTCTGTGCTGTGCTGCAGGTTACTGGCCCACTCCCTGCCTCAGTTTCCTCACCTTTCCACTGGGGCAGAGGCTCCCACCTTGAGGACAGCTATGACATGCATACAGTGTCATAAAAGGCACACATTTGTTAGCCATTATTCATCTTACTGTCATCATAGCATAAGAATCATAGTGCTTGTCTCTGAGTTTTGGCTTGAGGTTTAATCAGATTCAGATAGAATCTGAAACATTTCAGGGCCTGTGTATTTTGTGAGTAGGTCGTTTCAAATCTACAAGAGGCATGATCAAAACAGCAAATCCAAACAAAACAAGCTGTCGCCAGCATTTCTTGACACTTACAGTGTGCCAGATGCTGGACTAGGCATTTTCCCCTCCAAAACAGGTGAGGGCATCATTCTTCCCAATTTTCAGAGGAGAAAACTGAGGTTCCAAGGGTCCCAACGGCCTGCCCAACCTTAAAAAAGAAGGCCCTTTGGCACTGAGGTTAAGAGCAGGGTCTTCAGAGCCCTCCACCTTTAATCCCCACTCCCATGTCCCACTTATACGATCTATGTCACTTGACATCTCTGAGCCTGTTTCTGAAGCTCAGCCCTCTCTCAGCAAGGCATTGTGAAGATTAAACGAGACACTGTGTGTTCAGGGTTTAGTGTCATGTCTGACACAGAACAAGCACTCAATAAACAGTGGTAATCAAAATCCCATCTGTGTTTTGTTAGGGTACAGAAGACAGGTAAAAAAAATCCCCTTTTAGATCATGAACTAAACCAAGGCAGTATTAGTCTGGCTCTGAGACTAGTTTGACGTGTCAGTAGACGTTTATTAAGAACCCACCGTGTGCCAGATGAGTCAAGGCTCTTACGGTCTAGTAGAGATGCCAGGCTGAGTTGAGTCGGCATCCATCCCCAGGCTCCTGACTCCACATCCAGGGCGGAGGACGTCATCCACGCAGGGAGCGGAAACAATCAATACCATTTAAGCACGATTACCTGACATCACTGCCATGCTTTCTAAATTAATAATGGCTCTTGATCTGTCTAGTACTTTATAATTTGAAAACTGTTTCCCTTTACAGGTATAAAACTACAAAATTCTGTGGTCTTTTTTTTTTACAGCTTTACATCCCTGCTGGGTAAATTAGGGTCCCATTTGGCATCTGAGGAAGCTGAGGCTCAGAGCAGAAATGAGATGCCCAGATTTGCAAGGCCAGTTACTGGCAGTGTCAGGGCCAGAACTGCAAACTCCTGGTCAATGAATTCCCACCGTCCCTATCCTGGGCTCCTTCTTAAAGTGAGGCATGGTTGATGCCAGCTTTGGGGACAGTGACATATTGGAAGAGACATCTTCCAATAGGTCTGGGACAGTGAGGCTTAACAATGGGGGCAAACCATCACACAGTCTGATTTGCAGGGCATATAGGAACATGCCTGGGGAACCCGCCAGCATGCTAGCACCTTCCATTGATGAATGTGCCTTCCTCGTGATCCTAAATACCAACTAAATAAAGTAGCAGTTAAGACTGAAGACTAGATCAAGGCTCCACTCCTAGCGTCACAGTTCTAGAATATATAGAATGTAGATTTGACTCCAGTGAACATGATTTCTGAGGGTATCCTTATATTTTTTTCTTTTTTCGAATAGTTCCATTCATGCTTCAAAGAGCCAGCAGATTCATTCTGGTCAGAACTCTGCTTTCAGTTCAAGTTCCTGCACAAATCTCCACATGAAAAGAGAGCAGAAATCCACCCGGATGGTTTTTATTCTGACGACTTGTGGTGGGACTGCCAGGTTCCATGACACAGCTTCTTCTCAGAGGGAGGGAAGCGGGTGTAGACACCCACTTTACTGCCCTTTACTGGTGTGACCTTGGTAAAGAAGGTTTCCTTCCTTCTGCACTTTGAGAATGCTGGAATAAGAAGCTTTCTAAAGTGCGTCTAGTCCTGATGCTGTAGAAATGGTGACAGTTCCAAGCCATGCCCAGGCTCCTTGAAAGATCTAGGCCCCTCACTGGAGGGCCCTCAGAGCTCAGGCCCAGCCTGCAGGATCCTGAATATTGAGATGGGGAACAGTGGGTACATTCGTTCCAGTGCACACTTGGCCACACTGTCTCATGTCAAGGTCATTTGAGCCCCAGACCCCTGCCCATCTCCACGTGCCTTGGATCTCTAGCTGGCCAGCTGGCTAAGCCAGCCAAGCTAAGGAGACCCATCCTAGGGAGTCACAGGTGGGACCCCCCAACCCCTGCCAGGAGGCATGATCTTAAGACATGGGGGGAAGATAGGTGAGACCTGTGTGAGGCAAAGTCCCACAGCCAACTCCACTGAGTGCCACCCTAGAGGCCCCTGCCCTAGGCTACCCAGTGATTATGAAACAGCTCCCTGTCAATCAGGGCATCCACTCCGGGATGAGGGGTAGTGGAAAGGGCCAGATTCTGTTCCCTCATCCCACCCAGGCAAGGGAAGGCTTTGTGTGGCAACTTCCCAATTTCATGTTTTAATTTTCAAAAAGGAAATAAATTCTCTCCAGCTGTAGCTGTAATTGACTTTAGAGTTGTGACTTTATCATGCAAATGGTTATTTGCGGACTTTTAGAAACCTGCGTCATGGAGCGAAATTACATACTTAGAGACTTCCGAAACCATGGATTATGGTCCCAACAGATCCTAATGATTCTCTGGGTGCCATTAGGGTATAACGTGAAAATGCATATTTAGAGGATGATTAAAAAGCAAACGAGCACGCACGGTGAAATTCCTTGTGGAAAGTGGTAATTAGACTCGCTATGAGGCTATTTTCTCATGTTAGGGATCTCACCGACTAGCACCTTGTCCCCCGCCCCCACAGAACCCCGGGAGACCCCACTGACAGGTTATAAACAATCACAGATGCCCACCTGAACCAGAAGAAACCTGCCACACAGGGCCCGTGCAGACAGAGCCCACTGGCTGCTTTGCCGAGGCCACAGCAACTGTCCCCTCCAAAGATCTAGGCTCGTAGTCTTCACCTCTGCCCTCTGCCATCATCACATCACACACTCTAGAAATGGTTCAGTGTGAAATTGCTTTGACAGAGTGAGGGGTTTGCCCATCCAGCAAAGGAGGGCAGTTTTTAGGGACAGGAGCTTTAGTCTCAGGTAGAGTGACCCTGGTTTCAGACCCAACGCTGTACTCACAGCTCCCTAGTGTGCCTTTGGTCATTGTAACTCGCACACACATGTGAAACCAAGCTACTATAATATCAAAGGTGATTCTGTATACAAAAGAGCTTTGGAAATTGAAAAGGGCTGGAGAGTGAGGCTGGCCGTGACTCACTCCACACCTGTTTCTTGGTCTTGGTGAGAGCAGGTGATTTCTAGCTGGGCTTCAGGTTCAAGCCCTACAAGAGGTCTTTCCGTATACATTTCTGTACTGTTTCCTTCTGACCCTCACTGTCCATGGCTCAAGTGGATTTCTTGGGGAGGAGGCTCTCATTTGCCCACAGCTCCAGAATGTGCTTCTTTTCTCATTCCTGTTCCCACCCTCATAATGAGTCATGACCATCCTGATTTCCTCATACGCCCACTTCTTTAGTATGACAGTGGTTACTTTGTTGTGACCGGAGGATTGGTTAGAATCGTGTTTTTGGGCACATGGTGTGTGCCAGGCACTGTGCTAAGCCTTTCATGTTTAAGATCTTCCTGTGATTATTCCAATTTACAGATGAGGAAACTAAAGTTCCTCATCAGAGAAAGAAAGTTCCTTATCCCAGAGAAGTTAAGTAACTTTCCCAAGGTCACACAACTACTAAGTGACTGAATCCAGGACCAATTGGAAAATTCTAGCTTTTACTCCTAAGTCATTCCAGCTTTTACTGGTCTCTTATGGGCAAGATGCAACAACCAGCCTTGGAATGGTTCTGGGCGGGTCTCTTCTGCTGTCTGCATTGGTCTTTCTGAGGGAGGCCCTTACCCCAGCCCTGAACCCATTCATTCTAGGAACTGAACTGCTTCCCCTTTAATGCCACAAGCCCTCTGGCGACCTTCCTATCTCTCGCCACCCCTGCATGAACATCTTAGAATTGCCTCTTTTTTTTTTTTTTTTGCCTCCATTCCATAACTCCTCCAGCCTTTCTGAATGGGCCTTCACCCCATCTTTCCAGCACAGGGGCTTTTCCTAGTGTCACTGGTGGCCTCTGTGTCTTTACATCCAACGAGCATAGTAAAGTCCTCTTCTTATCTGACTTCTCAGCAGCATTTGACTCTACCACCAACCTCGTCCTTCCAGGAGCACCTGCTTCCCTTGCCTCCAATGGCACGCCCTGAATCTTTGGCTGCACCTTGGCACACACTGGTGTTGGGCTCCACAAGGCCCAGTGCTCTACCCTCTCCCTGGGCAATCTCATCTGTTCTTGGCCTTCATTTCCTACCCATATGTGGATTATCTACAGATGTGTGTCTCCTACCAAGACTTCTCTTGAGCTCCCATCTGCACTGTCAACTCTACTCAGGATCTCTTCTTGGATGTCTTAAAAGTCCCCAAACGCTACCTGTCTACAGTAGAGCTTGTGGGCTTCTCCAGCAATGGTGGTCTTCTTGCATGGCTCTGTGTCCCAGAGGACAGCACCGCCCTCCATCGGCTGCACCAGTGAGCAGCTAAGTGTCACTGTGGGCACTTCCCTCTGCTCCCCCACTACAGTCTCTCCATTACTGCGACTAGTCAGTTTTCCTGAGTAGCTGTGGGAGAACTGATCTCTCTCCAGTTCTTTCACTACAGCCTCCCGACTGTTCTGTCAGCTCCACTGCTGTCCTGCTTGATCCAATTTCCACACCAAAACTCTAATCATGTCACCCTCTCTGCCATCCTAACCCCACTGAACCCTCTGTTGGTTTTCTGTTGTTTGTGAGATCATCTCCATATCCGAGACCTGGCCCTCGTGGCCCTGCATGGCTGGCCCACCCAACCTCCATCTTTGTCACCCACCCTCTGCCCTGTCCTTGCTCTCTAGGTTCCATGGCCTCCCAGTCCCCAGAATTCACTGTGCTTCCTCCCTGATACAGTCTTGGAACATGCTGTTCTCTCTGTCCAGATTATCCTCTCACTGCTGGCATGCTGAATCTCCAATCTCAGCTCCTTTGTGATTTTTCTCCTTTGTGGTTCTATGACAACTGTCCTAGCTTCAGAGCTCTTCCTGGGCTGGGGGCCTCATCACCTAATGTGGCTGTCTGATCATTTCTGCCCCCATGCTCGACTCTAAGCTGTATGGGGGCAGGTGCCATGTCTGTCTGGGCCCCACTGGGCAACCCAGTGCCTAACACAGCATAGTGCAGGTAGTCAATCACCCACCCACAGAAACTCTCTGAGGACTTAGGTTCTAGTCACTGTCTGGGCTCTGGGAGACAGGAGATTGAATAGAGCATTGACACATAGTCATATTCAAAGGACACTCATCAATTGTTGAGTGAATGTCCCATTTGTGACTTGCCTTCCAATTCCCCATCGTTCCAGGAAGGACAGGAGTCAGGAGCTAGTGCCCTGCTGCCGGCTTCCAGCATGGAGGGAGGGGAGGGATGAGCTGAGACTCCTGTGCATGGGCGCACTCCTCCTGTAGACATAGGCAAAAATTTTCCAAGGGCTTGTAACTTCAGCCTTCATGTCTTTTATGACTTGTCCTGACAGCCATTTTCGCCCAAAGGACTTCCATTCTGCCTCTGAAATCCTCCCTTCCTTCAATCCTCCTTGAAGCCCTCGGAGATGACCTACACCACCCTGGCTCTGGGTGCCGGCTGGGCGCACACATCTGAAGGCTCTATGGCATCTCTCATATTCTAGGTTAGTCCAGGGCGACTCACTGAAGTTCTGTGGGCTTCATCTTCTTCATCAGCAAAGTGGGGATAATGACACTCCCCTCTAGGGCTGCTGTGGGCATTCAATGAAGTAGCAAAGACAGGGTGCTCTAAACCCAGCAAGGCCCTACAGAAGTGGAAAGGTGGTTATTTTTACTGTATTAACACTGTAGTGCTGCTTTCCTTTGCAGTTGTCTGTCTGTCTCCCCAGCAGATGACACCCTCTCTGGGTCTCCACTGGGCTTGGTACAGGGTGTGTGGAGTCAGGACATGCTTCATGAAGTCACTAATGACAAAATGCACATCAACAAGGTGGAATGTTCAGGCTACCGAGGATGCGTGGCTCTCTGCTTCCTGTTTGGCTCCACTCCCCGTGGGCTCAGATCTCTGATTCCATGAGGGCTTTTGCACCCCACTTTGCCATGCTCACAAGAGTGCCTGGCTTCATCTTTTGTAGGCGGAGACATCCAAGCCAGTGTATTGAAGGCAGAGAGAGGCACGCTGGCACGTGGCTGAATCCATACCCTGGAATATTTTGGCTTCAAGTGCCCTAGATTTTCTAAATGTAAAATATTAATCTGATTATTTAAAAATCAGTGGTGACTGGATGTGGTGGCTGTAAATCCCAGTACTTTAGGAGGGCAAGGCAGGAGGATTGCTCGAACTCAGGAGTTTAAGACCAGCCTGGGAAGCATAATGAAACCCTGTCTCTGCTAAAAATTAAAAAAAAAAAAAAAAATTAGCCAGGCACGGTGATGGGCACCTGTAGTCCCAGGTACTTGAGAGGCTGTTGGGAAGATTTCTTGAGCCCAGGAGATCAAGGCCTCAGTGAGCTATGAGTATGCCACTACACTCCAGCCTGGGTGACAGAGTGAGACCCCGTCTTAAAAAAAATAAAATCAATGCTTATGATAGGAAATTGGAAAGTGCAGGCAAGGGTAAAAAGATTACCCGTAACTATATCTTTCCTAGATAACCTCTGATAACATTTTGTGCTTTTTTCCAGTCTTTTTAAATGAAAATATTATATATAATACTAAATAATATTTATATTATTTTAGACAGATAGATATATATGTAGGCATTTGTCCATATGACCTGCATATGAAGAGAGGGCAATTTTTGCTTTTTCACTTAATATCTTACAGCATTTATTTACCCATGATGTTAAAAATTATTTTAAAATGTCATTTTTAATGGTTATACCTGTATTATCAATAACTTCTTTTCTAATCAATAGAGGAATATATGCTCAATGCAAAAAAAAACAAAAGTGAAAAAACACATAAGCGTACAAAAGGAAAAAAAATACCACCACCCATCATTCACATCTTCAAGCATAACACAGTAGGCATTTTGGTGTATTTTCTTCCTATGCATTCTCTTTCCAAACCTGTAGATGTTATTTTTGATGCTATAGTCCATCCATAGTCTTCTAGGCCCACTGTTTTCCTTAGAGGCATGTAGTGAATATTCCCCAGTATTGGTGAATATTCTTGTAGCGCATTATTTTTCTTAATAGTTGCAGTCCAGTGCACTGTTTGGATTACTCTGGTTTACTCATCCAATGCCTGATGGTTGGACATTTAGTTTCTTTCCACCTTTCATTATTACAAACAACACTATGATGAACGTCCTTGTATGAAAGCCTTTGTGTATAAGCATGATTATTTCCTTGTACAGTGCTTCTTTCACTCCTCTCCAGAATCTTTAAGGAAGGGACTTTTTATAAAGCTGTGGACAGATCTGACAGAATCAACAAGGGCTGAGAGGCACTCAAAGACTTGCAGTGATGCAAGCTATTAGCCGCCTGCCCCTCGGCCTGAAGTGATAGGGAGGAAGCAGATCTGAGGCTCTGAAGCCAGAGGGAATGCCACAGAAGTAACAGCCTCACCCTCCACCTCCCCTGTGGCCTTCTCCTGGTACATCCCATGGGCCAAACCTGACAGGAAATAAGAGGGCAAGGGGGCCTTCCCCTGGGACACAGAGCTGGGTGAAGGAGTCTCTGAGGGCAGGCAGAGTAGTCAGCACACCAGAGCCTCCCGGTCTCCGGGGAGAACCTGTGAGAACACTGGGCTGATGGGGTTTCTCTGAGGGCCAAGGACCCAGGACCCAGGCGTTGCTGTCTGCAGTTGTAGAGGCTAAGAGGGCTTTCGTGCTGGGCATCCATCCCACAGGCAGGGAGCTGGAGAGGCCTGCCACGGAGAGGATGGGAGGCAGGTAGTAGCCATCTTCTGAGGGTTATTAGGGCGTCCTCTATTGAAATACATACGAACTGCAGATTTCTTTCATTCTCACCATGGTCTTGTGAAGTAGGTGCTGCTGTTCTTCCCATTTTCCAGATGAGAAAACTGAGGCACAGAAAGGTTTTCAAAAACCTTGCTCTCACAGTAGAAGGTAGAGCTGGGATCTGAACTTGAATCAGTGGCTCCAAACCCACTGACCTACTACCTTGAACACAGCCCATCAGCCTCTGACCTTGCAGCACAAACTCGCCACACTCTAAGGGGGAGTGGGTCACTGGTCTCATGCGGTATCAGGCAGCAGACCCAGCACTTCCACTTTCCCCTTGGCCCACACTCTCTGCTGCCACTCTCTCCAGCTGGGGAAAAGAGAGAAACCACGAACAATTGCAACCTGAAGAGGAGCCCTGCGAAGCCCTAAATCCACTCCAATTGTATTTTCTCTTCATCCCTTGGAAAATAAAAATTGCTGAGTGTCTGCTATTTTTCCTGAAACTGTGTTGCAGAAATCTTCTCCTGGGCTCTGACCCTGGGAGTCAGCTTTCCGCCCAAAGCACATTTTTACGGCCAAGTTATTTCTGATTCTTTAAAAGCAAAAGTAGAAGCAAAAAAAAAAAAAAAAAAAAATGTCTGGAAGGAGCAGGCTCTGTTGTAATGTAATAGCTCAGCAAAAATCCCCAGCCACTGGGTCTGTGCTTGGCCCCGTCCTGACAGTGGGGAACCTGGGAAATGTCTTGAGCAGCATCATCAGGGCTGGGGAGATGGGGGCTCCAGGATGCAGGCAGTCCCTTGCACCTCAACTATTCCATGGGCCCAATAGGGAGGGATGGAGATGATGTGATGTTGAACGGAGAGGAACACACAGCCTGGTACAGGAATGGACAATGTACACCTCTGACTTTGAACTTTAAAGGGCCTCCTCCGTCCTCATTCTAAGTGAGTTGCTACCTGGGGCATCATAAAAATGCCTTCAGATTTGTGTTTGAAATCGTGTGTATAAGTGGTTTGTGTATTTGTTGAGCCTGTGTTTGGGAGTGTGCCTTTCTGGGTGTGTCTGAGGATGGGAACCATGCTGGTCTTGCTTGCTGATATATCTCTAGTCCAAAGCATGCTTCCTGGAATGTAGCAGGTGCTCAATAAATGTTTGTGGACTATTTCAATGTTTGTGTAGAGTCTCTGTATGTGTTGAATAAGTCTGTGTGCAAGAGTCAGAGGCAAAGTGTCTGTGCCTCTCTGTGGATGGTGCCCCAGAATGTGAGCTTCCTGAGGGCAGGGATCATGATTGGCTTCATTCACTGCCATGCCCCAAGAACCTAAATAGTGATTGTGTACAGCTGCCTGTCCATGTGGGTGTCGCAGAGTGGGCTGGGCGTGAGCTGAGTGTGTGCATAGCACATGAGATCATATGTGTGAGAACGAGTGTCCTTGGATATCTTGGTGCCTGAACTTTCAGATGTGAATATATCTGCATTTGGGAGCAAGTGTACATGCTTTTTTTTGTAAAGATATGGGGAAAAAAGTATGTGAAGGCAGCCACAGGGCAGGTGACTGGAAGCAGAAATATCCAATAAATGTCTAGGGATATCTTTATAAATATGTCAGGATCCTCTCCTACAGGCTCTGGACTCTCCGCCAATGGCCCTGGCATGTCTGAATCTGGGTCTTAATTGTAGACCCCTTCAGCCATGAATGCAGCTTAGATTCAATTATTAGGAAGGACCTGAGGGCAGAAGACTGGACTTTTTGGCAGAGAGACTCATTATTTACCTCTCTGGCTGTGACAGACCCTTCCAGCTGTGTCCCATCTCCTGCTTACACTTTCAATGCCATTTCCCTCCACTCAGTCTCCAGGGCTTCCCTGACAGTGACAGAGCCTTTCGGTGAACACAGATCTATAGGCGCACTGTTGTAGAGTCAATGTTGCCTCCAGACAGCCGAGACCTTGTCTTCTTGCCACTTTCCTCCCTGTGTTTCCTCCCTGTGTTTCCACCCTGTCCTCCCATCCTTTGCTCCCCTCAGCACCCCAGTAGGCAGACACCCCAGAAGTGATTCTCTCCTTCTTCAAGGTCAGCTCCCTCTCAGGGCTGTTCCCCAACAGTAAAGATGATAAATAGCTGTTGCGGCCTGAGACTGGGGAAGTGACATTTTTCTAGCCTTCTAAGAATCCCTTGTGTGCCAGCTGTTGATGTCCTGATCTTGTTTTTTTGATCATCCTTGCTTCCTGGGGAGCCCAAGGCCCTCTCTGCAAAGGCCATGCATCAGTCCTGGGGAAGACAGGAAGGTGAGGGTGGGGGAGTTGGAGAGGTGTTATGGAAAATCTAGGACACCTGTGCTGCAGAGCCTCCTTGATGCAGGTGTGGAAACTGAGGCACTGTCAGGCACTCAGCTCTACCCTTCCGAGCCCTTTCCTATTGTAAGTACATTCTTTTCTGTTCCCCATAGACATGATGTCACCTTGTGTTCTGTGTAGTACAAGGGACTTATTAGATGCTAATATGGTAACGGGTGCCTGAGAAAAGAAGAAAACAGAGTGCTTATATGACTCCTGCTGGAAAACAAAGCCACAAGACAGCTTTGGAGGCAAATATCTGGATAAGGATGGGAGCACAGGGAAGGCTCACAGAAGAGAGAATGGGGGGCAGAGCAGAAAAAATGATGTAGAGCCTGGGTGAGCAGGAATTGATGAGGGCAACAGGTTGGGCCTGGTTGACTAAGAGGAGATGCTGGAAGAGAGAGATGCTAGGGTCCTCAGTGGGTGAGAACCAGGGAGTGGTTTGCTGGTAAGGGACATCTGGGGGGAACTGCAGAGGGGCTCTGAAGCTGAGGCAAGGGGCAGAGGCAAAGGTGGAAACAGAAGGCAAACGGACTTAGGAGTGAGGTGGGCAGTCAGAAATGGCTGAAGAAGGGCCTCACTTTAGGATGCTATAAACTTCTCTCCTCCCAGCTGCATGCCTCTTTTGGCAGAGCCAGGTGAGGGACTGACTCCTTTGCATGGTGCTCCATAGATTGCAAAGCTCTATTACATCCAGTCACCCGACACCAGGAGGTGTGTTGGGTATGAGAACCCTTACATTATAGATAGGGAAGGCACTGAGTAATTAACTGGATTTTCAAGGCCCATCAGCAAGGAACTGAAAGCCTGAGATTATTAGTTAGGTCTTTTTAATAAGCACCTACTATGTGCCAGGTGCTTTTGAAATGCTGGGACTAGAGTCAGAAACCACCCAGATCAACTCCTTGCCCCAAAGGGTCTTATTTTCTAGCAGGAGGAAGCAGAGGATAACACACAAACCAATCAGGAAGATGCTTTTAAGCACCAATACAGAAGATAAAATAGATTAGTGCAGATGTGGGTGGCAGGATGATGGAGGTCAGGGAGGGGGCCCTTTGAGAGGCCTCTCTGAGGACACTGCATCTGACCTGAGAGCCAAATGATGAGGGCTGGGCATGTGAAGACCAGGGCAGGGTAAGAGGGGTCCAAGCAGGAGGACTAATCAGTGCAAAGATTCTAAGACTGGAATGAGCTGAGTCCAGGGTGTCTGGAGCTTCCTGACCAAGGGTGGTCCCAAGGGAAAATGAATAGGCAGAGACCGAATCACACAGGGCCTTGCAGGCTGCAGTGGGGGCTGTGTCTTTTACCCCTGGTGCAGCGGGAACCACTGAAAGGTTTTAAAACAGTGGGCTGACCTGACCTGATTCCAGTTTAGATGGGTCCCTCTTGCTGCTCTGTGGAGGACACGTTGGAGGTGGGCCAGAATGACAGGATAAATTAGAAGACTAATGTGGTCCAGGTGAGAGAGGATGGTGACATGGACCAGGCAGTAGTAGTGGAGGTGGTAAGAAGGGGTTGGATTCGGGATACATTTTGGAGGTAGAGCCAAAGAGACTTAGGGATAGATGGGCTCTTTGGTGTGAGAGGAAGGGAGGAGTCAAGAATGTCTCTTAAGCTTTTGGCTTGAGCATCTGGATGGGTGGATGGTGGGGCATTTCTGAGTTGGGAGAGGCTCCAAGTGGGGAATGTATTGGCATATTTGGAGTGAGAAGAGGGAATGTATTTTTCTGTTTGGGTTCAAGGTGCCCAATAGATATCCAAGTGGAGGTGGCAGGTTGGCAGTGGGATGTGTATTTTCAGTGGGGTTTGGAGGAAAGGGCTGGGCTGGAGGTAAATGTGAAGAATCTTCATCCACCAGAAGGTGTTGGAAGTCGTATGACCAGATATGATCATCTCAGTAGAGTGTAGACACAGAAGAGAAGAGTGTTAAGGATCAAGCCTTAGGCAATCTGACAATGAGAGGCCTGGGAGCTGGCAAAGGAGGCTGGAAAGGAACAACCCATGTTGTTGGGGGTAAACTGACTAGCTCATACATTAGAGCCAGTCAACATGGCTGTGTGCTACTCTCTGGAGGGTTCTAGATGATGGAGGCTTCAGGAAGGAGACAGGGCAACTGTATGGATGGCCACGAGGAGAGTGGACAAGATGAGGACTGAAACTTGGCTTTGAGAAGATGTTGGCTGGTCAGAGGTGATCCTGAACAATGCCTGTTTCATGGAGAAGTAGGAGTAAATGCCCAACATGAAGAGAGGTGGGGATGAGGTAGTAGAGATGGTACTGACTAGTAAATATTTTGCTATAAACCAGTGTGCAGGGTCATAGAGGAAGCCAACATGGTGTCAAAGGATATTTATTTGTTAAGATGTTAAATAGGGAGCCATGTTTTTCAGTGAGATAATCCAGACAGTGAGACAATGCAGGTCAGCTGGTAGCATAGGGATTGAGGAAGAGATAGGTCTCTGATTTCATTGACTTCTCTGTGAAGTGTGTATCAAAGCTGTTGTCTGGTGAGGAGGACCAGGCAGGGAAAATGATGATTTGAGGAATGATGGAAAATGTTGAAAAGTGAATTAGGAAAGTATAGGAACATTACCTGGAAAGGTTCAAAGGTCTGCCCAGTTATTAGAACTAGTCTACCTGTGTGTTATTCCCTAGAGGGCTCTAGATGCCAGTCAGCTGATGGATGCAGGTGCCAAGCAGATGGATGATTGGGTTTAACCAGGATTGGGGATTTCCAGGTGAGCATGAAGGAAGGAGATAAGTCCAAGGACAACAAGAGTACTTGGAAGAGGATGGTTTTTGGGTTGGTCTATGAACTCTGGGCTGAGTAATAGAAAAAAATAAGAACACTGTTTCATCAACAGTGAACAAAATGAATGGATTGGGGCTCTCAATCAGGTGGAAGAATATTTGGCATAGGAGTAGAGAATGAGATAGGAGATGACAATCATGGGGCTGCTTGAAATAAAGCTTTCAGAGGTGAGGTGTTATGGATGATGATGAGGTCCAGATTGTGGCCTTGTGAGGGGATGTTGAAGAGAAGGATGAGGTCCTTGGTGCTAAGAGGGTCAATGGACTAAGGGGCCTGGGTGTTGAACAGGTAATCTGCCAGGATATGAAATTGTCAGGAATGATGGCAGGGATAGTTGTGGAGAGAGACAGGGAGCCAAGTGCCTAGGTCATCAACTGATGATTAATCTTTAATTCTTGGAATTTCAAAGTTATATAATGAAAGGGTTTTAAAGCAATTTGTAAGACTCTACTCTTTTTCAAAGGCAGCATTTTGAGGCAGCTTAAATAGAAGAAAGAAGCCCTACCCTTTGGAAATGGGGGTGGGGAAACTAAGCCCCTTGCTCTCACCTCCACCCTGAGCAGCCTTTGAGAGGGCTCCAAGGAACCTTCTATGACACACAGTGAGGAGAGAAGTGCTGATCTGGTCCAACGCCCCTGATTTGACATTTGAGGAGCAGGAATGTTACTTATCCCAGGTGACCCTGTTAGGAACAGAGCTGGGAATGGAACCGGGTGTCCTGTCTCCCCCTGGACCTGAGATCCATAACTGCTTCAAACCTGCTTTCCCATCTTGTGTTGTTTTTCCCTAAGATTCCTAACACTCTACTTTGTGTTGTAAACATAGGACTGACCACGGCATTAGCAAGAAGCTCCTCTCTGACTGTCCCTAGGGAAGGTACATTTCACCCTTTTGGGCTTTTCCAGAACCACAGGACAGCACTGTCTTGTCAGAACAGCAGGTGAGGCTCTGGCGAAAGGCACACTGGCCTGGCCAATAGCTATACCTAGTGATTGTGTCTGCCCTTGTTGGGCCAGATCAGGGTACAGAGATCAATTGTAACCTGAGACTGGTCCCTGACTGGGGTTCTAGAGCCTGGCTTGATGGGGATAAGGCAGGATTGACCTACAAGCTGGAAGTTAGTGTCTGGAGGTGAGGCCAGCATCCAGGCAAATGGACTGTCCAAGCAAGACATCAGTCTAGTTGAGAGGCAGAAGCCAGCTGCAAGGCAGTGGGGCAGAAACCAGACTCCAAGAGATGGAGGTGCAGGAGGAAGTTTGAGACAGAGCTGGGGCTTCTGGAGGTTCTGGAGTGCTCAGGAAGCTATTTATGGGTCCCATTTGGCCTCATCCATTGTAGTGTGGGTGCTAGACAGACTCTGTATGGGTGAGCATGTCCAGGCCAGTAGGTTAAGCCCTGAAATGGGAGATGTGAAGGCAGAGGGCAGTACTCAAAGCCAGCTGGGCATCCTCTCTGCCCACACACAGTGGAATGCCACCTAGCCTGGAATATAGAAAACAGTGTCTCTGCCCTTGGGAAGCAGCTGGTAAGCATTAGACAAGTGCCATTTCCTCAGCCAAATGAGTCAGGGTTCAAGTCAGGACTCCAAGTACAGAGCAATGCCTGGCAGGAAACTGGAGTGGCATGCAGGGAAACTGAGGCAGAAGGTCAAGGTGGGCTGGCAAGGGCAGGGGGCATCTATAGAGGGACACACTTCCCATCCCTGATACCCAGCCTTGGCTCGGGTCTCAGTGCATAGAGGACTCCAGGATGTTGTTTCTCTCTGCTTTGAATGTCCTTTCTGAGATGTCACCAGGGTTTGGCTCTTTCATAGGTCATAGTCTCCCTGCTCCCCTCTTCCTGACCACCCTGTCCAAATGAGCTCCTGTGCCTCAGTCCTCATTCCCCCTCATGCCTGTAACCTGCTTGATGCTTCACTGAAGCACTTAGCACTACCCAGCATCCTATATATGTTTTCTTGTTAGTGTCCACCAACCACACTACTGCTAGAACGGAAGCTCCCCCAGGGTAGGGAATTTCTTTTTCCTTCTGCTGGGCAGCGAATTGGGAGGGGTGTTCCTGTGACCCCCTCCTCTCCTCCTCTAAATGAGTCTGGGCTTGGGAACTGGTTCTGGTTATGACAGAGAGGCTGGCCTCCAGTGCCCTCCTTGCGGTCCTGTTGCCTCTGCCCTGGCCCCCAGCAGAGGAGGTGCCCCTGGCTGCCATGCAGTGATGCCCACCTCTCCCTGAGAACAGGGCTGTTGCAGTCCTGAGGGCAGGTGAGTAGTGCTGGGTCCTGTAAACCCCAGGCTGGTTGTGTCAAAGCTGAGAAGCCTCAGTAAGTGGCTCTAAAGATAATCAATTGTTTTCATTCTGAGTGAAACAACCGGCTCCAAGGAACCTCTATTTAAAAACCACACACATATGCCAGATCCATCTCTTGTTAAATTGTTGCACATGTGGATCTGATTTAACCTGGCAGGTTCGATGTGCTTCCAGCTCAGTGCCAGAGAGGGGGCTGAGAGAGGAGCTGGGCCAGGAGAGGGGAGCAGGGGGAGCTGTGGGGTGGGGACAGCCGAGCAGGAAGGAGAGCAGGTTCCAGGACAGGCAAGAGGAAGGGACTGCACCTTCCCGCCCTTCCCGCTTCACTCACCCTTGGGACTCAGGGGAGGGCTCTTTCATGTGGGAAATCCTGCCCAACTAGTCCCATCCCCTTAAGTCATCCTCCCCCTTCCTCCCAATTCCAGAGGATTGGTGTCTTGGCTCAAAGGTAACTTAGACCACAGGGTCCCTTTCTTTGATTTTCCAGAGAGGGAAACACACTCAGAGAGGGTAAGCTGCCTACCTACCCACAGTCACACAGCAAAATAGAGTGAGGGAAACAGACACTCAGAGAGGGTAAGCTGCCTACCTACCCACAGTCACATGGCAAAATAGAGTGAGGGAAACAGACACTCAGAGAGGGTAAGCTGCCTACCTACCCACAGTCACACAGCAAAATAGAGTGAGGGAAACAGACACTCAGAGAGGGTAAGCTGCCTACCTACCCACAGTCACACGGCAAAATAGAGTGAGGGAAACAGACACTCAGAGAGGGTAAGCTGCCTACCTACCCAAAGCCACACAGCAAAATAGAGTGAGGGAAACAGACACTCAGAGAGGGTAAGCTGCCTACCTACCCACAGTCACACGGCAAAATGGAGTGAGGGAAACAGACACTCAGAGAGGGTAAGCTGCCTACCTACCCAAAGCCACACAGCAAAATAGAGTGAGGGAAACAGACACTCAGAGAGGGTAAGCTGCCTACCTACCCACAGTCACACGGCAAAATAGAGTGAGGGAAACAGACACTCAGAGAGGGTAAGCTGCCCACCTACCCACAGTCACACAGCAAAATAGAGTGGGGCCAGAGCCGGGATGCTAGGAGCCCTCTGGCTACTCTTTCTTTGGCACTTCTAGGGAGGAAATCTTGTGTCTTCCACAAGATGATGGCCTTGACAAGGGCAAGAGCCACACCTTTCTCTTTCCTTGCCCTCCAGGTGCACTCTAAGATGGGCACCCAGGGAATATTGTTAAATTCGTGGGGTCCCAGGGAAAGAGGAGAGACATTGAGGTGGGGAGAATGAAGCAGCTTGAGCAGACCGGGCCCCAGAGAACAGGTGAACATCCGTGGTGACGGTATGTCACAGCCTCTTCTGCTCTAGATCCTGCAGTGGCTCCCAGGTTCACTCAGAGTAAAAGCCAAAGCTCTCTCAATGACCTGCAAGGCCCTACGTGACCACCATCTCCACCACCATGGCTTCCCTATCCTCTTTGTCTTCCTCTTCCCCCTCACCCCACTATGGCCACAGTGGCCTCCTGGCTGTCCCTCCTGCACACCATGCACATACCCCTCACCTTACAGGTGAGGCCCATATATCCGGACGAGACAAGGTTGTGAGGCATCACTCAAAGCTTGAAGAGAAGGCAGCCAGATCGAAGCCAGGGAAGCCGGGAAGTCAGGGAGGGAACAGAGGGCCAGAAAGTCAAGGAGTCTCCCCTGACCCAGGCAGGTTGGCAGTAGCAGGAGCTTAATGCCCATTCTCTGAGCCCAGGAGCAAGTCTCTGGTGGCAGGGTTCTCTGATGTTCCAGTCCTGACAGGGCTAATGGGTGGTATGAGCAAACCCAGGCCTGGCTGTGAGGGGCAGCTGCTAAGAGTGGGCCATATGCTGTGGCCTGTGCCAGCCATGGTGAGCTCTAGAGGGAGAGCATTGAATCAGCAGCTCTGAGAGTGTCGGCAGGGCTGAAGAGGGGCAAAGAGGAATGAATTTTCATGTGAGAGTCTTAAGAGTGACTTGAAAATCTTTTCCCATGGGGGTCCTTCTGCAGGATAGCCACAGGTGAGCTCTGGGGGCCACAGGGCTCTGAGGGTGGCTGCATGGTGAGCCCTGAGCCTGAGCTTCAGAATGGCAGCCCTTCTTCTCTCCATCAGGCAGCTGCAGCCTCGCTGCTCCTCCTCCATCTCTCCACACTGGTGGTGGCCTGAGGCATGGACACGGCCATAAATAATAGTAATAACCAGAGAGTCTGTTCCAAGCAAGATGATTTTATGAAATTACATTTTTGAAAAGGTTAATTCTTCCATCTCCCCACTTGTACTCCAATCTGGAGAGGCAAATGTGGATTAATTGGGCCCATTTCCTCCCTGGCCTCCACAGAACCCTGATGAGATGTGCTTCCACGGGGTCTGACTTCTCTCCTGGGCTTGCTGCAAAGCAGTTGGTGCTGGGCCCTTCTTCCCCCTGGAGCTGACTGATCTCTGGGTGCTGGGCTCCAGGCTCCAGGCAAGCGGCGGCCCTCCCTCTGCTGCAGGCAGAGAAGCATAGAGGGAAGGAGCAGAAAGGCCAGAGAGGTCAAGGGGAAGTGAACTTGGGGAGCAGCAGCTGGGGCTGAGGTGGTGCAAGTGGGGAGATGAGCTGGGGGCACCCGGGCATGCCTACGGAGTGCAGCAGTGGGTAAGTCACAGGAGGGAATGAGTAGATGGAGACAGAAGGACAGAGATGGGAGGGAGGACAGGTGGGTCAGCCCTCTCTTTTGTCTCTACTCTCCACCTTTCTGTCATTATTTTTCCCTAAGTAAGTGGGAGAAGACAGACCCTGAGGGAAGGTGAGAAGGGTGGGTAAGGACAGTTCCCTTGGAGTTCTAATTGTGTCCTTCTGCCCTCCTCCCAGGCCTCCTCGTCAGCACCCAGGCAGCCCTGCCTCATCCCTCAACCCCTTCCCAGGCTGGGCTGCTGCCCTCCTGCCCCACTTTTCCTCCTTCTCACCCATCTCCTCCCCTGTGTGTCCCAGACGCTGCCACCTCCTCCAGGCACAATCTCCCTTCACCAGGCCAAGCTGAGGTGGGTTGAGGAGAGCCTGGAGACCGGGTGTTAGGAGGTCTGCAGGTGTCTCTGCCTCTGCCTCTTCTTAACTGCACACCTCAGATGGGCACTGCCCCACTTGGGTCCTCAGTTTCGCCATCTGTGGAGTGAAGAGGTCCAATGAGCTTATTCCAAGTCCCTTCCAGCTCTGAAGTGTGATGATTGTTGAATTGGTGCTTAGAAGAACAGGGTGCTCTATTGTTCTGTTGTTCATGTTTTTGTTTTCTGGTGGGAGGTCTTTATTGGTTTTCAAATACACTAAAGCAACAGCAGGGATGCAGAGAAGGCAGTGAGATGGAGGCAGGCAGGGTGGGGTGTGCCTGCTTTTTCCTGGTGTGCTGTGAGGTGTATGTGTGCCTATGGTATAGACAGGTATGAGAGAGGTGCTTGGTAAATATCTGTAGAAGGAATGGACTTCACAGCAGGCTATGTGCTTATTGCTATGTGAAATCTTTACGCCAACACCTTGAAAGCAAAATAAAATTCAACATTATCGGTTCAACTCTCCACCAACAAGTACTTTTTTTTTGACTGAGTCAGTTCCCTTCCTTTGGTTTGCTCCTAACTTTTTACACTTCCTAGAATGTTCCCTAATTCTAATCATCCTCTAACCCTATTGCCCTGAAACCCTGAGGGATAGGGAAATGCACCTGCCCTCAAGGAGGCAGAGGAGGCAGAAATTCCTTCATACCAGACCTGAGGTCTGGAACTACCCCTAAAACACAGTGGGTATAGGGAGGAAGCCTTAAGTCCTTCTAAAGGTTGTAGGGATCATGGAGGGCTTCCTGGAGGAGATGTTGAAGCTGAGCCTTGAAAGATGGGAATAATTACACTCTATGGGCCACAGAAGGCTTGATAAATGGCTTGGTCAAGGGACAGAATGGCAGGCAGCTGCCTAAGGTGTGGTGGGGACAGGTGGAGAGTTGGTGTGTTGTTTACCTGGGACTCAGGTTCTCAGAAGCAAGAGGTCCAGGAAGGCTTCCTGCAGGAGGGAGGCTTGGAGGATAGGTGGGTTGTTTCAGCAGAGGACAGGATCACTTCTCATGGGGGTGCTGGTGCCAGGAAGGAGCAAGGCAGAGGGAATGGAAGATAGTGGGGATGGCGGTGGGGGTTGGGGGGCCAGGCAGGTGGCCAGCAGAGTGGGAGAAGAAAGGTCTGGTCTGGAAGGAAGATTCAGGGCTCCTTGGAACCCCTTCCTTGCAGATTCTGGGCAGGGCCAAGCCACCCATTCCCTGGTGTAAATTCCTCCTGACAGGTGCTCTCCTTGTTTATTTCTGTTCACAGAGTGGGGAAGACCTGTTTCCCTCCCAAGAGCCTATTCATTCTACTTTCTCATTTTCCAATCCAGTGACTTTGTGGCCTTTTTTGGTTGGCTTTCGTCTTCCCAACAAGAGAAAACATTCCCTCTCCTTTTCGACCCGTGGCTAGGGAAGAACTGGGGGCTGCTGCTGTGACTGGGGAGCCTGGGGACTGCTATGCTGAGCCCTTACCCTGCCCACCAGCCAGAGGAGTCTGGGGCTTCCACCCCACACCAGGCTCAAGGCTGAGATTGGGGAAAGGGGGTTAGGAGGGTTGGGTGATTCTGACTGCTCAGGGGATGCAGAGAAAAAGTAGGATTTGGATGAAAGGCACAGGATACCTCCAGCAGACAGCTGGGAAGGGTGGGCAGCGGCACTCCATGTGGAAATACACAGTGGGCCTGGTAGCTTCCTTTGGTTTCATCCTGACATGTATCTTTTTACATTTCCAAATCCTAGCCATCCCATCCTTGGATTCACTGATGAAACCCGTTGACTTTCCCCCATCAGTTTCACAGTTCTTTGGGTTCCAGCCATCCCTTCTGGTCATCCTTC
The DNA here is from genome assembly GCF_029289425.2 of Pan paniscus. Classification (NCBI taxonomy): domain Eukaryota; kingdom Metazoa; phylum Chordata; class Mammalia; order Primates; family Hominidae; genus Pan; species Pan paniscus. The sequence goes on along the minus strand of NC_073254.2, from coordinate 54,975,891 downwards.
CAAAAGTCAGAGGCCATGCACCTTTCACAGTTATCTGCCTACCTCCCTTTCCCACCTGCTGACTTTTTCGGGATGTGTGCATTTTGCAGAGATGGAAGGATAGGCTCCATGGAGTTGCCATTTAGTGAGATGAGGAAGGCTGCGGGAGGAACAGGTGTAAGGGAAGAAGCAAGAACTCATTGACGCCCTGCCAGATCTGGAGCACCTGTGAGGCACCCCAGTGGTGATGTCAGTGAGAGTCAAATGGTGAGTCTGGAGCTCAGGTGAAGCCAGGGCTGAGGGCATGAACTTGGGGCTCATTGGCATAAATGATCTACTCACCATAGAACTGGATGACCTCCCCAAGGGAAAGAGAATAGAGAAGGCCAAGAAGGGCCAGAAGCAATTCAACTTTTGCTGAAAGACCAGCAAAAGAGACTGAGACAGGCCTGAGAGGAAGGGGACCCAGAATTAATACCTGGCATGGCTGGCCCCTGGTGGTCTTCAGACCACTTTACACATTGGTTCATGTCCTCAGGGAACAGACTAGAAAGAACACAGATTGAATCAGGATCCCAACGCCATCCCCTCCCAGGTATGTGACACTGGGCAATTTACTCTGCCCCTCTGAACCACATTTCCTCACTCTGCATCCAGAAGATAAAACCTGTGAACACCTAGTAGCCACACCATAAATGTCAGTTCCCCTTCCCTCCCTACTCTTCCTAAAATAAAACCACTGTGGCATGCATCATCTCAGAAGGAAGTCATACAGCACTTGAGATATGTCTTTAAATACATTATCTTACACTTGCCCACACCAAATCTCATCTGTCACTTTTCTGCCCACTCGTACACACCCTTGTGGGATTCTGTAGCGTATCCCCATTGGCTTGACATTTCATTCCCTCAAAAAACTTAGTGCCATTTGCACATCCCCAGCTTTCACTGCGTAACTCCCTTTTCCAGATGATTTATTAACATTTCAAATGAGGCGGCCTCATCCTAACCATGGGACACTTCTGTTGCTCATTCTCCACCCAGAGAAGTGCCCAGCAAGTTCTCCAACCCTCTACCCCTTCCTTACCCAGGCACAGGTCCGCTGAGATGCCCTCCTGCCATCCCCCCAAGCCCATCATAACCCTGAAGGAATCTGCCATAAAGCCCCACTAACTGCCGAATTCCCCAAGGAATCTCTGTACTCCAGGGCTCAGGGGTCCTGCCTTTTGTTACAGATGCATCCAGCTCTTATTGCACAGTCAGGAATTGAAACTCATTAGCCCAGGGGTCTTGAGTTCCTTCTAAGATTCTAAGATTACTCATTGGGTGGCTGTTGTATTCCCACTTGATTCTGCTCATCCTCTGTGGACGGCACACTATCTCCCCTCAGACCTCACAATTTCAGTTCATACCAGCCCCACTCCCACTGCCCACTGCCCACACCTGCATCTTTGACTTGAGGGCCTTCTAGACTTACACATTCTTCAAAGGAAAGTACATAGGCCAGAAGGGCCAAAAAATGTATGCCCCTGGAGCAGCCCTCAAACAATGACTGATGGGCACTCTCCTTTCAGCACCCTCGCCCCGCAGGAGGGAGGGGTAGCACTGATGTGAATGTCTCTGCCACCTCTGAGTTCTCCAGTGGGGCTGAGTTCCCCAGGGGGGCTGAGCTCCAGCTGTCCCTGTTGTAACTAGCTTGATAACACATTTATTAGCTGAGTTCTTTTTCCCTTTTCAGTTCCCCTACTCCCCTCCCAGGTTTTCAAAGTCCACCTCCCAAATAAACTGTGTGCTCTTGAATCTTTGTCTCAGGATCTCCTTCTGGGGGCACTTAAATCAAGACCCGTGGCTGGTCAGCCCATGATAACCAAGTGACCTTGAGCTACAGCTTTCCTTATTTGCCCTGAGTTCTTCCAGGGCTTAAAGTCCAGACGTTGGGTGTACTCTACCTTAATAGTTCTCTCCAGCTCTAAGGAGCAGCCTGGCCTGTTCAAGACCTTGGGGGCACTGAGCCAGAGAATTCTTCTCTATGAGAGGGCATTTCAGAGCCTTGCTGTCGATGTTGGAGGAGTTTATCTTGTCACTAGCTGCATTGTCTGCTGATTTATCTCTGTCCAGGGGAGTGGGGCCCAGCTGCAGACAGCAAACATATTGAGTAAATTTCTAATGAACTGATTACTCAGCTTAGCATTTTAACTGCCACATTAAGCATCCTCTCACCCCCATAAACATGTTGAACTACTGAAGGGATTATGGCTTCCAGGCTGGCCACTCTGTCACTGGGAAAAATTAATCTCCAGATTTAATCAAAGTCAAAACCACAAACTGCAGTAGGGAAGGGGCTTTTTCTCTCCACGATGCCCAGGAGAAGGGGGAAGTTCATAGATTTCCACACTGACTTGGGAGCTACTTTGAGATGTCATCTTGTCCATCCTTCTATGTCTGGGTGTGCACAGACCCACTTGGCTGATAGTTGAACATTTTATACACATGACCTCCCTGAAAAATATCCCTTTTGTAGCTAGAATAATAAACCAAAGAGGAAGTAGGTTAATGATCTTTCTTTCCTACACAAGGTTGGCATGTGATGACAAACATGAATGCAGAATTCTGTGAGTGCCTCAAATCCTTTTTTGGGGTCTCTTACAGTAGTCAAGGCTAGTATTTGACTATTTGAACTCTCATTGCTTCTTCTCAAAACTCTCTGATCTCTCTTGAACCCCATCAGCCTCTGGCTGATCAGGCTGAGGAGCAAGTATGGATGGCAGAGCCCACCTGGGCAACTCTCACCTGGACATACTCTTCAATGTATGAGGGCTAGAGGGGCCTACAAGGACTGCATTCCTCTGAGAGAAGGATCAAATATTGCATTTCGTGGCTCTGAGCTCATGGACTTAGCTTGGACATGCTCCCGTACAGGCCTGGATGATGGGTGGACAGCAGCTGAGAACAATGGTCTGATATCTAGTTCCTGAGGAATAGATCCCAGGGGTGGGAGTGGAGGAGCATGTGTGGCTCCAGAGAGCCAAGACCCCTGCCCCTCCAAGTATACTCTTAGCGGGATCAGAGTCCAGGGAGCACAGAAGTGCAGTATCTAGGGCCCATCAGACTCCCTGAATCAGGATCTGCTCTTCTCTGGGGTCCCCTGGGTGATTTGTGTGCACATTATGGTGAGAGAGGCACCGGCCTAGGCCTCTGAAGAAGCTGCCAGGAGGGACTGCTTTGGGGCTCAGCGGGTGGGGGCAGGATCCACTGGGGAGTCCTTGCTCCTTAGTTTGGGCCTGCATTAGACAGCTGAAAATTAGAGACTAGCCGCTGATCACACAGCTTGGCAGAGGCCTCCGAAATGAGAGTGCTCAGCTGACCCTGTCTCCTGGATCGGCACCACACTCCATCCGTGTCAGGGCCCGCTGTCTGCTTTCTCATAAATCCTTCCTCCTGGAATGAAACTATTTCCTTTATGATGAGGAGGCAGTTGGTACTGTCTCACTGCTAAGCAGAGGTGGCAAGAAGGGCATAGCTAGCTCCTGGCCCTCTGGAGCTGGCACGGGTACACAGAAAGCCCCTCAAGATCCCCTTGGTAAAGGTTTTGCCAAAGGGGACAGCAAATTCTGCCTACTGTGTATGCTAAGACAGCCCGCACTCCTGGCAGGGAGAGGGGACAGAGGCGGCTATTCTCTCTGAGCCAGGAATGCTGACAGGCTCAAGAGGGAGGATGATGTGGTGGGCAGGAGACTGTGTGTGACCTTGAACTTGGAACCAAGGATGCTTTCAGGGATTCAGATGCTCCTCAGGGGGATTTGGGATATAATGTCAGAACCTGTCTCAAAGCCTAACTGAGACCTGAGGGTAAAGGGAGGGAAGGAAGACCTGCTTCCGTCTGGAAGCTGCCAGGTAATCTTCCTTCCCCCTTCTCATGCCCACATCATGGAACTGCTGCTCCTCATTTCCTGCCACTTCTGAGCCTTTGTTTCCCTAGAGATAAAATGGGGACAGCAAGAGTAAGTTCTGCATAGGTGTGAAGTTAAAATTAGATGGGCTGATTTGTGAAAAACTCCTGAAATAGAGACTGGCACACAATAAGTGCTCAATAAATGGATCCGTTGCCATTGTTGTTCTTGTAGCCTCATTGGCTTCCCATCAGAGGTCAAGGCTGTCTCTTCTGCAGATCAAGCACCTCCCACCTCACCTTCCCCAAGAAGTGCTGTGACCCCAGGAAGCATGGGTGAACCCCAAGGTGGAAGCCATTAGGGTGCCACCAACTCTGCCAGCGCAATAGTGGGAAGGTCCAGGAAGGAGACAGAGCAGGGAGGGCAAAGAAACCCAGGTTCAAGGGGAGAGAAGATGGTAGAAGGGAGGATGGAAATGAAAAGCAGAGAGATGGGAAATGGCATCACTCTAACATCTACAGCGTAGCTGGTATTGACACACGTTTTCTATTTTATGCCCCACAACAACCCTTAAAGTAAGTGTTAGGCACCCATTTTGTGGATGAGGAAAGTGAGGTCTGAGAGGTGAAATAACTTGCCAGAGTCAGGCAGCAAGTAAGTGGCTGATGAGTTGTCACAGACTCTTTCTTCTCAACCACCCTGGTGCCTTCTGGGCTTTGGCGGAGGAAGTGAGAGTTCCAAGAACGGGGAGAGGCCAAGGGAACAGAGGGACAGTGGCTGCAGCAGGGACAGGGAGCTGGCAGTGGCGTGGGCACAGCCCCTTAGGCGCCCTAGTCATGTCCGGGAGTCCTTGGCAGGCCTGCACCACCCGGGAGCCCATTACTGTCACTTATCTGCCTGTACTCTGAGTTCCTCTGAAGTCCTCCTCCACCCCAGCCTGAGCCATCTCCAGAGAGCTGGCCTGGCCAGGAGGGGGAGGCAGGGCCTGGGGTGGAGCTGAGATGGGCAGGGCGAGGGCGGAGGGGTGTGCAGAAGGAGGGCGCAGTGGGGGAGGCTGCTGAGGCCGCTGGAGGGAGCTGAGCGCTGACTTCAGAGGAGCCGGCAGATGTTGCCATGGCAACCACAGACTAGGGACATCTTTGAAAAAGAAAAAAGAAAAAGAAATTTTTAAAAGTTTGGAGGTTTTATTTGCTGTCTTTGTACCCCTTGCCAGAAGGAAAAGTAGAGATCTTGGGGAGTGCTGGAGATGGCTGGGCAGGCAGGTGGGGGTGTGTCAGGGACAGGATTCCCCCAAGGGGAGGATGTGGTTCCACCCCTGAGGATGGTGGAGGCTCCTCCACGTGGTCCCCAGGGGCCTCCAGAACGTAGCATCTTCTCCTGACTCTGGTCCATCCATCTGTGTTCCAGGACCTCTTTTGAGAACCTGGGACCTCTATGGGACTTGTCATCCGGGTCTGGTTCTATTCACGTCCGTTCAAGTGACCAGCAGAGAAACCCTCTTTAGACTTGGGCCCACCGGGAGGAGTGAGTTTCAGAAGCCAAGGTTTCCCATGTTCCATCCTCCCCACCCCTCTCTGACAGTAGCTCCTTTTCTACATGGCAACTGACAATAACACAAGGGGCAAAGGGATACAAGGGCCAGCCCCCATGTCACGCTGCCTGGCTGCAGAACCCAGCATCCCTTCTAGCTGCTTGGGCAAGCTAGGTAACTGGTAACTGCTCTGTGCCTCACTTGCCCCCTTGTGAAATGAGGACAATGGCTAGATCCAGCTTACTGTGTTGCTGGAAGGATTAGACGAGTGAACATATGTAAAGCACTTAGAACAGCATCATTGCATGGTCTGGCCTGGTGCTATAGCATTTCAGCAATCTTCAACTTTAGGGCTGTGAAACTGAGGCTTTGGATGACAGGGTTGTGGGACTGAGTCTTCACCCTTCATCTCCTGCCCCCGGGCACAGGAACCTCTCAGATCTGAACACTGCCCTTCTGCTACCCTAACCTCAACCAGGGAGCATTTGGCACAGTCACTGGGCAACTGGAAGGGACAGGCGAGCCTTATCCTTAGGTCTGCCTTCGTGGACTATTCCCTGGTCTTACATGTACACCAGAATCCTGGGGTCTCAGTTTCTCAAAGGTGCTTTCCATACCCAACAAGAAAAATAAGCAAATTCAAAGCAAACTGATTTTGATCCCCAAGATAGGACTTATCTGTATTGATGAAATTCTGAACCAGGGACTGCTTTTCAGTAAATGGTTTTCTTTTTTCTTTTCTTTTCTTTCTCTCTTTTTTTTTTTTTTTTTTTTTTTTTTTGAGACAGTCTTTTTCTGTTGCCCAGGCTGGAGTGCAGTGGCACAATCTCAGCTCACTGCTTACTGCAACTTCAGCCTCCTGGGTTCAAGTGATTCTCCTGCCTCAGCCTCCTGAGTAGCTGAGATTACAGGCATGTGCCACCATGCCTGGCCAATTTTGTATTTTTTGTAGAGATGGAGTTTTACTGTGTTGGCCAGGCTGTTCTCAAATTCCTGACCTCAGGTGATCCTCCCGCCTCCACCTCCCAAAGTGCTGAGATTACAGGCGTGAGACACTGCACTGGGCCCAATAAATGCTTTTCTTCCTTCAAAACTAAAGCCCTCAGAAGATTTACATTCCAGAACAGACCCAGATGCTTGTCAGGGGCCCATCAGCAATTGGTGACTCCCTCAAATTAGCATGGCACTGGTGATTAATATATAAGCATTCTAGAGAGATTCTCTGTGGATGTTTAGCCCAGATTTTTCTAAGCCTTCCCTCCAGATGTATAGGTGACATTATTTTAGGCTCCATCTTAGCTATTATGAATTTCAGAATCATTAGTTTTTGCAGTTAAGTGCCCAGTCAGCAGTCTGATATTCCTTTAAGTCACAAATAATAGCTACCATTTAATGAGCGCTTGTATTCCACCTGGCCCCATATGCGACATGGTGACGTGTGATATTGATAAGTCCTAATCACAACCCTCCCTGCAGGCTAGGGATTTATTCTTATTTCCAGGGGAGGCATGTGGGGCCCAGAGAAATAAGAGACTCATTTAAAGCCACACAGCAAGCAGGGCAAGGAGTCAGGATTCAAATCTAAGACTGCCCAGCTCCAAAGCATAATCCCTGATGTACATGGTGGTTAAGAGTCTGAACTCCATTGGGTGTGGTGGCTCATACCTGTAATCCCAGCACTTTGGGAGGCCGAAGCAGGAGGATTCATTGAACCCAGGAGGTCGTGACCAGCCTGGGCAACATAGTGAGACCCCCATCTCTACAAAAATTTAAAAAATAACCGGTGTTATGGCACATGCTTTTAGTCCCAGCTGCTTCAGAGGCTGAGGTGGGAGGATCATCTGAGCCCAGGGAGGTTGAGGCTGCAGTGAGCCATGATTGTGCCACTGCCCTGCAGTCTGGGTGAAAGAGCAAAACCTCATCTCAAAAAAGAAAGGAAAGAAAAAAGAAAAAGAGCCTGAACTGAACTCCTGGCCAGACAAGTGGAACCAAATCCCAGCTTCATCAATATCTAGCCATGTAAATGGAGCCATCTGGCCTCCATTTCCTCATCTGAGAAACAGGGATAATAATACCCAGTGCTGTATAAAGAATAAATAAGTTAATATATGCAAAGTTCTTAGAAGAAAGCCTGGTATACAACAAGCATTAAATCAGTGTTCACTTTTATCCTTCCTACTAGGCCATGAGGATTTCGTATAAAGACGTGAAAAGGGGAAATAGATTCGTGTCTGCATTCAAACATCAATTCTCAGGAATCCTTGACATTTTCCTAGAAGTAGGCCTTAGAAAAAAATAACAGGCTTTAAGCCAAAATTATTTTTTCCAAACTTATTTCACAGCAGCACAGATTCTTAGGGCTGGCAGGGCCTTGCGTGCTGGAGAGAAGGAGGAACGTGGCCCAGGCTCCATCCTGGCATGGTCTTCAAACCCCCAAATGGAGCCCATGCCTTGTAGGTGGGCTCTGTGGTGACGACAGGGGAGCCAGCGGCCCTGAGCCCCAAGCCAGTCCTGCCACGAACTTGGCTGGATTCCTGCTGAGTCTCAGCTTGCTTATCTAGAAATTGAGGATCTTCCTTCACGTTGTTTTAGCAAAACCCACTCAGGATTATGCTTCTCCCAGGAAAGGGGACCACAGCAGGAAAGAGATGGGAGGGAGGCTCCTGGAAATTTTAGAAAGTGAGACCCAGAAGGGATCTTAGAAAGTTACTTAGTGGTAACTTAGCAGAAGTAGCTTAGCTGCTCCCCATTTTACTGATAAGGAAACTGAGGCCCCAGTGAGAGAAAGCGACTTGTCTAGTGTCAGAGCTGGCACTAAAACCCTTGTGCCTTGTCTTGTAGGGCCAGTGCCCATGGCACTGCAGCCACTGTCAGCTCAGGAGTGGGAAGCCCTCTTCTGAGTGGTGGTTGCTATGACTAGGCTGGAGGACAGGGAGTCTCCCCAAGTGTGCTTTGGCAAGAGGTTGGGAGAGACATCGCTTCTATTAATTGTGATGAAGATGATGGTGATAGCTGTAACTTATTGAGTGCTGGGTACCAAGCATTCTAAGAGCTTAATATTCACTTAACCTCCTGAGGTAGGAACCATTATCATCTCCCTTTGCAATGAGAAAACTGAGGCACAAGGAAGTGAAGCAAATGCCTAAGGCTTTCTATCTGGTTATGTGTGGGAACTTGGTTTTAAGCCAGACAAAATTTCGGAACCTGTGCCTCAACTATTTGCCTATACCGACTCCTCAGAGTATAATTTTGTACATTTCCAGTCCCTAGAAGCCCAGAGAAGGGAGTGGTGCTAGATTCAATTCAGTTTAACTTCTTTAGTTTATTTGTTGAAACCTACCATGTGATCAACTGCATAGCCAAAACCACTAGCTGGTTCCAAATTAAATGTATCAATAGAAAATGTATTTCAGAATGTGGCCTCACACACTACACATATGTGCATGTGCGCACACACACACATACACACATGCACATATTGGAAAGGACTGAGAGCATGGTCAGACAGGAAGGAAACCAAATTCAGGATGCCAGAGTACCTAGCTCAAGCCCTGGCTCAGCTACTGAACAACCCTGGGGTACTCAGTAGGTTAATTCACCTGCTCTGTGAGGGGTGGGCTGTCTATACCATTCACCCTTGGATCTCCAGTTGCTCTCACTCCATCAGTGAATGGATTATTTCCTCACTGCTGCTTTCCAGTTGTGTGACTGTGGGCAAGTTGCTCAACCTCACTGTTCCTCAGTTTCCCCCATGTGTATAATAAGGATACTAATTGTACTTACGGGGCTGTTGCAAGGATTAAATGAATGTATAAGGGGCTTAGAGCTTGGCACAGAGTAAACATATACAAATATTAACCATGGTGGTGGTGATAATGGTGGCAATTAATATTATTAGCACTTTTTGTCTATTTGTAATTTGTAAAATGGGCCAATAATAGCATTGGTCTCCTAGGGTTATTTTTAGGACCAAATAAGATGATAGCACAGAGTATGGGCTCAGACCCCAACTCAGGGGTGGAGACAGGAAGAGAAAGCATGTACAGGGCAGCAGGGCACACAGCCATTCCATCTGAGAGGAAGAGGATGGCAGCAGGGGTGCGTCCTGGCATAGCAGGGGACAGGACATTACATCCCCTGGTGCCGGCTTATCCCTGTGGCTTCCCGCCCTGATGCTGCCACTTTGCACATGTGATCCAATCAACTGTCTCTTTAATTATGACACGGAGGAGAAGCCACAAACAGGTTTACCATATTCACGGTTTGCTGCGTCTGTGTTACATCCGGTGTGCATGTAAACAACATCTTGTGGCATTGTCTGATAAATTAAACATCTCTCCTTCCCGAGCTTGGAGAGGAGCATCAGGTCTCTAAAGAGGGGCACGGATGACTCACCACCATGGCGCTAAAGAGCTTTGCCTGCATCTCTTTCAGCAAAACACTCTGGAAGGAGCAGGGAGGGGAGAACGCGCTTCCAGCTGGGGTCTCTTTCCTAGGAGGAGACAAGTGGGACAGGATGTGCCCAAAGCTGGCTGCTTAGCTGAGGCCACCAGGGAATTGTTACTGAGGGAAATGGAGCTAACTCTCGCCCATTCCTGCAGCGCCTGCTGGGAAGGCAGGTGATGTGCTGGGAAAACGTGCACTCAGTGCCATTCTGGAGCCTCATTTGACCCCTGCCCCAGCCCACCAACAAATCTTTATTGAAAGAACCTGATTTATAACTCATTGTGGCCATCCACTGGCTGTGTGACCTTGTGAAAGACACCTAACCTCTCTGGGTTTTGGTTTTCTCATGGGACCACAGACAACGTAGATAACCTTGTTGAAAGCAGGCAGCCAGGTCCCACCATCCCTTGAGATCCCCATCAGCTCTAGGAGCCATGACCTCTTCCCAGCCAGCCTTCGAGGAGAGCCCTTGACTAAGGAGATGAGCCAAAACTAAGACATCATGAGAACAAAAGGCAGACACTTCTAATTAGAAAACCACCACCAACATGAGTTACTTCCACCCCTCTGATCATCAGACTCACCTGAAGAGCCTTTTAAAAAATATCCAAAATACTCTGGGTCCCATTCCCAGAAATCCCGATGTAATTGATCTGCTGGAAGCCAGGCACTGAATTTTGTAAAACTCCTTGTAAGTCTAATATGTGGTTGGGATTGGAGACTGCTGACCTAGATAATCCATTTCCTGATCATCAAGAGTCGAAGGTGAGTTTAATTAAAGGAGAAGGTGGAAAGAGACTCTGGGGAACTAGATGCCTAAGCTACTTTGTAGCAGGCCTGAGATATTCCTTGGAGTCCAGCCCAGGCAGGCTGGAAATAGGATGCCACTCCTGATTCTACTTGCCAGTGAGTGTGAGCCGGACTGGGGCAGAAGATGTCCATCGGGCCACCAACATCCGAGGCCTGTTCTGGGCTGTGGGTCATGCCTGCTCTCAGGATTGCCCCAGTGTGGTGGCGAAACAGCCAAGTAAAGTGACGATGAGAGGAAGGCATTGTATCCTCTTCCCATGGAGCCTATGCTGGGAATTAAGGGGAGCAGGCAAGTGGAGAGATTAACTCTGTCTGGAAAGTTATAAAGGAGGGCTTCTAGAGACCAGGAGTGTTGAGCTTTGAAGGGTGTATACAAGTTTGCCAGGTGGAAAGCACGGAATGGGAAACAGCAAGTTTGACCTAGGGGCTACCCCTGCTAACTCAGCACCTATGGGGTTCCCCGTGTACCCAGCTCTGCACCAGGCATTGCTGGAGGTATAGATGGGTGGTGATGCATACACACAAGAGAACGTGGGCCCTGCCTTTCTTACAGTGAGGCTGGGGAGACACAGGTTCAAAGGGAATTCAAGATGGTTTCATACAAAGAGAATTTCTAGTGGCAGCTCCTAATACATCTGTGTTATCAAAGAAACTTTCTTGGAGGAGATAAGTCTGGAGAAACGTAGCGGCAGACAGAAGGCAGACACCAGCCAGATAACTTCAATAAATGTGGGGAGGGGGAAAAGGCCTTCATACTTTATAATCCAGGTTCTGGCATGGCCCTGAGTGTGGATGGGGCACGGAAGGCCCAGTCTGACTAAGGTACAGGGTTGTGGCATGGGCTGAACGGAATCAGGCCAGGCTGGAGCCCAGTAGGAAGGAGCTTCCTAGGCCACACTGGGCCCAGCAGACACAATCTAGCCTGGACCACATTCATCCTTATACCAATGCAACCATAACATATAGCTTTTAATATATATTTTACGGAGGAAAGAAACTAAAGGAAAGTCACACCACCACTCTAGGGCAAAACACTTGGGTGGGATTCTAAATCCCTGGATGCTCTTTCAGGTCCTACCTTTAATTAGCTGTGCATCCTTGGCCAATTCACCCATCCTCTTTGAAGCTCAGTTTGCTCTTCTGTAACCTGGGAAGGGTAGACCCATCTCACAGGCAGCACATCCCAGGAGCATTGTCATCCTGGGCTACATCAAGCATGGTGCCCCCTGGAATTGTACAAGGTGGAATGGCCAAGAGTGAGGAGTTGACAGAGTAGGAAATGTGAAATTGCTTTAAAAGCAGCTGTGAGAAGAGCTTAGTTTTAGGGGAAGGGATGAGGGCTCCCTTCCTCAGCCTCATCATCCCCATTCCATGTACATCATAACATATCTTTCCACTGAAACAAAAACAACTTCTCAGTTTCCAGTGCTGATGGCACAACCTATAGAAGCTGTCTGTGCACCCCTTGAGCACAAGTCTCATGACACCCCACCAGCCCCTGAGGCCTGGGACCTCGTTTTGCCCTCCCCACACCTTCCTTGCCTGCACACACACAGCTTAGCATCATACAGACGGTGCTTGTCTCTAGTACGGAGTGGAATCCCTCCCAGGCCATCCCCCAAGTCCCTCCTTTTCCATTTTTCCTCCAGGGGCCCTACTGGCCTCACATCCTTGTCTCTCTTCCCTGCGATGCTCTCAAGGTCTGGCTGCCATCTCCAAGCAGAACCGCTGCATCAATTGTCCTTTGTTGTACTTCAGTTGGTCAAATACATAGGCTCAGTGCTGGTGCCCAGGCTGCAGCTGGCTTGCTATGGAGCAAGGGTCCCCTGCCCCATCTCAGAGACTTTGGGGCCATACTGACCCCTGGAGGCTCCTCCTGCACATATGGGGTGCACTGTGGCTGTTTACTCATGAAGCCCTAGTCTCCGACAACCATAAGAGTGAGTGTGGCTGGGGCTGTCTCTTCAGGACCAGCCTTGGGATGGTTGAGGTCATTGTCCTTGAAGACCCAGAAGAGCACAGGGTCTTCTAGCATCATTTTCTTGTTTTAAGAAACAGAAGCTGGAACCAAAAGAGTGTTTGTGATGGAATAGCGACCTCCAAATGATAATTTCACTTGGAACCTTAGAATATGACCTTATTTGGAATAAGGATCTCAAAATGAAATCATTATGGGCTGGGTGCAGTGACTCACAACTGTAATGCCAGCACTTTGGGAGGCCAAGGTGGGAGGATCACTTGGGGTCAGGAGTTCAAGACCAGCCTGGCCAACATGATGAAACCCCATCTCTACTAAAAATACAAAAATTAGCCAGGTGTGGTGGCATACCCCTGTAATCCCAGCTACTTGGGAGGCTGAGGTAGGAGAATTGCTTGAACCCAGGAGGCAGAGGTTGCAGTGAGCCCAGATCGTGCCACCGCACTCCAGCCTGGGTGACAGAGTGAGACTGCATCTCAAAAAAACAAAACAAAACAAAACAAAAAATAAATGGATTAAAGTAGGCCCTAAATCCAATGCTAGTGTGCTTATAACAGACAAAAAAGGAGAAGAGACAGGCACAGAAAAGACAGTCATGTAAAGACAGAGGCAGAGACTGAAGTGATCCAGCTACAGCCAAGGAGCACCTAGGATTTAAAGGAGCCACTAGAAGCTGGAAGAGGCAAGGAAGCAATCTTCTCTAGAGCCTCCTGAAAGAATATGGGCCTGCTGACACCTTCATTTCAGAATTCTGGCCTCCAGACTATGAGAGTGTAAATCTCTGTTGTTTTAATCCACTCAGTGCGTGGCTATTTGTTATGGAAGCACCAGGAAACAAATACACAAGGCTCTCGACTTACCTGAGAAGGTGCCCAGGTTTCCCCCACTATACCTATTAGACCCTGTGGGCCTGCCTGAAAGCCCCACATCTAAAAAAACAATGACCCTAAGACCATTTTGCATGACTGTGTTCCTGCTTGTGCCAGGAACACCTGGGTGTTTGCATTCCGGTGAGTGAGGAGGCACGTGTGCGAGGCAGTGTGTAATAGTGGTTAAGGGCATGGTGGGTCCAGGCGGCCAGTTTTTAGTTATGTATCCCTGGGTAGGTGATGTAACTACTCTGCCTCAGTTTCCTCACTGGTAATATAGGGATGATATGTTCTCACTCGTAAGTGGGAGCTGAACAATGAGAACACATGGATACAGGGACAGGAACATCATACGCCGAGGCTTGTCGGGGGTTGTGGGGCAAGGGGAGGGAGAGCATTAGGACAAATACCTAATGCATGTGGGGCTTAAATTCTAGATGATGGGTTGATAGATGCAGCAAAACACCATGGCACATGTATACCTATGTAACAAACCTGCACGTTCTGCACATATATCCCAGAACTTAAATAAAAAACAAAACAGGGATGATAATAGTAATGCCCACCTTCTGGGGTGTTGTGAGGGTTTAATGAATTAGTATCTATAGCACCCTGGGAACCGTGCCTTGTCCTCTGGAAGTGTTGGCCATGACCATTTCCCCCAATGACTGGGGGTGGAAACGGAGGCCTGGGGGGCTATGTCACATCCCCAACATGGCTAGAAGATGGCTGGGCTGGAGTTTAAACCTAGGTTTTCTTGACTTTGAAGCAGAGGCACTTTCTAGTCTGACACACGCTGTCTCCTTTTCGGGAGCTTCCTGGAGACATGACATTTAAGCTGGGAGGAGGCAGGATGCTACCTGAGATGCTTCACAAGCAGTCTGGCTGAGGCGTGGCAACTGGGAGCTGCTTGTCAGTTTATAACCACCCCTCCTGGCTGCCATCCAGTAGAGTGGGGCCCTGGAGTTTGGCTGGGGCCCAGAAGATCACCTATCTTGGGGAGCAAGAAGGTAAGAGGAGGGATCTGGAGGCGTGGGAGAAGAGATGTGAGCTGGATCCCGAGAGGCAGGGATGAGGCAGGTGTGTGTTTTGTGTCCCCTGTTCCAGCATCTCGCCCAATGAGACCCATTTCCGAAACAGCCAGAGAAACAGGTGGTTCAGGAGCTCCTGACGGATGCAGCCCCGAGTGAATGAAGGGTGTGAACGCCAGGGTGGGAGAGACAGAGATGGGAGGTTCCAAGCCAAAGAGAAACACACTCACTGAAAGTTCAGAGCCAATACAGTGCAGTTTAGGGAATGACATGGTGCCTACCTGTCAGCCTGCCAAGGTGCCTGAAAGGTGAGGCAGCAGGTGCAGGCAGGAGAGAGGCCTGGGGAGAAAGGGTATCAGCATGTCAAATGCTGCTCGGAGTCAGGTCACATCCAGGGCTCCCGTAGGATCTCCCTGGAAGCATAGGATGCAGCTTCTGAAGTGGCTTGAGCCACACCAGCATCAGGAGGAGGGAAGTGCACAAATCCAGCTCGGCTTACACGGGGTGAATCTGAATGCTAGCAGGTGGCGAGGGGTACCCCACAGGCCCCCCAAGGTCATTTGGCAGGATGCCCGGGAAGGCTTATTAGGCTGAAAATGCCCAAAGCAGCTTCTCTGCTCTCTGCACTCCTAAATCCTCCCACTTCTTCTGAGTTGCTGCTGTGGCCAACAGCAGAGGGTCTTCAGATGCCAACTCAGCCTACAGAAAAGTGAGAAGTTCAGGCAAGCAGTGAAAAGTGTTGCGAGAATAAATCTGCAGACTCCTGGTTTTTTCAAAGCCCCACCTGCTGTGGGTTTTGATGGAATCGACCAATTGTCTTGACCTGGAAACACCTATCCAGCTCTGGGGAGGAAGCCAAATAAGAAAAACTGAAGGGGCTGGAGGGAAGGTGGAGGGAAGATGAGGAGCAGAGACAGAGGGAGGGGACAGTGCAGGGGTTGACCGGGGAAGAATTCAAGTTTCTATAAGTACAACCTGATTGTCTTTATTTCCGTGCATGTGCACACACACACCGGGGAGCTCATGTTTAGGACCCTGCAAGTGGGGCTGGGGCATCTATTTGTTATCGGGTAATGCAAGTCACTGGGTCCCTGTGACCGGGCCCTCCAGCATTTGGGATACCTGGGGCATGAGGTTCACTAAATAGGTGTGAATAAATAGGCCCTCGCTGCTTCTGGGCACTCAGGCACCCTCTCAAGGGGCTTGCTTTGCAGTGTTGGGGTGCCCTGCTTACCTTCTTCCTTCAGAGAACTATATATCTGGCTGTGGGTATGTGGCAAGTCATCCCAGAGAAGGCACCTATCTTAGTGTAATACAAAGTGAAATCCTTCCTGGCTGGTCTGGAGGATGGATACTGGTCTGAGTGGCCTTTCTGGTTGTGCAATCAGAATGAACAGGTACTTGCAGTATTAACTCATTCCATCCTCACTGCAACGCTTTGAAGGCGGCACTGCCATTGTCATCCTTCTAATATAGTATTGGAGTTGGGGGTGGCTGCAGTGAGCCACCCCAGGTAGCTCCGCTCCTCAAAAGCAGAGC
Source organism: Pan paniscus (assembly GCF_029289425.2). NCBI lineage: Eukaryota > Metazoa > Chordata > Mammalia > Primates > Hominidae > Pan > Pan paniscus. Next base: position 54,959,818 of record NC_073254.2, on the reverse strand, counting down.
AGGAATTTGAACTGGGCCAGCTGGCTGTAGGGCTGAACGCTCAACAGCATGCCACACCACCTCTCCCAGGGCAGTTCAGTGTGTACTGGGGAGAGATTTCAGCAGTCGGTGTAACACTTTGCAGAGCTCCCCATGGCATGACAATATGACAGCATCCCTGAACCGTGGCAGACTAGCCTTTGCTTGAACACATGCAGTGACAGCCTACTCATTACTTTGCCAGGAGACTAGAGCCATCCATCTTCCCATGGTTTGGATTTTGGGAAAAGTCATTTGGGAGTTGAGCCCTAAAGTTGCCTTCCTGTACCTTCTACCCTGGCTTCAGTTCTGGAGCCGGTGAGAAGAGCCCCATCCCCTTTCCCAGACACTCTCAGATATCTGCACATCAGCCTCATCCGTACCCCTGCCAGCAGCCTTGGATTGAACAAGCTTGTGGGCCCCTGGCCCCCTCAGCCCTTTTTCTTTCTCAGCCACTGCCCCCCATGTCCCTCACCTATCAGGCCCAGACCAGCTGGACACACCCCGATGTACCAACATCCTTCTCAGCCTGCTGTCCCCAAGGTTGGGTGTGACCCTGCCACTCCTGGTCCTTGCAATCCTCCGTAGGATGAGGGATTAACTCAGGGATCTCTGACATTCCAGGCATCTGTGGTGCAACCACCCACCCTATGTCCTGACCCTGTCTCTTATGCTCCATCCCCAACCCTGGTGTTCCCCTGGAGGTGGGTCCAGGCCCAGCAGGTGCCTGTGTTGGATGTGAATAGTGAGGACAGCTGCAGGCAATGCAGGAGCTGAGGCAAGGGGAAGACAGGTGTGCTGAACCTGGGGCCTGGGGTGAGAGGGGCTCACCACTGGCTGCTCTGCCTTCCCAGCTCCTCTCTTTCCATCGGGGAATTCCTCTGAGAGCAGGTAGAACACAGCCTATTTTTTTTTTTTTTTTTTTTTTTGAGACAGAGTCTTGCTCTGTCACCAGGCTGGAGTGCAGGGACACGATCTCAGCTCACTGCAACCTCCACCTCCTGGGTTCAAGCGATTCTCCTGCCTCAGCCTCCCAAGTAGCTGGGACTACAGGTGCATGCCACCATGCCCAGCTGATTTTTGTATTTTTAGTTAAGAAGGGGTTTCACCATGTTGACCAGGATGGTCTTGATCTCCTGACCTCGTGATCTGCTCGCTTTGGCCTCCCAAAGTGCTGGGATTACAGGCGTGAGCCACTGCGCCCAGCCACACAGCCTCTTAAATTGTTAATTAAATGGAAAACACTTGGCTCCATTTCTCTGTGGTTTCTATTACCTGAGCAGGTGTGGAAGGAGTGGGCATTGTGTTTTCTCAGATGCACCCAGCTCATGACTGCCTGTTTCCCCAGCCCACATGCCTTGGGGAGCCATGTTGGCTTGGCAGGTGGGGTTCTGCAGGCAGGATGAGGAGATGTGTGGCAGGTGAAAAGCAGACCCGGACATGTGATTTAGGTGCCAAGGGGCCCATGATCACCCAATGTGATGCTCTAGAAAGACAAATCCACCAGTGGGAATTCAAAAGGAAGCGACTGGCTCTGGGTTACAAGTCTGTCCCTCTGCTCCTAAGTGGACACTGTGGTTGGTGAGGACCCAGCTGTGGGTAGATGACTAACTCCCAGCATTAACTACAGAGATGAGTAAAGTGATGGTTTACAGGGTGTGTGCAGGGTAGAGGGATGTCCTGGTGCAGCTCTTGGGGGGACAAGGCAGGAGCAGCACCATTTTTAAGGCTATTAGGGTAAGGGAGGGAGGGACACAGAGCTGTAGTTCATGAGAGAGGCCAGTCAGTGAGAACTGGAACCCCGAAAGGCCCCTGCCAGGACCTCTATGAAGCAGGTGGGTTTGTGGGACTGCAGCAGATATGCCCTGACCTGGTTCTCTGTCCATCCTCCAATCTCCTATGAGTGCCTTCCAGTGACCAAACCCAAGAGCCAGAGGGAAGGAGAGCCTGAGAAATGCAATGGAGATGATGGTTGGATATACTAAGCTCATTATGGGATGACTCTCCAGAATCAGACATGGGGTGGAGGCTGCCTCGCATACTGTCCCACCCATCTAACCCTGAGCCCTGCTCGTGGCCTTTCTCAGTGGACTAACAGGCCCTACTAGCCCAGGATAGGAGGTTTCCTGTCCAAAGATGATGGTTGGATCAGCTTTCTGGGACGTCTGCAACAAATGACCACAAACCGGATGGCTGGATGGCTTAAGCCAACAGAAATATGTCCTCTTATAGTCCTGAGGGCCTGAAGTCTGAAACCAAGGTGCTGGAGTCACACTGCCTCTGAAGGCTGTAGGGGAGAAGCCTTCCTTGCCTCTTCTAGTTTCTGATGACTCCAGGTGTTCCTTGGCTTGTGGCTGCCTCATTCCAACCCCTGCCTCGGTCATCACATGGCCTTTTCCCCTCTCTGTGTGTCTTCCCCTCCTGTGCCTCTTATAAGGGCATTTGTCATGGGATTTAGGGCCCACCCGGGTAATCCAGGACAATCACATCACCTTAACTAAATTACATCTGGAAAGACCCTTTTTTTAGATAAGGACACATTCACAGGTTCAGGGATTAGGACGTGGATATACCTTTTGGGGGGCCTCCATTCAACCCACTACAATGGTTATCTCAGATGAGCTCCTGTCCCTCCTCCTGTCCCCTGCATGCCACTCACTGCACTTCAAAATTGACCGGGAGGATACATAGGGCTGACATGATTCCCATTTTACAAATGAAGCCAGAAAGGAGAAGAGACATGCATGAGGAGATGGGGTAAGGGGCAGAGGTGGAACGGGAGCTCAGCTGCCTGTCATTCTCCTGCCACGTCCTCCCACCACCTCACAGGCACGGATAAGCCCCCATGCTCCTTCAGCACCTCTATAACTGCCCATTCATATTGTTTTCACTGGGTACTGTTTTTCCTCTTTGAACTTCAGGCCCCCAGATCTGGTTTAATCTCACTACTCTTTGCGCTTCACATAACCCACTTTTATTACAGTTTTCTTTAGTAATGGAATAAGTGCACACAATCCCACCACCCAAAACAAAAGCTTGGCTGTGACCTACATCTGAGCCCAGTTCCACCCATTCAAACACCCCTTCTTCCCCAAAGGAATGATTGCTCTCACTGATTCCTTTGCTTTCCATTCTGTGTGGTTTTAATACATCCCTTTCTTATCATGTTTTTACTGGGGCCGCACCCCATGCTGGACACAGATCGCAGAGATGGTCAAGGCAAGTTCTGACAGCTAATGAGGCCTGGATCATCTAGTGAGAGCATTACCGGAACCTCCCAATGCTTGTGGGTGGGGAAGAAGGCAGTGAGGGCCAAGGACTTGTTCACCAATTGCTTCTGACACTAGCCTGGGAATTCCTGGAGTTCAGAGCCCAGGTTCAGAAAGGTTCACCTCTGAGTCTCCACAGCCCACCCCAGAGCAGGTGCCCAATAACCAAGTATGGAATTAATGACAGAAGAGTTTTGGGAACCTCCTGTCCTGGGTGAATAGGGCCTGTTCATCCACTTAGGAAGGTCATGAGCAGGGACTGGAGCTGGATGAGTATGTCCTGTCAGATATGGAAATTCCTGAAGCAGAGGCTGTCTACCCTCATTAGACTGGAGACCGCCTATGACAGGGACTAGGTCTCTTCCATCATACTAGGAGACACAGGAAGTCAGATTTGGCTCCTCTGTCTGATTGGAGCACCCTAAGGCTCAGATTTCTTTCATCTAATAGGTCATTCTGAAATTAGAGGCTGTTTCTCTCCGTTGAGTAAGAGTCCCCTGAAGACAGGCTATATCTCCTCCATCAGATTGGGAAATAATGAGGCCAGACTCAGAACCTCCCATGGCTGAGGCTAGGTCTCTGTCAAAGAGAGAACAGCTGGTTTCCTGTCTCCTGCCATGGAGATGTCCTTGATCAATGCCCAGCCTCTCTGGAACTTCCTTGTTTTTTCTTCTTACCATTCAGGTTGCAGATAGCTCACCTGTAAAGCCCTGTTGTATTGCTACTCTGGACTTTGCCAAGAGTCACTAACTGTGTCCCTCAGACACTGTCTCCATGTCTGTGCCACTGAGATGTGAGCATGGCTGAGCTGTGGAGGGAGCGCAATTGGAGGAGGGGATGTCACCTCCTCTGATTTAGGTCTTGGCTCTAGCTCAGAGCCTGCTGCAGTATCTGCAGGCTGAGTCCAGCCTCCAAGGACACAGGCAGCTGGGCCTGCCCCAGACAGGATCTGGAGAAAGCTCTCCCCTCAGTTCATCAAGTGATAGAAAGAACAGTAGGGACCTAGGAAGGAGGACTAATGGGAGGGGCAAAGGGCCTCATTTTTGAAACACACACACACACATCATCATCATCATCATCATCATCATCATCATCTCATTCAACTTTCCAAATACTGAGATAAGTGTATTACTTTGCTAGGTCTACCAAAACAAAAACAGGTGGTTTAAACAATACAAATTTATTTTCTCACCATTCTAGAGGTTATGAGCCCAGATCAAGGGGTCGGCAGGGTTGGCTTCTTTTGAGGCCTCTCTACTTGACTTGTAGGTGGCCGTCTTCTCCCTCTGTCTTCCCATGATCTTTCCTCTGTGTGTGTCCATGTCCATACTTTTACTTCTTATAAGAATACCAGGCACATGGGATTACGGCCCCATATATATGACTTCATTTTACCTTAATTATTTCTTCAAGACTCTTACCTCCAAATACAGTTATATTTCTCAGGCACTTGGGCTTAGGATTTCAACATACTTATGAATTTTGGCCATATTCATCCTATAACAATAAGTAAAGCACACGTTGTCCTCATTTTACAGCTAAAAAATTAAGGCAGGGACAGAAGTGACTTGCCTGGGGGGACTTGCATAGGGATGAAGAAGTGGAAGTGGATTGGAGCACCATCTACCTCTAAATCTCATGCTAGGTCCAGCCCAGGACGCTGTATCTTTGTCCTCTGGCGGGAACAATTCTGATAGACTCTTGAGTGGGGGCCTCTCCTTTCTGCCTGTATCATCTCATGATGGAAACCCCTGCTTATACTAGACACTATTGGATGCTAATGGCTGTCTTTCAGGTGGGTGTCCTTGCTCTACCTATAACATCAGGGGATCTTTAAAAATGGGACTGAGACTCTTCCCTCCAGTGAAGGGCTCCCTGGGACCAAGCTTCATTTCCCCATCTGGAACCTCCCCTAAAATTGCAGAAAGATGGCCTGGCAACATCTGGGTGACCTTTGTTTAACGCATTTATAGGTTCTCCTGCTTTTCCCTCCCTTTATCCTTGCTGCCTGCTCCTTGGAGTGATCTGGTCATCTTGCCTTAAGGTCATAAAGTATCCAAATGTCAGGTGGGAATGGACCTGCAAAGGTCATCCTATTTATTACATCTCCTGGATTCTCTTGCAGATAATTATCCCATGATCTCAGACCTCAAAGAAGTGCTCGGTGGCTAATGAAAGAGACAGTCAGTAGCTGACAGCCTCAAGTCTTCCCTTGCTGTACCACTTTCTCTTTCTTGCCATATTCTAAGTAAACCCCTGGTAGACTGTAGGGCCTTAAGAGGATTGCCTTCTGTCACCACTACTGCCTTGTTCTACCAGTTACCGTCTCCACCCCCACAAACTTTTCTTTTCCAGGTTAAAGCCTCCCTTCCCCTCCAGGAACTTACCTGAGGGCAGCAGTGGCAAGTTAGAGGTCACTGCTGTTCTTCTCTGGGTGGACAGTGTAAGCCCACTGCTGCTCAACCTCTGTTCCATCCCATCCCACCCTCCTCACTCCTGGTATTGTGGGGTATCTCTCCAGTCCCCAAATTCCCAGAAATTTGATCCTCTTGGGAACATCCTATGTTGTTCAAGGATCCTGAAGCTGTCAGGTATCAGATCTGAGTCAAATCCTACATGGGTCAGGAGAGCCCAGGTTTTTGTGGTCAAATATCTCCCTGTTTTCTCCAATTAATTAATATCTTATGTTGGATTTTCCCAGAAGTAAACCAAGTCAGGATCTGAGAGTAAGAAGTTTATCTGGGGGTGACTTCAAGAGGCATTGATAGAGAAGTACGGAAGTGAGAGCAGGAAGGGCAAGAAGCCAATATGGGGCTGCTCATAAGCAAGTCACTGATTTGAACACCTGAGACTCATGTTTCCTGGAGACTTCCAGGAGTGCATTAGTTTCCTGTTGCTTCTGTAACAAGTTATCACAAAACTGATAGCTTAAAATAACAAATATATGATCCTACAGTTCTGTAGTTCAGAAATTCAAAATGGGTCTCATTAAACTAAAATCAAGGTACTGGCAGAGCTACATTCCTTTCAGGGGGCTCTAGGGTAGAATCTGTTTCCTTGCTCTTTCTAGCTTCTAGAGGCTGCCCACACTCCTTAGCTTATGGCCCATCCCTCAAAGCCAGAAACAGTGGGTCTAGTTCTTCTCACATTGCATCACTCTGACCTTGTCACCTCCTTCCCTCTTTCATATTTAAGGACCCTATTGATTATATTGGATGCTCCCAGAATAATCCAGCATAACATTTACTTTACAGTCTGCTGATTAGCAACTTTAATTATATCTGCAACCTTAATTCCTCATTGTCATGTAACCTCACATATTCATAGGCTCTAGGGATGAAGATGTGGACATCTATAAAGGGCCATTATTCTGCCTACCACAAGAGATTGTGTAGATTACACCTGAGAGTCATCCTACCCAAGGGGTGAGAAGGCTGGGGTACTTATTCACCAGCTCCCATCCGAGATTGGTTTGGAGTAGGGGTTGAGTAACTCTTCTGCATTTTTGACCTGTCTTCCATAGCCCACTGACTCTTGTGGCCACGGAAGGCAGAGTCACATGTGCTTGGGGCAGGAAGCCCTCAGAATGCATGGGAATGGTGGACATTGAGGGGTGTGAGTGAGACACCCAACAGGGTCTGCTTGTCTTAGTCCTTTTATGCTGCCATCACAGAATACCTGAGAGTGGATAATTTATAAGGAACAGAGATTTATCTCCTACAGTTCTGGAAGCTGAGAAGCCCAAGGTCAAGGGGCTTGCATCTGACAAGGGTCTTCTTGCTGCATCATCCCATGGCTGAAGTGGGGAGGGGAGTGGACAACTAATTCTTTTATCAGGAACCTACTCCACCATAACAGCATTAATTCATCATAACCTAATCATCTTAAAGGTCCCAACTCTCAACATTGTTGCATTGATGATTAAGTTTCCAACACATGAACTTTAAGGCATACATTCAAACCATAGCACTGCTATAATTAATTAATCTATTGATTCATCAGAAATATGAATGGTTAGGCCATGTTTTGCACCAGATCTTAGTGAGAAAATAATGAAAAACACACCAGTCCTTGCTTTGGAGGGTTTCACAGTCTAAAGGAAAGAATAGACCCATATGAAATCATTATAACGCAGTGTGGTAAGTGTAGTGATAGAGATCTGAGCTGGGAATTGGTGGAACACAGTCTAGAATGGGGCTAAGAGACAGAACAGAAAGGACATCCTGCAGAGTAAAGTCCGAGTTAACACTGAAGGACATTAGGAGTTGGCCAGGTAAAGGCAGGTCATTGTTCAAGGTGGAAAGGAGGCATGAGCAAATACACATGGATAAGAAATGGTGTGATGGCATGAGCCCAGGAGTTCAAGACCAGCCTGGGCAACATGTTGAAGCCCTATTTCTACAAAAAATACAAAAATTTAGCTGGGCACGGTGGTGCATGCCTGTAGTCTCAGCTACTTGTGAAGCTGAGGTGGGAGGATCACTTCAGCCCAAGAGGTTGAGGCTGCAGTGAGCCGTGATCGTGCCACTGCACTCCAGCCTGGGTGACAGAGTGAGACCCTGCCTCAAAAAAAAAAAAAAAAAAGAAAGAAAGAAAGAAATAGTATGATGTATGCAGGGAAATGCAGGGAACATGGAGTGGAGTAAGTATCACTGCTCACTTAAAACTCTGGGCAGAGAAGGGTAGAGATTCCGCTAAAGAGCTGGGCAGGAATGTGGTTGTGGGACACTAGCACCCATTGGAAGATGTTCAAACACCACCTTGGAGCAAATGGGAAAATGTTTTGAGCCAGGAAAGAATGTAGCCAGAGTAGTATCATTGTTAGGTCCCTCTGTCCACAGAGTGGAAAAAGGATATGAAATACTGAAACTAGGAGCAGGGGAGATTAGTCAGGAGCTATTGCAGCAGTCCAGGGGAGAGATAAAGAGCCTCCAAATTAGCATTCTGGTTGCAGAGGTAGAGAGATATCCAAGGGCAGCTCTGTTTGTAGATAAAATACTATTATATAACTTAGGACAAGGTATGACTTTGAGTGACAGAAAATCCAAACTGTACAATAGAAGTTTATTTTCCTCTTATATAAACTCTAACTAGGTGGTCCAAGCTCCTTGCACCTTATTACCCTGCATGTCTTTCACTCCCAAATCCACCTTATGGTTCAAGATGACCACTGCAGCTCCATCTGTCACATTCACATTCCAGCCAGCAGGAAGGAGATGAGGGAAGATCTCAACCCTTCCTTTAAGGACACTTCCTAGAAGTTGTCTATACCTTTACCACTTACACTTCATTGGCCAGAACTTGGCCACATGGCTACACCTAGTTGCAAGGGAGGCTGGGAAATAATGTCTTTTTTCTGGAAGCCATCTCCCCAACCACAATTCTATTACTAGGCAAGGGTACATTGGGCCCTGGAAGCAACTGGTCTTTATAAGGTAACAGTGGACATGTGCATTGTGGCCAGACTGACCTGGCTTCCACTCTTTGTTACCTTGGGTACCTCCTGTGAGCCTTGGTGCCTTCATCTGCAAATGGAGATGTAGGATTATTGTGAAGATTTGACAAGATGATAGACAAAAAATGTTTTTATAAACTGTAAAGTGCTGTCACTTGTGAGATATCATCACTGTGGTTGTATTCATTGTGGCCCCATTGATGAACCAAGATTGCTTTACAAGGACTGAATAAGAGATACAGATTTAGATGCCTCTATGTCAGTAAAAATTCTTGGAATGAGGGAGCGAAAGAGTGAGGTAGGAGAAGGCCTTCTCCTAGACAGAGAGGACTTAGGGAAGGGAGGCTATGAATCACGTACTGAGGGGAGCTGCAGGGGTTTCCCAGAATGGAGTCCATGTGCTTCTGGAGGAGGCATCTTCAGCCAAAGCCAAGAGGGTACCTGGAATCCTGCAAGTGAGTATGGAGGGACTTGTGTAGCTTCATTTGTAATCCACACATTCCTACCAGCCACTATCCCAGGGCTTTTCTCCATCATCCTGAGCTCACCCATGCTTCTGCCATTGGACCAAGCCAGGGTTAAGAACGGGAGCGCAAGGCAACAATTCCCAGACTTAATACTTCGCCTCTGTTTTTCTTTTCATTGACAAATGAAATCATTTATTTGTTTTAGCTGAGGTGGCCTCAGTTCTTGCAGTAATTACTGCTCTGTCAGTAAATGGAGAGGTTTTGATTTCACAAAGGTATGTGTAAATTGCACGTTTTGCATTTGCTCAAACTTAATCAATACTGTAACAGAATTAAGAGGTCCAGCAAGACTTGTGATCTTACCTAAGCTAATAAAAAATGAGCCTGCATAACTACAAATGGGACCTCAGCTAATGTATTTGTAGATAGCCTATGACCACATTTTTCTGTATTGTATCAAATTGTCTCTAGTCTATTCAGGTAGTGACTAATAGAGTGTGAGGTTTTGCGGGGAGGGTGCAATCTCTCATTGCTGCTACTAAAGGTTTTGTGTCATCTTCTTTCATGTCATCCAAATTACATTAAATTTCAATCCCAGACCTGGTAATCTCCCTCGCCTCTCCTACTTTATTTTTCTCCTTAGCACTTACCACCTTCTGATATCATGTTTACTTTATTTATCTCGTGTATTCTGTCTCCCCAAACTATAATATAGGCTCTGTTGAAGGGAGGGTTGTTTTTTTTTTGTCGGGGGGAGGGGGGTGGCTGGGGATTTGATCTATCTTGTTTACTGCTGTATTTTCGGGGCTGCAACTGTGCCTGGCTCAAAAAATTATTTGCTATGCGAAGGAATGAAATCATTTGGTATAATTGTTGGACATGCAGTGTGTATAATTTCTTTTTTTAGTTTTTATTTTATTTTTTTAGAGTCAGGGTCTCACTCTATCACCCAGGCTGGAGTGCAATGGTGTGATCATGGCTCACTGCAGCCTTGAACTCCTGGGCTCAAGCAATCCTCCCACTTCAGCCTCCAGAGTAGCTGGGACTGCAGGTGTGACTACCATGCCCGGCTAATGTTTTTTATTTTTTTGTAGAGACTAATCCTTGCTATGTTGACCAGGCTGGTCTTGAACTCCTGGCCTCAAGCCATCTTCCCACCTCAGCCTCCCAAATTGCTGGAATTACAGGCATGAACCACTGCGCCCAGCCCAGTGTGTAAAATTTCTAATGTCACTTTTCAGCTCAAAATGCTGTTTCCAGATGCTTGGTATATAGTGTATGCTTCCTGATTGCCTGGCTGGTTGATTAAATAAATGAATGAATCAAATGTTACATTACAATGATGGAAAATAATGTCATTGTTTCATTCAATAGCCTACCCTCTCCCCTAGTTGTTCCGTAGACTCAGCTGGCCAGAAGGAAGAGGCATAGGGAACAAGCATATATTCTCTGCGCTTATCTCTCCAGCACTTGGCCAACTTTTTAAAATAACATTTAATGACCATTGCATAAAGATGTCACTGCATCAGTGCTGTCCCCAAGCAGCTGGGAGACTATGAAGTCTCCTCATCTTTCTGTGGTGATCTATCCCAGGGGCTATGGAGGGGGCTTTCTGGGCCAGCTCACCTACTTCATTTATAACCCAGCTCCCTGGATAGGGTATTCTGTTAAATACACCCTCTCCCTTGTAGGCCTCTCCTATGGTAATGCTCTTGCTACATAAGCCAGACAATTAGAGGTAATTGGGATAATTGGCATTTATTATGGCAATTTGCATTTCTACAGCAGGCAGCACAGAACTTAGTACACGGCTTGGGAATGTGCTTTGGGATCTGGGCTGAATCCAGCTCTCCATTCTAATGCTCATTTCAGAGGCCATAGAATTTGCCCCTCCTATGCTCATGGTAGGTCCATAGAACAAGATTATATGAGAGCCTCACCAACCAATCAGAAAGGAGCATGCAAATCCGGGTCTGGGAATTAAAGAAGCATCTCTTCCATCTGCAGGGGACTGGGGAAGAGTCTACAGCCTGGAAGAAGTCCTGGGTCTGTGGCCAGAACCCTGGTGACTGATTTTTCACTGCATTAACCAGAAGTTTGACTTAATTGACAGAGTAGTTTCACTGTCTCAGTTGACTAACTCAAAGCTCAGGCCTGCTGTCAGTAGGAGCCTCCGGAAGGAGCCCCTGTGAGGAGACTCCACAAGAGTCCACATGGGGACTTCTGAACTTCCAGCTGCTTCTGGTTGCAGCCACCTTCTCTGCCATCAATATTTTCCTTGAGCCCAGCTTCATGGGCACCCATTTGTCCCTGTCATGAATGAGGGCAGCATTGTACAGTGGTTATAAATATTGGCTTGCAATTGCAGCTTCCTAGGTTTGAATTTCTTCCTCCCTAGTTGTTAGCTGGGTGACCATGAGTGAGTGACTTCACCTCTTGGTGCTCTTAATAGTGCCCGACTCATAGAGTTGACATAAGAATTAGACGAAAGAATGTATGAGGCCCCTAGCCAGAGACAAAGATTAAATGTTCTCATTAAAAGGTCCTCCCTCCATCCAAACCACAAGTCTTTGCTGTGTGTCTTCACTAACCCATCCAGAAGGCACATAGTGCCAAGCATCCCAAAAGAAGCATAGGTGAAAGTGCCTTGGTATTTGGACATGGAAACAACTGACCTGGTTGTAGGGAACGTGCAGATTTTTCAAGGGAGAAGAGATAGCATTTGTTCTGGGCCCTGAAAGACTGATAGGATTAGGCCCTGCAGAGATGAGAGGGGAGGACAGTAGGAAGCAGGGAATGGTGAAGTGTTCATGGAGAGAAGTCCACAGCAAAACGCACATGTTTTGTCTATACTTGACATATCATAATTTACTGTAAAAAGACAGTGTTTGCAATTTACTAAGGAGTTATGTGTCACACACAACCTCTCCAAGCTTCTTACTCTATTTGGTCACCCCTTGGGTAGAGAGACCAGGGGAACACATCGTCCCTCACAATTGAAGTTCCTCTGGCCTATTACTCTTATGACTTCTCCATCATAGACTTTGTTCACTTTGTTGAAAATGTGGTGGCCAAGGTAAAGAAACAATTTCCTTGGATTCTTGGGGGAAATGAGAATGAGACAGTGAGACCCAAAGGGCACCCTTCAGTGCCCTCCAACCTGCCTGCCTAGTCCAGGGACCTGGCTTTCCTTCTTAGGGAAGGTAGAGATCTTTAGCCAAGTTTACAAACCAGAAAGACTTTTTGTTATGTTGGTCTCATGAGTTCTTGGAAACCACATATGAAATAAACTAAAACATTTGTTGTAGCATCTTTTAATCCAGTGTATCAGTTAGGATAAGGTAAAGTTGCTGTAACAAAGAGTCTGAAAAGAGAATGGCTTAAATAAGATGGAAGTGTATTTTGCTCTCACAGAGCAGTCTAGTTGGTGCCAGCTGGTGGGGTCAGTTGTGCTGGACAGTCATTCAGACCCAGGATTCTTCTATCTTATGGTTCAAACCCCTTGGGTGCTGGGCTCATCTGTGTTGTTGGGGCTGGGTGGCTGGCAACTACCCAACTCCTGGGAATTGGAAAGAGAAGCCAAGAAGAACAGTTTTTCTTTAAAGCAAGGGATGAAGAAGTTGCGCTTATCACTGCTGCACACTTTCCTTGGGAGAACACAAGGTCACATTGTCATTCTAGGAGAGGCTGGTACCATTTGCCCAAGCAACCCTGGAGGAGGGATGGGGTCTGTTAGCATGGAAAGAAGGGTGATTAGTGATTCTGCTCTATCTCACTGCTGGGGAAATGGAGAAAGCTGAGACTTTATGTTGCTCTGGACTATCACCCGTCAACATAGCCGGGATATAGAAACCAACGTGTAGAGTGCAGTGGACAGCCCTAGACTGACATGTATTGCTGTTCTCAGAGAACTTTGGACTTTTTGCTGCTCCTAAATAGTACTTTTTCAAAATAAAAGTATCCACTGCCTAGCTCTCCCTGCTCCCTAATGTGTGAGGCTTATCACTGCCTGCACCAATTGCAGTGAAATCATTCCGGCAAATTGCCCATTACTTGATCTAACCTGGCATAATTTATACATTCGTGTTTACAAAGCAGTTATCAGTGGTTTCATCTGTTCCTCACTGCCACCCTAGAATGAAGGCTGGGCAGGATTTCTCCACATGTTAAAGAAAACAGCCTCAGTGAAGTTAAGAGATCTATTAATTAGAATAACTAGATTATGCTTTAGTAACAAGCGGCCTCCAATCTTACACAACAAATGTTTATTTATCACCCTCACAAAACCCACTATGGGCCTGAATGACTCTTAAGGGCAGCTGTCCTATATGTGGCCCTAAACAATCCAGGCTAATGATAGCTTCATTCTCCTGTAGCTACAACTTCTGGACTGCCCAGCCCCCTTGACCCTCATGGCAGGACAGGAAAGGGGCTGGATGATCATATCTGTCAATCACACACATTGATTTTGCTTACATTTCATTGGCCAGATGCAGTCACAGAGCTCTCAGACCTGCAAGAGGGCTGAGAAGTTTTGTCTAGAAGGGGAGGAGAGCTGGATACTGGTGAGCATTCATCACATCTACCACACATGTTTGCACAAGATCCCATGGTAAATCATGGCACCTTCAGGTTTTTACAGAATTTTATCATCTCCTTTCTCTCCCTCTCTTTTTTTTTTTTTTTTTTTTTTAAACAGGGTCTTTCTTTGTTGCCTAGGCTGGAGTGCAGAGGTATGATCATGGCTCACTGCAGCCTTAACCTCCTAGGCTCAAGTGATTTCTCCTGCCTCAGCCTCTCAAGGTGCTGGGATTACAGGTGTGAGCCACTGACTCTGGCCTGAGTTTTCTCATTTCTGATGTAACCTTATGCTGACAATAAGGCAAGCTCCACCTACATTTCCCTTGGTATAACAGAAAATATTTATACATGTGACTAACAAGATAGCTATTTTGGGGGAGAAAAAGGTTAATCCCTTTTTCTCCCCCAAACTTCCTTGTGGAATGACGGGCTTTCTTCCAGAGTAAGCAGCTTACCTATATTTCAAGGCCCTAAATCCACATATTTAAGATCCCTCCTTTGGATTAGGACTCTAAGGAAAAAACTCTTAAAATATACACATCTCTCTTGGCTTACAGACAGAAATGTAAGCCATTGTTATCCATTTCTACATCCATATGGTGATGATATTCTTAGTGAGCAGAGACTAGGAATTAGAACAGGTATGTTTTGATAGGGGAAGAGGAGGAGGAGAGAACAGAGGAAAGGGTGGTGGGGAGGGGTGCAGGGGAGGTGGTTTGGGATGGTTGGAGGGGATTGGATGGTGACCACCCCTATCCTTCACTGAGCTGAAAGATGAAGAGCTGCGTGGTTGGTGTGTTCCTGGTTAGAGAAAAGCATGTGTGGTGATTCTGGGAATGCTATTTTTCCCTAGGTGCCAAAATGACTACAACCAAGTGGGAGTTGGGCTGCCTCTGAGGCTGGTTCTTGTGTCCTTGACCCAAGGAGCATAGCTACTGCTTTTCACCCTTCCCTTTTCTCTCCTTCCTTGGAGAGGGAGTCGTGAGCCTCAGGTCTGGGTCCTGGGCAGCCTTTAATAACTGTGTAACTATGGAGAGCCCTCAACAATCTGTTTTCATTTTCTTCATTTGTAAAATGGAGATAAAAGTATTAAATATTCCCTTCAGGGTTCTTAGAGAATCAAACAAGCCAACCAATATGCCAGCTTTGTTAACTTTAAAGGGCTGTGCAAACACAAGGCATTGCCACGCAGCAGCAGCACGATCATTATTTTGTGGCCTTGGCCACACACAAGAGCACAAGATTCAAAGAGATCAGTGACCCTAAGGACTCAGGCTAGCTACAGAGTAGGCTACTTCAGGCTTAGGAAACACATGTCATCGACATACCTGGGTCTAGTTTCTCTCAGTCTCTCTTTCCTAGATTCATTTCCTAGGAGTTCATTGTCCTTCTCCTCTGGCTTTCTAAGCAGTTATCTGCCTCCTTCTTTCAGTCTGAAATGAATTCACACTTCTGGGTATGTGTTAGTTTTTTGTTATTGCATAATGAATTAGCAGGAACTTAATGGCTTAAAGCAACACAGATTTACTGCCTTGCAGTTTCTGTGACTTCTTTGCTCAGGGTCTCACACAGCTGAAGTCAAGGAATTCTTATCTGTAGGCTTGATTCTAGGGGAATATCTACTTCTAAGTTGGCAGAATTCAGTTCCTTGAAGTTGTAGAACTGAGGCCCCTTCTCTCTTGCAGGCTGTCAACCTGCGGGTCTCTCCTTCTTCCTAGGGGCTGCCTACCACTCCCAGCTGCATGGCCCTCTCCACAACATGCTAGTTTGCGCCATCAAAGCCAGAAAGAGAAACATCTCTCCCACTTTGAATCTCCATGACTTCAGCAAGGGCTGAGTCCCTTCTGTGGGCTCACCTAATTAGGTCAGGCCCACCCAGGATACTCTCCCTTATGATTAACTTAAAGTCAATTGATGAGGGACTTTCATTAATAACATCTGCAAAACTTCCTCTGCCCTGCAATGTCATGTAATCACAGAAGTGGTACCCCATCACACCCATCATATTGACAAGTCCCACCTCCTCCCCTTCTGATATCTTGTACTCTTATGTGTGTGCTCAAGGCCACAAAATAACACAATAAAGATGATAGTGATACTGCTGCTGCTGCATGGTAAATCCTCAGGTTTGCACAGTCCTTTAGAGTGAGTAAAGCTGGGATGATTGCTGGCTTGTTTGAGAGCCCTGGGGGGAATATGTAATACTTTTATCTCCATTTTAGGATATTTCCATTGTCTAGTACTCCATAAGGAGTTAACTCCCCTGCACTTCCAGGTTGTGTCATTGGCCCCTTAAGGGTCTGCTCTTGAAGCCAGATCTCATGCCACAAGGTGGTGTGGGGGCTTATGCCAGACCCCACATGGAATCCACATGGCTGCATGGAAATGTTCTGCTGAGGTGACAACCGAGGTGGAGCAAACAGCTGGTGGTCTGAGGGGCGGGTGAGGCCATGAGATCATGATGTGTTTGGTAGAGTGGTGCAAAGTAGTCTCAGAGATGCACAGGCATTGCATATTGAGGAGTGACAGAAAGCTACTGTGATAAGCCAAGTGAGAGGAAAGCATGACTCCAAGGCAGAAACCATGAGAATAAAGAGGAGGGGAAACAGTCAAGAGGTATACATTTTATTTCAGTTATTTACTTTACAAATAGTTTCTTCTTATTATAAAAGCAATAGATTTAAATTTAAAAAATGGGAACAGTGCAAAAGTGTGTATAATAAAAAGGACGTCTTTTTTATGTCCTAGATTCCCAGTTACAGCTCTAAGAGAAACCTTTCAAAAAATTTCTGACTTATACATCGACAGCATATAGAAGATAAATAGATGTGCTTATGTGTGTGTTTGTGTGTATGTGTCCTTTTCAGGGATACAAATAGGATCTCACTATGCATTAGGTTTTGCAACTCAGCATTTCACATATGGGTAAGCTATAGGTAAATATTTAAGTTATATATAGTCTTTGGCTCTTATAAACAATGCTATAACAAAATTCTTATATCTAAATTTTTGTGTGTAAGTACAAGTATCTGTGCAGAATAAATTTCTAGATGTCAAATTGCTGGATCAAAGAGTGGATAGTGTAGAGTCCTGATAAGATAAGTAAAGAAGAACAAGGAAGGGGCCCCAGGTAGGGGAGGGCCTAGGTAGGGGAGAAAAATGAGCAATTGTTCTGAGAGATGGCCAATCACAAATGATTTGAGGGTACAATGACTTCCTTCTGCAGGTACCCCCTCCAGCATGACCCTATAAAACTTCCCTGCAGCCCCAGGCTCTTTGCAGACAGCCCTTCTCTGCTGTGCTGCCCATTGCACCCTTGAAACATATTTTCATACTTTCTGTAATATGCCTTTCTTCACCTACAACTGTCTTGGTAAATTTTACCACCCATGACACCATCCCCAACTAGATGCACCCAGGACAGCATTAAAATTTCTATAGATATTTCCAAATTGTCTTTCAAGAATTTGTCTAATTTGCACCTCCCTCCCCAACAGCCCTAACAGTGTTTGGCTGTGTTTGTTTGCCTACAGCCTCACCAGCACTGGCTATTATCAAACATCTTTGTCTCTACCAAACTCCTGGGAAAAAATGAAATTAAAGTGTTTTCCTTTGCATTTCCTTAATTATCCATAAGATTGAGCATGTTAGACATCCAAGGAGGTTTTAAATGATCAATGGTCTTGGTCTGGAGCATCCCAACTATACAGGAGACCCCACTTCAGGGAACCCAGAGTC
This sequence comes from Pan paniscus, assembly GCF_029289425.2. Taxonomy (NCBI): domain Eukaryota; kingdom Metazoa; phylum Chordata; class Mammalia; order Primates; family Hominidae; genus Pan; species Pan paniscus. The sequence continues at coordinate 54,942,290 of NC_073254.2, read as the reverse complement.
ATTCCTAGCAAGATGAGATGGCGTAGAGAGACAGTCCAGCACAAAAACCACACAGGGACTGGAGGGTTCACCTGAAGCAGGGAGAGACAGGGAGAGGCTAGCAGGTGTTTTGAATCTGATGAGACAGTGGACAGGGCCTGGATGTTTATGGGAACATTTTGCTTTGAGCTTTAGCACATCTGAAAGAACCTTGAAATTAGTTTGTTGTAGAGAGTCGTCAGTATCAGTGACTTACTGATCCTTGGGCACAAAACATGCCCTCAGCAAATTAAAAACCCTGTGAGTGATGTGAGTAAAACTCAAAATACTCCTGCATATCACCCAGTCCTGATCACGCTTCCCTCTAGGCTAATGTCTTTGGAGGAAAAGAGTGTCTTTTTAACTCAGAGGAAAGAAAATCTGGATATCAAAGTCAACTCAAAGAGAGGTATGTGTGTTTGCAAAGTCAACTCAAAGGGAGGTGTGTGTGTGTGTGCGTGTGTGTGTGTGTGTGTTTGGCTTGGGGGAGTAACAATGGTGTTGACCCTATTGAGGAGTGGTGGGTGGTGGTGGGCCTGGCATTGCTAAGGGTGGTTGCAGTGGGTGTTGTGGGGTGATCCTTGTTACATGGATGCTTAGGATCCTTAAAGCTAGAGAGAGATGAGATGTCATTCATCTATCCCCCACATTGTGCCATGTCAATGCACAATGAGAATATCAAAGCCAGCCAATTAGTTTCTCCTTTGCCCTCAACCCTATTGCCACATCTTCACTCTCCAATACTTCTCTTCCTTTTTCCTTCCAACCGTATTGACATAATCAATGACATTTCTAGAGTGACAGTTCCCTGCAGGGTACACAACAGGAAAAGACTTTATGTTTCTTCTTGGAGAGAGCTGGAGTCTCTACCTGTAATAGTGATCAGGACCCTTCTGTAGCCTGAAGCAGGGTGCCATAGAACATTCCCATTGAGGAAGAGTCACCTATTTTGTCAATGCAGTTTGCCATGGGGCTCATCTCTTACACCTAGCAATGAGTCACTCTTATTTTACATAAGTTGCCCGAGGCTACAACCAAATCTCTTGCCCTAGGGGGCTAGTGTGATATGCTGGAATTTCTCTTTCTAAAGTTCCTTGTGTATATTCTCTTCCTCTCCCTCTCCCCTTCCCCTATTCCTCTTTCTCACCCTCTGCTTCCTTCTCTCTCTCTCTTTGTGTGACCTCCTCTCTGTGTGCTAAGGAAGTATTGGGGGAGAAGGATAATTCCATAATGTTCATACGGTTGGCTTCAAAGGAACCTCCCTTATGTCCTCAGTCATTTCTATGCTACTTGTGGTCTGTGTGGCTCTTTTCAGAGACCTGTCACCCATCACTAAGTTTTTCTGGACTTGGTGAAACAATTAGGTGGGTCAAATCCCTCAGTTGTTCTGGCTTCCAGGGTGGAGAATTTAGGGAGGATCACACGGCCACAAGCTGAAATGTACTTCTCTTTCCTTCATGTCAGGATGCTCTGAAGTAATAATCCAGCAGTGCTCAGGACTCACTAATGCAGGGAGTGACATTCTAACCCTGACTGGAGACACCACTGGCTATCATGACTTTGCTAACTGATGTGGCTAATTCTAAATTGTTGTTGGTTTGGGATGTCAGCAATATCACAGGAGCAGTCCTATGGCATGGTTGACCCAAGATTTGGTTGGCCTTGGGCTTTTGATATTGACCAGCCATGACTCTGTCCTTGAGGCCAGGTGATGCCATGGACATGAGGCAGGGTGACCTAGAGAAACTCTGACATGCATTGTCACATGACACAACAATTCTGATCTACACTTTGCCCTTGATTCTTGGAAGACCTTCACTGGGTGGTAAGATTGGACACTTCGGACATCCTCCTAGAGTCTTCTACTAGTGCCCCTGGCCTTTTCCCTGTGCCTTTGTTTCTCCTTGTGTAGGAGGGAAGATAATGGTGATATCTACAGTGACCTGAGGTATCCATAAAGTCATCTTAGTTAGGAGAGATACCCTTGGAAGTAAAAAGATGAAGGAGTGATGATGATTCCTAGAAATTGTCCAGCAGCAGCCTGTGCATTTCTTTCTTAATCCTAATCTGGAAAGGTGTCATATGTGTCTTCTCATTATTTCTGGGTAGCCAGATTGTCCAGGCCCAAGGGAACATCCAAACAAGGCATTTGTTTTGTACTTTGGGTCTCCTAGAAGGGGCACCTTGCCTCCCCTGATCACATAGAGCTACACATGTGACTAGGGAGTGGCAGAGAGTTGGCATGTTTCTAACAGGGTAAGGCTAACACAAGGCTGCTGCCTGGCACTACAGCTCCTTCTCGTAATTGTCAGGAGACCAGGATCCACACGGCACCACCGAATTCTAGTAATGAAATGTCTGCTCTCCCCAACACAGGCCGCGTGGCCAGACTAGAGAGGTGCTCATTAAGTCTGAGGGTTGATAATTCAATCACCATGGGGCCAGATGTAAGCAGAAGATGCTGCTTCCCCCAGGGGAAGAGCTTGTCTTGTCCCTTCCCCTGTTTATCTCTTGCCCCACCCTCTTGAGCTGCAGCTGCTTTAGGGTCTCTCCAGATGAGGCATGTAACCCAGGTCTCAGGAATTAGAACTTGTGCAGGAAGAACCACATCTAGAAACCTCCAGCCTCTCTTCATGGAGTAGATTCAGACAGACAAGTAATGGTCCAAGATTCAGTGAGGCCCCACTTCTTGCCAGCTTGTGGAATAGGAATTGAACTTTGGGAGAAGTCACCTCTACCACATAAATTCTAATGAAAGCTGTGGGCACTCTTTACAGAAAAATGCATGATCACAAAAAATGTGGCATACGATTTCAATCAGTTCACAGACCGCAGAAATCCCCCCATGGATTAAGGAGTAAAACAAACAAAACCTCCTCTCCTAGATTATATCACACATGTCTAGTTCCCTTAGTGCACTTCTCTTTAGTTTGAGGAAACAATGATATCAAAGCTAATAGTGATATCCATGGAGATGCATTTATGCTGTCTTTGAGGTGGGTGGCACCTATAGCCCACATCTGTGCATGTCTAAATATTGTCCCTCCTTCAGGTCTCATGACAAAGCTTCTGAAATTCTTCCCTGATCTTCCTTCCTCCTCTGTCTGAGCATTCAAAGAACTTTGTACTCCTAGAGATAATACTCATTTGCTTCTTACATTATATATTTATACATCTTATGTCCTCTCTAAAGGAGATCTATTCCCTGGAGGTGGAGGCCAGTGAAAATTTGTTTCATAGTTGGCTTCCCTCAGCACCTATTACAGCAACTGTGTATGTAGTAAGTTCTCAGTAAATGTTCTGTCAGCAAATAGATGGAGAATAAATGAGTGTCCTCACTTGGTGTTGCCCGTGTATAACCAGTCTGCCCATGACGGGATGAAGCTGGACACTGGAGAAACACTGCACACTTTGCCCTCCTTGCAGGCTTCCAGCACGGTTGCATCCCCCATGCACACCCACCCAGGGACAAGGAAAAGGCTGCCCCTGTGAGGAGGTGCTCCTCCCTCCCTCTCTCCCTTGCAATATGCTCAGGGGCCTTTGACATTTAACTTCAGTGCAATTTGTTTGTTTTCACCCGAGTTGAAAATACCAACAAATGTCACCTGCCTTCACTCCTCTCTCCCAACATGTGACTCTGATGGGCCAGGAGCTGGCAATACTAATGAGAATCTTAAGTCTCCAAGAATTGGCAGGGAGATGCAGAGCTCTGGGTAGGTAAGATGTGGATATGCAGGTGGTTCTAGCATGAGAAAGGTGAGCTCCGAGGTAGGGAAGGTGAGGCAAGGATGCAAAGTCAGTGGTGGGGTAAGGAGGCCGGTGAGAACAGTTCTCTCAGCACCATCGAAAGGAAAGATGACTTGATAGTCCTGTGTCTCTCTCTGTTTCAAAAGACTTTTCTACATTGTCCTGAAGTTTTTCTAGTTCCCTGCGTCTGTGTCAGCTCCTTCTGCCTACTGTATCCATTTCTCAGGGAGGGGGCTGGGATGCCACCTTATATTTTTTGGAAATTCATATCAGTTAGAAAAAGATTTCATTGTGAGTGATAAAAAATAAAACCAAAACAATGCAAAGTAGCCCAAATGAGATAGAATTTTTTTTTCTCTATCATGTAACAAATACAGAGATAAGGTCTATATTTGGGTGAATAGCATTGTACCAATGTCAATTGTGCTATGGCTAGGTAATATGTTACCAGTGGGGAAAATGGGGTGAAGAGTATATAGAAACTCTTTATACTATTTTTTACAAGTTCGTATGAGTCTTAAACTATTTAAAACAGAAAGTTGTAATGAAAAAAGAGACAAACTGTGGGAAGTTCAGGGCTATATGGTGGTGCCATGATCACCAGATACCCAGGTTCCTTCCATCTTATTGTTTTGCATTCTCAAACCTGGCCACCACCTTATGGTCCAAGATGACTGCTCAAGCTCTACCCACCCCATCTACATTCCAATCAGTAGAAAGCAGGAAGGAGCAAAGACAGGCATGACCTTTCTCTAAGGATACTTGTGGGTCATCACATAGTAGACATTTACTCACAACCCTTTGGTTAGAACTAAGTCACATGGCTGCAACTGAGTACAAGGGAGGCTGGGAAATACAGTCTTTATTTGGGGGTGGCGTTTTGGCCAAATAACACTTGGGACTTCTTTTCTCTTTTTAAAATTTGTATATTTTGTTGTAAATTTACAATTTGTATATATTTATGGGGTACAAAGGAATGTTTTGATTTATAAACACATTGTGGAATAATTATGTCAAGTTAGTTAACATATCCATCACCTCAAATACTTAACACTTTTGTGGTGAGAACATTTGAAGTGCGCTCTCTTAGCAATTTTGAAATGTACAATACTCTATTATTAACTATATTCACCATGTGCAATTGGGGATTCTTACTAGGGAAGAACAGGAAAATGGGTATTAGGGAACAACCAAGAGGCTGTGATAGTCACCCCACAGAGGAAGAGCACAATGCTGCGTGTCAAGGAAGAGTTGGTTGCTTTGGTTATACTTCTGAGCCCCTAGCCTGACTTCCCTATTACCCCTCCCAACTAAAGAAGGAAACTGTGCTTGCTTCCTTCCTTTGGCAAAACAGGACCAGGACCCCTTTCCCAGCCCACAGAGCCTCCAGCCAGCCTCCTCCATTCAATCTCCAGCTCTGCAAGGGAATTGAAGCCGGAAGTGTTCAGCTTCCTTGGTTCTGCCTTCTGCCAAAGGACAGGAAACATGTATATGGTGTGAATTAAGAGAAACAATTAGACTCTCCCAGCCTTGTAATCTCTCCAGACACCAACACCACAAGTCAGGAGATAGTACCTAAAAATTCATTAGCGATTCAGTCCTTTGGTAAAGGCAGTGTAGAATTCTCATTTAAGATAATCAGCCATTAATATTTTAACCATCTATGTATTTGATCTTTTTGAGTATTGCAGCAAGATAAGAATCCAAAAGATTAGGGCTGACGGAGGATGCAAAGATTTCATTTTTTTCATTTTTATCTTTTATTGTAAATTTACAATTTGTATATATTCATGGGGTATCATTATTACTTTGGCAGAAGTGAGTCTCTTTTGGCCTCAGGCTCGCCCTGATCTCCTGATTCTCAAAATAATTATTTTTTCACCCTATCTGAGGCTGCCAGAGGTGGGGTCTGGAGGGGAGCACGTGCTTGGTGGGTGCACCAAACCCAGGGGGTTGCAGGAGAAGCACAAAACTCACTACCTCAGCCAAGCACTTGGCTCTGCTTCTCCTCTTCATAGTGGGAAGGTGTGAGCTGCTTCCCCAACTCAGCAAGCCCGCAAATCCCAAGGCCAAGTGATGGGTGTGGGTGGAGGAAGGATTCACGGGTGTGAAGGACACTGCTCAGGAGGACCCACGCTCCCGGTCTCTCACAGGCTATTGCCCTAACACTAGGAGCACTCGTGGCTTTTGACACCTAAAGGCTGGGCCTCCCTCCCTGAAACTCCAGGGCATGCTCCCCATTCTTTCTTGGTTAATTATCAGTTAATATCAGTGCTTGATTATAAAGTGATTACTGTTTGGATAGAGCCTTGTGTACATTTTGTTGGTTGATTCTAATGGAGGAGAACAGAGGTCAGTCCTAGGGTCCCTAGACTCTGGCAATATCTACAGAGCTCTTTGAGAGCCCAGATGGATGAGGGGCCACCTACTAGGTGGACCACCTACTAGGTAGGCCACCCAGAGTACATCATCTAAACACCTTGATGGGCCTCACCTTATCTGTAAATAGAAATAACTACCACACCCACTTCATAGGGTGGGTGGGAAGATGAAATGTGTTAAAGCAGAAAATGCTTACCATAGAATCAGCACTCAAGTGTTCACCATTTGATGATGATGATGATGATGATGATGATGATGATATCATCTGCGTTTGAAGTAATGAAGAGTGAGAATTATTTGAGCTAAAGTCAAGTCTTTCACCTTCTGAGAAGTTCACAGAAAAATAAAGGTTTGGAAACAAACTTGTTAAAGATTCTAAACTCAGGTCCCCATTTAGTTCAGGTGGAAGAAGACATCACGGGATGGTGACAGCTCTGCCTCTAGTGATGTTAAAGGTAGACAAATTTGGGGAAAGAAGTGAGCCTGAGAGTGAGGCAGAATTCTGAGTTTGAGGTTAATGTCATAACATCACCACAACTTTAAAGGTAATTAATGTCCTCATTTACACAAGAAAACTGAGGCATACGGTGGGGACATGCTTTGCTGGAGGTTAATGAGAAGGTTGGTAGGGTCTTTTGCTTTGAATAGAGAAAGTAGAAATACCGTGTTCTTGGAAAACTAATAGGATAATGAGGGAATGTGTGGCCTTGTTATAAGGAAGCCCCAGTCTGAGGGGAGACACAGCCCTGACTCAGGGACCCCAGTCTGGGGGAGACACAGCCCTGACTCAGGGAGCCCAGTCTGAGGGAGGCACAGCCCCATCCTCAGGGAGCCCCAGTCTGATGTGAGACGCAGCCCCAATCCCAGGGAGCTCCAGTCTGAGGGGAGACGCAGCCTCGTCCTCAGGGAACCCCAGTCTGAGGGAGACACAGCTCCACCCTCAGGAAGCCCCAGTCTGAGGGAGACACAGCCCCATCCTCAGGGAGCCCCAGTCTGAGGGGGGACACAGCTCCCACTTCTCTGGGAGGTCTAGTTTGAAGGAGAAACAGGGCAGATTTTGCTTTTATCATTTACTCCCTGCCTGCACCTCTCTGTCTCCTACTGGAAGAAGATAATTGTGTGTCTTCCTCTGTGCAGACTGTCTTGCCTTTAATAGATTGCAGCCTCCCAGAGGACAGAAAGAAAATTATTTACTCAGACTCTGTATGGAGCTCAGCACAGCAGGTGTTCAATGTATACATATCGCCGCTAATGATGTAGCACAATAAATACACTTAGCCCTAGTGACAGAAGCCTGATGAACACAGCACACAGCAGCTGTACCAGCAAGGCCATTGGCAGTGAGGAAGCTGCTGGGGAGAGAATTACTAAAAAGCCTGTAATGATCAGACACGAGGAATGTAGGGGCAGCAGGGAAGGGGGAGATCCTTTCTCCTCTGTAGCCCCCATAACAGGTGAGCAGGGCTGCATTATGGCCTTCGTGGGCCCTAGCCACTTTTGCCTTGGAATGCTTCTTCCTTCATTAAAATTAAAAATTAAAAAATCTCTCCACTGCTGGTTGCCTTTCTCCTGGGCAAGGAGGCCTCCTACACCCAGACTACACCCCAGCCTTGGATTCAGGAGTGGCCAGGCTGGAGGAAGATTTGATTATTGCTCCCTAGTCATGGCTCTATTCCTGCCCATCTAACCCACAACAGCAGAATTTCCTAAACTAATGGTGAGGTCCCCAGGAGGTGCTGAGTTCTATTAATATGTTTTACATTTCAGCTTTTTATTTTGGTGGCAATCTAAAATTCATTCTTTACCAAAGCTTCTCCTTGAGAACAGCCAGTCACAACTTAAAGAGAGTGCACTTAATAAGAACTGTAATGGGAAACACTGTTTTGAGATTTTATTTTGTGCCTGGCCCTGGTTAAGTGTTTTACAGGATTGACTCAATTAATCCTCACAACTTTATAAGATTATTCGATTATACAGGTGAGGAAACTGAGGTATTGAGAGGTCAAGCAACTTGCCCAAGACCACAGGGCCAGAAAGAGGCAGGCCAGGATTGAAGCTGAGGGGACTCCTTAGTCCTACAAAGTGGCTGGACCCCAGAGGCCATGTGCCTACCACTAGCCACCTTGCCAGTAAGTCAATCTTCTTAAGCCAGCACTTCTCAAGCCGGGGTCTCTTGAAGATGCTTCCTTTAAAAGGTTTCTGTAATTGTCCACAATACCTTGAATCTTTGTTCTTCCTTCTAGAATGTCTCATTAAGACAACTGGCCCAAGCTGCTGAAATCCTACCACCTATCATTCAAGGCCACAATCAGCACCACCTCCTCCAAGAAGCGTTCCCTTGCCCTAGTTGGTGGGGGAGTCTTCCATAGAATTCCCATAACACTTTACCACTTCCTTTTCTGTCTGCCTTGAGAATGATGTCATCTGGGAGGGGGTAGGGCATACCTGGACTGGGATTCCAACTCAGCCTTTTGTCATAAGTTATTGAACAAGGTGTGGAAGCTTCCTCAGCTTCAATTTCTCCATTTATAAAATGGGCAGATGGTACTGCATTATTGAATGGCTTAAATGAAATAACGTGTAAAACACCAGACACCCTGTAGATACTTCCCTCTTCCCTTGGATTGCACCTATCCAGGTATATGTTTGTAAGCTCCTCCTGAGAAGAGGGAAGATGTCCCATCCAGCTCTTTCACCACCCCATGTCTGCATGCCCATGTGGGGCTGGTGCTTGACAGAAGCCTAACTGAATGGTTGAATCATTGCTGCTGAGTAAAGCAGGTCCCTGGGGGGGTAAGGTGGAGGGGGTGCAGGAAGGAGGGGGGGCTTGACTGCAATGTTCCAGCTCTTGACTGCAAACAAAGTCACCAGGGAGGAGACTGGAGGTAATAAAAAAAAATCATGAAGAAGACAGAGGCAGGAGGAAATGGAGAAGCAAAAAATTGCAAAGCAGGAAAAAAGAAGCTCTATTTGGACTTGAGGACTGAGAGGGAGACTGTGCGGGGTGGACAGAACTGCTAGGGTTTTCTGAGTCTTCACTGCTCCTTGCCCATATTTAATCAAACCAGGGCTGGAAATCAACTTGAATTGATGACCCCCACCCAGCTTAATTGCCCAGATGAGTAGTCTGAGGCACAAAGAGAAGTGGCTTGTTGAGGTTCAAGGCAGGGTCAGTGCAGGGACCCAGCTTTTAGAACTCCTATGCATGCTCTTCCTGCTGTATCCGGTTGTAAGTGAGAGTCAGGATACTCCCATTCCCACCCGAAGAAAGACAATATTAGGAATGCAGAGAGCAAATCCCAGGGTAATGGAGCCTGGTGTTTGCAATAAAAATTTAAATGTGCTGTCCTGGTGGCAACAGCGGCTTTTATCTGATCAGCCTGTCAGCTCTTTAGAAGGCTGGGTTCTATAAATGGCAAAACCAAATTGAATTCATATTTACTGCTCTTGAGACTGTGGGTTTGTTGTTTCCAATGGATTAATTTCTCTCGTCTGTCTCTGTCTCTTTCTTCTTTCTCCTTTTCCCCCTTCTTTCCCTTCTTCATTTTCCTATACTTCCAAGTGCCTTAATTATCCAATAACTCATTGAGAAAGCTGAAAAGAGAGAAGGACTACCTGTCTGTGCTATTTTTCATTTATTTGCTCCTCCAAATAAACTCTCCACCTTTAACTGCCCTGCTCTGTGCCTGGGTAGGCTGACCTGTGCGGGCAACTACATGCGAGTTTCCTTACCCCTTGGCCTCTAGTTAGGTTTGGCCACTGGGGGGCATCAGCAAGTGGTGAGAGGGTGGTGAAAGAGACAGGCTAATTCCCTTGGCCAGCTCCCTCCCAGCCCTAGGTTGTCAGTGGGTTGTATCTGTGTACTTAGGGCTACATCCTCCTGTTGGACAACTCTTCTCCCATGGCTATGCCCTGACTGGGTTCTAGAAACTGCCCTCTACCTTTGTCCGTTTAGGCTAGGGGTGGAAGGCTGAGTAGCTCCCCTCTGTTGCCACCCACTGGGTGCTACACCACCTCTTCTTTGTTCCCCCACCCTGCCCACATCTCTCTAAATGGTCCCTTTATCAAACATCCTTCAGCTGCTGCTTGGATTCCCTCATCTGTTTCCTCTCAAGCCCCTGACTGATAATGTGTCTCCACCCCTTCTCCCCAGAACTGCAGGGACAGAGGACAGCAATAAAGAAAGGTGCAGGCAGGGAGACTCTGCTCCATTTGCCTTTTGCAAAGTGGGAGGAAGGATCCGGGGCCTGGATTACACCTGGTCTTGGGGGAAGCATTTGTAGTATGTGCATGGGGATAAGATGGCATATAGGCCTAGCCACTCTTTGCCCTCAAAGGCCGTGGAAGTCCTGATCCGTATCTCATCCTGACCCTTTTGTGGCTGCTTGGTAAATACTTCAGAGCTGGCTAATGCATGTGAGTTAGGGCAGCCTATTGTGGGAATCCCCCAGATGGGCCTTTTCCCTATTGCGGCTGTTTTCTATGAATTATGTTTACTGAAATAATTTGTGGGGGCTCAAAAACAGTAAAGGTAGTCAGAGCTGAAAAGTCCTCTTGTTTCTGTGTATCTTGGTTTCCTATAAGTCCAGGTTGGCCAACAGGTGAGGATTCTGTCCCAAAGCCAAGGATAGACCAAACCTTGCCGGTACCACGTGGGATCCCTTTGTCTATAACCTGTTCTCCACTGCAGCAGCCCCGCCTGGCCACCCACAAACAGGCAAATGAAACACAAACGCCCTTCAGGAAGGAAATTTGATTTTCTAAATTATTTTTGTTTTAATAATAAGAGGGGTTATTAGAATCCTAAGATTAAATATGCTATGGGTGATGTTACACCACACACATAATAACAGGGCAGGGTGATAACTGCAGGCCTGTGTAATGAGACTCTCCTCAGAGCAGCCTGAGGACATGATGCTCAAGAGACGCAGCGTGGCCAGCCCCTGCTGAGGCCCAGCTCCGCACAACCAGGAGGGGTGTTCAGGGAGACCAGGCCCTCAGCAGGGCCCCATGCAGTGAGGAGAGGTGGCTGTGAGGAAACATGAGGACATTGCTCATGTCAGCCTCAGACCCAGGAGGCAGAAATTTGGGCTTATCCTTGGTATACAGAAAGAAGATACAGCTCTGTCTGATGGAGCCCCAGTCTGAGAGGAAACAGAGTCCCATCCTCAGGGAGCCCTAGTCTGAGAGGAGACCCAGCCCTGTCCTCAGAGAGCCCTAGTCTGAGGGGAGACGCGGCCCCATCCTCAGGGAGCCCCAGCTCCACCCTCAGAGGGTCCCAGTCTGAGGGGAGACTCAGCCCTGTCCTCAGGGAGCCCCAGTTGGCTGAAGGAAATACAACCCCTACCTGCAGTAACTTTCAGGTCTTGTGTCAGCCCATAATTATGGAGTCTAGCCACAGTGACCTTTAATGCTACCTAGCCTCCTAGCCTTTGCCTACCCTCTATCCTGTGTAGGTTGAAAAAGAAAAGCCTATTTTAATTTTTGCCTGGGCCAACCATAATGAGGAGAGTAAATCATAGAGTGAACATTCTCCAGCCAAATGGAAATGAGTTTAGGATTATCTGCCACTTTGCGTTATTCACCCCACTGCTCCCTTCATTAGCCCCTTCCTAGAGAGGACCCTGCACTGAAGTTGCTCCTGGATGGGTACTAGGGAAAGGGTGAGGCCTTTGGAGGGTAGAGGGTGCTGGTGTGTTAGTGAACTGGGGTGCTCTGTGATTCACAGCAGGAGGGAGTAAGGGGTTGAGATAGCAAGGCCTAGGGCCTGGCACTTGGATCTGCTGGGGAAGTCCTTGGGTGAGTGAGAAAGGCCCGGCAATGCCCTGGTGACTGGAAATGCATCCCTGGGCATTCTCCACCTTCACCCTCTGGGTGAGAAGGTTCCATCCAGGAACTCTGGTCTCCCTCCAGGTTCCTAGGGTTGGAGCCTTGCTTGAGAATTAAAGATGCTTGAAACATGGGCAGTGTTGGGGGTCAGGGGCAGTTTGGACAAAGAATCTTCAAAGTCATGACTGATTCAAAGCAAAAATCTCATTGTGTGACACGAGGGCCCCCACGTACTCACACCTGTAGGCTGGAGTGGAGGCTGATAGGCAGGGAGAGGAGGAGCAGCCCAAGGTCTAAACTGACGCTGAGAGCTGCCAGCCTGTGGGTTGTCTGTGTCCCCAAAGCAGGGACAGATCACAGGCAACCATGAAGATTAATGCATTCCAAGCTGACAACAAAGCAGGAAAATAGCATTTGTTTCCATCAAAGCTGAACAAACAAGCTGTGCTCCCTCTCTCTTCCTCAGGCGGACTCACTCACATCCAGGCCCCCACTGGTGAAACCCAGCCCTCCTTTACCCACACAGCCCTCCATCAAGAGACACACCCGTTCACTCACCTCCATTCATGTGAGGCCCCCTCACTCACACGCCCTCAGGAGCGCTGTCACACACGCCCACTGTTGCACAGATCTTCCTCACACACACACCTCTCCATTCACATTCTAGCCTCCGCGTTCACACCCCTCACCCAATCCATGCATGGGCCTCCCTCCATTCATGCGCAGACACTCATTCACACATTGGCTCACATGTGTCTCAAGACAACAGACGGCGAGTGCCGCACAGCCCAGGTCGTGAATACCCTGGGTAGAAGATGTTTTCCATTAAACTATTACTACCAGTCATTGGCACGTGAACTGAGGTCTCCTTCCTCTGAAAGTTGCTGGTGTTGTTAGTTATTGACAAGAACATGCATGATTTTTAGATCATTTTTTATTTCCCTGCATCTCACGTTTCTACAGCGGCCCAGTCTCAGTTAGTTGGTCCCTTATATAATGACAGTTATAATTAAGAAGTTTGCTTTGAGCTGGATTCCCCAGAAATGGAACAGTGATTTGAAATAAGGATTTGAGTGTAAGTAGTTTATTTGGGTAATGATTGCAGGAAATGAGGGAAGAGAAGTGGGGAAATGAGATGGGCAAAGGAAGGAGGCCCATATACATTGCATTAAGGAGCAGGTGACTGGGCAGGGCAACTGAGGCTCAGCCCTCCTAGGGGCCTCTAGAAGACTATGTAAAATGTGCCTTGGAGTTATCCCACCCAGGAGGTGAGGATGTTGAGGTATTTATCCTCTATCTCCCTCACTAGCATTGGTTGGGGACTGTTCTCTGGAAGCAATAATTCCTTAGCACACCCAGCCTGCCCCAGAGGTGCAAGCATGCACTTGCATTGAGTCAGAGGCCACAGGGTGTCAGAGGGGCCAAGGGCTACTGTGTCTGTTCATGCTGGAGCATCCATTAATTAATTCATTCATTTATTCATTCATTCACTCATTCTCTCCTCAAACATATCCCAGGTGCCTACTCAGTGCCAGGTCCTGGATTTGCTACCATCGACTCAGAGCTGAGCAATATACAATCCCTGCCAAGAAGGGGTTCCCAGGTGCACAAGGGTAGAAGGCAGGCAAACACATAATTATGTTGCAACACAATAAAAGCTATCACGGACGTGCTAACACGGAGGCATAATGCTGTCATTGCGAACAGAGAGGAAGTGGTTCTGAGCTTAATAACTTACTTATGATAACAATTGCTTATCTTGCACAATAGAAGTTTAAAAAGAGCCTAATGGGCTCATTCTGCCCTTTTGATGTTTTAGACATTATTTTGCCTTTTTTTTTTTTTCTTGTTGTCTGTGTTACCAAAGACTGCTGTTTTTATCGGGTTTATGAAGAAGTTTGGAGATTCAGGATGTGGCTCATGTCCCCAAGGTTTTGTTTGGGGAAAGAACAGGGAATGTTCTTGCCCATCTTGTGTGGGTGTCTTTCTGCAGCCACTAAGCTAGAACCTTCTGAGAGCAGGAGGCTCACTCAGGGATTCTCTGTCTCTCCTTCTCTCTTTTCCCCCTACCTTCAAATTAGAAACTGTGACTCCAAAGTCGAACTAAGAGGTCCCTGAAGTCAAAGGCTATGCCTCCCCTGTCAGACAGGGATCTCTCTGGAGCAGGGGCCCTCTCCTACCCCAACACACACTCATTGAGCCTGCTTCTGCTGCCTCTTCTCAAGATTCTAGAAGAATCTCTATACAGGGTGGCTTTGGAAAGGAGGTTTTGGAAATCAACTCACTGATGCTACCTCTTAGATGAAACCTCAGAATGTCACTTCCTGAGAGTGTGTGGGCACCCTGCAGGGAGGTGGATGTGCTGGAGACAGCAGGGCTGGGATAGGGGCTTCACACTGGAGCTGGCACATGGTGCTGGCAGCATTCACCCCCAGCAACTCCCAAATCAGAAAAGCAGCATGTTTCTGGGCTTGTATGCCCCCATCCAAGTGGAACTCAAGTTTCCTTTCCCCACCCTTTCTCCAGAGCTGGTCCCTCCAGGGCTCACCTTGAGTGGTGTGATTTACGGGGAGCAGTGGGGCTCTGGGAGGGGAAGTCTGGAAAGAAGGTGCAGGCAGCTGCCTCTCCCTGGCAGATCCCAACCCCTCCCACTCTTATTAATTCACACTTTCCAGGCCTGGAGCACCCTGCAGGGGCCATTTCTTTTTACCTGAAGCGGAGACAGGCATCTTACTTGATTTACAGGCTCTAGGGGCGGGCATCTCCTCGGCTGGTTGCTAAGGTATCTTTTAAATGGAAATCAGGGTAGAGAGATATCACATATATCGTGCCAGCCATCTGCTAACTGTTGCCTCTTCTGTCTGGAACAGCTCGAGGTGGTTCTGATTGGGAGGCAGAGCCCAGGGAGGGGAGTGAGGGGAGGAAGCCCCTGGCTGGGGGGATGCCTGTGGTCAAGCCAAGGAACAAGAACTTTCCTTTTCTGCCGCGATGTGCTGTCCTCATTTTTGTTTTTCCCTTTTGTTTTAAATGTAAAATCACATCTGGAGGCTTTTATTACAAACCAAGGGCCTAGTTCCACAACTTTATATTTATTATTGCCAGTATGTATTTCTGAACACGTGTATGTGTGTGAGAGAGACTCACTATTATCAGGGCCTGACAGGTGGGTCTTTCTGGGCCAGTTAGGCCTCTCTACTTCCGAGAATGCCAGCGTCCCTTCCAGGCCCAACCCCAAGCAGGAAACACAAGTGCCCACATGTAGCCAAACAGCTGGTTCACCGCCAGTTACTAAGCAAACCCATAGTGAAGACAGCCAGTCTCTCTGTATGCCAGGCACATGGAAGCCTCCAGAGGGGCCTCCTTTACTCTGAGCATGGCCTGGAGCCAGAGGATCTCCATTTAAATTGTGGTTCTGTCCAGGGTAGCTAGGGGAGTTTAGACAGGCTCAAACCTCTTTTAATCTCACTTCCTAGTAGCTAAAATGGGGATGACAATATTCAGGGCCGCAAGGTAGGGTGGGGCAAGTTGCTCACGGCACGAGGTTGCTCAGATAAGGGAACCCTACCAGTGGCCAGCAGGAACACCTCTTTCTGCCTGCACAAGGGTACTTTGTGCAATTATGGTGGCACTCACCTTGTGGGGTTGTGAAGACTGCATGAAGGAACCCAGTCAAGGAAGGGAGGAGATACTCTTTCTATCCTGGGTAAATGCCCAAGACTGGACTGCTTCTCTGGAATGGTGTAGGTTCGGTTTGGGGAGTGTTTTACTTCTCCCTGCTCCCCTGTATCTACCTCTCTTTGCCCCCCTGCCTTCCCCCAGTGCAGACTCATAGACATTCTGGGCAGACAAGCTCTCGCTCCTTTGCAGATGGATTCCTCCTATGAAGGCTGATTCTGACATTTGATACCAGCATCCATTTCAGCCTCGCTTCTGCTCCCCACACACCTCTCTCAGCTTTGCCCACAAATAATCGCACTGCCCCTCCTGCCCACTTTCATTTATCTCTTTGATCCTTGTCCGAGCCCTTTTCCCTAATTGCCATGTGGCTATGAGCTTCTGAATATTCTGTTGTGAGCCCAGATGGAGGATATCCTGGTTCCTCTCCACCACCTACACCACCCTAAGATACTTAGAGGCAACTAGGCCTGGCATTCCTCTTTCCAGCATTTGTCCAAATTCTTGCCCAAAAGAGAGCCCTTGCACCCTAGATATACACTAATTACACATATTCATCCAGTCCCCTTGTCTCCCTCCCAACTTGGGATTTAAGCTGCCTTTTGTTTTGCTTTTAGAACAATATATTAAGTGACAGTTCTCAGAATACAATTTTAATTAAGATTCAATAGTCACTTCTCCGTCAGTAATCTTCCATGCTGATTACTTAAAATATATTTACCCAGCTCTATTATGTCACAGATTTGAATTCATTAGACGTTTGTTAATCCTCCACAAACTTTTTTTTTAAAATATGTTTTGTTTAGCATAATTTACAAGGACACAACTGTTTGAAACAATGGGCTCTGTGCCTCTGAGCTCCAGGATATGCATCTGGAAGTGTCTGCACCTTCTTCGCTTGCTGTTGCCATTGCTGTCTCTACCAGAGGGCAGGCGACACAGCCAAGGGTAGAAAGGCACAAAGGATGGTGGAGGCAGTCCATCTATATTGCACAGATGCGGTCCATGTGGGTCAGCCTCCTAAAATGCAGAGCCGGTGGGGGGAGGGTGGAGGGAGGATCTGGAGGGACAGTGGCAGATAGCCAGCACAGGCCATGAATAGCCTTGGCCCTGGGCCCAGGGGCACCTGACAAATATCATTTCCTGGGTGCCAGGACTTGAAAATGTTGGGAAGTGCTGTCTAGCTTTAGAACACTGCTGCATTTACTGATAAGAGCTCATAAGGGAGATGGCCTTTCTCATGGGGCCATAGAACACTACCCCATACACATACACACACACACACTCAACCACCTCTTGAATAATTAGCAAGGGACATCCTTGGATATGGCTGTGGCTGTTCGCGTGCTCTCGTGGGTATAGAGAGTACCACTCAACTGTATTTGAGCCAATGCCGTAGCCAGAAAAACGTCAGCCTTCTTCATTCTGTGACCACAATGAGTCATAGGGAGGTGTAGCTAGAAAACTCAAGACTCAATGCAAGTGGAGAAGATCCTCATTTTGTTCTATGAGGCCCCAGCAAGTAGAGACCAAGAAAGCCAGAACACACTTGAGCACAGAGCAAGTTGGAAAGTTGGCAGGTGGAAAGCTTCCATGTATCAACACCTGTGACCTGGTGGGCCCTGGGTAAGGTGAAGCCGGTCTACCTTAGGTAGGAGCTTGGTGAGAACAGGGACTGGCAGGGTGGGCAGGTGCTCATGGGGAAGCCAGGGCAGAGCTGTGTGAAACTGGGCACTTTGGCCAAGGCTTTTAATGAAGGTGCCCATGATGAAGATGAAAAAAAAAAAAAAACACATATCCTATAGAACAGAGGTCAGCAAACTCTTTCTGTAAAGGACAAGATAGTAAATATTTTAGGCTTTGGTGCCATGTGTTATATGCAACAATGGCTCACCTCTGCCACGGTGGCACAAAGGAAGCCACAGGCAATATGTAAACAAATAAGCATGGCTGTGTTCTAATACAATTTTATTTACAAAAACAGGTGACAGGATATATTTGGTCTGTGAGCTACAGTTCACAGCACTACCCAGTATGGTAGCCAATAGCCACATATGGCTAATGAGCATTTGAAATGTGCTCTGAGGGTAAAATACACACCATATTTTGAAGACTTTGTAAAATAAAAAAGTTAGCCATCTCATTAATAATTATATTGAGGATATATTGAAATAATATTTTGGATATAGCTAGTTATATAAAATATGTTATCAAAGTTAATTTCACCTGTTTCTTTTTACTTTTTTAAAAAATATGGCCACTAGGAAATTTGAAGTCACATTTTTGGCTCACATCATATTTCTACTTCACAGTGATGCTCTCTCCAGAAAAAATACAGAGAAAGCCTCTGGCCCTTGAAGGGTCTCAGGTAGGAGATTTACCCTTAAAGAGGCGCAATAATGGAATTCAAATATGCATAATAAAGTGTGTGAAAGGAATAGATTTTTCAATATATTACGTATCTTTTTTTAAAAAAAATAAGCTATTACAGGAGGCCAAGGCGGGCGGATTATAAGGTCAGGAGATCGAGACCATCTTGGCTAACACAGTGAAACTCCGTCTCTACTAAAAACACAAAAAATTAGCCGGCTGTGGTGGGGGGCACCTGTAGTCCCAGCTACTAGGGAGGCTGAGGCAGGAGAATGGTGTGAACCTGGGAGGCAGAGGTTGCAGTGAGCTGAGATCGCGTCACTGCACTCCAGCCTGGGTGACAGAGCCAGATTCCGTCTCAAAAAAAATAAAAAACAAAAAATAAAATAAGCTAGTTTTTTCTGCATCTGTGCTCCTCAAACTGGGAGTTATAGAGCTCTACTTCCACAAGATATTGGCCAGGCGAGGTGGCTCATGCCTGTAAATCCAACATTTGGGGAGGCTGAAGCAGGAGGATCACTTGAAGCCAGGAGTTCGAGACCAGCCTGGGCAACATAGCAAAATCTGACTCTACAAAAATAAAAATAAAAATAATTAGCCAGGCATGATGGCACGTGCCTGTAGTTACTCAGGAGGCCAAGGTGGGAGAATCACTTGAGCCCAGGAGTTTCAGGCTGTCATGAGTTATGATTGTGCCACTGCTCTCCAGCCTGGGTGACAGAGCAAGAATCTGTCTGTCTCTCTCTCTCTCTCTCTCTCTCTCTCTCTCTCTCTATATATATATATATATATATATATATGTAAAACTGTTGCTCAAGAAAGGGATGTCTTTATAGTAAAAAGAAATAGGAGTAATGCAAAATTAAACATTAATTTAGTGTTTCTCTGCAGCAGAATTTCTCAATTCTTCTAAACTTGCTCATGCGTATAGAGCTATTGTGAGAGAAAGCAAGAGTAGGCAATGCTTCCCCAACTTACTGGCCTTAGAAGCCATTTTTGCAGAACTCTAATTAGTATGTTTAGCAGGCAATTTGAGGGGCTGGGCACAGTGGCTCACACTTGTAATCCCAGCACTTTGGGAGGCCGGGGCAGGTGGATCACCTGAGGTCAGGAGTTTGAGAACAGCCCGGCCAACATGGTGAAACCCCGTCTCTACTAAAGATACAAAAAGTTAGCTGGGTGTGGTGGTGTGTGCCTGTAGTCCCAGCTATTTGGGAGGCTGAGGCAGGAGAATTGCTGGAACCACGGAGGCAGAGGTTGCAGTGAGCCAAGATTGCGCCACTGCACTCCCCTGGGAGACAGAGTGAGACTCTGTCTCAAAAAAAAAAAAAAAAGAAAAAAAAGGCAATTTGAGAAATGCTGGTCTGCATAATGCTACACAATCAGTGTGCTGCATGATTTTCCAAAAGTCCAACTCAACTGGCTATCATTTTGCTCTATCAGTAAAGCCCCAAGAAGCACTGTATCAATAAGGCCACATTTAGTACAACATGGGATAGTGAGGAAACTGTTGACATTTGGAGGCGCAAAGACTTGAGTCAGATTTCTCTTCCTTTCTTTCTTAGATAGCCATTCTTGTAAAAGCACCTACTATGTGCCAGGCAGCGCTTTAGGCTTTGGGCATGCAGTGGTGAATGAAAAGAGGTCCCTTCTACTTGGGGCTTTACTGCTAGAGCAAAAGAACAAATTATAAAGAAGACAAGTAGTTAAAACATAGATAGGGATTAGTTGCAAGGAGAAAATACAGAGCAGAGAAGAGGGCTATGCAGCGGGGCGGGGCAGGGATGATCATGGAAGGGCATCTGGGAAGGCCTCTGGGAGAAGGTAACTTGTGAGTAAAGATCCAAAGGAGGCTCTGAGGCCATGATCAATCCTCGTCTGTGTATAGATAATCCCTTCCTTCTGAAGGGGATTCCTAAAGCCCAAAAGAGCTGATGTATGTGAGGGTCTAGATAGAGGCTAATTGCTTATGAAGGGTTCAGAATTCACTCCTTTGCCTCCCATCACACCTCCTTCTTCACTTCCCACATTCTCAAAGATTCATGAACTATGTGGATTCTCCTTGGTGAAACAGTTCCCCACTGACCTTGGAGTCTCTCAGCACCAACTCGCTTCTTATCTACAACCTCATTCTTAAGGAATGCTGGTTCAATTTAATTTCATGCTAAGCCTAAACCAATTAAGAATGTAAAATTATGTCTCAAAAAACAGCCATAACATCCTTTCAAACTCAATTATTGGATAAGCCAATGATATGGTATCTCATTCATCCATCCATCCATCCATCCATCCATCCATCCATCCAACAGATAGTTATTGAGAAGCTACTGTGTTCCAGGCATTGAGCTAGGTAATTGGGATACAGCAATTAGTAAAACAGGCAAAAGTACCTGCCCTCTTTGGAGCTGATCATACAGGACTGAAACAGGAAACAATAAATAAACATCATAAATAAGTAAACTAAATAGTGTGTTAGAAGGTGATAAAGCTAAGGAAAAGAGAAACAGTAAAACTGCATTAGAGGGATTCATGGAAGAGATTAGGTCTTGCTTGAGCACATGCCATTCTATTCCACTCCCTAAGGCAGTGAGGGTTAATGTGAGGGAGGAAGCTCTGGGTGAGTTCATTAGGAATTTGCCTCCTGACCCTGACCTTGTGTTTCTCCCTTCCAGGCGCTGAGTGACCAGACCATGGAGACCCTGCTTGGTGGCCTGCTAGCATTTGGCATGGCGTTTGCCGTGGTCGACGCCTGCCCCAAGTACTGTGTCTGCCAGAACCTGTCTGAGTCACTGGGGACCCTGTGCCCCTCCAAGGGGCTGCTCTTTGTACCCCCTGATATTGACCGGCGGACAGTGGAGCTGCGCCTGGGCGGCAACTTCATCATCCACATCAGCCGCCAGGACTTTGCCAACATGACGGGGCTGGTGGACCTGACCCTGTCCAGGAACACCATCAGCCACATCCAGCCCTTTTCCTTTCTGGACCTCGAGAGCCTCCGCTCCCTGCATCTTGACAGCAATCGGCTGCCAAGCCTTGGGGAGGACACCCTCCGGGGCCTGGTCAACCTGCAGCACCTTATCGTGAACAACAACCAGCTGGGCGGCATCGCAGATGAGGCTTTTGAGGACTTCCTACTGACATTGGAGGATCTGGACCTCTCCTACAACAACCTCCATGGCCTGCCGTGGGACTCCGTGCGACGCATGGTCAACCTCCACCAGCTGAGCCTGGACCACAACCTGCTGGATCACATCGCCGAGGGCACCTTTGCAGACCTGCAGAAACTGGCCCGCCTGGATCTCACCTCCAATCGGCTGCAGAAGCTGCCCCCTGATCCCATCTTTGCCCGCTCCCAGGCTTCGGCTTTGACAGCCACACCCTTTGCCCCACCCTTGTCCTTTAGTTTTGGGGGTAACCCACTTCACTGCAATTGTGAGCTTCTCTGGCTGCGGAGGCTTGAGCGGGACGATGACCTGGAAACCTGCGGCTCCCCGGGGGGCCTCAAGGGTCGCTACTTCTGGCATGTGCGTGAGGAGGAGTTTGTGTGCGAGCCGCCTCTCATCACCCAGCACACACATAAGTTGCTGGTTCTGGAGGGCCAGGCGGCCACACTCAAGTGCAAAGCCATTGGGGACCCCAGCCCCCTTATCCACTGGGTAGCCCCCGATGACCGCCTGGTAGGGAACTCCTCAAGGACCGCTGTCTATGACAATGGCACCCTGGACATCTTCATCACCACATCTCAGGACAGTGGTGCCTTCACCTGCATTGCTGCCAATGCTGCCGGAGAGGCCACGGCCACGGTGGAGGTCTCCATCGTCCAGCTGCCACACCTCAGCAACAGCACCAGCCGCACTGCACCCCCCAAGTCCCGCCTCTCAGACATCACTGGCTCCAGCAAGACCAGCCGGGGAGGTGGAGGCAGTGGGGGCGGAGAGCCTCCCAAAAGCCCTCCGGAACGGGCTGTGCTTGTGTCTGAAGTGACTACCACCTCGGCCCTGGTCAAGTGGTCTGTCAGCAAGTCAGCACCCCGGGTGAAGATGTACCAGCTGCAGTACAACTGCTCTGACGATGAGGTACTGATTTACAGGTGAGCGAGCGGCTGTGGCAAAGGCAGGGAGGGTGTCTGGCTGGGGAAGGAGGAGGGGATGGGGAGGTCTTGGGGCTGCTCCCACCTATACCCCTCTTCCCCAAAGGTGTCTGTGGGGATTCTTGGGCAAACTGTGCCATTCGTGCAGGTAAGAGGAGATAAAAAGAACATCAGCTACAAGGCTAAGAAGAAAAGAATCCACACGGGCAGCCTGAGAGATATGTGTAGAGAAAGACCACACCTCCCGGCTGGGTGGCTGTGGTCAGTGGTCTTACCGCTATGAGCTTATGAATGTTCTGTTCTAAGCCCAGTTGGAGGATATACAAGGACAATGAATAGACCTCTTGGCTGAAGGTTCTGACTCCCCCAAAGAGGCATGCATTTGACCTTCACCTGGACTCATATGCAGTCATGGTTAAGGCTCTGAGGTCAGAAAGAGTGAGATTCAAATCATGGCTTTTCCACTTGCTAGTCATTTCATTCTCCTGGCCTCCTTTAGTTTTCTCATCTGTAAGATAAGGATAATTAATACCTGACTTAGTTTGAACACTCACTAAATGCACTTATTCCGTTTTGGTAACTGAATCAAACTGGCTTTAAAAAAAAAAAAGAGAGAGAGAGAGAGAAAGGGAGGGAAAGTGTGTTGACTCATGTCATTAACAAGTCAGGAACCTGCTTCAGGTTCAGCTGGATCAAAGGTCCCCTACAAACCTGTATTCTCAGTTTCTTACCTTCCCTAAGTTCTATTTTTCTCTGGGTTGGCTTCACCGTCAGGCAGTCTCTTTCCCCTGGGAGACCTCTGCTGGGTCCTCTAAGCAGCCCTAGAGCCTACTTAGAGCCCTAGAGGGAGGAGAGCTTCCCTTTCCCAATTGAGCGCTGATTGAGTCAGACCACATCATGTGAGCCCCCTGGGTCTTACAGATAGCGTCAGCCCTCTCACCTGTGCTGAACCCCCTGGGCCTTAGTCTCTTCATCTAGAAGTGAAGACAATGGTACTGACCTTGAAAAGTTCTCTGAAAATCAAGGGGTCATTTCCTAGGTCTGGTAGAAAGGGAGGTTAAATGTGGAAAGCTGCAATAGAATCACATAAGTCATTCACAGGGAAGAAGGTCACAGAGTGACAGAAGGCCAGGGGCCAAAATGCTGACCACAGATGAGTTCCCTTATATGAAACATGAAGGACATGGCCTAAAACCTTACTGCTCAAGGAATGTATGGTGTCCTTTGAAATTCTGTGTGTTTTATTTTATGCATGTAAAATGATTGTTTGGAGATGGGATCCCATGAGTTTCATCACACAGCCAAAGGGCCCATGGTGCAAGAGAGATCAAAAATACTTGATCCATCCTGGAGGTCTCCTCCAGCTCTGACTGTCTGAGTTGATGAGTCTCTGGATTGGAAGCTCTGGGAGAGAAGAGTACATGGGGAAGAATAGAGTCAATGTGACTGAGGGTGGGTATGTTGTGGAAACCGTAGCGGAGCTGGGGAACTCCCCTTCCTTGGCAGCTGCTGGCCTTGTCTGGATAGCAGTGTCACATCTCAGGATGGAGAGAAAGCAGCATTGGAAGTTACCCACATGCATATGTGCACATATATAGGAATATATAGATAGGGGCATATAGTCAAACTTAAATATGCATATATGTATTTTTCTCACTATAAAAGTCATAGTCTTTATTGAAAATTTGGAAAGTAGAGAAAATTATGAAGAAGGAAATAAAAATTAACTGTAATCCCACCATCCAAAGTTAATAAGAGAAATTTGGAAGGTGTCTGAGTTCATTCAAATGGTATTTATAATCAATCTAGTGTATATTCTGTATCTTAATTCTTCCCACTCAACATTACAGCTTGCTTAGTTCCCATGGTATTAAAATCTTTTTTATTTGGCTGTATTATAATTTATTTAACTAATCTCCTATTATTGGACATTCAGGTGGTTTCTCATTTTTCATTATTAAAAGTAATACAGTGAGGGATATTTTTGCCCATAAATATATTTGTGCAACTTCAGTGATTTCCTTAGCATATTTTTCTAGGAGTTGAATTACTGGTTTATGGGTAAATTATAATCTTTATACATTACATATAAATATTTACCCTTTCACCAGTGGAAGTACTCATTTTGATCACACTTTTGCCAATATTGAATATATAATTACTTTCATCTTTGCCAATTTGAGAGGTGAAAAATGGCACTTGCTTTAATTTGCATTTCTTTGCTAACTTATGAGGTTGACCTTTTGAAAATAAATATATTTCTTTACTTGTGAATTTATTATATGGTCATGACTTTGATAAAAAGTGTAAAGGCAAAAAGCTACCAGCTCTGCAGTTTGCACAGGGAAATGCAGTTCGCGAGGGGAAGAGAAGATGTTGGCTGCCAGAAGGCAACACACTAGCATTGCCAAAATGGCGCAGCTCGCCAGGGGTCTCAAAGATACTGGGAGGAGGAGGAGAGGGCTTGGGGTAGGCTCCTGTAATCACTCAGGTGGGAATTCAAATTACTTTTATTTGGTGATTGAGAACCTGGAGACACTAACTTTCTAAGAATAATGTAAATTAAATGGAAACATCAGAAAACTTGGAATAAAAAAATGCAGCTAACAATGGTGACTTCTCAGGGCTGGTTATGCAGATAAGAGGAGATACAGTGTGGAAATCCTCCAAATAGTGGGAGCACATAGTAGTAAACACTCAAGGAATACAGATTATTATTATCAATACTAGTAGTAGTACTAGTAGCAGAGTAGTAGCAGTGAGAATAATAGTAGTATAAAATAAGACTAGCATCACATCCACCATCCTGGGGAATAAAATGGAAGAGGAAGGTTAGATATACAATTCAGTCTTCTCTTTAAGAAGACAAATTTCCAAAATTTTTGAGAAAAAAACTAAGCGTTGAGTCTGTAGCCAGATAATGGTAATAGCAATCACTGACCAACATTACTGCCAGGCTACTATGTGTTTGATGCTTAGCTTTTACAGGCAGTATCTCACTTAATCCTTCCGGATATATGAAGAAGCATAAAAGACCAAGAGAATTAAAAAATAAAATTCTTCCAAGATCACACAGCAGAAAGAGGCAGGGCTGTGATTTGAACTCCGGCCTCTGGCTTCAGCACCCAGACTCAACCCCTGTGGTCATGCTGCCCACTGTCCTAAAAGGGATTATGGCTTGAGAGAAATAGGAGACTCTAATAAAGAATCTGGATTTTTAGAAAATGAATTGTCCTCATTAGAAAGCATGGACACCAGTGGGCACAGGGCTCTCTGCCCTGCTCATTTTAACAGGAAGGTATATAAAAGAAGGGAGGAGAGGTCTGTATCTGAAGATGAGTATTAAAGAGGAGCACATGCTGTACAGAGAAAGCTAAATGCAGCCATAGAGGGCTTTTTAGTCCATGTTTATGTCCAAGAAGAAAAAATGTTGGTTGGGAAAGAGGTTACAATGAGAATAGATAAGAGGCAAAGACTTGCAACTTGCAACTTGCAACTTGCCTCCATCTTCCCCAGCAAGGAGAAAAGCAGCAGCGGCAACAGCAGCAATAATAGTACACACCTGCATTGATGGATTATTTGTGTTGGTCACTATTCTAAGGGTTCTATGTGCACTAACTCATTTAGTTCTCACAAACCCTTTGGAGGTAAAAATTATTATTTCACTTTAGATAGAAGAAACTTGCTCAAGGTGTTAAACAGGGGGTAAGTAGCAGAGATGGAATCTGAATGCAGGCAGCCTGTATGTTTGCCCAGAGCCTCAACCTAACAAGACCAATACTATGGAGAGGAATGCCGAAGCCCAACAGGCCTGCATCACAGTGCTGTCTATGAGTTCTGGGTCACCAGGCTCTGATGGGCCCCATGTAGGTGAGTAAGGACTAAAGGAGCAAGTAGATGAGGTTCTCAAGCCTATGGTGGTGATTCTGAGATAGCATGGACAGAGAGATGCCTAAGACAGGAAAGGGGTGAATATTCTGCTTTTCAGGGAATAAACTCTGTAATGCTTAGCATGCTAGGCTGGACATGGAGTCCCTATACAATTCTGGAAAGACTTTCTCAGTAGGTAGCTGTGAGCCCTTGGAAAAGAATGCTAACCTAACATGGGTTCACTAAGGGCAAATCCTGCCAAGTCATTGAACCATGTCTTCAGGAGATGCTGTGGACCAGTAGTTCTCAACCTTTTTATCTGCCTCCTTGTCATTCATGAGGGCAGGTGCTTCTCAGGGACATGCCCACTTGCATAGTGACTCTCGGCTGGACCAGCATCTCTGGAGTGACAGGTCCAGTTGGAAAAACTCCTAGGAGTTTCTGCTGGCTGTGAGTCACTACCATAAACAGAGCACGTCACAGTCGTACAGGACATTTGGCGAACTCTCATGCTGTCTTGGGACAAAAGGGAGAAATGTAAACTGATGGAGTGAACTTGTAACTGGTCAAATAACCAGACTGATTAATAAATTGATGTGAATATGCCAGAAAGCCTTTGGCTTCTGCCTCAACATCTGTTCCATTTCTGTACTGCCAGTGTATTTTCTAATTAAGATTGATAACTACACAGAAAATAGGCTTGGCCAATTGTCATGTCGACAAAACTATCAATCAATCAATCATCTATCTTCACTTTGGTTCAAGGAATCAATTGCAATTGCACAAGTTCAAGGTAAGGAAAATCTGGCTCATCTGAAATTCTGTGTGCCTAGGTTCAGAGTTGTAGTTGATCTTGAGGATGTTATGGCCACAATGTGATGGAGCTGGTGAGAGACCCCTGTCATTTTTAGTTGCGCTAATGGAAGTATAGTGGTCAGATCATGAGAGGTTATGGTTCTGCTGAATCATTCTAGCTGGTCAGAGCAGAGCTTTAATATGTTTAATCCGGGATGGCACAGTCTTGGGAGTCATGTTTACAAGCTGCAGTGTATCCAGAGGAGGGCTGATGAGAATGAGGTTCTGGAAGCTCATGTGAAATGGGAGAAGTTTACCTTGGAGATGAGAGGACTTAGAAAAGAAGTCATGGCTCCTTTAACTTATTCGAAGTATTTGTGGGTGGAAAAGAGGAAAAGACATACACACACACATATAGACACATGCGTGCATGGAAGTAGGCATTGGCCCATTACAAAAACAAAATTCCAACAGCAACAGCCTTACACATGTCTCTCATTGCTCTCCATCTGGCTCCGAAATGATTTGGCTTTGTATCTATCTTCCTCTCGCTAGCATGTGATATTCATGCGTGCTCATCTCCGTGTCCTCAGCCCTTGGTAAGTCCTGGTCCAAAATAGCTATAGAGTCAACATTTGGTGAACTGGACAGACTGGAAATAAAGATCAAAGCTGCCCAACAGCAGATTAAAGTAAAAGCGCCACAAAGTAGTGAGCTGCCCATACCAAAAGGGTTCAGTAGAACCTGGCTGACTCCATTCCAGGGATACGAAGCAGGCAGCCTGACTTTCAGGCAGGAGTGAAAACATTTAACTTAAATTATCCCAGCTCTCATCGTGTGTGGATCTACTTGAGACTTTCAAAATCCCATGATCAACATAATATGGCTTCCACTGTTGCTAAATTCACCTACTTTTACTAGTTGGGGGCACTGTGTCAGCTTGCCTCCTGGAGTTAAGGTGCATTTAAGCTCCAGGGCCTGGGGTCAGAGACAAAAATCTTGGCAGAGGCCCAGAGAACCCAACCAGACCTGGACATAGGCCATTGACAGGTCACCAGTGACCCACCTCGAGGTTTCACAGAAACCCCAAAGAGCTAAGAGCAATGTCTGAAAACATCAGGGTCTAGTCTGCATACCAGGAAGGAGGAGCAGAGGCACGGATCACCCCAAATCGTGGATAACTCAGACCAGATTTGAATTAGGCTATATAAAACAGTGCTTTGTGCTTTTTTCAGCTAATAAGCTCCGTCATTATTTAACAGTCCCGGCTGTACTCCCAAGCTGCTTGCCCTTCCTGAGTACACACAGCTGAGCCCTGCAGGCAGGCGCTGTGACACACTGGAGACAGACAGTCCACCAGCAGGGCCTGGCCTGTTTCCTGTGTGACTAGGGAGGGCTGACTATCATGTCCCTCAATGCCAGGGCCCAGCCTGTCAGGAAGGGGCTGGCACTAATGGTGACAGCAACAAAGGGGAGAGAAGTCAATGAGGGGTAGGGGAAGTTTGGGAGAGGGAAGTCATAAAGGCAGCCTCCTCTGCCACCCTGGAGGGAGCAACAGCTCACCCCGGCTTGGCTTCATCCCTGGGGTGACATGGAAAGTTAAATGCCCTGCATGTCATTATCAGCCCAAGTGACATTCACAAACACTTGTCTCTAAGAGTTGTCAAGAACATCTGTCACCAGGCGTGATGTTGGAATGATCCCCAGGAGAGCCAGGGGAAGAGCAGGCATGCTCCTAAGGCAGTCAGCCGGGATGCAGCCATGCCTTGTGTTGCTTGTTATGCTGCCCCCATCCTTGTGTAGAAAAGTGAGGGGCTATAAGGAGAGAGACCCTGAAGATGGAGAGATGACAGCCACCCCAGCCCCCGTCGCACCCTATCTGCAGGCTCCCTTTCCCATGCCATGTTCTTCCGTGATTGTTAGACACATGTCCTGTCCTGGGAGACTGGACCACCCTACTGAGTTTTGCAGGGCTGGGGCACAGGGCTGCATCTTTTACTGCTGCTCTGTCTCCTATCTGGGGAAAGGACAAGAGGGCAGATTCAGCAAGTTTTCACCCCATCAGGACCTTACCACTCCACACCTCAGTGGGGCTGTGCCCTACCCTATGAAAAGACAGCCATCTCTATTGTGGGGTGGAGAAAAATTTACTAATGAAATCGACATCTCAGGATCTGGGGCCATGGGGAGAAGCTAGTGGGAACTGGTGTTCTTAAAGGGAGAAGCTGTTAGGGACAGGTGTTCTCTAAAGGGAGTGGGGCATGCCAGGAACAGGACCTGCGAGAGAAGATTCTTTGACTCGGCTGTTTCTCAAGAGGGTCTGGATTCTCCTGGAAGGGTGGGTTAAGTCCACACAGGTGGAGGAAGAGAATGGTATAGAGGAGGAAATAGGGGTGGACAGGGAGGAAAGGCAACTCCTTGGTCAGAGCCCAGATCAAAATGAACCTGCCTTGGATTTTATATTTTCTAATTTTTTTTTCACGCTGTTGAAACATGACATCTACAAGAGGGGATGCAGAAGACAATAACGTTAAACCCATTTTATAGATAGTAAAACTAGTCTCAAACAGATTGCGTAGATTTTACAAAGTTATCCAAAGCAAAGACTAAGAAATGTAGTCTTCTACATCCAGCCCTTTCCACTGTGCTATGTACCTGCTGTGGGGGACATCTCGCTAAGGCCCCAAAGACTTTTTATTAAGGCTGGAGACTTGGGGTGGGGACACCAGCTGTAATTTCTCTTTCTGGGGAAGTATGGAGTAGCCTTCTGGAAGTCCACGGGGATTTTCTCTGTCAGCTTTAGTCGAGACTCAGTCTCATACTTCTAAGTTCCAGCAATGTTGGGGAAACAGGGGTGCCAGTGAGAAGCTTGGTTCCACTCCATCACCTGGGATTATCCAGGTAATCAATGGGCAAGATGAGGATTTCTGGTTTACATGTCACCAGGTAAGCCACTATGAAGTGACAAAGTTGCTACAGGCATCACAGAAAAAGATGACTCTGGAGTCAAAAGTCCAGGGTGGTGATTAGGATGAACAGAAAACTCAACTACTGTGACTTAAACTCATAAGGGTTTATAATATCTCATGTAAAAGAAGACCAGTGGAAGGGAATTGAGGACTGGTTTTCTGGGTAGCATGGTCATCAGGAGCCCAGTTCCTTCTGTCTTTTTGTCCTACCATCCTCAGCACACAGTTTCTGTCCTTAAGGTCACTTAAAAGCACAAAATTGTTGCTGGAGCACCAGTGATCCCATCTCCCTTTTATGCAATAGGAAAGATGGAAACAAGAAGGGCAAGAAAGCAAAGTGGGGAGTTTCTCAGAATCCCCATCTAATAACTTCTCCTTGCATTTCACTGGGCACACATTTCTGCAAAGGAAGCTAGGAAATGTAGGGTTATTTTTTCCAAGTTAGGCACAATGCACTCTCATTGATGCAGAGAAGATAGGAAGGCAGGTAGCACATCCACACAACTCCATCATTTACTAGTCCTGGGACAATGGGAAAATCACTTTACTGCTCTCCATCTTTATTTTCTCACATGTAAAATGAGAACAGAGATTCCTTTCTGCATATTTCATAGGATTGTGGTGAGGACTGAAAGAGCTCATGTATTTGAAAGAGCGTTCTTCATAGTTAACAGTGGCATACTGGTTAGCTGAGAGTACTTATGATTACTAGGAGCCTGCCCACTTTTTCTTCTTGGTCCTCTCTTCTAGTCCCTGTTCCCCAGCCTGCCTCTTGTGTCTCCATTTTTCAAAACCAACAGAGCTGTAAACTTGGAAAGTGATCTGATGAGGTTTTAAGGGATCAAGGTATAAGGTATAACCCCTTTCAGAAATATTTTCACTTCAATTGGGAGCTCTGAAAGACCCAAAGGAGTGAATCCCTGATGGTGGAGTTTGAAAACCCACAGGAGGTTTGTGCATAGGGGAGATGTTTTTCAGGGCACCTTCTAAGAGCATCTGAAATCATATTACTATCCCCACATCCTGCCTCTCTCGCTGTCCTCAAGAAGGTGACACCACTGGGATTCAAAAAGCTTCAGAGCATCTGTTCAGAGGTGACTAATTTCTCCACATGTTATTCCCTTCTCAATCTCCAAAAGCTGTGGCTGGAGAGAGCTCCAAAGATAAAAAGTAATTAGCAAGAGTAAAGAGATTACAGTATCCAGTCTCCCTCTTTTCTGAAATGAAGCTTTTTCCACCTCCAGTAAGAGATAACAAGAGAACCAGTCCAATTAATTGTACATACGTTTGGTTAGTTTGGAGATGGGAGTGAGGATATCGTTTATTCTATACCAGGAAAACACCAAAAAGGGCTTACAGAGGGACGGGGTTAGGCCTGGAGGAGTGCCTGGGACTTGGGGACAATGCTGTAGTGGTGGCCATCAAAACAACACCAAACACTTATCTCACAACTGAACTTTCCCAGGCATGTGCGTATTGACAGAACCCAGCTCCATTCAACCTCATTAACAGCCCAGGTCAGACCAGGAGTGGGGAAGGTGTGGAACTCAGGCATTCTGACCCCGAGTCCAGGGCTTCCTACCACCCATGTTTCCCAACCCTGACTGTGTTTTGGAACCCCTTGAGTAGTGGCATCCCCCCACCAAAAAAGGGATTCTGAGTCAGCTTGGGTTGGTGCCTGGATATTCTCGTTTTTAAGGCTCTCCCAGTGATTTTGACATGCATTCAGCATCATGCCCAGTGAAATCAGGGGTTTGGACAGCACTGGTAGACAGAGTTTCTGTAAATCCACAGCTAGGGGATTGGTCTCCAAACTGCTAGTGAGGGAAGAAGCCAGAAGGCCTGGGTTCAATCCCAGCTCTACCATGCACTACTCATCTCTTTGAGATTTGCTTCATCTAACATTGGAAGAAAAAATCTTTTCTCTATGGGGTTATCTCCAAAGAGATAACATATGTGGAAACATTTTGGAAACAAAACACCATGTGCATTTCAGCTCACTGGAGCCATTTTTTTTACCCCTCAGCTGAGTCTGAGTGATTACTATAAGAAAGATGGAATCAAGGGCTCCAGACATGGGCTCTTGAGATCTCCCTTCTCTTTACTTGTCTGAACCTCAGGCTCCTCACCTGCTAAATGGGGATAATGATAACTCACCAGGTTTTGTAACATTGGAAAGAGATGACAAAGCATGAAAGAAGAACATCTTCATAAAGTGTGAAGTGCTTCTAGTAGCAGAAATCTGACTTTTCCAAATTTCGGGGTTATTTCTGTCATTCTGAAAACCAAAAATAAAATTCTAAGGCCCACCAACCAATTGAATGAACCCCTCCATTCAGTCAAGAGCATTACAAAGTTAACCTGAAAAAATTTGGCCATGATAGGAATGAGGAGCCACATGTGCCTCATTATACCCTCCTCTCTTTTGGAATTACTGACAGAACAGACCCTTTAAGTCTGATAAGAAACATTTACAATCTATTTTCTCTGAATCCTGCTACCTGGAGGCTTCATCTGCATGATAAAACCTTGGTCTCCACAACTCTTTGTTGTTACCCAGACACTCCTTTCTATTGATAATAACTCAGCCAATTGCCAATCAGAACATCTTTAAATCTACCTATTACCTCAAAGCGACCCACCTCTTGCCTTTCCAGTTCGAACTGATGTACATCTTACATGTATTGATTGATGTATTAGGTCTCCCTCAAATGTATAAAAGCAAGCTGCACCCAGACTACCTTGGGCACGTGTCTCCAGGACCTCCTGAGGCTGCGTCATGGGCATGTCCTTAACCTTGGCAAAATAAACTTGCTAAATGGATTGAGACCTGTCAGATACTTTTGTGAGTTCACAATTCTGTCAAAGCATTCCAGAAGGAGGTAGTTCAGAGCTGGTATGGGAGCTCCATGGAGTCAGGGACTGAAGCAGGTCAATTGCATTATTCTTAATGTGTGGCTCACTGCTCTTGCTCTTGCTCACATTCTCTACCTGGGGACTTTCTCTGGTGTGGCCTATCCACAGAGGAGTTGCCAACCCTGGGATCAGCCCTCAGCCTTTAACAGAGTTTGGAGGATTAATACTCCAGCTTCCTCAGCCTCGGAGAAAGGCAGATACATGGTCTATGCTCGCTCCCAGGGGCTCCCATTAGGGGTGGGCCTCATTGCCCACAGTGGTAACTTGCTTAGCAAAATGCCCTGTGTTGACTTCCTTCCACACTTCCTTACCACAGCTTCCTGAGCCCACCTCCCAAATAAACTACTCGTACTCAAATCCTTGTCTCAAGGTCTGCATCTGGGAAACCCAAACTAAGACTGGCACCAACCACTTTAAAGAATCCCACCCACTGACTTTTGCTGCTAGCTTATTGTATTTCCTTCAGTGCACATTGGAGGCTGAGGAAGGCGATTGTCTGTTCACGCATGTTGCTCCCCATTAGATAAAATAACGTTCTGCCGGGAAGTTAGAAGTGGGGAATGGATGTTGGGGAGGCGTATGATGGCCACAGAGCTGCATGGGCGAAAGCATCGCTGCTGTGAGCATTTCTTGGCACCTGCCCACACAGTCCCAGCAACCAGTAGCCAGTTTGTGGCTGAGGCCAGCCTAGGGGGGAAGCTGATGGGGCTGCTTTCCTGCCTGTCTGTGAGTGTTCTTTTCTCATCTCTGGAGACACAGAGCAAAGCAAAGAGGGAAGCTTACTTCTTGCCAATTAGGCCTATGGTCTGGCATGAATGTGTGTGATGGGAGTGGGCACCCTGTAGGTGACAGAAGGGATCACAACAAGAAGTCAAATTAATGTCCACCATCTTCAGGGTCTCAGAGGTGGGGCAGGAAGAATGGCACAAAACCACAGGATGTGATGGGCCACCCCGGGGTGAATGCAGGGCCATGCAGCCAAGCACTGTGGATGAACGAGCTCGTTAACTCTTTACAAAAGAGAGCTATTTCCAGCAGGGGTGGGCTCCAAAGGTGGGCTCCGCTGTGCTCTGTGGCTGTGGGGCTGATGCTGTGGTTAAGAGTGCTGATCCAGATGTGCGAATGAACTCCGATTGCATTGTAAAGGAGGTGAGCGGCAGGAAATGAAGCGTGGAAGAGATCTGTTAAACACCAAACCTTTGCACTAGGTCATTAATCAGTGATGGTACTAAGTAAAGGAGCTTCTCAGTTTAGCAATTAGCCCCCCAAAAGGTTAAAACGTAAATGAATTGCTTGGTGAAATTAGTCCACTTGGGCTTTTCCATGAGCTAACTGCCTGGCTTGAGAGGAACATATTCTGGGGGGCTATGAGAGCAGGTAGAGTGGAGTGTAAGCTGTGTCCTGGAGTTAAGGTGGGATTTGGAAGGAAGAAGGCTGTGCGGGGTCGGGGTGAGGGGGTGGTAGCTGTTTTGGGTGAAACCAATGAAGACAGAGACAGAGGCAGGAATGATCAGGCCCAGTCAAAGGCCTGTGAGGGCCCCTGGTGTATTCATCAGCTGCTGCCACAACCATGTTGCATAACAAAGAACCTCAAACTCTAGGTGGCTTACATCCAATATTGAATTTCCTTAGTCATAGCTCCGCAGGTTGGCTGGAGTTGAACTGGTCTGGCCTGGGCTGGGCTGGGCAGGACTGCACTTGGCTTCAGGCTCCAGTTCTGATTTCAATCTTCTCTGTGTATCTCATCCTGGAGCCCCAGGAGAGGGGTAGTGGTTCTCCAGGTATGTTCTTCTCATGGTGATAGCAGAAATGCAGGAAGGCAAGCCAACCTGCAGAAATGAACGTCAAGCTTCTGTTGGTATCACACCTGCAAAATCCCGCTGGCCACAGCAAGTTACATGGCCAAGCCCAAAGGCAAGGTGCAGGGAATGAACTGCGCTCAGCATCAAGCCATGAAAGGCTGTGGAGGTGCTGCTGTATCACAGGCTGGTAAAGAAACAGGACCAATAATTTGCGACACTTGACTTTCCTGGCAGAAAGCCCCCCTAGAGGGCAGTGGTTCTCAAACCTGAGCAAGCATGAGAATCACCTGGCAGGCTTGTGAACACACAAGTGCAAGACCCTGCCCCTTGAGTTTGTAATTCAGTAGGTACCGAGTGGAGCCTGAGAATTTGCACTTCTAATACATTCTCTCCGGGATGCTGATGCTGCTGGTCTTGGGACTTTACTTTGAGAATCACTGGTCTAGAAAAAGGATAGGAATGCAGAGGTTGGAAGAGGGCAGAGTATGGATAGCCTTGAATGTCACACAAAGTAGCTATGTTTCTGAGCCCTTACTGCACTCCAGGTACTGTTCTAAAGCTGTTCTGCATGTTTTCTTATTTGGACTCATGCTAACCCTATGAGGTGTGATCCATGATTGCCACTTGACAGACGAGGACTCTGAGCCATAGGGAGGTGGCGTGACTTGCAAGGTCTCACAGCTTGGAGGCAGTGGAGCTTGAGCTTGGAACCAGTACTGTCCTGACTTTGGGCTTCCTCCTATTGCTGATGAGAAGCCAGGGTCTAGTTCTGAGGGGAAGAATGACCTGGGGTGAGGAAAACTCTGTATTTGGAACCAGATATTCATTTATTCAGTCAATAAATATTTATTGTCTGGTCAAGACCTCAGGATTGGGAAAAGACAGGCACAGCTCTTGCCTAGGAAAGTGATAGGAAGGCAGAGGTTGGAAGAGGGAAAAGTATGGGTAGCCTTGAATATCAAGGAGCTTACATTCTTACTGGGGGGAGAGATGAAAAGTTCAAAAATGTACACGAGGAAGAAAAATAAGCAGTGTAATGAGACCGAGACCAGAGGGCTACAGTTTTATATGGGTGGTTAGGAATTGCCTCTGTAAGGAGTGATGTTGGAGTGGAGACCTGAATGAAGTAAAAGAGTCAGGCAGGTGAAACAGCACATACAGAGGCCCTGGGGAGGGATGCATTCATCCTGTTGGAGAAGTGGCAAGGACTCCAGTGCCTCTGGAGGAAGAGTGGCAGTGAATGAGTGAGAGGACTGGACAGGGCTGGATTACATAGGCCCTTGCTGGCCATGATGAGGCCTCGGATTTTATCCTGAATGAGACGGAAACCTCTGGGGCTGGGGCTGGGGAGATTTGAAAGTAGGAGACTGGCATGATGTGATTAAGAAAGAAGATTCTGCTGCTGGCTGGAGAATATACCGCAGCAGGCAGGGATAGCATCAGGGAGACCAGTTACGGGATGGTTGCAGAGTTTTAGCTGTATCTTGAGACCCTGTTGCTCCTGAATGTTCACATCCATAAAATGGGAGAAGGACCCCTTCTTTCTCTCCCACTTGGGGCAGGAGGAGATTAGGGTGTGGGCCTGTGAGTGAGCAGGAAGTACTTAGGTAGGGAACAAAGCAGCATGTTGTCATGATTTTTCTGGCAGAATCCTTGGGCCTATGTCTGCCCAGCCTGGGAACCTCACTGAGGCCCAACTCATAGCCGTGAGTGGAGAGGAGTTTTGGATCTCCCCCTGCAGAGCAGAGCATCCCACGCCATCACTGACCCAGCTCCTCTGTCAGTATCCCCCACCCCCTCTACCCCACAACCTTGTACTCTGATAGGGAGTAATTATTTATATTCTTGCTTAATTAGCTCATTAGGTGTGTGCTGCGGCATCTCTGACAATAAATCACCTACTCTAGTAGCTCATAAGTGCATTTTTGGCTGGTGCCTGGCCCTGGCAATGAAGGTGGCAGTTGTCGTATATGAATGTGGCCCTTGGTCAGGGGCTCAGTGACCTGTGCTCTGACTCCCAAGGTGTGCGTGGACAGGTCGGGAGGCTGCCGAGGCACTGAGCATGGAGACAGGATCTTGGAAGCTGAGATGGTGGCAGCAGTGGCAGCCGGCACTGAACACCAGAAAGATATTTTTACCACCCGTCAAAATGCCACTGCGTGTGAGCCAGTGCCAAGGGCTGCTTCCCAAGGCTGCTTTGCTCTCCTCCCTCAAGCTTTGATTGTTGCTAGGAAAAAGGTCTGAGTGGAACAGGGAGGCTTTGAAGATTCCTGGGTTGGCTTGGCTGGTGCTCAGCAGTCTCTTCCCTCAGGGGCAGGGGGCTGGAAGGAAGCTTCTGTCCTGCAGCAAAAGGGAATGGGTGGGGAGCTGCTTCTCCCAGGCCAGGAAAGCAGGAGCGCCCGGGTTTAGACCCAAGCCCTATTCTTCCCCACCCTGACTAGAACAGGCCTAAGAACAGAACCCTGTTTAAAAATGTTTCCTTCACAGTTCAGAGGGCCGGGAATTCCACCATTAAAGATGGGTTTCTTTGCACGTTTAATGGGCAGAAACCTGGGAGATGGCGAAGTGGGTTTTTTCCTGGGATTGGCAAACAGTGGATGCTGACCCAAGGGAGGGCACAGTGGACACCCTAGCAGGAGAAGGAGGAAGGGGGTCAGGAGGGGTCATGAGGTGACCTCAAAGCTCAGTTCTCCTGTGTGGACTTATTGCCAAGGGCTTGGGAGAGTCAGGGAGAGGAAAGACAGAGCCAAAGTCCCTGGGACCAGTCCGGTTGCTTATTTATTGCAACTCTCTTGGACTTGGTTCTTCTGTCTTTAAAATGGGGCTCATGCTTGCTACTCTCAAACCAAAAAAATTCCAGTGTAAGAAAAGGTCAGTTCAAGCTCATCCAGGCCAATGCTCTCCTTTCTGTGAATCCTTGTGGTGCCCACCACTCCTCCCACCCACCACCCCTCATTCCCGCCACCCCCTTGGGATGTTGGCTGACCTCATGCAGGAATAAATTGCCAGAAACAAGAAAGCCCCCACCACTGTTGGGTGCCACTGGCTAAAATGTTACACCTCATTGGCCGGGCATGGTGGCTCACGCCTGTAATCCCAGCATTTTGGGAGGCTGAGGCGGGCAGATCACTTGAAGTCAGGAGTTTGAGACCAGCCTGGGCAACATGGTGAAATCCTATCTCTACTAAACATACAAAAATTAGCAGGGTGTGCTGGCACATGCCTGTAATCCCAGCTACTGGGGAGGCTGAGGCAGGAAAATTGCTTGAACCCGGGAGGTGGAGGTTGCAGTGAGCCGAGATTGCGCCATTGCACTCCAGCCTGGGCAAAGAAGTGAGACTCCATCTCAAAACAAGCAAACAAAAGTGACACCTCATTGCAGGCCCTC
Source organism: Pan paniscus (assembly GCF_029289425.2). Taxonomy (NCBI): domain Eukaryota; kingdom Metazoa; phylum Chordata; class Mammalia; order Primates; family Hominidae; genus Pan; species Pan paniscus. Next base: position 54,904,439 of record NC_073254.2, on the reverse strand, counting down.
AAATCTATCTCCCTCTACCTCCAACCTTCAGATTCTGCCTTCATCCTTATTAGGCATAAAACTAATTCTTTTTCTGTAATATGTTCAGTTAATTTTTGAACATAATTCTCAGTTTCACCCAGTGCTATTTGTTCAGATTCAACATCCTACCTCCCTGCCTTCCTCCATCCTTGCCTTTACCTTTAGTCATTTGAGAGGTGTTTAAGTTTACAACTCAAGTCTGGGCCACACATGGGAAGGGCAGCTACAAACAAGGCATTTCTGCCCTCCTGCAACTCGCATCTCCCAGGCAGACAAACGTTAAACAACTATTCTGGGAGGTGTTCACCAATTCAGTAGCTACAGCTGTGATAAATGCTGTGCAAATATATGCTAGAGCAGGTCCTGGGGAACTGACCTAGTCTGGGGAAGCCAGGGAAGGCTTCCTGGAAGAGGTGATCCAGAAGGTCAAGCAGGAATTCAGGCCGGGTGCAGTGGCTCATGCCTGTAATCCCAGCATTTTGGGAGGTCGAGGTGGGTGGATCACCTGAGGTCAGGAGTTCAAGACCAGCCTGGCCAACATGGTGAAACCTCATCTCTACTAAAAATACAAAAATTAGCTGGGCATGGTGGCACGTGCCTGTAATTCCAGCTACTTGGGGGCTGAGGCAGGAGAGTCACATGAACCCAGGAGGTGGAGGTTGCAGTGAGCTGAGATTGCACCATTGCACTCCAGCCTAGGCGACAAAGCAAGACTCTGTCTCAAAAAAAAAACAAAACAAAAACAAGTAAAAGTAGGAGCTCAATCAGTGAGGAGGCACAGGAGGCATTGCGGGGAAACACTGACATGTTTTTCTGTCTCTGGAGCAGAAAGTTGTCTGGGGTGGGTCTCTGGTCCCTTGCCTCAGATGTGTGCAGGGTTTGTGATGTCTCTTTGCAGATGTGGGGTCCGGCAGTGGGCAGTACACTGAATGTGGCCTGTGCGGACCAAAGTAGGCTGAAGAAGCTCCTCTGAAGCTGAGGGTGCCCCACATTTGAAGGCAGCCTCAGCTCTCCCTAGTCTCCTGTGGTGCCAACTCCCACACAGAGTATCCCAACAAAGCCACTCCCCTCACATTGTCCGGAACCATCTTGCTGCCTCCTCTCTAGGCTGTTCCCAAAAGAGAGTGGCCCAGGGCCGTGTTCAGCTTTGTGGTCACGTGGGGTTTATAACTGAAGTCATCCTCTGGGTGTCACAGTGACCCCGCCTGGCGGTGGGGGCAAGCTTCTCACTCAAGCCTTTTTATTGATTTTCAATCTTCAATAAAACATTAACAAATTTTGCATGTCCGATTTTATATGTTTTTATGTTTCAAGTCATTGCATTTCTTTGATTGGAAATAAATGGGTTATAAATCACAAAGCCAATGGATGGAATTAGGTCAAAAGTGCTAAGTAAATGCAGGTGGTTTCTCCTCCAATAAAGATAAGGATAATAAGAGCCAACCTTTCTGAGAAATTATTCCATGCCACGTACTGTTCTACATGGTTTCTGTTTATTAGCTCATTTAATTATTTCAACATCCTGACAAAAAAGGTGCTGGTATTACCTTGATTTTACGGGGGGGAGGAGGGGGGAACTGAGGCATGGCCTGGTGAAGAAGCCTGCCCGAGATGTCCCAGCTGGAATTTGAAGCCAAGCAGACTGGCTTCAGGGTCTGCAGCATCTTGAGGCCTCAATAGTGCGCAGCTAGCTTCTGAGTGCCCACAGTGTGGGCCCCACTGCACCAGGCACCTTCATAGCCCCCTGGGAGGCAGGGTTACGATTCTTTCCTAGGTTAGGAATTGCAGGGAGAAGAGAGGGTATGTAAGCTGCCCGAGGCCTCCCAGCTAGGAGCTGGCAGGGCCAGATTCAAACCCAGGCCTGTTGTGCTCCAAAGAGCTCCTGACTGTTCCTCTTCCTCCCAGGACATGAGTTAGGATTGAGGGGGTGAGACAAGCGTCTTGGAGTCATAGGTAATGTCTTCAAAATAGAGGCCAGTGAGCCCATTTCCTTCAACCCTGTCCCCTTCCCGGTCGCCCAATCTACTAACAACCCCGGAACCATCAGCCTACTGGCACTCAGAACCACCATGAGGGGGAGACTGAACCATACCCACCCATCCCACCCACGTGCACATAAGGAGGAACAAGAGGAAACAGGTGGGTGCTTCAGGAGGGGAGGGCTCTCAGCTAGACAAGTGGGAGAACTTCCGTCAGTGCTGGTGATGTCTGACAAAGCCACGGCTGCTTTGAAGGCAGAGGGGAGCCTCGGCTGCTTCAAGGGCCTGGGGGATTCCATCTGAGGCAGGCAGGCTGATGCATGCCTTCCACCCCTTCTCCACGCTGGGAAGATGATGGCCATGTCCTGGAGTGTTCTAATTTATAACTTGCCACTTGAACCATGGCTGCTCTGCCTCCCACTGCTGCCTCTTCCCAGACTGAAAGGAAACCGGATCGTGGTTCAGCCCTAGAGACAGCACAGGCCTGGGGAAGAGCGAGATTTAATGCTCAGTGTCTGCCCTACATGAGCCATCATCCCCCCAGAGCTACTGCAGCCACTGCCTCCCTGGCCCACCCAGGCCCAGGCCCAGTGCTGAGTGGCAGGCAGGCGTGTATAGCTGGAGGACGACACTGTGAATCTCAGACAGTCACGGGATTCCCTGGCGTGGGGACATACAGCAGAGGGAACAACAGATAGATCACAGCTGGGCTGTTGACCCTGAGTCTTAAGCAAAGTGGAGAATAAGAGGTCATATTTATCTCATCAGAGCTGCGGGAGCCATGAAATATCAGAGTATGAATAAAGGCAGCGGTAAATCACTCACCACTCTTGCAAATGTGGCTGATCTGTCTTCCAGTCCCATCACCCACTGGGTGGCATGGGGTCAGTGTGCACAGAGATGGAGAAAAAGAAGAGATAAGGCTCCAGAGACCCCAAACGGTGCTCTCTGGAACACGGCAGTGCTGGGAATCATTGACCTTCTTAGATTCCTAGGATGTAACATCTCCCTCACCTCAAAAGGTCACCTGCTCAATGAGGTGATGCCTGACCACCCACTTAAAGCTGAGCTGTCCCACTCTAACCTCAACACTTTCTTTTTCTCTCTTACCTACTTGTTCTTTTTTCCTTAGCACAGTCCACTTTCTAACATACTAAATCAGTTACCAATTGTGTTTACTGTTTGCTCTGTCCCCACAGAGAATGTCAACTCCACAAGGCAGGGCTTGTATCAGTGGGGGTCACTGCCATCCCCACAGACACCTAGAGCAGTGCCTGTCACATAAGCTCCGCAAACATTTCTTGGATGAGTGAATGAGTCTGGAAGTTACCTAAGAAATGGCTTAATTCGAATGCCTCACGGTGTCAGGGAAAAGCAGAGACCCAGAGAAGGGATAAGACTTGACCCCAGTCTCATAGCCTGTTAGGGGTTGCAAAGCTGGGAGAAGCTCTCAGGACAGAGCTCCAGGTCCTGCATGGTCTGAGCGACTCTCACACCCTCCAGACGATGTACTTGTCAGTCATGCTCTGTTACCTATGGGACCCCGGAGCTGTGCAGCCCCAGGCTAGGCAGGGGTGGGACCTCGCTTGCTTTTTCCCTTGATTTAAAAAACCAAAAATCTTATAAATTTCCTGATAAATAATTCATTAACTCAAAGGGATCCCTCAAAATATGAGTTCCTTGACTGAGGAAGGTCAGAAAATTTTTCTTCCTGAGAATTTGTAAGGTGTGGAGTGGGAGTGGGGCGGGAAGTGTTTATCAGGACCCCTCCCTAGGATACCTGCTGCTGTGCCAGATCCTTCCATGGATCACTCATGCAGTCTTCACTTCCAGGCTGCAGTGGGGCATGATAACAAGGGCTCACAGCTAATGAACAGTGTGCCAAGGTTGCTGTCAGTGCTTTTAGATATCCGACCATTGAGCATGTCCAGCAGCCCTGTGACCTGGATGGCTTCTGTCTCCTCCCCACGTTACATGCAGATGAGAGACCTGAGGCAGCTATGCTAGCAAAGAAATGCTCCTGTTCCAGATGTTTAGAACACATCGGTCAACAAAACAGCTGGCAATCCTGGTCCTTAATGAGAGGAAAACGGGCAACAGGCACCACAAATGAGTAAATGATATGGGTGCTGGGAGACAGTGAGTGCCACACAAAAAAGAAACCCCAGGCAAGACATGGCAGGGTGCTGGGGGTGGTGGGTAAGTTGTAATATTAGCTAGCGTGTCCAGGGCAGGCCTCACTGAGAAGGTGGGATTTGAGGAAAGACTTGAAGGGGAGCCGGACTGAGGTCTGTGGGAAGGGCCTTCCAGGCAGAAGGAAGAGCCAGGGCAAAGCCTCCGTGGCTGGAGTGTTTCTGAGGAGCAACGAAGAGGCCAGGATGGCTGAAGCAGAGAGAGTGCAGGGCAGGGTGGGCGAGATGGGGCAGAGAGGCAGTGGGGCAAGACCCCACAGGGCCGTGTGGCCTTTGTAAGGACGCTGATTCGAGTGTTCACCCCACCTGTGCATGTTCACAGGTGCTCACAGCCTCAGGTCAATCCTTTTCCCTGCCCACATGCCCAGGGCTGCTTCCACGCTGGCCAGTGGACACACAGTCACACTCACATACGTACCTACACGCACACACTGGCCAACGGCCACTCACTCACACAGCCCCCCTACTCCTACCGTGCCCGTTTGGGGTTCACCCTCCACTGCACCTGCATGTACCCCAGCAGAGCAGGGACGACTCCTCATCAGCCTCACTCCCATCTGCCACCCAGAATGGCCTCTCCCCAGCTGGAGCAGGAGAGGGAGGAGAGTGAGCCAATTTCTGGGGCTTCAGACCCATGCACCTCAATAAACAGTGCTGGAGAGACTCCCAGAAAATTACAGATGAGATAAGTCTGTGATTTACTCACACGTGATTTATTTACATGATTACTTCCACACTAAGATGACAGGCCCATATGGCCATCCTCCAGGGACCCTGGTGTGCAATTAATGGCTCTGTTCTGTGTTCATTGTCCCCATAGGCCCTGGCTGCTCCCAGACTTGGGGCAGGACAGAGGAAGGAGGATAATTACTCTGCGGCTTTTAGTAATTCACAGGCAAAATCAGGATGGTGCACCTCTAGGCCAGGCCAGCCCCACCTTAAAGCTCCTGGCTAATGAACAAATCCCATAGGAAGGCTCCTCTGCCCATCTGGCAGAGACCCCAACCCCTAAAACTACCTGTGCCCTCAGGCGGCTCATCTTCTGCCACCAGGAGGGGTCCTGCTGCGAGGTGGGTGGAATGGATGGTGTTAGTCTGTAAGAGATGATAGAAAGATAAATAGAAGATAGACAATAATAAAGTATGTAAGCATTCACTATATATATAAATGATTTATTGAGTATATATTGTATGCCAGTGCTTGGCGTACATTACTTCTGATCCTCATATAACTCTGCAAATTGGGTTTGCAAACTGCTTTTACAAATAAGAAGACAAAAGCTACGGAAAGTTAAGTAAGGGAGTAAAGATATAGTCAATAAATTGTGGAGATGGGATTTGAGCCCAGAGCCCAGGTCACTTTGATGCTAACTCCTGTGTGCTTTCGGGGTCAGGGACGTGCTGCTGCCCCTACTTCCACAACCCCAATATCCCATCCCCTTCCTCCTGCCTCCCCCGCGCTCCCACCACCCCTCTTCCAGTGATGTTCTTGTGAAATTCTAGAATGTTAAAAGCACAGAGAAGGAAAGTGAATTGCTCAAGGCTGAACAAGTCATGACAGAGTGGGAGTTAGAGCCTCGTCCTCCAGCCTGGACATGAGGATGGCTGGTGGGTGGGGACGGCTCTGCTCCCCCACCCTCCCTCCTGCTGACTCCAGGGTTGGGAGTGCATCAGGACCTTCTACTTGGCTGGACAGAGTGGGGCTTCCAAGCTGCCCACCTGAGACCTCCTGCTAGAGGTCATCACTCTCCCCACCCTTAATTAATTCCTTCCTGAGCAGACCGCTTGTTAGAGACAGAGGTATCCAGGGAGAATCAGCAGAAACACAGCCCAGCGAAGTGCTGAGTGGGCTCCTCCTGACTGCTGGGTGGAAAGGGCAACTCTCTGTGGGGTGAGGCAGCAGGCAGGATGATGCAGCAACTCAGCAGCCGGATGCCCAGCTAGTCTCTCACCAGGGGGTCTGCCTCCAGGCATGCAGCTTGGAACAGCCCCCAAGGAAGTGTCAGTAATTTTCTCGGTCACTCATTCATGCGCGAGTGCTGGCTGTCCCCATTATAAAAAATGGACACCTCACATTTATAAATGCTTCACCACTTACATACTGTGTCCAAGTAGATGTGCGTCTTAGGTTTTCCAGACGGTCCTTTGGGGGAGGTGGTAGTGTTCTCATTCCCGTTTGACAGATGAGGAGGCTGAGATTCAGAGAAGCAAAATCTCCTTGTTCAAGATTGCTCAGCTAGCAGATGGTGGGGCCAACATTTGAAACTGATCTTCAAATACCAAATGCAAACATCATCATGGCTTCTTTTTATTGCATAAACATACTCTCAGCAGCATACTCTGTACTGAACAAATATCATAGTACTTAATTTTCACAAAGACACCATATGATTGCTGTTATGAACCCATTTTGCAAGTGAGAAAACTGTGAAGGTGAGGCTCAAACATGGGAAGTGACTCACCAGGCATGGCACAGTCAGTAAACCTTCTTCACTAGAGCACAAATTCACCCTGGGGGTCGATACAGGTTCCTTCTTATGATACAGCTTCTGATCTGACAGAGGGAGATGGTTATAATTGAAGGAAAAGGTGGGGCCCCAATGCCCCTCCATGAAATGACTGAGGGCTTCATTTTACCCAGATTTGCTTTATTAAGGGTGCAATGGTTTGAATGCTTGTGTCCTCTTCGAGATTCATAGGTTAAAACCTAATCCTCGATGATAGGATGAAGAAGTGGAGCCTGTAAGGGGTGATAAAGTCATGAGGGCTTGTGGCTGCCGAGGGGGCTCTCTGTCTCTCTTGCCCTTCCACTGCTGCCATATGAGGATACAGAAAGGAGGCTCTTATCAGACCAAATGCTGGCAGCTTAATCTTGAGCTTTCAGCCTCCAGTTCTATGAGAAAATTTTGTTGTTGTTTTTTAAAAATATAAATTATTCTGTGGTATTCTGTTAAGCAATACAAAGAAACTAAGACAAAGTGTTACTGTTGACTTCACCATTGGCATTGAAACAAAATACAGTGTTTACCATTCCTTCATTTATTGCCAGGCACCCCTAGCATTTAACACACTTTACCTCATTTAGTCCTGACTATATTCCTACACAGTAGGTACTAGTGTTCCTATTTAACTGAGGCAGAGGGTAAGTAATCTGCCTAGGGTCACGCAGCTAGTCATTGCTAGAGCAGGATTTGAACCCGGGCCCAGCTGCTGTGAATCACCATGCTGGATCTTCAGCAACTTCTTCCCAGGCATTTGATTCCTGCCAACTTCTGCTCTGGAGTTGCTCTACTCTTCACCCATTGGGGCACATGTAGAATAGCATCAGATGGCCAGGGGTTCTTTCTACCCCTCCCCAAATGCTGTCTCCTTCCCCAGATCTGACAGGGCCACCCAAGCCCACAGACAATAGAACCAAGAAGCCCCTGCCGAGGGTGACTGCCACCCATATGTTCATCAGCCTCCCTGAATTGACACATCTATTTCCAACAACCTCTCCTCTTCCTGCTCACCTGGTAGAATTGGCTTTGCAATATTTTTTGCCATTTTTTATTGTAAAATATACATAACATTTACCATTTTAGCCACATTTGAGTGGACAGTTCACTGGCACTAAATACATTATATTGTTGTGCAGTCACCATCACCATCCATTTTAGAACTTTTTCATCACCCCAAACTAAAACTCTGTACTCACTAAATAAGAATTCCCCATTCCTCACTCCCCCCAGCACCCAGCAACCACCCTGCTACTTTCTGTCTCTATGAATTTGACTACTCCAGGTCTTTTATATAAGTGGAATCACACAAGATTCACACAAGTTGTAGCATGTACCAGAATTTCATATAAAATGCTTCACAAACTTGCTGTCTTCTTTCTGCAGGGGCCATGCTGACCTCTGCATGGTTCCAGTTTTAGTGGAAATGCTGCCAAAAAGAGCATACAATAGCATTTTCAAGGAGGCTGGTGCTGGCTTCGCTCCAGGTGATGCCCCCATGAAATTATGGATCTGCCAACTGGCGTGAATGGTCCGATCAGGTTCATCATTAGGTGGTGTTTACTTGGTGTCTGCTGGCTGTTCTAGCGTGACTTGGGCACAGCTGGTGGGTAATCTTCATTTTGCATACGTCTGTGTTTATAACAAGGTATAATTGATCTGACACCTGCATTTTTTCTCCAAGTGATGAGTTGTTGTTGAGCAAGCTCTTCTCAGCTCCTCCAGGAGATAAATGACAAGTAGCATCATTGTAGTCATCATCATTGTGGTACCAAATGGCCCAGGAAGGGAGCAGACATGTTTATTCCTATTGTACTTGATTTCTCACACTCACCACAGAAGGCTAGTATTACTCTCCCATTTCACATGTGAGGAAACAGAGGTTCAGAGAGAGGAAAGTCACATGGTCTACAGTCACACATCTGGTCGGGGGCAGAACTAGCCTTCAAAGAGAGATTTCTGTCTGAGTCCAAAGCCTACACTCTTTCCTCTAAGATATGCCAACCCAGTCCCTGGGGGCTGGAAGCTAAGGACAATTAAATACAGAGAAGACTTCTATATCTGTGGAGACCTGAATGAGGACACACACACATACACAGAATGAGAGAGAGAGAGAGGCAGGCCTTACATGGGCTCAAGAGCTTGCCTGGGTTGGCTGAGCCTGCAGTGGTGGGGACATTGTTTAAGCAATGTGGCTTAACAGCAGTCCTGGGAAAGCACAGGGCCTCTCCATTGACAGTCTGCTCAGTGCGACCACCAGTGGGATGTGGCTTCTAGAGAATCCAGTGTACTTCCAGGGAGGGGGTGGTGTCCACAAGTGTGATGTCTGATTGGGGCAATGTAGGGTCTGACTACTCAGAACCCCCAAAGAGAAGGGCCAAAGACAAATTGACATGTGATCAGGTATGATCAGATGGGGCAGCCTGCCAGCAAACTAGAAACTGTGCTATGAGGAAATGGTTGGAAGAAATGGAAATGTGAATTCTTCAAGGTGGGATGAGAGAGTGGCCTCACAATATGGGAAGCAACAACATGTCGAAAAGAAAGAAACAGGCTTGTTCTGGGCAGCTGTGGGGTTGCATTGGGCTGGTGGGAGGAAGACGCAGTCTGTCAGACCATGGCCCCCATGAGTCACTCAGAGTTGTCCAGAGCTAAGATGACTGCCTGGCATGTCCTGGAAGTGTGTGAGCAGAGGGTGCTGACAGCCAGGTGGGCCTGCTATGGAGGCGCTGATTAGCAGGGTGGCTCTCAGGGCCCTTCTCAACCTGGAGTTCCTAGGATCTGTGCATGGTGAGGGCAGAGGAGAACTGGGAAGAGCCAGCAGACACCTTGGTTAGTCAGCAAGAGAAGTGCCTGGATCAGCGGGCAGGCTGGCCCCAGTGGCCTGCACCAAAACAGACTGCCAGACCTCAGACGGCTGGCCTGCAGAGCTGGCTGTGCACCTGATCCATGAGCCAGTATCCAGCCTCAGGCCTGGATTCACTTCTCTGTCCTCAGTCACAAACACTAGCACAAATTAAGCACTCACTAGGGACAAGGCACTGTTCAAATCACAGAGATTCGCTCATTTCATCCTCATAGCAACCCTGCGACGGGGCTGTATCATCTGCCCCCTCTTACAGGGTGGTTACGTGGCTTGCCCAAGGTCACACTGCTGGTCAGTGACAGCACTGGGGCTTGAACCCCGGTGGTGCAGTGCCAGTGCCTGGATTCCCACCTCCTGGCTTTATCCCCTCCATGAAGGAGCCCCATGGAGTAGGGCGAAGCTCCCTCCCTGACACTGTTGCCTCCACCAAACACTTGGGCTGCAACGTTCCCAAGTCCTTGCCTGGCAGCTGCATCTGCCATGCCTCCCAAGTCAGGGAGCAAACACAGGGCCTCCCAACGAGTGATCCTCACCTGTCACCAGGTAAGGCCTAACGCTGGGGAGATGAGCACAGAGGCAGCCTGCTGGGGCTCAGCTTTCTTTGGCCTAATTTCCTGTCATCTCTGCCATTGCTCAGCCAGGCCTTTACTAACACTTCCTCCACATGAACTCTGAACAATAGTTTCATGGGGGGTTGGAGGGGGGACCCATTCTGCTGCAAGTATTGAAGCCAAGATGCCTCCCTGCCAGCCCAGCCAGGGTCAGGCACTGCCCGAGTCTCCTAGTTTCTAGCCTGCATGAAGTTTGCCAGCCACAAATCCCCGAGGCCTGGATTTCCACCATCAGAGAGGCATTTCCTTGGGATTACATGGGTTAAGCATGGCCCACTCCTTTATGTAACAGACCCTCATGCCGGGCTTACTCTGTGCCAGGCACTGACCTAGGTACTTTATGAATCATGACTCCTTGAATCCTCATAACAACCCTATAAGGCAGAGATTATGAATGCCCCATTTTACAGAAAGGGAGTATTTCTAGGAAGCAAACACAGAGAGATTAAGAAACTTGCCCAAGATAAGGTATTACAGCTGGTATGTGCAAAACCAGGATTGGAACCCTACAGTCTGACTCCAGAGCCTGTGTGCATATCCACTGTACCCTGCTGCCTCTTCAGCTTCTCTTGCTAATGGCAGGTATTCCGATGACATCTATCATTGTTATTGGATCTATGAGGGATTTTTCTCAATAGAAATGTGTCAGATGTGTAATGGGTAGCTGGGTAGCTTGAACATGAGAGGCAGAAAAGCAGGAACCAGAATATCGAAACAAAGGACCAGAGGGGGGCCCAAAGACACAGGCTGGCTAAGGGCTGGCCCTATTTGAGGACTGTGGGGAAGGTGAGGCAGCTTTGCCAGTGGGGCCAAGCCTTGGGAAGGGGCTGGGGCACAGGCTGAGTATGGGAGGCAGAAAGAACACTCCAGTGGGCAGATAAGCTTGAGCTAGGCCTGAGAGAATCCCAAAGAGGGCACGCTGAACCCAGAGGTCTTAGGAACCACGGAGAACTGGAAGAGTCATAAAGGAGGGATGAAGTTGTCCAGAGCCTCAGAGAGAATGGGGAACTGCTCAGAGGTCTAGATCGAAGCCTCCAAGACAAATTCATCCCTTGGTGTGAACTCTCCAAAGCTGGACAACATCACCTGGACTGGCCCACCTGTTTGGTGCATGAGGGCTCACATAGAAAATGACAGTGTTAATACCACTTGCTGGGTACATGGATAGGGCTGCATAGCATGTTTTAGAACAGCACCATCCAATAGCACTGCCTGTGTTGACGGAAATGTCACACAGTGGCACTGTCCAATCCAGTAGCCACTAGCCACATGTGACTACTGAGCACTTGAAATCTGGCTGTTATGACTCAGAAACTAAATTTTTAATTCTAATCAATTATTATTAATTTGAAGTTAAATTTGAATGACCACATGCAGCTACTATATTGGGCAGTGCAGTGTAGAACATTCATTTCATTTGCAAGTTCAACCAATTTTTTCAAGGGCCTGTGCTGTGCCAAGTATCATTCTAGGTGTTGGGAAACTATCAGTGAACAAAACAGGCAAAAAAAACAAAAAACAAAAAACAAAAAAACAACCCAAACAAACTCTGACCTCAGGGAGCTGACACTCTAGTAGACAGAGAGAAAGACAATTAACAGTAATCATAATAAATCAATGATATTGTCTGTTGGGCAATAAAAATGCATTGGGGAAAAATGGAGTGGAGTAACAAGCCTGGGGAAGCCCCCAGTGTGATAAGGTGATCTGGGATGGCCTCGCTGAGAACGTGATATTGGAACAGGGACCTGAAAGAGGCAAAGCAGCTAGCATATAAATATCTGGAGGAAGAACATCCAGGCAGAGGGAACAGCCAGTGCAAAAGTCCTGAGGCAGGATTCCCCTTGGCAGATTTGAGAAGCAGTGGGGAGCCCAGATTGTAGAGTAAGAATGGGGAGTAGAAGGAGACAAAACCCAAGAGGTGAGGGGCAGATTGCCTGGGGCCTGTGAGCCATGTGAGGACTTTGACTACATGAGGTGGGCTTCACTGGGAGCAGGAGCAGGGTTGAGCAGAGAAAGACAGGATGTGACCTGGGTTTTAACAGGATCCCTCTGACCACTTGCAGAGAAGAGGCTGGGGGATGGGAGCAAGGAAGGACACCCAGACCCAGAGGCCAACTCAACAGGGGCTGATGCCAACCCTGCCTGCTGTCTTGCGGGCTGTGGAAGTGGATGTCTGGGTACACCTGAGGATTGAGGCAATGATTGGGGTGCTTTGTCTCAGAGCCTCAATCATATTGAAAGGAAAGTGGCCCCTTCACTCACTGAGAGTCTAAAGTAACTGCCAGTAAGGCAGGGGTGCCTCAGGGCATTTGTGGAAGCTCCATATTCTCAGGAGCCACAAGGGCAGAAGAACAGGGACAGAGGCCAGCCCCCAACCCCAGGCCTCTGGTCCCTGGCCCCAACTGGAAGATCAGAGTCTTCTGATCCTTGGAGCCCTCACTGAATCACACCAGCTCCATGATCGTCCCACTCTAAAGAGCAGACATGTGCCTTCCCCCATTATCACTCAGGGCCTGGTGCTTAGGGAAGGCCAGCATTTGGCACTAGTCACCAGTAGGGTGTACAACTTGTACTGGTAATTCTGGTAATTCTAACTACTCTGATCTCTAGGCCAGAAACAGCAAATATGAGACACCGGCTCCAGAGGACTCTGTCCCACTGAGTTTAAACACAGCCTCAGAATCCTTAACATTAGCACCCAGCAGCCAATCTCAGAGTTGGAACACAAGAGAACATACTTGCAAGAACCTGGCTCCTATCTACTACCTTGGTGACTTCATTTCCTACTACTCTCCCTTTCCATCTCTCTGTTCCAGCCTCACCGTCCTCCTCACTGTTTCTACCTCAAGGCCTTTGCACTGGCACCTCCTTCCTGCCTGGAAACTCTGCCCATGGATATCCATGTGGTTCCCTCACTTCCCTCAGAACTCCCAGGAGCATGTGTCCCGAAGTAGAGAGATTGTCCTCCTCATTCGCTGGAGTCCCATTTCCGGCCCTAATTAGCTATGTGAGCCCAGGGCAGTTCAGTTAACCGCTGCCTCTAAAACAGGTAGCACAATTATTAGATGTACTTCCCAGGGTTATCATGAACATGAATTGAGGAAATGTGAAAGTGCTGGGTTCGATCTTGGCTGAGCACAATCCTCCTCTCTGTGAGAGCTTAGTCAAGTCACCTAATGTCTTGGAACCTCGATTTTCTCATCCATAATGATAATAAGACTAGTACCTCCCTCACAGGATTTCCCAAGGTTAAATTAACTAATACATGGAAAATATTCAGAACAGTGTTTGACACATAGTAAGTGCTCAATAAATGTTAGCTATCATTGTAAAGTAATGCATGTTATTTTTTTCTTTTTAAATTGCTGGCAAACAGTTGGCCTGACTCCAAGACTTGCCTCCTGCTAAATCCTGATTCTGCTCAATTCAATTCAGTGTAATACAGCATAGGGAAGATCATGCTCTGTGGCCTGGCAGACCTGGCTCAGCCACTTTCCAGCTGTGTGAGCTTGAGCAGGGGTTCTATCTGCCTGAGTCTTAGTTTCTTCATCTGTGATAAAGGGGTAATTATTGCAACCTCATACAGTCAGCATGCAGAATCAAAGAGACTCTGCCTGTCAAGTTCCTGGCACGTAGTAAGTACTCAATAAATTGTATGCAGGATGGAACAACACTCATCTCCTCTACTCCCTTGCAGCTCATGCATGAAAGCAAACAGGTCCCTTTGGGGCTTGCAGGAAGAGAGAGAATCTGGGAGTAAGGGCTGCTTGGCTTGGTTTAATGAGGCCATGTCATGTAGTCTGAGATCTCAAGGCTAACTAGAGAGGGTGGCAAGCCAGTGATTCTGTGAAGAGCCAGTAATGAGGACACAGAGAGCCAGGGGTGGGGTAGGGGAAGCCTGATGTGACCCTTCCAAATTAGTGCTGAGGCTCAACAGGCAGCCATGGTGCATCACTGATGGAGGGAGGAGAGGACAGAGCACCTAGAAAGGCGTGGTGCTAGGGGAGCAGAGAGGAGGCTGGAGGCTGGAGGCTGGAGGAATTATGCAGATACAAGAGGTGGTATTTGTTGACAACTCCAGGAAGGCAAGGATTTCTTGTATAGACACCAGCACCAATGTCTTCCTCTTACACAAACACACATTCACCCTGTCTCTCACACACATACCTACTAAATAGCAAATACTTCAGGCTCACTTCGTCTAACCTGTGGGTGTCTGTTAGCCAGGGGAGGCAACTGCTGTTGCAAATAATTGCCATAATGTAAAGCCTCAAGCAGAATCAAATTTGATTTCTCACTTTCCTAACAGTCCAGAGCGGTGTGCCAGGTTATCAGGAGACCTTCCTTATGGGAGACTTAGGTACCCAGTATGTACCTCCCTCCAGGCCTTGTCATCCCGCCCAAGGGTCCAGCTGGCAGAAGGAAAAGGGAGTGTGGGGAAGGCACCCAAGCTACTGAAGGCCTGGCCCAGAGATGGCACAGATCATCTGGCACAGATGACATCCTCCACATCCCTTTAGCCAGAAAGGGTCACATGGGCACACTAGCTGCAAGGGAGCCTGGAGAGTGTAGCCTAGACTGGAAGCCACGAGAGAGGGGGAGAGTGGGGTTTGGTAGTCAGCCCACAGGCTCTTCCTAGAGGCCCATAGGCTCTTCCTGGAGGCTGAGGCCCAGGTGGAAACTCCCACTCCATTCCCATTCCTATTCCTGAGGCCCAAATGCCTTTTCTGGGGGGTAAACTCTGTTCCATTAGAAAAGAGGAGGCTTAGCCTACAGAGAGAGGTCACATAGGAAGTCACCTCAGAAGTTTCAGAGGATGTGGGAGCCTCTGGGGGAGGTGGGGTTAGGGGGTTGGTTGAAAGAGGGGCAGAACAATGACTAACATTGGCTAGGACCAGGACCCCTTATTGCCACATACATGTAAACACCTACACTCTGGCACACACTCACAAATACCCACACATTCAGCTGACAAATGATACTTCTTAGACACACATCTTCTCACACACAGGCATACACACAATCACATACCCCAAACACATATGTATATGCACATCCATGAAAGGTTTTCAGGAGCCCTTGCAGTAAGCCTCAAGGATATAGAAAAACACCTCTCCAGGCCGGGTGTGTTGGCTCATGCCTGTAATCCCAGCACTTTAGGAGGCCAAGGCGGGCGGATCACTTGAGGTCAGGAGTTTGAGACCAGCCTGGCCAACATGGTGAAACCCCATCTCTACTAAAAATACAAAAATTAGCCAGGTATGGTGGTGCATGCCTGTAATCTCAGCTACTCAGGAGGCTGAGGCAGGAGAATTGCTTGAGCCTGGGAGGCAGAAGTTGCAGTGATCCAAGATCATGCCATTGCACTCCAGCCTGGGTGACAGACTAAGACTCCATCTCAAAAAAAAAAAAAAAAAAAAAAAAAAAAGGAAAAGTACCTCTCCAGAAAGATGTCCTCAGAACCAGCCAGTGTCTGAGAGTCACCATTAACTAACCCTTGAATATTAGATAAGAATCCCTCACATATGTTTAGGCCCTAACATTTTGCAAAGCACTCTTGCACTCACTGCCTAACCATAGGGTAAATATTTACTCAGCATTGACTCTAGGCAAGACATCGTGATCGGCAGTAGAAATACAAAGAGGAATAAGACACAGTTCCAGTCCTCAAGGGAAAGGTGTACATGAACGACCCCCAGGGCTTTAACAGGGGACTGTAAGAGTGGTTGTGGGAGGAGGGAGAGAAGAGAGAGCTCTGGTGAGGTCAGAGGTAATTTATGAGTCAGGCCTTAAAAGATGAGGTCACCCAGTGGAGAAAGATATGATGCTAAGGATGAGGGACCACTGTGTGCAATGGGATCAAGCTGGCTTACTGGGGGAGTGATGAGTGATTCCGAGAGGCTGGTAAATTGTTTCCTAAAGCTGGAGTTTCACTAGATACAGCCAAGATGTGCTGCTGCTGACATGAAGTGATGATCATCTTTTCCCAAAGTGCAAGGAAATAAGTTAATAAATAGAATGTTCTCAACAATGTAAAGGTTATCTCCTTGTGTCATTCAGGATTCAGTCAGAAATAAAAGAACATTTTAGGTCTTTTGAAAGAGGGAATTCAGGCCGGGAGCCGTGGCTCACGCCTGTAATCCCAGCACTTTAGGAGGCCAAGGCGGGCGGATGGTCTGAGCTCAAGAGTTCAAGACCACCGTGGGCAACATGGTGAAACCCCGTCTCTACTCAAATACAAAAAATTAGCCAGGCTTGGTGGCGTGCACCTGTAGGCCCAGTTACTCGGGAGGCTGAGGCACAAGAATCGCTTGAGCCCCTGAGGCGGAGGTTGCAGTGAGCCAAGAGATCGCACCACTGTACTTCAGCTTGGGCTACAGAGTGAGACTCTGTCTTAAAAAAAAAAAAAGAAAAGAAAAGAAAAAGAAAGAGAATTCAGTACAGGGTTTGGATTTCAGGGATGATGGAGCTGCTCAGAGGTCAACAACAGGTGGAGGCAGTGAGCATGGGAGCAGTGGGTGGGGGGCAGGACAGTGAGGCGCTATAGAGATTAGCAACAGCTGGGAGCCACCGCCACCTACCCATCCCCATCCAAGGCTGGAAGGACACAGGAGGAGATGGCATGACCAGTGACTAAGATCCTAATGTGTCTAGCAGGAGCTGGAACCCTGGCAGCTGGAATCACAGAGGAGTTTCACTGACAGGGTGAAACCACTTGGAGATGAAAAAATAGAAGAGATACCTGGCTTCTCCCCTCTTCCGGCCCTCCAGTCTCTCTCTCCAGTGCCTCCATTGGCCAACTCCAACTGGCAGCCTGAGGGCTCAGAAACCTGGGAACAGACAAGGGAGCCTGGGAAATGTAGTTCCCCACAGGCAGAGGCAAGCAGGTGAAATGTGGAGAGCAGATTCGAGAGCCCACAGTAGAATAACAGTATGTGCCTGTGATTTCATAGACCTCTAGTATCAGCTGTAGATTTGTGTGCTAGTGTTAAGCTGAATGAACAATGCCAAAATAATATTAACAGAAAAAGAAAGAAAAAGAAAAACAATCCAGAGGCAGCCACTTAGGCTTGTTTTGTGTTTCCTTGGTAAGTGCTTGGGGTTGCAGTTTCAAATTGTCTTTTAGAGTGTGTGAGCTTAATTAAATTTAACGCATTGGAGCAGCTTAACTTAAAATAGCAATTCATGTTTTCTGCTAACAGAAATGTTGGTAGTTTACATGATGGAAAGAAATCTCTCAGGATTTCAGGGACGTGTTTTTCACGGAGGTGCCCATGACTGACCTGATGGTTGAGCCATTTATTATCTATTGTCCCTCAGGATCCGCTCTCCCCTCCTCCGCCTTGCCCTGCACTCTGGAAGCCTGACCTGCATGTGCCTGTGAACTCTGGCTTTTGGTTTGGTTCAGCCATGCAGAGCAGCAGCAGAAGGTCGGCGGCAGAGAAGAGTGAGGTCCGGCTACTTCTTTGTCCGGTGCCCACCCTGTAAGGTTGCCCCTGGCAGCTTCTGTTTCTCAACCAAATTCTCTAAACCAGTGTGCCTCAATGGAGGGTGACTTTGCCCCCAGAGGACATTGGGCAATGCTTGGAGACATTTTAGCTTGTCACACTGTGGGTGTGTTCTGGCATCTGGTGGGTGGAGCCCAGGGGTGTCCTGGGATTGTCCTCCTACGATGCAGAGGACAGCCCCACACAGCCAAGACATAGTCAGCCAAAGTGTCAACAGTGGTGAGGCTGAGAAAGCCTGCACTAGCCCAGGGCTCCTCAAGCTATTCATTGTGAAGGAGCAGCTTCGATTTTCCCCACTCTGTTGCAGGCCAGTGCTTTTGTAAGACTAGAACTAAGTTACCAGAAATAATCATCACGCACTTCAATGTGACAACCAATGCCAAATTGCTATAAAGCCTTAATTCTTACTCTTGACTTCTGTAGTGTCTGATCATGGAACAGGAACAAACAGTCCATGGGCCGGCATCCATCTGTGAGCCACACTACAAGCAGCACTGGCCTACATGCTTCTCTCTCCTGGGGATGAGGCAGACATAACACCTCGGCTCTTGGCTGCTATTAGCTCTGGGTTCTTGCACATTCCCTTGTGATCCCCCATACCCTCTTGCCTCTTTACAACTAGTCCCTTGATAAATAAGATCTTTAATTATCCTTCTAGGAAGTGCCATCTGCCCATTCAGGGCCCGGCTGATTCTGCAGTGTTTTCCTACCTGGGCAAGTTTTTGAGAATGTGGGCAGCGTCAGAGGCTGTGTGGGTAGAAGGACAACAATGTGACAGCAGCCTGGTTTGGGAGCCCAGCTAAGGAGTTTGCACTGTCTCTTGTAGACCATAGTTAGTACTTGAAGCATCTCAGTGGGCAGGCGACACAGCCAGAGTTGTGTTTTAAGTGGAGCACTAGAGATAGTGTGGTGCTGAGAATGCACTTTCAGGGAGCAAAATTTGTGGCAGAGAGCCTGACTGGAGGCTGCTGAGTCCATCCTGACCAGAAATGGAGAGGCCTAAGCTAACACCGTATGTGGAGTTGGAAGGCAGAGGGTGTTCAGAAGGTAGAATCTACCAGCCAGAGTGATGGGTTGTGAGCAGGAGTGAAGGGGGAAATCCAGGCTCCCCAGATATAGCTTGGAGGATCAGTGGATGGTTTTGTAGGGTTGGATGATGAGGTGGACAGGGGGACACAGGTCAGAGATGAATTCTATATCTTTCACTAGAGTGCCCATTTCACGTGGCTTTCTCATGCAATTTGTCTGTTGGCTGCCTGGAGTCAGAAGCGTCTTGCTTTTAAGAAGTGTGGGCTGTGGGATGCAATGGACCTATTCTGGTCTCAGCCCCATCATTCCCCCAAGGGAAAGTTCAAACTGTTCAGCTTCCTCCTTCTCTAAACGGGAATAACTTCCTCAGAGGGTTGTCAGGAGATTAAATGAGATAATGCGTGTAAACTTGCCAGGACAAGTAAGTGCTAGGCAAATACTGGTTATTATTGTTATTAGAAAAGGCAAACTTGACCTTGCCAGCCAGGGCTGTTTTGAGTTAGCTGGCTCTGGCTCTCCTTAAGTCACCCCAACTCCTCCTACCGCCAGCACACACACACAGACATACACGCGCACACACACACACACACACACACACACACACACACAGAGCAGAGGAATCAGGAGCCGCCTTCCGCCTTTCTGCTCTTCATCCTAGCAGGCTTTTCCTGCTGGCCTTGTTTCTGATGGGCCAATTACAGTGCAAAACTGTTCCAGACCTGACTTTTCATCCCGGTTCCAGTGGCCCGCCAAGAATCAGCCTTGCCTTGTTACACCTCCATCAGCAGCACAGCCCAACCGCAGCTTCATCACATTAGGATGTGGCTTCATCACATTATGATTTTCTCTGAGTTGGGGAGCAAAGGTGAGTTGGGGAGACCAGGCAGGGTTCCTCACAAAGTTGCCCAGGAAGGGCAGGAAGACGGGGCAGTGTCTGAGAGGCAGCATGGCCCAGGGGTCAGGTGCGGAGGCCCTGGAGCCAAACTGCCTGATTTGAATCCCAGCTCTGCCAACTTACTAGCTGGGCCTCCATGGGCAGGTAGCTTAACCTTTCTGTGCCTCAGTTTCTTATCTGTTAAGTGGAAATGAGAATAACAATAATAGCCTCCCAACAATGTTAGGGAGTATTAAACAAGTCTTAATCCCCTTAAATATCTCACAATAGTGCCTGGCACAGAGTAAGCCCTCATGTTAGCTGTTCTTCTTATTTTGTTGCTATTAGTAGTAGTACTAATAGTAGTACTAGTGTAATCTGCTTCCCAGGAGAAGGTGGCTAACTATTGAGAAGATTTCTGGGCTAGTGGTACAACTTTGGTGACCTGGGGTGGCTGTGTTCAATGCAATCATGAATGTGGAAACCTATGTTACACAACAGGTATTCAGTAAACAAGGGTGTCCATCCACCTCTCAAGTGGACATGCTCTTATATCACTGTGGCCCAACAAAATGGTGGAATGCCGTGATTCAGAGCAGACTGAAGGTGGCCTCCCTGGGATTTAATCCCAGCTCTGCCATGTTATCTTTGCTTAACACTTCTGCACCTCTGTTTCCCCATCTGAAAAATCTGGATTATGATGGCAGCTGTGTCGGGGAGTTGCGGTAGGCCTAAGTGAGTTGGCATAGGGCACTTAGAGCATGGCGCACAGTTACCAGCTGGTGTTTGCTCTTGCTGCTGTCACTGTTCTGGGTGTGCTTAGCTCCTGCCTTCTCAACTTACATCATTAGCCCTGAGGGGAAAGGAACAAGGCCCTGGAAGACTCAAGTGTCCCCTGCAGCATTGGCCACACAGGGCTCCTCAGGCCCTGCCCAGCAGATGGCCTAGCAGGCTGGGCATCCTGTCAGTAGAGGAGCGTGAGTCACAGCAGGCTCTAAGCTGCCCCAGGGATGAAGGTGGTTGACCAGCCACAGGCCAGGGTGAACTTTTCACTGAAATGAGGAAAAATGCTTCCATGTCTGTCACACAGTGAGGAACAAGCCCAGACCGTGGACCCAGAAGCTAGTGTTAAAGGTCTCAACTGCTGCATACTAGCAGTCCCAGCTGTGTGACCTCAGGCAGATCACTTACCCTCTCTGAGTCTCAGCCATTTCTTCTCTGTGAAATGGGAGTACTGATCACTGCCTTTACAGGACTGTCATGATGCCCAGGTGAAACTGGCTCTGAAGTCTTCAGATAGACCTGTGGGGCTGGCTGCAGGGTCCTTGCTGGATCCACCTCTCCTAACCCCTCTGGCCTCTTCTGCCCCAAACACTGTGCTAAGGGTGGGGCTGTGTATTAGTCCATTTTCACGCTGCTGATAAAGACATACACGAGACTGGATAATTTACAAAAAAAAAAAAAAGGAAAAGAAAAAGTTTAAATGGACTCACAGTTCCACATGGCTGGGGAGGCCTCACAATCATGGCAAAAGGTGAAAGGCACGTCTCACCTGGTGGCAGACAAGAGAAGAGAGCTTGTGCAGGGAAACTCCCCTTTATAAAACCATCAGATCTCATGAGATTTGTTCACTATCATGAGAATAGCTTGGGAAAGACCCACCCTCATGATTTAATTACCTCCCACCAGGTCCCTCCCACAACACCTGTGAATTGTAGGAGCTACAATTCAAGATGAGATTTGGGTGGGGACACAGCCAAACCATATCAGGTGGGCCTTGGGGGCTCAATTTCCTCCAGTGTGGCTTCCCCAGCAAAAGAGCAGGTGGGCAGGTGAGGAGGGAGGCAGCAGCCACTGGGGTTGCCCACTGACGGGATGTCAATATCTGTCTGTCAGTTCCAGTCCTCTGTGCATGGATCCCAGGTGGAAGTTTTCAGGCTTCAGTATTTCATATTTGAGATCTTAATTAAGTTGCCTAGCTCCAGGTTTGAGGGGTTGATGGGAACTGATAGAGCCCTTTCATTCTCAAGTAGCAGGGAATAGGAGAATGGGAGTGGAGGAACTACCAAGAAAGCTACACAGTGGTACCTTCAGGCCTGGGTATGTCTTTGGGAGTGTTTATGGAAGTGACACAGGCATCATCTCTGGAATCAGCAGAAGGCATGATACCTCAACAAGGGTCTTGGAGTTCAGGGTGTGCATCCAGGCTTAACAAGGTCACAAGGGTCCAGAGTTCAGGGTGAGGAGTTCCAGGCAGGAGAGGACCAGCCACAATGTGGGGAGAGTGCTTCCCCATCAGACCCTCCCCAAAGGTGGAAGGAGCAGTTAAAGTCTTCTACTAAAGAAACTCTTCCCCTAGGTTTCTTGGCTGAGCCTGGCCTACTACAACTAGGACCAAGGAATCGTCCCTTTCCTCTGGGATGCAGAAGTGCCCCCCAGTCCTTAACACTGCACTGTCCTTCCACCCCTAAGCAGCAGGCCCCCTTCTCCTGCATCCAGTCCTCTTCTGCTTAGACTCCCTCTCCCTCAGTCTGCAGCAGCAAACGCTCTCCCTCCTGAGTCATGAGAAAGCCCTTTGGAGGTGTGGGTGGTGCTGGCCTCTCCAGGTAGGACCTTGTCTCTGACACAGCACAGCACCTGGTCCAGAAAGAAGGCTCAGAAAGTGTTGATGGGGATCCCCATGAATCTCAGAGGTCACAGGAGGGCTGGAGCAAGCCTCGGGGTGGGCTGGCACAGGGTCGGGCTGACCTGACTCTCACCCTGCCCTTCCCAGAGACAGAGGGAATACTTGTAGCAGGCATGAGGGAGGGAAGTAGCGGGTCTCCCTTTGTATAATTTCTGCTTCTTCACACTTTAACCTCTCTGCCTCTCTGTCTCTCCCTCTGCCTGTCCCTGTGTGTCCTCTCAACTCGCTTGAGTCTCCCCCCCTCCTCTTTCCCTCCACCTCTAAATGCCTCCCCTTTTCTCTGCTTTCAACTACCCCCTTTCTCATTCCCTTCATCTTCATACTCATTGTGTTTTTGTGTTTTTGTTTCCATATATCTGGATTTTCTCTCACCCGGTATCTGACACATCCTTGGTCTCTGACACATCCTTGGTCTCTGACACATCCTCCGTCTATACCTCTCCCTGATGCTCCATCTCTGAATCTCCCTCTCTCACCTTCCTTTCCACCCTAACCTGTCCCTTGGTTCCCTTGTCTGGGTCTCCCTCCTCACATGTCTTTCTTCTCTATTTCCTATGCTCTATTCCTGTCGCCTGCCTGCCCCTGCCCCTCCCTCCTCCCCTCTCCTCTGTCTCTCCTTCTCTCTCCTTCCATGTCTCTTCACTCCTCTGTCCCTTTCTTTCCCTCTGCCCCATTCTCTCTGTGTCCCCGTGTCTGTCTTGGCCTCCCTCCCCTCCCCCTCCCCATCTCTGTCACTCTGTTTCTACCTCTGTCCACTCCCCATCACCCTGTCCTTCCACCCCACCACCCCTCACTATTTCTGTCCACCTCCCTCCCCAGGATGATCCCAGCCTCCAACAAGGCCTTCGTGGTCAACAACCTGGTGTCAGGGACTGGCTACGACTTGTGTGTGCTGGCCATGTGGGATGACACAGCCACGACACTCACGGCCACCAACATCGTGGGCTGTGCCCAGTTCTTCACCAAGGCTGACTACCCGCAGTGCCAGTCCATGCACAGCCAGATCCTGGGCGGCACCATGATCCTGGTAATCGGGGGCATCATCGTGGCCACGCTGCTGGTCTTCATCGTCATCCTCATGGTGCGCTACAAGGTCTGCAACCACGAGGCCCCCAGCAAGATGGCAGCGGCCGTGAGCAATATGTACTCGCAGACCAACGGCGCCCAGCCACCGCCTCCAAGCAGCGCACCAGCCGGGGCCCCGCCGCAGGGCCCGCCCAAGGTGGTGGTGCGCAACGAGCTCCTGGACTTCACCGCCAGCCTGGCCCGCGCCAGTGACTCCTCTTCCTCCAGCTCCCTGGGCAGTGGGGAGGCTGCGGGGCTGGGACGGGCCCCCTGGAGGCTCCCACCCTCCGCCCCGCGCCCCAAGCCCAGCCTTGACCGCCTGATGGGGGCCTTCGCCTCCCTGGACCTCAAGAGTCAGAGAAAGGAGGAGCTGCTGGACTCCAGGACTCCAGCCGGGAGAGGGGCTGGGACGTCGGCCCGGGGCCACCACTCGGACCGAGAGCCACTGCTGGGGCCCCCTGCGGCCCGGGCCAGGAGCCTGCTCCCCTTGCCCTTGGAGGGCAAGGCCAAACGCAGCCACTCCTTCGACATGGGGGACTTTGCTGCTGCGGCGGCGGGAGGGGTCGTGCCGGGCGGCTACAGTCCCCCTCGGAAGGTCTCGAACATCTGGACGAAGCGCAGCCTCTCTGTCAACGGCATGCTTTTGCCCTTTGAGGAGAGTGACCTGGTGGGGGCCCGGGGGACTTTTGGCAGCTCCGAATGGGTGATGGAGAGCACGGTCTAGGTGGGGGTGGGCATGCTCCCTTTCCTGCGCGCAGGGTGGGAGAAGGGGAAAGAATCTCACTGGCAAGTGTTTGTGGAGTTTCCATGGTGATGTTTACATCCAGGGACAGTTTCGTCTCCCTGTCAATGGCCTCGTGTCCCCCCCTACCCCCCAACACCCACATCACCTCCCCACCACCCGGCCGGGGTGTGCTCAGGGAATGTGGACTCGCTCAAATGCCGGACTGAGCCCTGAGTGTTTGGAAAGGCGAGACTCCGCCTTTCTAATCACAAATGTAGCCTACAAGCAAGCGGCTTTGGATTGCTTATGGGTCTAGTGTTGTTTTTATTTCTTAATTTATTTTTTTTCCATTTCCCAGACTCCTCCTCTTCATTCACACGAATGATCGAGAGTTAATCGTACATATGAATGTGTGTTCCCAGCAGCCCTGGTAGTGGGTAATTGTTGCCAATTGACAAGAGGAGGGAATTATTCTCTTTCCACACTTGTTTGGGGGAAGACTGTGGGGTTCCCTGCTCAGAGCTCTCATTACTCCCAACCACCCCCACACCCGACACTGGAAGGGGTGAGTGACTGACCCCCGATACCTGACCTAGTTTCCTTTGCTTCTCAAACATGACATGCCACACCCATCACAGAAGCTTAAACCAGAAGGGTAATTTCCTGGGTTCTTACGTGTGGGGAGGGAGGAGGGCTTCATGCTATAGGGCACAAGGGATCTTAACTTCCGGAGTTGCTTTGGGCTTGTTGCCACTCTTTCTGGGAAGCTGGCATGGAAAGTCCCCCTTGAGCATGTGGCAGGCCAGGAGGGCTTCTCTTAAGGAAAGCAGCGGGGGTGGCAGAAACAACAGTGGACTTGGAGTCCGAAGTTCTGTGTCTGGGCTCCATAGTCACATGAATAGCCAGCTGAATAACTGGGGCAAGACCCTTTTATCTGTTGGGACCTGAATTTCTCAATTTGCAAAAATACTGGGATTGTACTAGGTCTCCAGTCCCTTTCCAGTTCTATGGGCCTATTAATTATTCATGACTCTAGATGTTAGGCTTTTTTGCTTAGTGACACCAGAAGCACAAGCTGGTTACAGCAGTCCCCCTCCTTTTTACTGGACACAGAGAATTCTAGAAACCTTGGAGGGGGAAAGCTGAATCTTTTTAGAATCATAGGCTTTTGAAGCTTGGGGAGGTGTTTGCAATCATCCCATCTTTAACCCTCCCTCTCCCTTCCAGAGAGCATAAAGGAATTGCCCAGGGTCACACAGTGAGTTCATGACCAGGTCAGGGTAGAAGCCAAGGCCACCTGCCTCCTGGCAGTGGTATTTGGGATCCATGACCCTGTCTTCACTCTGCCTAGGGCTTTTCTGTGTCCAAAGGCTGTCCCATGTTTGTTCCTTAAGAAAGTGGCTCAGGGTGGGATGGGGGGATGCCTGCTCTTGGTTTCTTGAGGAGGGTCCATCCTTGGAAATTACAGGGTGGAATGGGAGGGGTGCATAAGCTCCTTTCCATCTAGGGATAACCCCTCCCTGCCAGACAGTGGCAAGAGAAGGGGAAGAGGAGATGTGCCCACGGAGAACCTGCTGTAGACAGATTGGAATGACTTTCCCCGGCATCCCTGTCCCATGTCTACTCATCAGCAACTCACTACCTCTCCCTCAGTCTCTCCAACTCATTCTTTCCTCTCCCAACTCCTTCCATAGACCTCTATTTTCTCTCTTTTGTTCTTCCTTCTTCCACTTGCCAACCACGCAGCCCACAAAGCATACAGGCAAGACCATTCTGGACCAAAAAGTTCCAATGGCCTCAGACCTGGACCCGAGCTGCTGGCCCCCAACCCCACTCTGGAACACACAAGGAGGGATTTGCAACTGTCTATGAAGAATTACCTTTGGCTCTAGTCCCAGAGCCTCCAAATCCCAGGCCTTCCTCCTTCCTCACTCTCCTCCCTCCCCTCTCTTCTCTTCATCCTTCTTTTTTTTTCTCCTTTTACTCTCTGCCTTTCCCAGTCCCTTTCTGGTCCTGACAAGGTCATTAACAGATCAGGCCAGTCCCTCCTGAGACCTCAAGTTATAATAATTTTCGAGGCCAGTCCCAGGGCTGAAGCACATCCTTTCTATGGTCACAGAAGCACCCACAGAATTGGGTAACTTGAAAGGAAATCTCTTCCACCCTTTCTCTTTTCCCTTCCTGTTTTTTCCTCTTCTCTTTTCTCCCTCCTCATCTTTCTCATTCATCCTTTCAAACTATAGCCATTGTGGAAGTGGTCTCAAATACCAGCTTTCTTTTTTGCCTTTGGATTCAGACACACAGAGGGAAGGTGGTGAACAGTGGAAGGAACCAACTGACTGTCTATTCTCATCAGTGGTTCCGAGTTCTATCGTGACATGATATGTACTTGCTCTTGTGTTTGTCATGTTTCTGACTTGGAGTTTTGGAAAGCAGCATCCCTGTGGTCAGAATATAAATGCCAATCTTCTCCTTTGCTAGAAAAAAATGTACAGTAAAATGTACAGTTTTAAAAACAACCACTAACCACACTCCTTGGGTGGGAGAAAAAAAGAACATTCTTATGTCTGTGAATGTCTGCTGTTCATTTCTCTGGAAACTCTGGGGTTTTCTAAAGATGGCTTTGAAGTGGCATTTTCTCTTGCACCTGTGTTTGTTACTGCCTGGTGGGAGCCTGCTTCTTGCCAAGTTCATGTATAAGGTGGGGTAATCTTCTGAAATAATAGAAAATGGGATCATCTTCCCAGAGTAAAGAAAGGTAGAGAAATCTGAAGTGAAGCTTCAGGCTAAGAAAAGAACAGTCCATCCCCAGCTGTCCTGACTGTCCTACCTGACATCTCCATTCTCTGATATACCAGCCCTACCTACTTTTTCCTGGACTGTGGTCACCACAGCACCTGACTACTAGGGGCATGTAGGTATCTTCTACCCGTTTTGGTTGAGCCCTGGATGGTATTTTTTTCAAAAGGGTCTTTTACTGGGAAACCATGGGAGAACAAACCAAAACCCAAACTCAAGGTATAGAAACAAACATGCTTCTGGAACACAGCTTCCCAACCTTGTCTTTTCTAGTATCTAGATCAGCGCTGTCCAATAGAATAAAATGTAAGCCGCATTGTAATTTCAAATTTTCCAGTAGCCATGTTGAATCAACTATAAAGAAACAGGTGGAATTAATTTTAATCTTATATTTTAACTCAATATATCCAAAATATTATTGTAACATGTAATCACTCAAATTATTAGTAAGTTATTTTATGGCACTTTTTGGTACAAAGTTTTAGAAATCTGATTTGTATTTTACATGTATGGCATATATCAATTCAGATGAGCCCTCTTTAAAGTATTTTACATGTATGACACATATCAATTCAGACTAGCCCTCTTTAAAGTACTTGAGAGCCATATGTGGCTAGTACTGGCCACTGTACCAGACAGTGCGACTCTAGACATACAATTGACTTGAAAGCACAGCTTTTAGAAGAGGAAGGAAACTGACACTTGTTGAGTACCTACAGCTTCCAGTTACTGTGCTTGTTGCTTCAAATATGTTTCTCACTGAATCATCACTAAAGCCTTTTTAGGTAGATAGTATTATTCCCATATTATAAATGAAAGGACTGAAGCTCAGAGGGGTTAAGTAACTTGCCCAAGGTCACACAGTTAAGTCTGGCTGCAAAGCCTTAGTTCTTCCCATGACATCACACTGCCTTCCCATCCTTTCTTCTTCCCGTCAACCTGTTATAGATTGTATTTTATACTGACTGAATGATTCACATTTGTAGCCTAATCAGGAAACCCTTGACTAGCCTAAGATCTGAGAGAAACCTCAGTGTTAATTCCAGGCAAGAGCACCTTGGTGAAGCAGTTCCTTCTGACCGTACACCGGCCTTTCTGGCCCTCCTTGCCTTGAAACACGTTCCCTCCCCTGGCCAGGAAAATTCCTCAGGATTCAGACTGCACTGCCCAGCCCACCCTGTGGTCACCCCTTCTCCCCTCTTGGTGACCTCTAGGAGGTCGCTTGTTGAATGAGCCTTCCATCTCCAGTCTTGTCTGGGCTGCTCTGCCCCAGGAGCCTATAACTTCTTCCCCCTAAGATAAAAAGCCTGACAACAGCTTGCTTCAGAGACAAAACCCATCTTCTCGCCTCTTTCTATTTTAATACCCCTGTCCCTATCAGGTAAGATACCTACCCAGATACTCTTTCCTGATATACAGAAGCCTCCAGCTCTTCAATCTTTTGCAGAGGTGAGATAGCTGATACAATATTTGCCTAGTTGATTATTAAGCTTTCTGGAAAAACAGTTTGACCCCTTTCCCCACGTTCTCGATAATGACATATCCCTCAGGTTTCCCTCAAGAGAATTTTCTATTTTTTCATCATTACAGTGTTGAAATTCGAAAAGACCTCAGGAACACTTTTTTGTTAAGGGATATAATTGTCAGCCAGGCTAGGCAACAGTCACTGTCTCAGGATTCCCCCTTCCCAAATGCAAAGTAACTTTTCTTTAAAAGTCTGTGAGTATTGATTTTTCATAAGTACAGCCTGAGTACTTCTGTATCTTCTGTTCTCAGTGTGCCTGCAGTGAAGGTCTCAGGGCTTCAGCAAGCTGGGTGGGGCTTCCTCTGTTCTTACAACCAGTGGGATTTCTGCAAACTGCTGCCAGAAAAATAGACACACTTATTCAAAAGAAGAGACTATTGGCAGGCAGCACTCAAAACCTGCATACACAGTTTTAAAGATCCCACCTAGATTCTCAAACCTAGCCTTTCCATGTGATGCAGTTGGCAGCAAGAAGAATTTGTTGTGACAAGGAGGCTTCTCACAGGTAAATACCTGAGGTTTCTACCTTTGCATAATAGAATCAGGCCCATCCAGGTTACTCCCCCAATATCTAAAAGGAACCCTGTCACTTTCACAGTTTAAAAATATCTATTTGTGCTTTCAGCCCTTAAACCAAAGGTTGTAGCTTCCATCATCTCAATTAAGGTTCTGTACCTCACAGTCAGTCAATGTTTACAAGGCTCGTGGTTTCCCTTCCCTGAAGCTTCTATCGGAGAGAAATTGTCATGTTTTCCCCAGACCAAAGAGAGAAGCTAGCTTTTACCTCTAAGGCTATCCTGTGAGCCCTATCATAGCTATTTAGGAACTTCTGACAGGTTCAGTGATCTTTCTCCATGTTCTCATTTTGTATAATGTGTGACATCTTTCTTTTGCTCACCTATTCTGAGGAAGTAGGCCCAGATTACAGGCTCTTCCCTGGTTATTTTCCTATTATTGTTGGGATAATTGATCTTCTGGTCCCTTTAGCCATCAGCTGAATATGCTCCTGGAGCCAGAATTCTCCTCCACCATCTCATGCCGGAGTCTGTCTGGGATTGGAGCAAGGAAGATCTCATGGTCTAGTCCTTTCCAAGATGTCAACAGTCACATGCTCGGTTTCCTACTGATGAGAGAATGGAGCTGGAATTTCACCCATCTCCATGGGATCCCCAAACCCATCTGGTCCACAGCCAGTCAGCCCACTGACCAACCTCCCACAGCCCCAGTCCATCCGTCCAGGCTGTCCATCTGCTTAGTTGGTGATGAGCACACCCCCTCTTCTCCTGCACCTCCTCTGTAACATGTGTTCAGTGGTGCTCCCTGGCATACCCCACAGCAGCACTAACATTCATATACTTTGCAAGGATGAGTTTTCTTTCCCTTGAATCTCCTAGGCTACATCCAAGATATCCCATTTTCCAAACCATGGAGACCTCTGTTAGCTGACCTATCTGACATTGTTTCCACTTTGTTGTGAAGTAAAACCTCAGCGCACTACACCTGTTCCCTCTGTCATGGACTTGGCATGTCCTGGAAACTAGCAGGTAACTTGCTCACCATTTGAGGAGTACTGCTGCCAAGAAGAAGGGATTTAAGCCCTCAGTTGCAGCTATTAATCCTGAAGGCTTTCATCTTGGGTTTCCTGTTATGCTCTTCCCACCCATTCCTGTGGGGATCTCTTGGAAGACATGGTCCTTCCTGTCTACCAAAGATGGGGTGGTTGCCTTACCTACCCAGACTAATTATGGAAAAGTTCTTATACTTTCATTAGGAGAACATTAGGTTGGCATTTTTCAGGTGAATATTGAACTGCAAAAGTAAGTTGATAATCATACCTGACATTTATTGAGAGTTTCCTATGTGCCATGTACTGGTCTAAGAGCTATATATAGATTATCTCAATTTATCATCAAAACAACACAATGAAATAAGTATTATTATTAATATCTCTATTGGGGAAGCTCAGGTAGAGAAGAGTTAAATAACTTGCCCAAGGTCACACAGCTATTGAGGCGCAAAGTTGGGTAAACACTCAAGAGATGGATTTGCTCTGAAGTTTCTTACAGAGCTGCAGAGGATGTAAAAATGCAGAGCTGTCTGGGTTTCATGTGGAAGGCCTGAATCCTGGCATATGTGCCTTGACTTTCAGAAGACTGAGTCCAGCAGAAAAAGTGGGAGAGATGGTGAAATCTGTTTGTGCTCATTCAGCATGCTCTTGCTGACCTGCTGTGTGCCTAGCACTGTGCATGGTATTGAGAGAGATAAAAGTCAAAGTGAAAGACACTGTGCATGGCTTTGAGGGCCTTACACATTACCCTGAAGGACAGGGCCATAAGCTGATGCTTTAGATCTCTGGTTATCAAAGATTGGTCTGTTTTCACTAATTTCAAGATAACTTATAGATCTGGCAAAACTACTATCCAAGAAAAGATGGACAGATGGATTGGCCAAAGGCCATACAACATAAGATGGCACCTGTGCTTGGAAGAATTCACCAGATTTTAAGTTTCAAAATCTTGAGTCACTTTACAGAAGAGGAAATTAAGACCTGGTATGGAAAAGTGACTGGCTTTGGGTCTAACAGGGGCACATTAAGGACTGGGATCCTGTGCCTGGACAAGCAGGGGTTGAGGGAGGCATCTCTAGCTGTCCCAGGAGCTTGAGAGGAGGTGTGGTGGAGGGAACAAAGCAGGTCTGGAAGAAGGGTAGTTGCAGAGAACTAGAGGGTCCTGAGTAAACCAAGGCAGGTGCAGTTCCTCCTGAGAGAAAGAGGCTGTTTAGTTTGGGGGTTCTGGGTTGAGAGGCTGTTTCTTGGCCACAGTTTCTTTTTTGGTAAGATATCAATGGTAAGTATCGACTTCAGTAAGTATGCTTCTGTAGTACTATGTAGTTACACAGATCACATATTGGATCGGAAAAGGCAGCGTAATAACAGTCATTATTATTAATGATATGCATCATTTAAGTAACATAAATCATAGCATATTAATGATAATATTACATATGTTAAGTTCATAGACTCTCAAAGCTGGCAAAAGCTATCAGAGGTCATCTACTCCAGCCTCCCTCAATGGCTATCAGGATCCCCTGTTCAATATCTATACAAGCTCTCCTTAATCTTATTAAAAGGAAAATCATGCATGATGAATTTCAGGATTTACCCAAGGCAGGAAGTAGCTCTCTGTGCTCTAATCAGACCATGGCTCCATATTCCTGGTGGGCCCTTGTGAATCCATCATTCTTGAATTCATGGGAAATCCAGAGCCCAGACATCAAGCAGCTCCCAAAGACTGCTATGGTCAAAATAGTGTTAAAAAACTAGGTACAGAGCCAGGGTTCCAGCTGGAAAAATTTCAAGAGGTTCGATATTCCCTGCCAAATCAGCACTGGTCTCTATGATTTTGAGCAAAGAAAGGAGGCAGGGAAGTGGCAGAGAGCACATGGTAACCTCTGTACTCCCTGATGCCCTGAATGTTCTGACATACACAACAGCCCCAATAGTAGATGGAAGCACCTGGAAAATTATAGACTTCACTGCTGGGCTGAGGATGGCCATCCTGCCCCTCACTCATTGGTTCCCTAATCCTTCCCACCCTTCATCTTTATTCCAGGATTTGCCCAACAGCCAAAATCTAACATCCAGTATTCTGGAATGACACAAATGCTGCCACCAAAAACCTCCCACTGTTCCCCTTCTAGGATGGGAAGACTGCCAGGTGCCAGAAAAATCACTCAGTGAGAGCCTGGCTCTGATCAGAGGGCTGAGAGTGGGCCAGAGGCTCTCCACTTGAGAAGGGAGGTGAGCTCTTCCCAAGGGGTGGTGGGATGGTAGCCCATTGACCAGCCCTCTCTGACACCCTTTAATACCTGGGCCCCCTCTAGTCCGAAGACCATCCATTTGCTTGAGGTAGGGAGATTAAAATTAGTTCCCAATTTGGTCTTCTGAATCAACACACTGGTCCCAATGTGAGTGAAAAAAAATGTTAGAGAAACGGTTTCATCCTAAGGTCAGAGAGGGTTGGTTGAAGTGTGCATGGCTGGACAGGTTCCTTGGGTAGGGCTGATGCTTCACAGTTTGTTTGGGGAGAGAGAGCTGGGGGCGCCAGGACATATAACTGCAGATGGGGTGACTCACCTACATGAAGAGGTTGGATTCTGTGTTTAAGGTAAATAGAGAAGACTGTGGGTCACTCCAGAGGTCTGGGAGCAGGCAGGGAGGACCTCAACAGTGATAAAGTGCAGAAGCCCAATTCTTCCTTGGTCTCCGTGCTTTTAAGAGTCCTGGTGAGGTTCCTTCTTCTAAGGAATCATGCAAACTGCTCTGGATTAGCTCAGCTTTGATTTGTGAGGGAAGCAGAGGCATGGAATTTTCTTGGGGCTTTTTTCTTGAGGCTCAAGGTCTTCCATCCTTTCTTAGGTTACAGTAAATGAGAGTTTGTGCCAGAAGTGAGAAAACTAGAGAAAGGGTGCCACCTGTGCTTTCTACCCCAAACCAAAGATGAAGGGGCTCAGACAAGAGTGCCTGATTCCAGGGCTCAACAGTGAGGGTTCCTTCCCTGCCCACATTCAGCTTTGTCTGCAGAATGGTGGAAAAGAAACAAAACTGGAGACATTTATATGTAGAGGTATACAAAGTCAGCAGCACTGTCAGAAAGATTCTATAGCATCTCAACATTCCAAACATTTCTTTAGCATGGATTACCATTTCTTCCATTCTTTATCAAAAGTCTGATTTCTTCACATTACAAATGTTTCCAAACTGGGGATCAAAGTTGTTTATTTGGCTTAGTTTTTATAGTGCTTATGGGACAGAAGTAGGTCTCAAACTTTAAATCTTCTGACCCCAGAACTGGAGTTCCCTCCACACCACATCCCCACACTCACGCATTACAGTGATGGCTGGCTCCCACAGCAGGAAAAAGGGCAAAACATGAGGCTGAGAAGGCAGCCCAGAGCTAGGAAAGACAATGTCCATGCAAGTGGGAGGAGAGTCAGGCCTGGGAGAGGTAGACAAAGGGCACAGGACCCTGGAGAGTTGAGAGGGGGCTGAAGATAGCAGCTCTGCCAGAATTCTCCATGGACAGGAGGCTCTCTCAGCTCTCCAGTGCCAGTCTAGCTAGGGCAGGGGTCAGAGATTATTGTCCATTGTGACCTGAGCAGGAAAGATGGAGTAAGAGGGATCTAGGCAAGGATAAGTAGGAAAGAGTGGGGTGCAGCAGAATCAGAAGAGTCTGGTTGGGAGGACACAGCTGTCCAGGTCCAGGCTATGGGCCCAGTCCACCCACTGTCCACATCTAAAGGTGGGGGAAGGAGCAGCGTGCTGGATAGGGCTCTACCTGGAGTGACCTTCTACTTAGTGAAACCAGGAGGCAAGTAGGGACCAACTAGGAGTCATGGTCATTTTCAAGATTTGTATTTGTCCTGTCTGCCTTGAGGTTCCAGTTCCTTCCTGTATGAAGGCAAAGAATCCCATCCGCCATGTAAGAATAGAGGCACATTGGGAAATCTTGAGGCCTGGCGAAGGAAGAAAGGACTGGCTTCTCCATAAATATTGGAGGTCTCATGGCACAGCCCCACTCATCAGATCCACTTATCTCTTCCAGGGAATGGCTTGGAGACTAAATGGGTGGAAAATTGCAGAGGGTAATGAGCCACAGCCCTTCTAGATTGTTCCAGAGTGTTAATTGGATTGTTAATCAGTCATATCAAGTCTCCCTGGAAGGAAGGCTTTTGCACAGAAGGGTGGGACTCTTTCAGAAAATACCATGATATCTGGATTGGCCTTGAACCAGCTAGCGAAGGGAGAAATCACGAGCACAGGACTCAGGATTCTTTCCCCTTTTGGTTGTGAGGCAGCATGAACAGGAAAGCTCTCAGCAGAATACAAAGGGGTGTTCAAAGAGGGAAGAGGAAACTCATGTTATTTACCAAACACTGTGGTAAGCATCCCATATTTCTTATGTGTTATTCCTCATGAGCCTCACCCATCCTTCTGACATAGGGGTTGGATCATTCATTTTACAGTTGAGAAAACTGAGACACACAGAAGTTAAGCAGCCTGCTGAACGTCACACAACTAGTTAGGGGAAGAGCTGGAAAGTTACTCCTAAGTTACCTAAGGAACAGCAAGGGACATTAGAATTTCAGTGAATTTTCTGGAAGGAATCATAACATGTGAGCAATGAGGTTAAAAAAGTGAGCCTAAGATTAAAAAGCAGAAGCCATGAAGAAATGCACTGGGCAAATAATATTGACTTCTCTGTGCCTGTCCCAGTGCCTCATATGGTAAGAAATAAAAGGTTGCTCTTAAGGTCCTTAAAATTTGTCCTGTCAAACTAAGCATTAAATAATTCCCAGATCACTGCTGCCTTTTTGTTTCCAAAATGTAGGGGTTGGATGGAGAAGAGGAATAAGGTGGCAGGCCCTAACTACAGCTGCACAGATTAGGTGGCTCTCTCCCCAAGGAAGGCAAGGGCACCCCATGTTCATTCCTTCAAGAGCTGAGTCTTTTTCCTAGCTTCAATATCCTCAAATGTAAAATGGTTCTGGTATCTACCTCAAAAGAGTATTGTGTTTGTAAATTAAATAGCTCTATATAGTTATACAAATAACAAATAACCTGTAGGACTTGATAAGTCACCAACTCATGATGATTAATGTAATGGATCACTGATAAAACTGTTATAAATTATGAGACATTAATGGCCATTACATAGATATTAGGTCTGGAGTCTCAGAGCTGGAAAATACCAGAAATCTCCAAATAAGCCTTCCTCAGCTCATCGACATCCCTGCCAGGTGGTGTTATTCTGATTACAAATTATTCCTTAGTTTTAATTCATAAATCCTCTAAGGAAAAGAAAACATGATATTCTCATGCCTTGTGCTTCAAGGAGCTTAGTACTTGACTGTGGCTCCAGGTTTGTACATATTCCACGTTCCTGCTCCTTAAAAGACCCCAGAGCCATAACAGAAAACTGCCAGTATCTGCTGTGGTCACCACTGAAGTAGAAACATAGCCAGCCAGGGTCCTTGCTGGGAAATATTCGGGAAATCTTAGGTGTACGTTGTTCTCTTGCCAAATCAAGTCGGGTCTCCATGACACAGAGTGGAAGGAAGAAGGGGAAAGGCCACAGGGACACTGGCCAACTGTGAGGCCCCATTAAATAAATGTTGCATTCTGCTCTGAATGTCACTACCAGTTGTGCAGTTCAGGACAGTGGCCTACCACCTCCCAGATGCACAGCATAGGCCAATGATGGGGCACTCTCTTCACATTCTAAGCAGGACACCAGGACACCACCACCCTGCCACTAGTAATTTGTTCCCTAATAAGTCTCCGTTTACCTTCATTCAAGGACTGGAAGACCAAAGTTATAAAAATAGTAACCAATAAAATTCCACGACCTCAATACTAATCACTCTTTACTCCCATCCACATCCTCCCATTTGACCTGACATTGAGGTGGATATATTTGTTCCTTTAGTTCTTGCCCTAATACAAGGTAAATGCTCAGAGTAAACTGCCAGATATCTACTGAACCAACCGGTATCAGGTCCCTGCCTAAGATAACAAGGGCATCCTTCAAAGGGGGAAGTGGGAGGGCCAAGGATATCCCTTATGACAGCCCTCCCCATGGTCCATCTCCCTCTAGCACAAACACCAATTGAGCTGGTTTGGGGGAAAGAATAAAATATCAAGGTCTTCTGAATCAGCACACCAATCAGCCCAAGCAAAAAAGAATGACATAGAGCCTTTATTAAACTGGTTCTGAGGTATGTGGGACTAGCCTGGCTGGCTGACCAGGCTTCTTGAGCCCCACAGGCCTCTTTCACAGAAAGGGAGTTTGGATCAACAAGACCATGTACAAAAGGGGGATAATATACCCACTTGAGGAGCCAAGTTTCCATGTTGATGGTAAATGGAAAAACTTTTGAGTCAGAGCTGAGCTCTGGGACAAAAAGGGAAAAGAAGAGGGATGAAGGGAAGGGGCCCAATTCCTCTTGACTGATTCTAAAGCTCATAGGGGGATTCCAACTCACAGCTAGCCCTCTGTACTAAGGAACCAGACGAATCTTGACTTCCCAGGGAACCTAGACCTGGGAAGGCTGAACTTGCTATTTGAGGGTCAAGTCTACTCCCTGAAGGTGGAGTGCTGGATATTTT
The DNA here is from genome assembly GCF_029289425.2 of Pan paniscus. Classification (NCBI taxonomy): domain Eukaryota; kingdom Metazoa; phylum Chordata; class Mammalia; order Primates; family Hominidae; genus Pan; species Pan paniscus. The sequence continues at coordinate 54,867,893 of NC_073254.2, read as the reverse complement.
GATGGGGACAAGGAGGGACAATAGATCAACCTCAGCAAAGGCTGGTAAGCCTGGGCAAGGTTCCACAGGGATGGATCTTCCTAAGGGGTGGGGGGGCTTCCCAGTTCCTAGAAAATGGCGGTGCGCGCAGATTGCCTCCCTCCTCTTCATTGTAGCTTGATCCTGCACAGTGACCGTTCCTATAAAAGAAAAAAAAAATCAGAAGAAACTTGATACATAGGAAGACAAAACACAGCAGAGAAATAAGACAAAGTTAAAATCACAAAATGTAATTGGCAGCACATCTGTTTTCCAAAGATATTTACATAATTACTCCCATTCTCACAAGAATTCTGGATTAGGGCATTATAATTGTGTCACTTTCCAGTTGAGCGGGCATGCCCACAAAGGGTAAAGTGTCTTTCCCATGATCACACAGCTTAGATGGAAGACTTGGGACTTGACAAGGGGAACTTCTGACCCCAGATCTGGGTTCCACCAGCCCCAACCCTTCATCAGCTACCATAGGGAGGGAAGGGAGAAATGGGAGCGAGGCGGCAGCGAGCCCAGGAGGAAAATACCCACACGGAAAGAGTCAGGCCTGGGAGGGGCCGGACCGGGGCACAAATGCTGGAGGTTTCAGAGATGGGCTGGCGCTGGCGAAGGCAGGTCTGCCAGTGACGTATTTGTCCTGTGGGTCCTGGGCTGTTTCGTGGCACGCAGGGCACTCTCCTTCCTGGGATGGGAGAATGGAATTCTTCTTCCGTGAGAGAGAAAATACGGAGGTGAAGAAGAGCAGAATGGGCGAGTACTAGACTGCAGCTGCAGCCAAGCCAGGGAAGAGGCTAAAGAGGGTCCTCGGCGGCTCCCGCAGGACATTCCCTCCCCAGCCGGTCGGGAAGCTCCACACCTAGGCGAGGACGGGCAGCAGCGGCCCTGGGAAGGCTTCCGTGGAAACTTCCAAAACCACCTTGCCAGGTAAGTGAAAGTGCGCTCCGTTCTCTATCCACATGCTAGGCCAAGGAAGTTCTTCTTCATTCTTTCAGCGGTCCTGATCTTCTTGGGGAGCACCCCTGTCAAGAAGGAAGGCAGGCTATGGGTATCTTCCAGGAACAGATGAAGGTTGCGAAATAACTGCCAACTGTCTTCTGCTCTGGCAGTTATCCCATTAGCCACGCCCATCGCCCCACCATTCTGGCAGGCCTCCTCCAATCAGAGGCCCTGCCCCACCCAGGGAGAAGCCCTGGGCCTTCCAGAAAGTTCCACAGCCTCTGATTGGTCCTAGACCAGCTTTCCTGGGTGGGAGTGGGGGCAGGGGACTCCTGGAGTCCATGCAGTATGCAGAGGGCGGGGGCTTGGAGGAAAGTCGTTGATGATGAGCACTGCCTGTTGGGGCTGAGGGAGGTGGGGCCTTCCAGAATTTAGGTGGGCCATGGCCTGGCTTCTGAGAGGACAGGCCCGACAGAGTTAGGGCTGTGCTGGTACTGTCTCCTGCTCTCTACTTAACAGGCCTTTGAACCCTGGGTGCCTGTGATCCTGGAGTCTTTTCATTTTACCCCAGTGGAAAGCACCACCCAGAAGGCACTTGTTTTGAGGTCTCACAAGAGTTAAGAGTATGACTGCAAGTAGACCCCCCAGTGCCATCCTCTGACTTTTTCCCACCAACCAAAGGCCTGGCACTAGAGAGAAAATGCTTGAACAGACTCAGTCAGCTCCTAGGGACCCAAAGTCCTAACTGGAGGGTTTGCTACAACACCCTACTTTTCTTCCCCCGGCTAATCTGCAGTGCCTGGAAAACCCAGGCTCTGCTTCAAAGCCTCAGCATCAAGGGTCCGGCCAATGGGAGAAAGTTGCTGAGCAGATGAGAATGCTCTTGGCCAATGGAAGAGAATGCCTTAAAGGCCAATTGGGGGATGCCCATATATTTATATTTATTGGGCAAGTGTTTTGAAAGACCTTGTTCTGAAAAGTTCAAATGTACCATTATATTTGAGCCTCCCATATCCCTTTTTAAAAAATTGATATAAAATTAATGTAGCATAGAATTAACAGTATTTAGTGTACAATTTAGTGGCTTTCAGTTCAATCATAAAATTGTGCAATCATTATCACTAACCCTATTCCAGAATATTTTTATCACCCTCAAAAGAAGCTCCATACACACTGGCATGGTTTAGATCTGTGTCCTGCCCAAATCTCTTGTCAAATAATAATCTCCACTGTTGGAGGTGGGGCCTAGTGGGAGGTGATTGGATCATAGGGGTGACTTCTTATGGTTTAATACCATCCTCCTTGATGCTGTCATGGCAATAATGAATTCTCCTGATATCTGGTTGTTTAAAAGTGTGTGGCACCTCCCTCCTCCCTCTCTTTCTCCTGCTCTGGCCATAGGAAGTGCTTTCTCCCCCTTTGCCTTCTACCATGACTGGAAGTGTCCTGAGGCCTCCCCAGAAGCAGAAACTGCTATGTATGCTTTCTGTACAGCCTGTGGAACTATGAGCCAATTAAACCTTTTTTTGTTTGTTTGTTTTTGAAACAAGGTCTCATTCTGTCACCCAGGCTGGAGTGCAGCAGAAACTTCTTTATAAATCACCCAGTCTCAAGTATTTCTTTATAGCAGTGATAGAACAGACTAACACATTCATTAAGCAGCCACTCCCCGTTCTGCCCTCCCTTCATCCTCTAATTGGCTTTCTGTTTCAATGGATTTGCCCGTTCTGGGCATTTCATGTAAACGGAGTCATACAATAGATAACCTTTTGTGTTTGGCTTCTTTCAATTAGCATAATATTTTCAAGGCTCATGAGTATCATAGCCTGTGCCAGTTCTTCATTATTGGTAAGGCTTATATTCCACTGCATGAATATACCATATATTGTGTATCCAATTGATGGACATTTGGATTGTTTCTACTTTTTGACTGTTAGGAATAATTCTGCTGTGGACATTGTGTACACCTGTTTTTGTTTGGACATGTTTCCAGTTCTGCTGGATATGTACCTAGGAGTAGAATTGCGGGGTCATGTGGTAATCCTATATTTAGATTTTTGAGGAACTGCCAAAATGCTTCCCACAGTGGCTGAACCATTTTGTGTTTCTACCCTCAATACATAAGGGTTCTGATCTCTCCACATCCTTGTCAACACTTGTTTTCTTTTTGTTGTGATTGTTAAATTCTAGCTATCCTAGTAGGTGTGAAGTGTTATCTCATTATGGTTTTGATTTGCATTTCCCTTATTACTAAAGATTCTGAATATCCTTTTATGTATTTATTGGTTATATTTTCTTGGTACATCTTTTAAGAGAAATATCTGTTCTAGTCCTTTGACAATTTAAAAAAAATGATTTCTGTATCTTTTTGGTTTGTTACTGAATTTTGGTTTGTTGTCAAATTTTAAGAGTTCTTTATATATTCACAGTGCTAGACCTGGCTTTGTCTGTTTGTGATGCTGTAACAAAGTGTCATAGACTGGATGGCTTAGAAACAACAGAAATTTATTTCTCACAATTTTGGTGACTGGGAAGTTAAAGATCAAGGTGCCAGCCGATTCAGTGTCTACTGAAGGCCTACTTCCTGGTTCATACATGGCCATCTTGCAGTATGTCCTATATACTTTATTAAAGTATATACTTAGGTTATGTGGTGGAAGTAACAAGGAAGTTCTCTCAGGCCTCTTTTATAAGGGTGCTAATCCCATTCATAAGGGCTCTGCCTCGTGAATTTGGGGGAAGTATTTAGTTCATAGGAAGTTTCTCACAGGGTATATGATTAGCAAATAATTTCCCTCAGTTTGTTGGTTATTTTTCCACTTTCTTGATAGTGTTCAATGCACAAAAGTTTCAATTTGGACGAAGCCCAATTTATTATTTTTCCTTTTGTTGCTTGTGTTTTTGGTATCCCATCTAAGGATCTATTGCCAAATCCAAGATTATGCAGACTTGTTTTCTTAAATAAGAGTTATAGTTTTAGCACTTAACGTTTGGTCTTTTATGAGTTTTAATTAATTTTTGTACATGTTGTGAGTGGAGGTCCAAATTGATTCTTTTATATGTGCTTTTCCAGCTGTCTCTCAGCACAATTTGTTGAAAATAGAATTCTTTCTCTACTGAATGGTCTTGAGACCCTTGGAGAAAACCAATTAACCATAAGTATATGAGTTTATTTCTGGACCCTAAATTAGATTCCATTGAGCTATGTTTCTATGCTTGTATGTATTCATAAGTCAGTTGGTAGTTCGTGTCTTCCTAGGAATTTGTCTATTTCATTTAGGTTATCTAATTTGTTGGTATATAATTGCTCATATGATTTCTTTATAACCCCATTTATTTCTGTAAAGTCAATGTAATGTCCTCTCTTTCATTACTGATTTTAGTAATTTGAGTCCTCTTTTTTCTCTTGGTAAGTCTAAAGTTTTGATTTTGTTAATTTTGTTTATTTTTTTTAAAGAACCAATTTTTGTGCTTGTTCATTGTCTCTATTGTTTTTCTTTTCTCTATGTCATTTATGTACACTTTACGCTTTATTATTTCCTTTATTATGTTTGCTTTGAATTTAGCTTTTTCTTTTTTCTAGTTTATTATATACTTAGGTTATTGATTTGAGATACTTATTTTTTTTAATGTGGATGTTTCCAATGAAAAATTTTCATCTAAATACTGCTTTTGTTGTATCCATACATTTTGGTATGCTTTTGTTTTGTTTTGATTTATATCGGAGAATTTTCAAGTGTCTCATGATTTATTATTTGAGCCATTGGATTGGTTAAGAATTTGTTTGATTTCTACACATTTGTGACTTTCCAAATTTCCTCTCATTATTGATTTCTAATTTTATTCCGTTGTGATTGAAGAAGATACTTTATATAATTTTATTTTTTATGCTTACTGAGACTTCTTTTGTTGCCAAACTTATGGTCTGTGCTGGACAATGTTCCATGTGGATTTCAGAAGAACATATACTGTTCAATTGAGTGTTTTATAGATGTCTATTAGGTCCAGTTATTTTATAGTGTTGTTCAAGCCTTCTATTTCCTTGATCATCTCATGTCTAGTTATTGCAGCCATTATTAAAAGTGATATACTGAGGTATCCAAGTATTATTGTTGAATTGTCTGTTTCTCCCTCCAACTTAACAGCTGTTATTTCATATATTTGGGGCTCTGTTGTTAGGTACATATAATGTATAGTTGTTATATCTTCTTTCTTGTACTTTTTAGGGGAACATTATATATTTTTGAATTAAGTTAGTTTCATTCCTCACTGTTTAGAGATACAATGTTTCTAGCCATATATTGTCCTCTGATTACTGTTTTAAACGTATCTTATAGATAGGATATCTAGTGGTTTAATTATCTTTTTTTCAGAATCCTTTAATTCTTGTTTGTATCTTAATTATCACTCAATTGTTTAACAATAGATTGTTTTAAAGTTCCAATTGGAAAGGCATCTTTTAAAATATTTTTTGATGCAAAAATCTTCTCTTAACAGTTTTAATGAGATATAATTGGCATATAGTAAACTTCATATATTCAAGATGTACAATTTGATGAATTCCGACATTTATAAAAACCAATGAAATCATCATCATGATCAAGATAATGAACATACCAAAAAAAGAATTTGTGTCCCATTGTAATCTAGCTCTCAACCTTGTTCCCCACAAGCAACCACTCACCTGCTTTGTCACTGTGGGTTAGTTTGCACTGCATAGAATTTAATATAAATGGAATCATACAGTATGTACTCAATTTTTTATGAATTATTTCACTCAGCATAATTGTTTTGAGATTAAAACAAGAATTTTAGTGTTAATTTCTTTTTATTGTTGAATAGAATTCTATCATATGGATATACAATAATTTGTTTATCTAGTCACCTGATGATGACATTTCTGTTGTTTCCAATTTTTAGCTAATACAAATAAAGCTGCTAGGAAACTTGGAGGACATTTGTATGAACATATGCTTTTATTCCCTTGGATAAATATTTAGGAGTTGAATGACTCTATCATATGATAAGTGTATGTTTAACTTTTTAGAAACTACCAGCCAGGTGCAGTGGTGCACTACTGTAATCTCAGCTATCCAAGGTGCTGAAGAGGGTCCCCTTGAGCCCAGGAGTTTGAGGCCAGCTTGAGGAACATAGCAAGACCCCATCTCAAAAAAAAAAAAAAAAAAAAAGGGAAAGAAACTACCAAACTGTTTTCCAAAGTGATTGTACACTTTAATTCTCAAGAGCAATATGTGAGAGTTTTTAGTTCCTCCAAATCCTTATCAATATTTGACAAAGTTAGTTTTCTAAATTTAAGTCATTCTGAAATGTGTGTAGTGGTATCTCATTGTGGTTTTAGTTTGCATTTTTCTAATGACTATGAATGTTGAGTGTTTTTTCATGTGCTTATTGCTACCTGTACAATTTCTCTGGTAAACTATACATTCAAATCTTTTGCCCATTTTCTTATTGGTTTGTATTGCTTTTTACTTATTGAGTTTTGAAAGTTTTTATATGTGTTACATACAAGTCCTTTGTTAGATATATGTATTTTGCAAATATTTTCTCCTAGCCTTTAGCTTGTATTCTCATTCTCTTAAGAGACAAAGAAGATTATTATATAATGATAAAAGAGTCAATCCAAAGGAATATTATAACAATTATAAATATATATGCACCCAACATTAGAGCTCCTAAATATATAAAGTAAACATTAACAGAACTAAAGGGAGAAATAGATAGCAATGCAATAATAGTAGGAGACTCCAACACCCCACTTTCAATAGTGGACACAACATCCAGAGAGAAGATTAGTAAGGAAACAGAGAACTTGAATAACACTATAAACCAAATGGAGCTAACAGACATATACTGAATATTTCACCCAATAGCAGCATAGGGATCTTTCATCAAGATAGATCACATATTAGGTTGCAAAACAAGTCTTAACTATTTTAATAGGGTTAAAATTATATCAGATATCTTTTCTGACCACAATGGCATGAAGCTAGAAACCAATAGCAGAAAGAAAACTGAAAAATGCACAAATGTATATAAATTAAATACATTCTTGAACAATCATTGAGTCAAAGAAAAAAATTGAAAAGAACATTATAAAATACCTTGAGAAAAACGAAAATGAAAAAAACATATAAAACTTAGAGATGCAGCAAAAGCCGTACTTAGAAGGAATTTCATAGGAAGAAACATCTACATTAAAAAAGAAAACAGAACTCAAATAAACAACCTAACTTTATTCCTCAAGGAATCAGAGAAAGAACAACAAACTAAGCCCAAAGTTAGCAGAAGGAAGGAAACAACAATGATTAGAGCAGAAATAAATGAAACAGAAAATATAAAAGCAGTAGAAAAACGTCAACAAAACTAAGAGCTGTATTTTTGGAACGATAAGCAAAATGCTTACAAATGGACAAAAGCTTAGAATAAGAAAAACAGATAAAAACTAAAATAAATAACGTCATAAATGAAAGAAGGGTCATTAGAACTAGTGCCACAGAAATTTAAAAAGATCATAAGAGACTTCTGGGAACAATTATATACCAACACACTGGATAGCCCAGAAGAAATGGATACATTCCTAGAAACATACAACCTACCATGATTAAATCATAAAGAAATTGAAAGCCTGCACAGACCTGTAAGTAGTACAGCGATTGAATTAGTAATCAAAAACCTCCTAACAAAGAAAAGCTCAAGACCAGATGACTTCACTGGTGAATTCTACCAAACATTTAAAGAAAAACTAACACTAAACCTTCTCAAACTCTTTCAAGAAGTTGAAGAGTGGGGAATACTTCCAAACTCATTTTAAGATGCCAGCATTATCCTGATACTAAAACCAGACAAAGAGACCACAAGAAAAGAAAACTACAGGCCAGTATCCAGTATCCCTGAGGGATATATATGCAAAAATCCTCAATATACTATCAGCAAACTGAATCCAATAGCATATTATAAAAATCACACATTATGACCAAGTGGTATTTATCCTGAAATGAAAGGTGATTCAACATACAAAAATTAATGTGATATACCATATTAACAGAATAAAAGATTAAAATTACATGATTGTCACAATAGATATTGGAAAAGTGTTTGGCAAAGTTCAACACTCTGTCATGATAAAAATTCTCAACAAACTAGAAATAGAAGGAAACTACATCACCATAATAGAGGTCATATATGAAAACTTCACAGCTAACACCATACTCAATGGTTAAAAACTAAAAACTTTTCCTGTAAGATTAGTACCAAGGCAAAGATGCCCACTCTTGCCACTTCTATTCAACATAGTATTGGATGTGCTACTCAAAGCAATTAGGCAAGAAAAAGAAAGAAAAGGTATCCAATTTGGAAAGCAAGACATAAAATTATCCCTCTTGCAGATGGCTTAATCTTATATATAGAAAACTCTAAAGACTCCATTAAAAAAACTATGAGAACTGGCCAGACACGGTGGCTCACACCTGTAATCCCAGCACTTTGGGAGGCTGAACTAATAAATAGATTCAGTAAAGTTGTAGAATACAAAAATAACAACAAAAATCAATTGTGTTTCTATATACCAAAAACAAACTATCTGAAGAGGAAATTAGGAAAACAATCCCATGCACAATAACACCACAAAGAATAAAATACCTAGGAATAAACATAACCAAGGAGGTAAAAGACTTGTATAATAAAAATGGCTGATTTCAAAATATTTTACATTACAAAGTTATGATAATCAAAACAATATAATGCCAGCATAAAAACAGACATATAGACCAATGAAACAAAATAGCGAGCCCAGAAATAAGTCCGCTCATAAATGCTCAACTGATCATCCACAAAGGAGTGCCAAAACTACACAATGGGTGAAAGAATCTCTTCAAGAAATGATTATGGAAAGCTGGATATTCACATGCAAAGGAATAAAACTGGACCCTTATCTTACACCACCCACAAAAACCAAAACTGATTAAAGATTTAATTGTAAGACTGAAGTTGTAAAACACCTACAAAAAGCATAGAAGAAAAGCTTCATGACTTAGTCTTGGCAATGATTTTATGGATATGACAGAAAAGCACAGGCAATAAAAACAAAAATAAATAAGTGGGACTACATTAGACTAAGAAGCTTCTGCATAGGAAGTCATTGACAAAGTGAAAAGACAAACTACAAAACAGAAGAAAACATTTGCAAGCTTTATATCTGATAAGGGGTTAATCTCCAAAATATGTAAGGAACTCCTACAACTCAATAGGCAAAAAACAAACTATTAACCTGATAGTTAGGTTACTAAACATCAACGTTCAACATCAATAAACATCAAGGAAATGTAAGTCAAAACCACAATGAGCTAACACCTCACACTTCTCAGGATGGCTATTATCAGAAAAACCAAAGTGTTGAAGAGGATGTGGAAAAACTGGAATCCTTGTACATTGTTCGTGAGAATGCAAAATGTTGCAGCTGCTATGGAAAACAGTATAGAAGAAGATCCTCAAAAAAATAAATAGTAGGATTATCATATGATCTAGCTATTCCATTTCTGGGTATTTATCCAAGAGAACTAAAATCAGGATATCAAAGAGGTATTAGCATTCCTCTACTCATTACAGCATTATTCACAAAAGCCAACATGTGGAAGCAACCTAAATGTCCATAGACGGATAGATGAATAAAGAAAACATGGTATATACATATGATGGAATAATATTCAGCCTTAAAAAGGAAGGAAATTATGTAATGTGTGACAACATAGATGAATCTTGAGGACATTATGCTAAGTGAAATAAACCAGTGATATGATTTGGCTGTGTCCCCACCCAAATCTCATCTTGAATTGTAATCACCATAATCCCCACATGTCTAGGGACAGACCTGGTGGGAAGTGGTTGGATCCTGGGGGCAGTTTCCCCCATGCTATTCTCGTGAGAGTGAGTGAGTTTTCACGAGATCTGATGGCTATAAGGCAGTTTTCCCTGCTCTTGCTCACACTTCTCTCTCCTGTCACCATGTGAAGAAGATCCTTGCTTCCCCTTCACCTTCTGCCATGATTTTAAGTTTCTTGAGGCCTCCCAAGCCATGTGGAACTGTGAGTCAATTAAACCTCCTCCTTTTATAAATTATCTAGTCTCAGGTATTTTTTTTTATAGTACTGTGAAAATGGACTAATGCAGCCAGTCACAGAAAGACTTCATGATTCCACTTATATGAGCTCTCTGGTGGTTGCCAGAGAATAGGAGGAGGAGGAAATGGAGAGTTACTAATCACCAGGAATAAAGTTTCAGTCAAGCAAGATAAATAAGCTGTGGAGATCTGCTATATCACATTGTTCCTATAATCAGCAATAACGTGTTGTACACTTAAAAATTTGTTAAGAGGATAGATCGCATGTTAAGTGTTCTTTCAACAATAAAATAAAATAATTTGATCAAGGTTGCAAAATGTATGTTTGTACAGATTTACAGGTTTTAAAAATGGTATTCAAATACATGATAATTAATATACAGGAAAAAGAGTGTATTTTGAAGAAAGAAGTTTTTAATTTTGATGAATCCCAATTTACCAATTTGTTCTTTTATATGGGTCATGATTTTGGTATCATCCCTAAGAAATCTTTGCCTGATCTCCACAGTTGTAAATGTTTTTTCTTAAGAAGTTTTATGCTTTCAGATTCTACATTTAGATCATTTAGATCTGCTCTCTCTCTGTGTGTATATATATATATATATATATATATATATATAAATATATACACACACACACACACATATATATAGCAGATCAAAATTATATATGTATATATACTTTTTTTTTTCTGTCACCCAGGCTGGAGTGCAGCAGTACGATCTTTGCTTACTGCAACCTCTGCCTCCCGGGTTCAAGTGATTCTCTTGCCTCAGCCTCCTGAGTAGCTGGGACTACAGGTGTGCACCACCATGCCCAGCTAATTTTTGTATTTTTTAGTAGAGATGGGGTTTCACCATGTTGGCCAGGCTGGTCTCAAACTTCTGGCCTCAATTGATCTGCCCACCTCAGCCTCCCAAAGAGCTGGGATTACAGGTGTGAGCCACTCTGCCCAGCCTAGATCTGCAATATATTTTGAGTTAATTTTTGTATATGGTACAAGGTATGGATGGAATGATTTTTGCACATTCTGTTGGAAAAGGTAGATATCCACATGCAAAAGAATGAAGTTGTAGCTTTATGACCATGAATGGATGTATTTCTGGGCTCTATTTTGTTTCACTGGTCTATATGTCAGTTTTTATGTTAGTATCATATTTTGTAATTTGTTACAGAACCATTTGTTGAAAGCCGTATCTCTTCTCCACTAAATTATCATTGAACCTTTGTCAAAAGTCAGTTGTCCATATATGTGAGGGCCTATTTCTAGACTTCTTATTTATTTCATTGATTTATTTGCCCATTTTTATGCTAATTTCACACTGTCTTGATTACTCTAGATGGTTAGGCTTTGTGTCTCCACCCAAATCTCATCTTGAATTGTAATCCCGGTAATTCCCATAATCCCCATGTGTCAAGGGAGGGACCAGGTGGAGGTAATTGAATCACGGAGGCAGTTCCCCCATGCTGTTCTCATGATAGTGAGTTATCATGAGATCTAATGATTTTATGAGGGCCCCTTCCCCCTTCACTGGGCATTTCTCCTTCCTGCCATGCTGTGAAGAAGGTGCCTTGCTTCCCCTTCTGCCATGATTGCAAGTTTCCTGAGGTCTTCCCAGCCATGTGGAACTGTGAGTCAATTAAACCTCTTTCCTTTATAAATTACCCAGTCTTGGGTATTTCTTTATAGCAATGTGAGAACAGACTAACACACTAACTTTATATTAAGTCTTGAAATCAAGTAACATTAATCCTCCAAATTTGTTCTGCTTTTTCAAAGTTATTTTGGCTGTTCTAGGTCCTTTGATTTCCATATTGATTTTAAGATCAGCTTGCCATCAAAAAAAAAAAAAAAAAAGCCTGCTGAAATTTTGATTGGGGTTGCATTAAATCTAATTGTAAATTTGGGAATTTACAGCTTAATAATATTGAGTCTTAATTATAAATATGGTCTATTTATGTCTATTTTAAGTTATCTCATCAATAATTTATAGATTTCAATTTTCAGATCTTGCACATCTTTTGTCAGATTTATTCATAAATAGTTCATATTTCTGATGCAATTAGAAATGGCATTTTAAAAATTTCAATTTCCTATCATTTTTTACTAATACACAGAAATACAATTGATTTTTGAATATGACCTTGTATTACACAACATTGCTAAAATCATGTATTACTTCTAGTAATTCTTATTGTGGATTCCATAGGAATCCACTCTATTCCATTGGATTTTCTATATAGACAATCATGTCTTCTGTGAATAAAGACAGTTTTACTTCTTCCTTTCAAACCTGGATGCTTTATATTTTATTTCCTAGCCTTATGGCTCTAGCTACAACTTGCAGTAAATATTGAATAGAAATAGTAACAGCAGACCTCCTTATTTGTTCCTCTTCTTGGGGGAAAGCGTTCAGTCTTTCACCATTAAATATGATATTATTTGTAGGCTTTTAAAAGACACTATGAGATTGAGGAAGTTTCCTTCCATTCCTAGTTTCCTGAAAGTTTTTTTTAATCAGAAATTGATATTCAATTTTTAAAATGCTTTCTCTGTGTCTGCAAAGATGATCACATGCTTTTTGTTTCCTAATATGGTAAACTTTATTGATCAAGTTTTAAAAATGTTGAACCAACCTTGAATTCCTGAGATAAATCTCACTTGTCTTGACATATTATTCTTTTAATATTTTGTTGTATTGATTTGCTAAAATTTTGTTAAGAATATTTATATCTGTATTTATGAGGGATATTGGTCTTTAGTTTTCTTTGCTTGTAATATCTTTGTCTGGTTTCGATATCAAGGTGACAGTTGTCTTATCAAATGACTTTGCAAGTACTCCCTTCTCTTATCATCTGGAAGAGTTGGTGCTGCATTGGTATTAAGGCTTTCTTAAATGTTTGATAGAATTCATCAGTGAAGTTGCCTGGGTCTGAAGTTTTCCTGTTTTGAAGGTTTATGATTACAAGTTAAATTTCTTTTGTAGACATAGGACTGTTCAGGTTATCTATTTCTTCTTACATAAAGTTTGGGAGTTTATGTCTTTCAATGAATTTACTCATTTCATCTAAGTTGTTAAATTTATTATAAAATTGTTCAAAAATATGTTTTTATTATCCTTTTAATGTCCATAGAATCAATAGTGATATCACCTCTCTTAGCTTTGGTATTGGAATTTGTGTTTTCTCTAATTTTTTTCTGATAGTGCTTTATTTATGTGAGACTATTATTCTTTTCTAATTAGGTGTCTAGTGCTATAAATTTCCCTCTGAGTAATACCTTAGCAGCATCCTACAAAGTTTGATAATTTTTTGTTCTCATTTTTATCCAGTTCAAAATATTTATAATTTTCTTTTAAATTTCTCTTTTGACTCCTGGCTTATTTAGAAGTATGTTATTTGGTTCACAAATATATGGGAATTTCAATAATCTTTTTGTTACTGATTTCTACATTAATTCCATTGTGTTATAAACTAATGTAAAATAACAATGTAAATAACATACTTTCCATGATATGAATTATCTTAAATGTATTAAAATTTGTTTTGGCTCAGAATATCTTGGTTTCACTTGAGAAGAATGCATATTCTGTTGTTTTTTGGAGGCAGTGTTCTATACACGTCAATTAGTTCAACTTGGTTGATTGTGCTGTTCAAATCCTCTGTATTTTTACTGATTTTCTATTTGTTGTATCAGTTATTGAGGGAAGGGTATTAAGACTTTCAGCTATAATTGTGGATTCATCTATCCAGTCTTTGTTTAATGTATTTTGAAACTCTGTTGTTAGGCACATGGACATTTAGGAGTTTATGTCCTTCCAACTGATTAGTTATCATTTATCATTTGAAACTTACTAAATTACTTTCTTTATCCTTGGTAATATTCTTTGTTCTGAGATCGACTTTGTTTGATGTTAACAAACCACTCCAGTTTTTAAAGAATTAGTTTTAGCGTTGTATACCTTTTCCTATTCCTTTGTCTTATTTGTGTCTTTATATTTAAAGTGAGTTTTATGTCAGCAGCAATAGTGATGCTTGCTTTTTTTCTCAACTTTAATAATTTCTGCCTTTTAATTGGGGTGTTTAGATGCATGCAGTGTGGCCACATGCATTTACATGCAATGTGACTATTGATATGATTAGGTTTAAGTACATTGGCTTACAGCCTGTTTTCTATTTGTCCCATATGTTCTTTATTTTCGATTTCCTCTTTTTTTTTGCTTTCTTTTGAATTCATTGAGCATTTTTTGGTTAACTCCATGTTCTTTTCTTTGTTGGCTTATGATCTATAATACTTTGTTTTGCTATTTCAATGGTTGCTTTAGGGTTTGCAGCATACTTCAACTTATGACAATATACCTTCAAGTAAGTTTATACTACTTTATACCTAGTATAAAAGCCTTTTAATAGTGTATTCCATTTATCTCCCTCTGGCCTTTAAACTGTTTCTGTCATATATTTTACTTTAACATATATCATAAATTATACACTACAGTTATTTTTATTCTAAATGCAATTATCTTTTAAAGAGACTTAAATAAGAAAATCCTATACAGATGGTCTCTGAGTTAATGATGGTTCAACTCATGATTTTTGGATTTTATGGTGGTACAAAAACTATATGCATTCAGTAGAAAGCTCCACTCTGCTATGTGGCTGAGCAGCAGTAGCAAGCCACAGCTCCCAGTCAGCCACACAGTCAGGCAGATAAACGACCAATACTCCTACAGTGTATTGTGTTGCCAGATGATTTTGCCCAACTGTAGGCTAATGTTAAGTGTTTGGAGCATGTTTAAGGTAGGGTAAACTAAGCTATGATGTTCAGTAGGTTAGGTGTATGAAATGCATTTTTGACTTAAGATATTTTCAACTTATGATAGGTTTATGGAGATGCACTCCATCGTACATCAAGGAACATCTCTATATTTATCCACCTGGATACCATTTCCTGTGCTTTCATTTCTTTGGGTAGATTTGTATTTCAGTCTGCTATTATTTTCCCCTCTGCCTGAAAGACCTTCTTTAACATATCTTGTAGTGTGACTCTGCTGGCATGAATGCTTTCAGCTTTTGCATGTCTAAAGAATTCTTTATTTGCCTTCATTTTTGAATTCTACATTGACAGTTTACTTCTTTTAGTACCTTAAAGATGTTACTACACTGTCTCCTTGCTCTCATTGTTTCTGACTAGAAGCTGCTATCATCCTTATCTTTGTTGCTCTTTATGTAAGTTGTCTTTTTCTCTGTTGCTTTTAAGGTTTTCTGTTTATCACTAGTTTTGAGTAATTTTATGATTTGGCTTAGCACAGTTTTCATTGTGTTTCTTGTGTTTGGGGCTTTTGAGCTTCTTGGGTCTGTGCATTAATAGTTTTTATCAAATTCAGATTATTTTAGGCTACTATTTTTCTTCAAATTTTTTTTCTGTCTCTTTCTTGTCTTTTCTTTGGAGACTCCAATTACAGGTATGATAGGCAGCATGAAATTGTCCTATAACTTACTCATGCTCCTTTTATTTTGATTTTTATTATTTCAGACATTAGAGACATTCTCTGTGTTTTATTTTAGATTGATTCTGTTGCTATCTTTAAGTTCAGTCATCTTTCCTTTTTCTAATGTCTAATCTGCCATTAATCCCATTGAATGTATTTTTCATGTAAAACATAGTAGTTTTCAGCTGTAGATGTTCAATTTAGAACTTTTAGACATCTTGTATGTCTCTATACCAACTTTTTTGAACATATGGATTACAATCATAACTGTTTCAACGTCCTTGCCTGCTAATTATAACACGTGTCCTGTTCTGGTTGGTTTTAATTGATTGATTTTTCTCCTCATTATGGGTTGTATTTTCCTGCCTCTTTCCATGCTTGGCAATTTTTTATTGGATGCCAGACATTATGAATTTTAATTTATTGGGTGTTGGTTATTTATATATTCCCTATAAATACTCTTGAGCTTTGTTTTGGAGTGCTGTTAAGTTACTTGGAAACAGTTAATCCTTTCATGTCTTGCTTTTAAGATTAGTTAGGTGGAATGATAGCAGCATTTAGTCTAGAGCATTCTGAGGTAAGATCTTCATGAGTACTTGACACAATTCTGCATGAATTATGAGATTTTCCAGCTCAGCTATTCGGAACAGACACGATTCTTGGCCCTGTAAACGTACCTGGCAGTGTTTCCTCTAATCCTTTCAGGTAAGTCTTTGTGTGGCTTTGAGTAGTTCCTTGCATGTATCTACTGATCTGCATTCCACTGAATACTTGAGGGAGACCCTCTGCCGCTCTCTTCTCTCCAGTACTCTGCCCTGTGAACTATGGCCATCCTGATCTTCTCAGACTTCCAGTTCCTCAAGTCAGTGTGTCTACCTGGGCTCCCCTTTTCTGCAATGAGGCCTGGAAATCCACTCAAGGGGCTCAGCTGGTGAAATTGTAGAACTATCTCATTTGTCTTCCAGTTCTTCAGGATCACTGTCTTTCATGGTTTGATGTCCAGTATCTTAAAAATCGTTTTAAATGTTTCCTTCAGATGTTTTTGTTGTTTGAGGCTGGAGAGTGAAGTTAGTCTCTTTTCCTTTATCTTTGGAAGGGCATTTAAAATTTTTGCCTTTTGTTTCTACTTTTACTGCATTGTGATTAGATAATTCTGTTTATAATATTCCTACTATGGAACTTACTTATATTTCCTTTGTGATCTAATATAGGAGGAATTTCAATAAATTTTTCACTTCTGCTTGAGAAGGGAAAATATTCTTTATTAAAGGGTACAGCGTTTGATACATATTTATGAAATCTAATTTATCATTGACATTGGTTAAGTCTTCTTTATCCATATTATTTATTTTTTGTTTACATGACTTCTCTTGTCCTGAAAGTAATGTGTAAAACTATCTTATCATTATTGTTTCTGTCTATTTATCCTAGCATTGCTGTAATTTTTATTTTACATACAGATGGGTTTGTATAATCTCTTACATAGATATTATTTAATAAATAATATATTTTATTGTAGGTCGTTGGTTTTTGCATTATAATGCTATTATTTTTCTTGTTTAATGCTCTGTGTTCTAAATTCTGCATTGGGTGATATTAGAGTAGCTACTCCTGCTTTAGAGTTATTCCCATTGAGCTAGCATGACTTTTCCCATCTTCTTCTTTACATTCTCTTTTTCATTAAAATTAAAGCCTTTGGATCACTTTGTTTTCAATGTTTCTCCTATATGCAGAATATGCCACAGTCTATTGCTTTGTAAGTTATTTTGAAAATCCATTTCTTTTAGTAGGCAACTTAAGCTCATTCTCATATACTGATATGACTATTATATTAGGTGTAAACTTCCTGTGTCAATTTATCCTATAATTTTTCTATGTATTGTTATGTTTAGTGTGTTTCCTTCTTTATATGATATGTCTTCCTTGCTCTTTTTAAAAGATTTCCCTTGAGATTTAAAAAAAAATGTACGTTTTTGCTCAGTAGTTACCTTTGCGTTGGTGTCTTTTAAAATATCTTTATTCATCTTTTTTCTTACTTAACCTTTTACTATGTGGATTGTTCATTCTACATGGTATAATTTGACATCTGCCTGTTTTCTATGCAACAATGATCTTATTCTACTTTCCTCTTTCTGTCTTTATTCTCAGCTCAAATTTTAAGTTGTATTCTTTCTACCTTGTTAGAACATACAATACTTATAAATTATTTTCCATCCTTGTCCCTGATTCTTATTTAAATCTTAGATCTGCAGTAAATATACCACATGCTCACCATCATTATTTTGCCAATGTTTCCGTCTAGCAGATTATCCAAGAAGGGTTCATGTGTACAAAGTTCTCTCATTCCTTGAATAAATCACTTGTTTTTCTATAGTCTTAATAATTGAATGATGGTTTTGCTGCAATAAAGCCCGTGGCTCACAGTTCATTTTCTTTTCTTTGATTACTTGAAAATAATGTTCCACTCTTGCCTTGCTTTGCAGGTTTTTCTTGAATATTGTGAGGCTTATATAATTTTCATACCTTTCTAGGTATTATGGTTGTTGTGTGTGGAGGCCATGAGTATTGTTTTTTTTCTCTCTTTAATAGTCTAATAGTTTTATAGGCTATGTCTCAGAATTAATTATTCTCAGTCAATTTTTCCAGGCACATTGGCCCTTCCATAAATTTAGGTTTTCTCTTATTTCTATAAAGAGTGCTTGTATTTCATTTAAAAAAAATATTAGCTCTATTCCATGGTGCCTTTCACCTGTTAGAGACATCAATTTCTTAAACATGTATGAAGGAATGGGATGTAGTAGAACAGTGGAGAAATGGCTTTTAAATAGGAATGTGGCTAGTTCATTTACCATAATGGTCATAATGGGGGAGGCATGGAGGTGGATGTCTAAGGAAGGGCTCTTCTAATTGTTGTGGTTTCCTTAATGGTAGGGAAACATGTGCTAAGCTAACTCTCCAATCTCCCACCTGAGAAACAGGATGGAGATGAGTGCATTTGCCAATTTTAGATTCATGGCCTCAATGTGGATCACATATCAAAATTCATGAATGATGTCCTAGAAGGATCTCAGAGGGCAATCAGTTCCTGATTCTTCTACTTAGTAGAAAACCCAGCGTTACTTCCTCCTGAAAACAGCATTAATGGGGAACATCAACTATGGAAGGTTCAGTTTCAAGGATAACCTTGGAGGAATCTGGAGGACTGTCCTGTGGGAGGTGGTCGAGGTCTGCTTTGTATTGCTTTAGGAGTGGTGAGAGAAAGACATAGGGACATGGATTTTGAGTGAGCATAGGAAAGAATGTCAGAGGACCGCAAAAGGCTGTTGTGTGAGGTAGTGAAGTCTTTCTCCCAGGGAGTCTTCTTTCTTCATTAAGTGGCTGGACATCATGATGTCAGGGGTGTTGGGTAGGAGATTCCTGGGTCAACAGGAATTACCAGATGGTCTCTGTGCCAATGCCAAGTTGACCATTCACCTTCTCTCACTATCCAAGCTTACTCTGTCAAGAAATCTTGTCCATTCTACCTTCGACATATATTCAGAACCCAAGCCTTTCTAACTTCCTCCACCTCAATCACCCTGGATCAATAAACAATTTTCTCTCTCCTGAATTACTTTAATAGCCTTTTAGATGACTTTTCTGCTTCCTTCTTGGCCCCACTCCCCTATCCCAATCTATTTTCAATAGCAGTCAGATGGATCCTGTTGAATTATAAATTAGATAATACCACCCTGCATCAAGCTCCACATTGATGCCCCATCTCACTCAGAGTAAAAGCCAAAGTCCTAATCACAGCCTACACGGTCCATGTGACCTGCTGCCTCTCCTGCCCATCTCCAACTTCATCCTCAACTGCATTCCTTGCCACCTGCAGTCCTGCTCACAGGCTCCTGGCTTTCCCTCACACCTGCCAGGAACACGCCCTCATCTCTTAAAGAGTGATGGCAATTTCCATTCCAGGAATGCCTCAGGTATTTGGAGAGGTCACTTTTTTTTTTTTTTTTTACCTTCTCTTCAGATGTCATTACCTATTCAAAGAGGTCCTGCCTGTCTACCTTTATCAAAAAGCAGTCCTATCCTTTTACCTTCCTGAATTTTTCACAATGGTACTTATTACCCACATATTATATATGATATTACTTGTTTATATTGTTACTGCCTTGCCTGACAGTAGTTTTGTCTGTTTTTTCATTGCTGTATACCCAGTGTCTAGAAGGGGCCTAGCACAGAATCAGTGCTCAAGAAATATTTGTTACATGAATGAATAAGTGAATAGGTGTGATTGTGTTTTTATAGGGATATGGGACAATGTGACAATAAGCCAGGGCTTGACTCCTTCCTTATGGAGGGAGGAGAAGGACTTGATAGGGCTTTACCATTTTACTGTGTTCTGTTCCAGGTAAGATGAAGTAAACACATGGCAGCCTCTCTCTCCCACTGAAGATACAACCTTGATAGAGGGCATGGTAGAGCTATTTGAATGATCCGAACAGTAAATACTAGCAAGTAGATGGGTGAAAACAACCAGGATTCCAAGTACCACAAAACTGGTGTTGAGTTGTGCACACTTTTTCCTCTGGAATCTCTTGAGCAGAACTCAGCATGACCTGAAACCCAGGAGTGAGCAGCACAGTGCCGACAATCAGATGCAGAAGAAAACCTCTGGTTCTGGCTGAAGCAGTGGACAAGGAGACTCTTGAAACTCAGAGCCTGGGGGCACCCCTGATGCTGTTCTTTACTTTCTCTCCCTTCTCACATTCCAGCCACCAGAGAATGCAAGAGAGGAGTAGCAGTGGCAGTAAATGTGGCATCAACAACAACAAAAAAAAGCAGGGACTAGGACTCTGAGGAAGGGAAGCCTATATTCTGGCTTAGGGTGCTCTTTCTTCCTGCCTGGGGGTCATATACCACCTGTGGGCACCTCAGGACTCCTGATAACCTCACTTTTACCTGTTGCCTTTTTAGCCCAGGATCAGTAGGTATGGGGGTGCACATGCTCTTGAGGACACAGCAGTTGTCACATCAGGGAACCCGACTCCAGAACCCTCTGTAAATATCCCATGGCTTGGCCCTGCCCATCACCCCACCCAGCCCTCCTCAAATGAGGAGCTAAAGCTGGCCCATGAGGCCAAAGTGCAGAGGGTAGGGATAATGAGCCACTGGCCTTCTAGAACCTGGCATGGTCCCTGAGTCAGCCATGACACAGGCAGGGGAGAAGGGTGGGGCTGGGACAAAGCTGGATCTCAAGGGAGTTAGATTTGTTCAGCCTAGGGGAGGGGAGCAGAGGAGATGCTCTAAGATGTGGCTTTACCAAATGTTTCAAGGACACGGATGGACCAAGCAATGGCACCTGTGATGAAAGATTGAAGCCCAGGAGGTGGGGCTCCTGCTAATCTCACTTGACTATTCTAAGGCTCCACAAAAAGCAAGGTTCTTAGCAATGTAGATGGGGCTTTATGGGTAGGAAAGGGAGAAACTGGTATTTCTTTACACAATTTCTGCTAAGCACCTCATATGTGCTATGATAACTAATCCTCACTAAGCCCATGACACAAAGATTCATGTTTTAGATGAACAAGCTAAGATATAAAAAAGTTAAATAAGAGACATCCAAGGTCACAGTCCTAGTAAGGGACAGGGCTGAGTAAGCCTTCAGTAAATATATTCTCCTACCCCAGTACAAAACCCAGAAAAGTCTTTAATGTCCCAAGTCACGGATCCTAACACATGGGCCATGAACTTTAGAACACAGAGCCCAGCAGCAATGTGAGGGAGATGTAGAAATCAAAACAACTCACATTTAGTAACTTGCTGAATGCTAGACAGTCTTCCCCATGTTGTGAGAAATGAAAGAACATAGCCCCATGACTTTGAGGTCTTTACAAGCCTCCCTGAAGAACTAGCTTCTCGAGCTGACAGACAGGCATGTTTTCACAAATTTACCAGGTACCTGTGACTCTGAGGAACACACCGCCTGGGCAAGGATGGATTGGCCAGAAAATCACTCAGTCCAAGGTAGTTCTTACAGCCAGAAGAATTCACGGGTGCTCTTAGTGGTTCTCAGACCTGCTTGTCTCATTTATTAAAGCTCAACTAATGCCTTGAAGGGGAAGAAATTAGCTTTCCATCCAGTTAGGAATGACTGTTGTGGCCTGGCGCAGTGGCTCACTCCTGTAATCCCAGCACTTTGGGAGGATGAGGCGGGAGGATCACGAGGTCAGGAGTTCAAGACCAGCCTGGCCAATATGGTGAAACCCCATCTCACTAAAAATACAAAAATTAGTTGGGCGTGGTGGCACGCGCCTGTCATCCCAGCTACTCAGGAGTCTGAGGGAGAAGAATCGCCTGAACCCGGAGGCGGAGGTTGCAGTTAGCAGAGATCGCACCACTGCACTCCAGCCTGGGCAACAAAGCGAGACCCCTTCAAAAAAAAAAAAAAAAAAGAATGACTGTTTTTTCTGAGGACCAAGGAGGCCTGAGGGAGCAAACTCCTTTGGAGTTTCGGGGATGTGGTTGTGTGAGCTTGTGGGGGAGGGCAAACAGTGTGGGCTATAGGGTGGTGGCCTGGGGAGAACAAGAAGGTCCTTCAGCAGCCTAGATAGGGGGAAGCTGCTTGTCTCTTCATGAGTGAGGAAGGTGGGGTTTTATTCTATGACCTCAGTTCCTTAATTTGTAAAATGGCCTTGGAGAAATATCTAGTTCAGGGGATGGTATATTGATAAACTGTGAAGTGCTAAAGTAATTAAATGCATAACACAGACTTGGAGAAGTGGAAGTGCTAACGGCCTCCATTATATTAATTATATGCATCACTGAGCACATTGTAATCAATGGCAGCATATTAGTGATAACATTGGGCATATTGGGTTCTAGAATCACTGAACTGGCACAGCAAGTATTTCAGAGGCCATCCAGCCTGGTCTTCCTTATCTGAGGTTAGAATTCTCTGTGAGATATTTGTGCTAAGGAGTACCAATATTTTCCTCAGTAATACTGGGCATGTTGAATATCAGAGTTCATCCAGGGCCTGGGAGAGTGGGAAATCCTGCCTGTCCCCCATGAGGCTTCTCCAGGTTGACCAGATCCACTCTTACCCTCCTAGATCCCTGAGCACAGACAGATTTGGCATCCAGAGTGGGCTGTGGTCATCATTTGAAAGGAAAAACCAGCTATGAGTCAGGGCTTAGACTGGAGAAAATTTCTAAGGAGGTGGAGCCAGCTGCTTACTTCCCCCAGGCCCAGCAGGAAATTGAGCCTCACTGTCCCAAATGTGAACTGAAAGGCATCCAAGAGCCCTTGATATAACTTCAGACATAAACAACATAAGCACAGGGTCCCAATTCCCTGGGAGTCACCTCCCCACCCACATGAAGATGGCACTGCTGCCACAGTCATCTGTGACCCAAGAGTCATCCTTTCCACTATTCTTGGTACAATCACCAATAAACCACAACAGGGAAACCACACCCCATAGCTCTCCCTAGCCTTGCCCAGTGTGCCAGTGGTGAAGAAGCCATTCCTTAGTGTTCTAGAACCCCCTCTGCAAAACATAATTATGCATAAGAAGATGGTCCCCACTCCCAGCACATCACAGCTCTGCTCTAGGGAGCCTGCAGGGTGACAGGAGGCCATCGCTCCTCTAGGGGAGATGGGAGTCCCTCCCTTTTATTCTCATCCCGCTTCTGTCTCAGGTACAGTCCATCTGGTTGTAGTGGAAAGTAACAATAAACTCTTGTCTTAATCCACTTCACCCCCAAGTACAACTTCAAGCAGGAAGAAATACAATATAAAACCTTCATTCAAGAACCCTGTTCTCCCCATCCTGATGCAAGGGTGGCTCTGTTGGAACAAGAGTGGCTGCCCAGGCCCTTTGAACCATGGGAGAAGATGTTCTGGGGTCAACTTCAAGACAGGGCTGGCAGTACTGGGACACTTGGCTGAGAAACAGGGGGCCTGCCCAGGTAAAGAGCTTCCCCCCATGGACGTAAATGGAGGGTCACAGCTGAGCTTCAGGAAGGGAAGGAAAGGAAAGGAAGGAGCAAGGAGGATGGGGGCACACTTTCTCCTCATACTGGGATTCCAGCTCACATCCCAGTCCCTCCCAGTGAGCAGTCATGAGAACCTCACCCTGAGAAAGGAGGCAGCAATGGGGCTTTTCTCTAGGTGCCCTACCTCTCCCTCCCCACTGAAGTTGGAGACTAGACACCGGTGGTGGAGGGGCAGAAACTTAGGCCCCAGGTCCTATGAGCAGATCCCTCTACAGGTACCTGGGGCTCAGATGGTATAAGACAGGAAGGAGGGAGCCTGGGTAGGGTCAGGTGGTGGCTCCCCACAATTAGAAAATGTGGCTTTTCTGCATGCATTTCTTTGGATGGGTGAGGTGGTCTCCTGCCCTGTATTCTTGCTTGACCAATAATCACAGGCTTTGATTCTTGTGAAAGAACAAGAAAGTCAGGAGACATCTGGAACAAAGGCAGCAGCAGGAAGAGCAACAAAGATGCAATATAGTGTCAGGTACAGCCCGGCTTACTGTCCCCAACTAGGCAGCAAGATCAATCAGCCTCCCTCACGGAAACCAGCAGAATGGGGCATTCTGATTTTGATCATTTTTTTATTGTATTGAGAACACTTCACTTGAGATCTCCTCCCTTAACAAGTTTTTAAGTGTACAATAAGGTATTGTTAACTACAACAATGTACAACATTGTACAGCAGATTTCTAGAATGTATTCACCTTGCATGACTGAAACTGTGTACCTATTGAATAACAACTCTCCATCTCCCCCTCCTCCCAGTCCCTGGCAACCACCATTCCACTCTCTGCTTCTGGGAGTTTGACTATTTTAGATACTTCATATAAATGAAATCCAGCAATCCCACTCCTGGGTATTCATCCAAAAGAATTAAAATCAGGTTCTCAAACATGCACTTCCAGGTTGATTGCATTATCCACAACAGCCAAGATGTGGAGGCAAACTTGGTGTTCATTAACGAAGGAGCGGTTAAAGAAAAGTGGAATATACATGTAATGGAGTAGGATTCAGCCTTAGCAAAGAAGGAAATCCTGCCATATGCAACAACATGGGGAGTGGTGAGGGCTTTCACTAGAGGTAGGGGTGGAGAAGGAACTTCTTAGGGTAGTTTAAGGAGGTAGGAGGCAACATCACAGTTTGGCCACATCTCCTTCCTGTAGGAAATACAAAATCCAAAGAGACACAAAGAGAAGAGAGAAAGAAAATATAGCAAACATTCTAATGCCATCTTTGCTACTGGACTTGTACACGTTTTACTGCCATTTCTCATTTCACCCTCAGAATAACCTCTGAAGAGGTCATTGTAGTTCCCATTTTACAGACAAGGTCTCTGGGCTGGTAGAGGGCCTGGGTAGGGTGGTTATTCATGAACTGAGAAGGAGAATCTCAGGCCACCACAGTGGGTGCTCTCAGGACCATTCCAAGGCTTTCTGGCTAAGAGTCCAGGGGAACATCACCTGGGGCTAGGGAAGAGCTTTTGGAACCAAGAGCTCCAAAGGCTGGGATTGCCCAAGAGGACAAGGGGGAGGGGCATGTTGGGCACCTTGCAGTGTGGTGATTCCAGAGGCATGCACCCTGGCTTGCCAAATGTCTCAGAGGGCTTGGGCTCCACAGGCCCTCTGCTATGGAGAGCTTTTCTCAGCCCTTTCCACCTACTACATGATTCTAGGAATCTTCTTCTGTGGAAGGAGGAGCTTTGGGAATCTGCTGGGCTGCAGAGGTAGTCCCCATCCAGCTCCATGCCACTAATGATAGCTCCAGAGTTTTGCTCTCACCAACACCCACATGCTTCTGCTCTGTAAAGATATCATATTTACATATTGACCTTCTTGCCCCTCCTACTGTATGAACCACACTCACAAATGCACACACGAAGGCTTTGAGCAGCACTGAAATTGATCAAGCCTGAGAATCATAGAACAAGTGTCCTATCTGCTAGAGTTTGGCTGTACCTTGACCTCAGATATCTGCCATTCAGAATGGAATGCCCAGCTCTGGGCAGGCACTGGATCAGAACAACCATAAGCTTAGGCATCTGCTTCTCCCTCTTCCTCCACCTCCATGTCAAGGGCACCCCCTCACTACAAACTGGGCCTGGGGTGGGGGTATAAGGCATGGGGCAGGGAACTGGGAAGCCCCCTCCACCCCATCTGATTTCAGACCTGCCTCCTCAGTGCCCCATGTCTGACCCAGCTATATTTAGCAAGCTCAATTCAGTAACTAGAGCAACTGGTCTAGTGCCCTCCCCTTCCAAGGACTCTGAAGGGGCCAGTTTCTCACACCTTTTAATCGTCTTCCATTTCTCCAGGCAACCAACACAAAAGGCCTGGACCAGGTGGTGGAGATGCTGGGGCTCCTACACAGAGGCTCTATTTTCTGTTTGCAGTCTTCCAGGCCGGGTAATTATGGATCTGTCCTCAGAGGAATTCTGTTTCTTAGCATCGGCTGCTAGAAAGCCCATTTATGTCAGTCTGGCCTCACCACTTCTATCAGTGTTACACTGCAGAGGACTGTATCACTGACTTGGCGTCTGCCTGTGGTCTAATGTGAATGCATTCCCATGCACACGCCAGCGTGCAGTGTGTGTGCATGTGAGTGTGTGTGTGCATATTGGTTTGTGAATAGAGCACTCCTTGATCAGTCTTTATTGCATGCCCACTTTGTGCCAAGCCAAGGTGTTATAGATGAAAGTGCACAGTAGTGAAGGAGGGGGAAGAATCACTGCACACATTGCAGTTTTCATTGTGGTGGAATCAGTAAACCAACAGATAAGATCATTTGAGGTAGTGAGGAATGCTGATGGAATTACAGCAGATCCATGCCTAGTAAATGAAGGGTAGGTGAGGGTGGGGGTGGCCACAGTCGCTACTTTAGATGGGGTTGTCAGGCAAGGCCCCACTGAGGAGACAGGATGAGCTGGAGGTGGAGCCTTCTGGGCAGAGGAAACAGCAAAGTCGGAAGCCTTGTGGAGAATGGGCTTGGTGTGTTTGTAGCTGGAGAGAAGAGGGTGGGGGTGGTGGGGGAAGATTGGTAGGATCTGAGGTCAGAAATAGAGATGTCTGCAGGGCTCAGGAAGTCAGAACTCAATTCCCTCCTGTGTCACTTACTAGCTGTGTGACCTTGAGGGAGTTACCGAACCTCTCTGGGCCTCTGAGGGGTAATGACAGTACTTCCTTTAGAGAGCATTATGGCGATGATGGAATGTGTTCACATATGTAAAGGGCATAGCACAATAGCTGGCATATACATCAGCTGTGGTTTTCTTTAAATAAGTATTTGCTATTTTGATCAGCCTTCTTGTTATTACAAGAAAGGAGCTTACATTTGAAGAAGAGTCCGTTTGTCTGCTGGAACAAGTTCTGGAAATTATCAGAGACCTGAATTTTACTCCCTGGTGTGTCTTCAAGTCCCTAGGTGTCCAGTTCCTTTAAGGCGTTACCAAGACAATCCTTTGAGACCCTAGTTTAGTGTCCAGCACAGGAGTTGTCTCCTAAGGGCTGGGGGTCTTAATTAGTGGATGGTGTCCTTACCCAAAAAGAGTGAGTTCCAAACTCATCCAGAAGAGCAGTCTAGGAAGCTAAAGTTAAATGACTCATCTGTTCACTTCCAGCAGGGAAAGAAGGGGAGTGAAGCAGGGAGAGGGAGGGAGGCATGAGTCTGGAAGAGACAGGACAGTGGGACTGTGCTGCCCAGAGCCTTTTGTCTTGGCTTTGGCCTCGTACAACTCTATGGGGATGCCTGGTGAGGATGAAGGCTGGAGGGCACAGGGTCTAGTAGGTGCTGGTTTGGGGCAGGCTCCTGCCTCATTTTTTTCATCAGTCATCAATGAAGAAGTCAGTTGAGATAATTGATAAGATCTTTCCTAGTTAACCCCATTCAAAACATCCATTGGAGGCTGAGCTGGTTAGTGAGTTAGGGGATAAAAGGAAAGAATTTGGAGATGAGGACCTTTTGAGGACAATACACCTTGAATTTTTGGATCGTGGTAGCCTTGAGGATAAAGTGTTCAGTTTCCTCTTTGCAAGCTGGAGGTGAGGAAGGAGATGGTATTTGTGGCCCTCCAAGCTAGATTGCCATCAGACCCTTGAGTGTGTAGTCAGCAGACTTGGCGAGGATTTCCATCTGACATCCCTGCCCCTCTCCCCAACTACATGGAGAGAGGCACTGACAAGTTCTGCATATTTACAAGCACACATCCATACCCTACAAGGCATGGGCTTCTGAAAATTTACAGAGAAATCACATTTTTGTAAATCAAATTCCATTTTCAATGCACTTTGGTTTCTTATTACTGAAAGAAGCCCTGTTGCAAATCCTTGTGCGAAGCAAATATCTCTTCCCCCATAAATATCTCCTTCATGTTTAGGCTCTTTTTTTTTTTTTAATTTTTTTGAGATGGAGTCTTGCTCTATCATCCAGGCTGGAGTGCAGTGGCGCGATCTCAGCTCACTACAACCTCCGCCTCCCGGGTTCAAGCGATTCTCCTGCCTCAGCCTCCCGAGTAGCTGGGACTATAAGTGCGAACCACCACCCCCAGCTAATTTTTGTATTTTTAGTAGAGACAGGGTTTCACCATGTTGGCTAAGACGGTCTCGATCTCTTGACCTCATGATTCGCCCACCTCGGCCTCTCAAAGTGCTGGGATTACAGGAGTGAGCCACCGCGCCCAACCTATTTAGGCTCTTAAAGTATGGAAGCCCCTGTCTGTTCAACTGGGTGTGAGTATGTGTGTGTGAGAGAGAGAAAGGGCTTGTGTGTCAGTGTGTACATGTGTGTAAGTGTGAGAGTGTGTGTGTGTGAGAGAATGTGTGAGTGTGAGTGTATGGTCATTGTGAGAGTGTATGTGAATGTGTGTGAGAGAGAATGAGTGTGTCAGTGTGCATGTATGTGAGTGTGTATCCATGGGTGTGTGTGTGTGTGTCAGTGTGTATGTGTGTGTGTCAGTGCATATGCATATGTGTGTCAGTGTGTGTTTGTGTGCCTGTGTGTGTCAGTGTGTGCATCTGAGTGTGAGAGAGTGAGAATGTGTGTGGTGTGTGTCAGTGTGTATGTGTGTATCAGTGTATGTGTATGTGTGAGGCTATGTGAATGTGAGCATGTGTCAGTGCATATTTGTGTATCAGCGTGTATGTGTGTCACTGTATGTGTGTATGTGTGTGTCAGTGCACGTGTGTCAATGTGCATGTGTTTGTGTTAGTGTGTCAGTGTATGTAAGTGAATGTGTGTATGTGTGTGTATCAGTGCATATTTGTGTGTCAGTGTAGGAGTTTGTCAGTGTGTGTGTCAGTGTGTATATATGTATGTCAGTTTACATGTGTGTCAGTGTATGTATGGGTGTGCATCAATGTGTGTGGGCGTGTGTGTGTGTGTCTGGGTATGTGAGAGTGTGTCAGTACATATGTATCAGTGTGCATGTGTATGCAAGAGCAATTGTCAGTGTGTCATGTGTATGTGTATGTGAGTGTGTGTCAGTGCATATGTGTGTAAGCGTGTCAGTGTGCATGTGTGTGCCAGTGTGTATGCAAGAGGTGTGTGTATGTGTGAGAGTGAGTGTGTCAGTCTGTGTGTGTGTTGAATGTGTCTATGCATGTGTGTGTGTCAGTGTGGGTACGAGAGTGGGTGTGTGTCAGTGTGTACATGTGAATGTGAGAGTGTGTGCATTTGCATTCACTCTGGCACATGAAAGGGTTTATGAATGCACGATGCTTTTCTCCTCTCCCGGCCTTGCTGTGATATGCTGCTGGAGTGAGACACTATCCAAGCACAGGGCTGACCCGGTGTGGTTCAGCCCTCCATCTGGGCACGCCATCCTTTGTTCCTGGCCTCTGACTACTGCTCCTTGTGGGAGTTGTCCCGGGGGCCACGTTAGAAGCAGGTACGGAGGAAACAGAATCGTTTCAGGAAAATGGAAATTGTGCCTGCCTCTTGGATTGAGCCAGGGAAGGGGAGGCAGATGTGAGAGTGTAGAAGGGGGTGACTGGGGATTCTCCCGGAATTCATTCATGAGATTGCATTCTACAATCAATTATTAATCCGAGAAGATCCAGGGAACCACTGTTGTTTGCTCTCTGCCTGTCTGAAGGATGAGGACTGTACCCTTAACAGCTGTCGATTTAACTGCTGGGGAGAGCGGCTTGACTTCCCCTGGAAAGGCACTGCCACTTGTCTCACCACCCACTCACTCACACCACTGAGCTCTGCGTGGGGAAGGGTCCCCTTCCATCTCCAGCCTTCTGCAGGCTGGTGCAGGAGCCAGCCAAAGAGCCTCTGGAAAAATTCCTTCATCACTTATTAATGGTCCCCGGCCTTGTCCCTGAAATAATTAGTGTTGGGATATTTTCCTGTCACGCAGTTAATTGCCATCTGTACTGCTTAACATGCCAGGGCACTGGGTAGCAATCTGGGGGCCTGTGGAGGGCTGTGGGGATGAGGCCTGAGTCATGGTGTTGGCTGCCACAGCCGGGGTGGGAGGGGGAGACAGGGAGCTTTCAGTGGGGTGTGGGAGGTGCTGGGGCTCTGGGCAGCTTCATCCCTCAGTTCACAGTCAAAGTCTTAAGAACCAGCTTCTTCCCTGGGAGGAGGAGAGGAAGGGAGCTGAGGTCCTGGAAGAAAGCAAGGTTCTCACCACCACAGACACCCACAGGATGCCTGGGAACCAGATTGTCTCAGGAACATCCAGATTCAGGATCTGAAGCCCTGTGTACTAGCCCTCTGTCTGGTTCCCTACAAGCAGGGTTTGAGAGGAGATTCCAGCGTGTGGTTTGTTGAGTGAGTGCTTGCATGAGAAGCTGGGAGGGATCGTGGGGCATGATGGAGCAGCAGAAGGGTCCAGGCAAAGATGCCACTTCATGGGAGGCCTAGCAGGGCCCAAACCCACAGGGGCTTTGGGGCGTGTACGGCACATGGAGTTTGTTATACCTGAAGACAAGAGGGTGGCTTTTCTGTCCCTACAGCAGTCAGACCTTAGCTAAAGGCTATTCCCAGGGGAGGGGCTATGGTAGAGGGCTTAACCTCCAAAGCGTCTCCCAGGGAAGTGGCTCCTGCTGGCTAAGGCAATGTGGAGGAGAAGGGTACAGTTATGAGCTATTAGCAGCCAACATTGTAGCAGCTTGGAGTGAGTGCCCAGCTGGTAAAGGACATCTGGGTGGGACACCAACAGCCTCTGATCCCCCCTTCCTAGCTGCTCTGAGGCTCTGTTTCCTTCCACGTCAAAGGGGGTTCAATGGCCTTCCCTTGCTCTATTGCAATGCAGAAGGGTAACAAACTGAGAGGGTGTGGCAAGGATCTTGTAACTGTAGTGTGCTGTGTAAATGCCAGCTAGTATCACTACACTTATTCCCATGCTGTTTAGTGGAAGAAATGCCCAGATTTCACTTTATATGGAGCACAAACCACAGATGCTTGGCTGGATTTTTTAAGGCTTCTCTCTCCCATGCCCTTCTCTCCTGGCCTGGGCTCCTTCCATTAGACAAATGTCCCTTTGACATGGCATTATTCTCTGGGATAACTTAGAAAGGACGTGGAGGGGATTAATTTTCAGTTGTGGGTCATGAGAGCTAGAGTGAGTCTCTTTTTTAGGTGCTCTTAGACTAGAGCAGGGGAGACGGGTAAGAGGATGGCCTGAGGGCCAAGCACAGGGGCCTCAGCAGGAGGGCCTCTTCCCATCCTCATCCATTTTGTAACCGCCCTCAACCCCCAGAGGGGACAATGAGTACAGAGGAAGGGCCCCTCCCCAACCCTGCTGAGCCCCTTTCCTATCCCCTGCCGCTTCCCCCAGCACACAGGAAAAAGGGGGGCTCCCACCAAAGGCAGCCCCTGTGGGCTGAGCAACGTTGATCCTGGCCACTCCCGAGAGGAGAGGAGAGGAAGTTGCTGGGGAGTCAGTGGAGGAGGCTGGAGGAGAGCTCTCTGCAGTGACAGGCCTGTGGGGAGGAGGGGAGGAGGGGGTTAGTGTCAGCAAGCCTCTGACTAGCTGAGGCTGAGAGTGCCAGGTCAGAACCGCTGACCTGCTGGGCTGACCTGCTGTTTGTCAGGCCTTCAACAGAGGGAACACAGTGACACTAGGGTGGTGCTTTCTTCCTCAAGGAAAGGACTGTGGTGTTTGAGCCAGATCCTTGCCTCCCCACCCCACCCCCCCGCCCCGTGTTGAGCCCTGTGTGCCTGGGCTTTGTTGTGCCTGGGTGTCCGAGGAAGACATTTTCCTGCCTGCCCTTTTCTGGTGGGGAAAGGTTTCGGGTCCACCCCTAGGACACAGCATACAGGCCTGGTCCTCTCTCGAACTGAGAAAATCCAGAAAATGACTGGGCTTGGGAAAAAATGCATTTTGGTTGTTAGTGGCCATAATGTGGGATTATTTCTGGGGAAACAACTAGGTTTTACTTTACAGGGTGCAAGTGTGTGTGTGTGTGCCCATACACACAGCTGTCTATTGAGGACCAGGTCACACTGCACCCTCACCCCAGGAATCAGACCCCTGCCTAGAGCAGAGGGCCCTGGACACTCAGCAAGGACACATCTGATCCAGGACATCTTTGACCTCACCGCTGTTGGCCCAGCATAAGGCAGGAAGGAGAAGTGGGCTTGGCAGAGCCTCTGCCTTCAGGGTCTGGAGTCTAAGTTTACTCAAGGGAATCATGTGGGGGATCAGGTCTAAGGTGGTTTGGGTAAGGCAGACAGTGCAAAGCTCACCAAAATGGTCAAGGAAGGCTGCATGGAGGAGGTGAGGCTTGAAAGAAATGCAACATTTGAATTGGGAGGGAAGAAGAGAGAGTGTGTGTAAGGAGAATGTTTGTGTCAGCTCAAGTGTGGAGGCAGGAAGAAGAGAGGGCAGCCTGGCTGGGGGAAAATCATTCCAGAATAAACGATGATGACAATGATGATGATGATGATGGTAATCATTATCATTATCAGAGCTAATACTAATTGACCATCTACTGTGCGCCAGGCACCATTCTCAGAGCTTTACAGATTAGCTTATTTAATCCTTACAATTCCACGGGTAGATACTATTATCATTTCCAATTTTACATGGTTTTTGTGTTGCTAAGAAGGAATACCTGAGACTGAGTAATTTATTTAAAAAAAAAGTTTAATCTGCTCACAGTTCTGCAGGCTACACAGGAAGCATGACCCAGTATCTGCTCCTGGTGAGGCCTCAGGGAGCTTTTACTCTTGGTGGAAGGTGAAGCAGGAACAGGTGCATCACATGGTGAGAGAGGGGGCGAGAGAGAGAAGGGGGAGGTCCCACACACTTTTAAACAACCAGATCTCGCATGCACTCAGAGCGAGAACTCACTCATTACCACAAGAAGGGCACCAGGCCATTCATGAGAGATCCGTCCCCATGATCCAAACACCTCCCACCAGGCCCCACCGCCAACACTGGGGATCACATTTCGACATAAGATATGGAGGGGACAAACATCCAAACCATATCATGGGAAGAAACTCAGGCCCAGAGTAGATAATTAATGGGCACAAGGTCACATAGCCAGTGAGTGGCCAAACCAGGATTTGAACCTGAACAGCCTGGCCCTGGAGCTTCTGCTGCTATCGGATAGACCTTTCTAGATAAGCTGGCAAACACTGAGCCCTTATTATGTGTCAGGCACCGTTCTGAGCCTTTTATTCATGGAGTCTTCATTATTAATTCCATTTTACAGATAAGAAAACTGAGACACAGAAAAGTCACACAAGATTATCGAGGTCAACACAGAGAACAGTGGAACCTGCACCTGACCCCAGGCAGGCGGAACCTTCATGACCACACCACACCGCCACAGGGAACAGGCAGGGAAAACAATGGTAAGTGGAAGCCATGGACATTGTACTCAGGCCTGTGGACATGCCCCCAGGCATTGGGAACTCTGGTGGGTTTTGATCGCCAGCAGGGAGCAGGGACATAGGGAGGAGGCACACAGCCGGGGCGGGTGCCAACAGCCACCGAGGAGCCGTCTGAGGCTGGGGTTGGGATGGGGGGAGGGCTTGCCTCCTCTTTGGCTCCTGTGGCCTAGTTTCCTGGCGGCCGCCAGGTAGTGGGACCTGGCAAGCAGGTTATAAATATCCTGGACTGACAGCAAGGCCTTCACACTGACACTGATGTGGATTAAGCTGAATGTGCAGCTCAAGGTCATCGGCATGGCTATAGCTTTGCTTTGGGAGAGGTCTAGTTGAGGCAGTGCTAAGGAGGGGACAGCAGAGAGGCTGGGGTCTGAGCCCCTAGGTCCAGCTCAGCACAGACAGTGGCTTTTCCTCTCGTGTGGCCTGAGTGCTTCACTTCTGCCCTTACCACGTCTCTCGCCCCAGCCTCCTCTGTCCTCCCCAAGCCTGCCCTCTGCGGGTTTTCCCAGCCCACTCAAGCCAGAAGTCAGTGGTTGGGGATGCGCTGGGCAGGCGGGCAGCTCCTGGCCTTTCCTGCCTTCTGCTTCAGTCACCCCTCCTCCCTCAGCACCTATCTCTGCCCACGTTTCCAGAGGAGAGTTGGACAGCGACTCTGGGTTGACTCAGCAAAGCTGCAGCTCCCTGAGGACTGTGTGTGCGTGTGTGTGTGTGTGTGTGTGTGTGTGTGTGTGTGTGTGTGTGTGTGTATGTCCATGTCCACTCTGCTTATAAAGAAAGACACTTAGAAATCTCAGAACCTCACAGCTGGACGAGACCCCCAGGTGAATGTGCTCTGGGAATGTGGCTCAGAGACATTCTGTGTTTACAGCTAGAGCACAGGCATCTGAGTCCCAAACCAGCCTCCAGTGGAGCCAGCCTTTGGATTGGTTCCATCCCAAAAAAGCCCCAGGAAGGCCCAGGAGCTATATGCTGGGGTTAGGAGGACCTCAGCTGAAGGAGCTGGGTGTGGGCTGGGGAATGGAGGGGGCTGGTCCTCCATCCGGCGAAGGGACAGAGGCTGTGTGGGGCGATGCAGCAGAGGCAGGAGTCAGCGCCAGCCATAGACTTGGGTGGGGCTACAGCAGGCCAGGACTGCGGGCCAGCTGGGGTCTGAGTGAGTTCTGGGCTGTGCTGGGTATTGTCTACCAGCACTTAGCATTGTTTCATACCCTTTATGTTCCCTCTGTATCACAGGGTCTAGCAGGACAAAAGTGACATTTCCCAGAGTTTCTTGCTGTTTGGAACTGGCTGCAGTTTCAGTTTTGCCAAGAAGAGGCATTTCCATGAGCTCTGGACAGTGGCAGAGAGGCAGAGGTGCTCCACTGCAGTGTGCTGGATGGTCCGCGGGCTCCTGCCAATGTGAGGATTTGCAGCAACTGGTATATCCATGGTCTTGTCACCAGCTTCCTGAATGCGGGGCAGCTGGAGCCACACTAGTGGTCCTTCCTTGCAGGGGCAGCAGCTGTCTCCTGGTCTCAGAATCACAGCTGTGGGGATGCAACCTTAAGCCAAAAGCCTAGCGGTGGGTGGTCCTAACCTTCTTTTGTCTAGGCCCTCTGATCCCTCTGTAAGTCGCTATTTCCCTTATTAAATCTCTTTCTGCTGGATACTTTGGGTGTTTCTACTTTCTACACAGAATGCTGATTGACATATAGGACACGGCTGGGACAGGTGGATGCTGGGCTGAACAAAGGAGGGGCCTGGGCCTGATTCAGAGGCCAAGGAAGACTCTGACACTGGTGTCTGTGATGAGGATGTGATGTGGCTGAGGAAAAACTGCAAGCTTCAGGGTCAGAGGCTCTCGGGGTAGGCAGGGACAGACCATCAGCTGGGCTTCAGTGACCCGCTGTGGACGCTGGAGGGGAGCATTGCAGAAATCCCAGCAGGTCCTTTCAAAGGTGACCTAGAACTGCCTTCGTGCAGAAACCAAGGGCTGCTCCCCTGCAGATAGTTGAAGGAGATGGGTAAACAAATCCAGGCCACAGCTCACCCAGAGCCTGGGGTCCAGCTGGGTCAGCCTGTGGGGCCAATTCTAGTACATGCAGGGGAGGACAGATGAGCAGCCCCTTTAAAGGAGGCCAGCTGGAAAAGTGCAGAGTGTCAAGAATTTCCTGGGGAAAGTGCCCAGGCTGCCTTGGCCCTGTGGGGTGCATCTCCACTATCTCCCAGCCCCCAGAGCAGTTCACCCTGAAAAGAGGAGATGCTGCAGCAACACAGAGGGGCTCTGAGGTGAGGGCCCTGACCTTGGTCCTGGCATGCCTGCCCAGCTGAGCCCTGCACCCAAGAGAAAGGAGAGGCTGAGGCTGCCACAAAGGTGCCAAGTTCCTGCTGGACCTACATCTGAGCACCACACATTCCCCCTACAGAAAGATTAAAATAAAAGAGACTGTCTGCGGCTCAATGACTGGGGGTAATGGAATTAGGCGTGATCTGTGCTGTATCTGGCTCTTAGCTCCTGACTGCATCCAATTGGCAGAGGCATCATTTGCTGAGTATTGCTGCCTGCCCAGTGACAAATAGGCACTACCCCATTTAATCTTAAGAGGAATTATCATCATCCCACTGGTCTAAATGAGGAAACTGAAACTCAGAGAGGTTGAGGAAGTCCAGCCATCACAGAGCTAGTTAGTGGAGGAGCTGGGATTTGAACTCAGTCTGCCTAGTTTGGAGCCACAGGTCCAACCACTGAGTGTACTGCCAAAAGGAGCAGGGTGCCTTCTGGGCCCCCTCCTTGAGAGTCTGGGAGCCCAAGTCAGCACCACCTCTGACCTTCCTTCAGCCCCCCGACCCAACCTTTCCTCCCCAGCTTCCTCCCCAGTCACCTTTCTGACCTGCGCCTGGCAGATGAAGAGTTAATGTAGAAACAGAGGGCTTTGCTCTCCTCTTCTGGCCTGGCTTGATGGGTGCTGGGTGTTTTTTAATCCTTCTTTCCTTTATTTCAGTTTAAGCTGGTAATTGTTATGCTGCTCCCGTATCATCCACTGACATTTAAGTCCCAGCTCTTTCTAAATAAGGGGCGGATTGGCCTCAGCTTGCGCCATGGGGAGGGGTAGTGTCAGGCCTTCCTGGCAGTGTGAGGGGCACCATCCCTGGCTCTTGGACTTCCTTGAATCAAGGAGGAAAGGAAAGTCTCCCAGCTGTGGCATTTCTCACAGGTTTTAGAGACTCAGAGCCGCCCTGGAATTATCTGAAGGGGAAGTGTGGCTACTCTGGTTCTGATTAACCCTCAGCTCAGAGTTTCACCCTTCCAGCCCACTTTTGTCTTGGAGGTGGCAAACTGGGGACCCGTAACCAAATGTTTTGTTTTGCCAACGTACTGTTTAACAATTCCGAATACACTGTTCTCGAATTCTTTCCAGTCCTCATCACTCCCTATGGTTCTAGCTTGCTAACTTGCGAATAATGCCATCTCCAAACTTCTTTCTTATATGTGCAAGTCGCCCTGGGAAAGGTAGACCCTACGAATCACACCTCGTGGGAACTAATTTATTTACAGCCACCCTCACAGGACTCTAGCTGACTGAGGCTCTCGGGGGTTGGGGGTGGGTGGTGGTGATTTTGGACTACAGCAGGGCAGCAGGAAGGGGAGGTGGGACCTGGGCAAGGAGAGGTGGGAGATTCTTGGCCAAGGTCACCAGTTTTCCAAGCTGGCTTCCATGGGACAGCTGCCAGCCACCATTTTTTAAGCATCCACCATAAGCCCAGAATTGTACTGGATGATTCGGACACATCATCTAAACCCATTCTCCGAGGTGGGGCTATTATCCTGAATAAGAAAAACAAACTCTTTCTTTCTCAACACCAACTGTACCAATACTTCTGGCCACCAAATATGTAGGGAGTGTTTTTCACCACACCAAGTAATTCTCTAATTTTCAGTGAACAATGATTTGGTGTCCTGCAATTTAACTCCATTCTGACGCTAACTTCCTAGAGTTAGTGCAGACTTCACAGCTTAAAAGGCTCAGTCCCACAAGACTGCCCCCACTCCAGATTCCAATCACAAGTCCAGGCTGCCATCTGTGCTTCTGACCAACTGGCTATAAATCAGAGGTTCCTAAGACCCTCTCCTCATGTTCAGTGATTTGCTAGAACAGCTCACAGAACTCAGGAAAGCAGCTTACTTATTTCACCACCAGTTTATTATAAAAGGACACAACTCAGGAACAGCCAGAAGGAAGAGATGCACAGGGCAAGGTATGTGGGTGGGGTGGGGCACACATGCTCCCAGCACCTCGATGTGTTCACAACCTGGAAGCCCTCCAAACCTCATCTTTTTGGGTGTTTTGCTCCATTATGTGGGCATGATTGATCACCTCATTGGCCATTGGTGATTAAATCAATCTCCAGCCCTTCTCCCCTTCTGGGGAGTGAGGCTGAACATTTCAACCGTCTGATCATGTGGTTGGTTCCCCTGGCAACCAGTCCCCCAATCTCCAGGCTATCCAGGAGCCCCCAGACACCAGTCATTTCATTAGCATACAAAAAGACATATCACTTCTGAAGATCCCATGGGCTTTAGGAGCTGCATGCCAAGAAACTAGGGATAAGACATATATACATATATATGTATTTCTACTATATCTCAATATCATATATCTTCACATCACAGATGGAAAAACTGGGCTCAGAGAGGTGCAGTCGCTTGCCCAAGTCCTCACAGTGGACGAGAGGCCACAGGGGTCTTGCAGATACCCAGAGTCACTATGCAGCATTGCAGTGGTGTGTTATCTTTGCATGGTATCGTCTCTTTCACTAATTTATCAAACATAGATTTATGGAATGTTGGCTCCTTGCCAGGATGCAGGCTGGATAGAGACCCTGCCCCTGACCCATTCCCTGGCTGGCAAGGGAAGCAAGACAAGCAAGCAGGAAACTTTCTGCCCAAAAAGGGGGATGCTGGAGTATCCGCCCCACCACCACCAGCAGCACCAAAAACCACCACTACCATTTCCTGAGGGCTCGCCATGCACCAGGCTGTCAGGAGGCTTTGCAGGTATTAACCCTCTTGACAGCCCGACCAAGTAGGCACTGTCACAGTTCTGCATTGTAGACAGGCACTAAATGAGTCTCAGAGAGGTTAAATAATATGTCCAGTGCTAGACAGTTTCTACCTAATAGGGAGGAATGAAGTGCTACAGGAACATGAGAGACGGAGCGGCTGCCTAGGGAATCCCATTCACTGCTTACAGCAAGCCCACGGATGACAAGCATTACGTGGGACCAGGAGCAGGTGACTTGCCCAAGGCCCTTCAGCTAGTAGATAGTGGAGCTGGTTTCAACCCAGGTGCTCTATTTCTGAGACTTTGTTCAGCCCTTTACCTGTGCTGCCCTGGAAAGACTCACTAGCTGTTAGAGAGCAGGTGAAGTGAAAGGCTTTAAAAAGGAGGCTCCTTAGAAATTCTTAGCTCTGCTCTCATAACTTGGTTTATGAAGCACTGGGCCTGCTGACTCCAGTGGGTTGAAGAGGGCTTTGCTGGCAGCCTCTGTCCCGGTTTGAGATGTGTGGCCCATCTCTGACTGACACCGCCTAAGCCTCTCAATCCCTAAGAGTGATTCCATCTCATGGATGAGAGCCTCCGACATCTATACCTGTCAGGCGACAAATCCAGACACACACTCCCTGTCTGGTTAGAGATGCATCAGGCCCAATTAGGCCCGTGAACCTGCCTGCTGTGTGTGGATCCCTTTAGCCAAAAGCCACAAAGATAAATTGAATTCGGGTGTAATTCTCACCAGGAGGTTGCCTGGGCATGTGTGGGGAAGGGTCTAGAGTAGGGGGCTGTGGGTGGTGGTGCGGGGGAGGTGGGCCCCACCTCTGTGATGCTGGGGTGGAACAAATGACTGGATTTGTTCCACCAGGACAAGGCAAGGGGGTCACCTTACCCTCAAACCCCCATTCCCCAACAGGTGCTTGAAATTTCAGCACGAGTATTTTTCACTTCTAGGAAGTGTTTTTGTCTTTATGGCCTTGGCAGGATGGGAACACAGGCAGCAGGTGAACAGAAATACCCTCGGTGAGCAGGTGGGTCGGAACATCTGCACAGCCAGGCTGCCCTGCCTCACGCCTTCAGATCCAATTTCATTTCCTCACTTTGCATCCCTTTCTAATCAGCAGACACACCTGGAAAGGGCGTTCCTGCTGTCCCCCCAGCTCCGTTAGCCCTCCTCCAGCAGTTCTGCACGGTTCCCTGGCAAAAGGTGGGCTGCAGGTGGGAAAATGCCAAGGGTATATCTCACCTGCTTACCAACGGGGCTCTGCTGTGCCTGGATTCAGCCACCTCATCCTCAATGCCTGCCTTCACCCTGCCTGGATACAGAAGCCCCCAGCTCCCCACAAGGGAGACAACATGCCCTCCATGGCAGCTGCCAGTGATATAGACACCTCCACATCCACCACCATTAATGCAGTCCTACAGGCAGGTGCCCCTCACTGCCTAGAGAACACCAGCAAGCTTTCTGGCCACCATGTCTCTTGGACACCACTCCCCTGTTGGAGAATTTCCCACTCTGAGTCCTGCCTCTTGGAGTGAGAAACCAGAGACTCATCTTTCCCAGTGTCTCTTGTAGCTGTGACGAGGGCATGGACATGGACTCTGCCAATGGGACCCACCAGTAGAGGCTTCAGCCTGAGACAGGCAAGCAGTGGCCAATGCCATGCAGTATCTATTTCCTGGTAAAGGCAGGGGCAGAGGCGTCTGGCTTTGGGGGCAGCAGAGATGGAGGCACCAGGATCCAGGAACCTGTATCAGCAGTGGGAGCTCTGAGAATTGTGCCAGACCATGGCAGCCCTGAGATCTGTAGGAGAAGAGGCTGGGGTTGGTTTGGGCGTTATTCCTGACTGGGCAGCTGCTCCCAAAGTCTGAGTCTGTCTCCCACAAAGATTTAATATTTCATTTTCTGCTTAAGCTAGCCAGAGTAGATTTGCAAACACCCTGACTGGTATAGCACTCCCTGAAGTAAGCATGGGGTCTTTGTCAATAGCTAAGGGGCGTTTGTGAGTTAGTGTGGTTGTATATGTGTGCACACACAGAGGTGAATGAGAGAAGACTCCTGCCTTCAGGGAGCTTACAAGCTTCTAAAAGGTAACGGTAATAAAGATGATGAAAATAATAATAACAATAACAATCATGAAACTGTATCTCAATTAGAAGGAAGAGTGGGCAGAGCAGGAGGTGGTAGATGGACATGACTTATCATCAACAAGAAAGAACTCAGCAGAACCCTGCCCCAGGCCACCTTCAGGGTTCCAGTAGGGAAATGAAAAGGAGGAGAAGTGAGCATGGCAGAGATGCAGCCATGAGAGGGACAGAAGACAGTCAGGTCTGCCGCCTGCTCTTCCTGTTCTGAGTCAGGTCTGGACCCTGCAGCGGACACAGCCACTCCTGCTGCCTGCAGAGCAACCCTCCCAGGTTCTCCTGCACCTGGCCAGCCTCCTGAGCGGGGAACAGAGCAGATGGCCAGCAGACTGCCCCAACACAGGAATCTAGGACTCAGGGCCCAGGACACTCAGGAAACTCGGTTGCCATTCTCCGCGATGCTCAGACAGCCACTGTCAGTCAGTCTCCTCAAGGGCCTCCCACCTAAGCACCATGCCTGTCCTCATGTGCTCTGCCAGCTCTGAAACACTCTGCCTCTCTCTACCCTTGCCACCCCCACCTCCACCGTTCCCCTCTTCTGTCTCTCTCTTCCTTCACCTCCCTCTCTCCCACGTCCCCTGCATTTATCCCATGTCAGCATCCTGGACCCTTCTTCCCCTAGTTTCTTCCCTCTCTGCTGGTGTCTTTCCCCTTCTCAGCCACTTCTCTGCCACCTACTGTCCTCTCCATTTCCACACCAAAACCTCATCTCCAGCCCTCCCCAGCAATGCCTTTCCCAGAGCTCCTGCCTGGTCACACCTCTCGCCTCCCTCTCTTGTCCTCCAACTCCATGGACTCTAGAACTGCCAGCAGCTTGTCTCTGGCACCCAGTTCCCCTTGCAGTCACCATCCACAGTCCTCTGAGGATGTATCCAATCTCTTCCATGTCCTCAAGCACAGCACAGGATGGACACTAAGAGGGAAGGAAGAGATGGGGACAGTGGAGACTGGGATAATCAATTTCGGGCCTCCAAGAGCCAGAACACAGGGCTCTTCTCCTCTAAGACAGGGTGCAGGGGACTCCAGCAGAGCCAGGAGAGTGCTAAGATGGCCCATGGGAAAAGCCTCTGGCTTTGTGTGCAGGGGTTGTGGTGGGGGGATGAGGGTGTCTGCCTCTCTTTTCATTTCTCTGTTCTCTGCCTCCATCTCTGGGTTTCTCTAATTCCACTTCTTGGTCTCTTTGTGTCTCCAGCTCTGTGATGGTAAGGTGGGAGTTGGAATAACTTCTCAGCATTAACCATGGCTTCTGTGTGGGGGACATTACCTTAATTGAGTCTCAGCTTGTTCACAGCCACTCGGCTGCCATAAATAATGGATGTCCAAATGGACTGTAAACTGGAAAGGCTGAGCCATGTCACACAATGCAATGGCCCCTGGCTTCAGCCTTCTGCAGGGCGCCTAGCCTCTCTCTTAATAATGCATGGTCCACACCCACCACAGCCAGACACCCAGCGATTCCCAATGAGAAGCTTGTTATGCTGTGCTGCAGGAAGGAATCAGGAACTTGCCCACTCTCTGATCCTCTCAGGGGAGGGCAGCAAGAGCCACACAGAGGTGTCAAGGCCTCAAGTCTTGTGAGAAAATGAACCTACCTACGATGTCACTGCACATGAAAATGACCTGCATCCTCCCTCCTACGGGTACCGGCAGATGGTCTTTTGGTTTCTGGCTTTAATCCTGGGGTACAAATCCTGTAGCCGTCTGCTCACCAGATCCCTGAAGACTGCACCGTTCTCTGTGTATAGAGCAAGCTGCTGGTTAGAGGATCTGAAGCTACTTAATGCACTTGCGCTGTTTGCAGAACCTCCCTCTGTTTGTAGAGCCTGCCAATGCAGAAGGAGGGCTGTTGGCAGACTCTGAAGCTGTTGGCTACTTCTGCCCCCAAGACTGACTCACAGTCAATGCCCTTGCTCATACATGTAGGGCTTCCCTTGGTCCCATATCTTAGCTCCCACTTGGTGCCCCCATCCTTCTGGCTGCTCTGCCTGCCCCAGGGTCTTCAGCTCTGACTCACTGACCTCCCATGCCAGAGGTATTCCCCACCCACTATCCCCCATGTCACATCTGTGTTCACAAATGCCTTCTCATCATGGATCCTGAAAATTAGCCTAGGACCTAGAGGTGTCTAGGGTGGGGGTGTAAGGATGCTCCTGGAAGGACCCCATGCTGCTCAACAATGCCTACTGGTTGATGTCCTCAGTGCCAGGGGTTTGCTTTTAAAGCTCCAAACTCAAGACATTAATAAGATTCAGT
The DNA here is from genome assembly GCF_029289425.2 of Pan paniscus. Taxonomy (NCBI): domain Eukaryota; kingdom Metazoa; phylum Chordata; class Mammalia; order Primates; family Hominidae; genus Pan; species Pan paniscus. The sequence goes on along the minus strand of NC_073254.2, from coordinate 54,824,995 downwards.
GTCCGTTTTATTCTAACACATTCTTGTTGGTTTTGTTTTGAATGCCTGTGGGGTGGATGATTGGAAGCAAGCTGTGGTTGTTTAGTGGTTTTTAACTTTAATAGCTTTGGTAATGTAGCTAAAGTCTGTTCAACTTCTGTTGCTACTGCTACCCAAATGCTTCAGGCAAATCATGACCAGGTCATCTGATTATTTCTCTAACAGGCCAGGCTTAAAGCTTGCAGATAGTTGGAATATTGTAGAGCCTTTGTTGCGGGGGGTGGGGGGTGGCAGAGGATGGCCCCTCTGTGGCTAGGGCCAAGACTGATTACAAAGCTGTGCCTCCCCATAGGATGCCCTTCCTTAGTTTCTTTTTAGGAAACTCATTTTGTCATAGACAGGCTTGAAATGGCCAATGACGCTATTAATTACAACTGGCAGATAACAAGGCATTTTCACAAACATTGTATGGGATGTTTGTGAAACAGGCAAGAAAAAACAACTTCAGAAATGTTCAGTGACTTCTCCATAGGGAAGATCTCAAGTCTACTGACTCCAAATTCAATGTTTCCTGTGTAGTTCTATACTAGGAGTTCTTAACCGATCTTCTAAAGAAAACTTCAGCTTCTGCAGAAGTTTCTGTTAACTATTAGAATTTATTTGCAAAATACCGCATTGCAGATGTGTGTACACTTTCTCCCGGGGAGAGGGTCTACTGCTTTCCCAAGATGCTCAAAAGGGGCGCAGTGGAGTCAGAGACCACCGTGCGCGTGCGGGGGAGTCAGAGACCACTGTGCACATGCAGAGGAGTCAGAGACCACCGTGAGCATGAGGGGAGTCAGAGACCACCGTGCGTGTGCGGGGGAGTCAGAGACCACTGCGCATGGTATGCCTTGTCCCCCACACCCAGATCCATGAAACCAGTGCCCTCTGATGCTCATTCACTTCATTCAATGAATGTCTATTGAGTGTCATGAAGTGCCAGGCACTGTCTCAGGCCCTGGGGAAACAGATGAGCAGCATAGACATGGTTCTTGCCCTCATGTAGTTTTCAATCTAGTTGAGGAAGAGATAGGCGAGATTTCACTTAAAGTAAATGGAAAGGGAAGTGTTGGGTTGTGAGAAGTGCTATGAGGGAAATAAATGGGGGAGCCACTGAAATTTCTGCAGCTGGGTCTGGTATGGGACTGGCGAGTAAGGATGCACCACTATTTTGTCATCCTGAAATATTGGCGAGTCTGGAATGCTCTTTAATTTGGGGCTCACTCACTCAGTTATTTAAGAGAGACCTTTCCACTCCTGGCATCTACAGCCTGAAAACTCTGCTCTTCCTGTCCCTTTGAGGAAGGGTAATGTCCATTTTCAATCCTTACAATTTCTCTCACAGTGTCATATTCTGAGCATAAAGACATTTTCGCTGAAGCAAGCCAGAACCCCTCCTCCTGCCCACCTGCCACCTCTGCCCCTCAGCCCAGTACCCCATCCCCCTACTCACCAGCTCCATGCTTTAGAAAGCTCCAGCAGGCTGGCCCATTTCCCCTTCACAGCTGAGCATGTAACCAAAATTGGCTGTTGCAATGGCAAACTAAATGATGCCCTAATACCCAGATCAATCTTCCTGTGAAATAACTCATTATTCAGGCTCCAATTGCAGGGGATGGAATTTAAACCAGAACAGTTCAACAAGGAACTGCAGCGGCAGATAGTGTTTGGGAGGTGCCAGGTGGGATACAGGAGAAAGGCATGGAGAAGGAGGGGGTTAGGCTTTGGGGAGGGGCCATCAGTTGAAGACAACTCCCCTTTCCTTGAGAGGAGAGGAGGCCAGAATGGGGCTACACATCTGCAGGAAAACAGGCAGAGCCAGCAACAAGCTACAGGGTTCCAATCGGAATCACTTTGTTCTGGTCAAAACACAAGGCTCTGAGCAGACAGCAAGCCGCAATGACAAGAGCCCTGGCCAACACTCCCTAGGAGGAGGCTTTGTTCTCAGAGAATGCCCTCGGTCCTCTAAAGATATTTCCACAGAGAACAATGAAAATGGCCTTTATGCACACAGGAGTGAGAGGAGGGAGAAAGGCCGCTGACTCCCCAGGGGTGGTGGAAGGGTCACAGGCAAGACTAACAGTGCCAAAGACCTCCTCTGGGGACCCCAGGCATGTGGAGGGTGGGGCAGGGGTAGAGCAGGTCAAAAGGAGCTGCAGAAAAACAAGTAGTGTTGTCTGAGTAGCTCTCCTCTTCCAGTAGCATTCATTCATTCATTCATTCATTTATCTAACAAGCATTCAGTGGTCTCCTACTATGTTTCTGCCACTGCCTCTGTGAATGCCGTAATGTAAAGAGCATTGGGCCAAGAGTGGGAAAGCCCAGGTTCTAATCCTAGCTCTGGGACAAGCTGGCCACATGACCGTGAAGCAGCCTTCTTGGTACTTTGGACCTTGGCATCTTCATCTGAAAAGTGAGCAGACTGGAATAGAACAGGTAGTGAAGCTCCCATCCAGCCCTGATGCTTCAGTGTCCTCAAAGCTGAGCCATGGGAGGCCTCCCAGGAGGACTGAGCCTGGAGGCAAATTTGGAGCAGAATAGGAGCGTGCTCTGGAGATGGGGCAGCCAGGGAAAGGGGCGCACATGTCAGTGTGAAGCCCCGAAGAGAGTGGGGAAAATGGTTGAAAGAAAGAGTAAGAGGGAGTATAATAATTAGAGAGAGAGGTGGTGGAGGGAAAGACAGACAGAGAGAGTGTCAGACAAAGAGAGGGAAGAAGAGAGAGAGGGAGATGGGAGAGAGAATGGAAGATGCTCCTCAGAAGAGGAAAGAATTCAGCTCTGTCTGGCTCTATTCAGCACGTTCTTATTGGGTATCTACTATGTGCTAGGTATCAGTCTTAAGTATTGAGGAACAAAGACTAATATGCTCCCTGCTATCAAGGAACTTATGACCATATTATAACATGAAAAACAAGCAAAACTTTAAAATGTCAACCGTCTACTGCAAGGGGATCTCGATCTAGAAGATAGTAATTCTGGAAAATAGTAATAGCTAACACCCCATGCCCTTATTATTTCAATCTTCGCAGCAACCCTATAAGGTGGGTATAATTATCACCTCTTTTATCGGTGAGGAAACTGAGGCATGGGGGGGCAAGGTCACAGAGTCCATCAGTGGTGGGGTTAGGATTCAATCCAGAGCAGCCTGGTTTCAAAGCCTGAGCTTAACCATTGCTCTCTACCTACAGGGTGGGAAGCAGGGTATGGAAAAATGGAAGCCACCCTCCTGCAGCCTGAGACGGGGTAGAGGAAGCTCACCTCTTACTAGGTAGCTTTGCCCCACAAAGAGCTGATTCCTTCCCTTGCATCTGCTTTGTATGATAATAAGAAGTCTGTTGCTTTATAAATACATGCACCTCACAAGAGAAGGAGAAAGGAACAGAGCTCTGTGGGGACAAGCTCCAATTCTCACAGTGAGGGCCAGACCATGGCAAGATTGGAAGATGTGGCACGTCTTCCCTCGTGTTGTCCCAAGCTCTCTCTAAGTGGTAATGGAGTGGTGGTTCGAGTAAAAAAATTCTGGTATCGAATCCTGAATTTGCCACTTATTAGCTCTGGGGCTATGGGCTAATGACTAATTATTTCCAAAATGCAGTCTTCCCATCTGTACTGCAAGCAGGTTGAATTAAGTCCACTCATTCTTCACTCTGTGTCCTAGACTGCACTTCCCTCCTCTGTAGCTCTTCTGTCCTTCATTTCTATTAGGTGCTACATTCTTAAATCTTGTATCAGAAACTGGTTCAGGCAGTGAGCTTGGCAAACAAGCAGCTTCCATCATGGAGATCAAGAAAGCAGTAAATGGCTGTGTCTTCATCAGTTAGGAGCTAATTTGGCTACCTATATCTGAAAGACACACAACAAAAGTAGCTAAAACAAGATAGAAGCTTATTTCTATTGTAAAAGAAATTCAGAGATGAGCCAACCACTCAGAAAGATGAATCCTCGGTGTCAGGGACCTGGCTTCTTCTGTCTTGTGCCTCTCCTAAACCCAATATGTGGCTTCCACCTCATGGTTCAAAATGGCTGCTAGAGTTCCAGTCTTTAAATCTACATTTCAGCTAGTAAGTAACAGAAAATAAATTAAGAAAGTTGTGCCTTCTCTCTTTTAGGAAGGCTTCACAGAAGTCTCACACAACACTTCCACTTAGCTGTCAGTGGCTAGAACCTAGTCATATGAACACACCTAGCTACAAGAGAGGCTGGGCAATGTAGTTTTATGTGTAAACTGGGTTTCAAGCCTGGTGCTCAGTTGAGGGTTTTGTTGATACAAAATAGAGGAGGAATGGGTATTTTGTAGACACTTAGCAGTCTGAGATCCAGGACAATGGAAATGATCACCCGGGAGGTTTATCGTCAGGAGGTGGCGCAGCATTCAGGGATTGGAGTCCAAGGTTCTAGACTTATCTAGACTGCAAGAAGTTGAAGATGTGGTCAATGCCACAAGGCAGGAGCTCCAAGAAGGAAGTACGACAGCTGTGCTACCCCCACCCCAAATCCAGGCCCTTCCAACTTCTTGTGTCCTGGGCAGTAGCAGCCCTATCTAGGAGCCAGGCAGCTCATCACACCAGGCACGTGGCCTGGGAGAAACGCAGGTGGTGAGCAAATTGAAAATGTCAGGTGCTTAGACCAAGGACAGAAAAGCCTGGACTCCTTCTCAGGAGCTGAAGCTCACTCTCAGCCCGGGGGTGGGTCCACATAGATGGCAGGGCTGGGCCACTCTTGGGGAGCAGGAGGGGGAGGGTCTCTGAACTGGCTAATAGGAAGCCCCCTCTGCAATAGCAATGGTATTCTAAACAGGAGAATAAAGCTTGGGAGGCAAAACAAAGCTATTCCACTGAATAAATGTTCTCTGCATTAAAGCAGCCAGAATAGCGATGAATTAAACATCAGGTCTGAATGAAAGGAAAATGCCGTGATTTATAATTGCTTCAGGCAGGAGGCAGCCTGGGAGAGAGGCTGAAGCTTCATCAGGGACCCAGTTTCCCCTGCAGAGCTGCAGAAGCACTGAGAGGAGATGCTGGCCGCCTTCAGGGTGGAGAGGACTGCTATAGAGTCTTCCAGAAAAGAGGGCATCCTAGAGAGATGAAAGGAACGTGCTCCAGAAGTCAGGAGGCCTGGCTGCTAGCCTCCATTCTGCATGACCTTGATTAAGTCCCTGGGTGTCTCTAGGCTCCTTTCCCGTTCTTCCAGTGGGGATAGTAACACCTGCCTCATCTCACTTGGTTCTTGGAGAATAAAGAGACACAATAGATGATAAAGTGTTTTGCAGATATAATAAGCTGCTATTACTTCTTGGCCTCAGCATCACCACAAAAGCAGTGGCGAGGTTCCTGCTGAGCTTTGGCAGCTTCTCCAAGGTGACCAGTCTTTAGGAAGGGGGAAGACGGTGGGGGAGAAAAGCAAGATGTGTTGGCAAGCTCCACTTAGAAATGCCACCTTGGAGATGCCTGTCAAAACTGCTCCATGCCAGATGGGTGCATCTACTTGCAGGGCAGTGTGCTGTGGTGGTTAAGATCCTGGAGGACCTGAGTTTAAGCCCCAGATCACCCTCTGGTTAGCATGTGACCTCAGGCAAATTAAGCAAATTTTCTGCACCTCAGTTTCTTCATCTGTAAAAGCAGGATAATCATAATACCTCAACTCATAGCATCCTTGTAAGGATTAAATGAGTTCATATAAGTAAGACACTTGCAATGTTGCTTGGCACATAGAAACTTACATGTAACTGCTAGCTCTTATTAAGTTTCTAATACCAAATTCATCAACTAAACTTCTGGAAAGAAGCCATGGGCTGGCTTTATAGGAACCAGAATACTGCCTAACCCCAGCTACTCATACTTTACTATGCATAGGACTCCCCCAGGGATCTTGTTAAAATGCTGATTCTGATTCAGTGGGTCTGGCCTGTGGGCTGAGATTTTGCATTTCTAACCAGCTCCCCAGGGATGCCGGGGCTGCTACTCCTGAGACCACACATTGAGGATCAAGAGGTGAAGGGATGCTACTGGCTGAATTTCGTGGCACTTGCTTTCCCCAGCCCGGATATTTGGCTATTTCAGGAGGCTGGTGGGTCAGCGGCCCTGTGCTGCTTCATTCCGTCCCCACCTCCCACCCCCAGGGAGCTGCTACCCAGAGCTTCCTTCCTGGGGAAAAGGAATGATCTGCATACAAGAAGGATGAGCCTGGATTTACCACCCAACAGGCTCAGACAATCTGTCTTGCTAGGATATTCCTGATCTATTAGAAATGACACAGAAATCCATTCCTAAAAATTCCTAGCAGCTGAGGACGGTGAGAAGGCTGCTGGGAGAAAAAGCAGTGAGTGGGCGGGTGTAGCTCCCCACTGGCTGCCCCAGATCTTGACAGGCTGGGCTGGTAAGTCTGTCCCTCCTGAGCTGTGTGGTTGGGGAAACTTACCTTCCCTGAGGAAGCCTGGCTTCCTCAGCAATAAGTGGGAATCACAAGAAACCCCACTTTATAGATCAGTATGCATGCATGTGAACAGTTCAAGACTGACTGTTAAGTTGAAGAAAGCAAATTGCAGCAAAGCATAATTTCATTTTTTAAAAATGTACAATCATATTTGCAAACCCATGGGAAAGTCTAGAAAAAATACATATCAAACTGTTAAGAGTAGTTACCTTGGGGAGAGAGAGGTGGGATTATAAGATACTTTTACTTTCAATATTGTGAATATTGTGAATTTCTATATTGTTTGATTTTTAAAATAATGAGTATTTATTACTTTTGTAATTGGAAAGCCTCCATTAAAAAAAAAAATCTGCTTCAAATGGCTAGTGTCAGCCTTCTGGACCACATGGGGAGAGAGGGATTTCCATACAGTCCCTTCTCCTAAGCAGCACAGGCCACAGGGGCTGGGGGCAGAAGCCCTGGCTGAGGGGCTTGGCTCTGCCACGCAGTCCTGCGCAGGTTCCTCCATCTTCCTGAGCCCCTGGTTTCTCATCAGCAAAATGGGAATAATAACAACCTGAATCAGGAGGTCACCATCCAGGGAACACCATGAGGACTGAGTGATAGCACATTCCCCCAAGCCCGGACACTCCGCTCCTCCCCAGAGAAGAGGAGGAGGGCAGGGCTGCAGGAGGGCCTGGGAACTCTGCTAGGCTTCTTCGGGTAGCACTGAAAGCTCCCACAGTTGGGCATTCCTCAGACCAGGAAAGGAGAGGAATAGAGCCTGGTGCCTGGAATATGACAAAGTCAACTTACCCTAAGTTTCACTCTAAATCTTTCATGCCTCCCAGCCTCTGCTCATGCTGATCCCACTCCCGGGCTTGCTGTTCCTGCCTCCTGATTTGCCCTTGCCTCCCTCACCTGCTGCTTCCTACTCACCTTTCAGGAATCCTCTAGGAATCTTCCCTGAGCCCCTGGTGAAGTTGGGGGCAGGGAGCCCCTCTTGGCTGTTCCATCAGCAGGCTGCATTTCTCTACCCTCCTGGGCTCACCTACTGCACAGTAATTAGCTGTCTCCTCTTTGAGACTAAGAAGTGGGCAGGTAGGGGTCTTATTCACCTTTGAATCCCCAGCAGCTGGCAGAGTGCCAGGCACTTATTTTTACCTACCTTCTCCCTTGTAAACCTTTTGACATAAACCTCTTAGATTATCCTGGGATTTCCTAGTTGGCTGCTTTCTGCCAAGTGCGATCTGGCAGGACTATAAGGAAGGCAGAGGTAGGAGTGGGCTGGAGAGCTGGGGTGGCAGTGAGGGCATGGTGCCCTCTTGCGGCCAGGTGCAGGGGTGGCTGCAGCATCGTTACGGAAGAAAGGGAGGAGAGGACAGGCGGGCCGGTGAGCTAGATAAGATAGAGGAGGGTCTCTAGGAACAAGTAGAGGAGTGGGGAGATCACTGCATTGGCAGTTTCCCCAGCACAGCTAGGAGTGGTCCTTCTTCCATAGATCCCAGTGAGGGGCTGTGGCTTAGCTTAAAAGCATAAGAAAAGTTGGAGGAAGCCCAGAAACTGCTCCCTTGTGGAGAGGAGGACGCCACTTGGAGGTGCGTCAGGCAAATGCTTAGGCAGGAGGATGGACGCAGAGGTCCTAGAGGCGTGTGACCTGGGAGAGGGACACTGGTGCAAGGCTCCTGCTCAGACATTGATGGAAGCCTGAGAATCGAGAGGCCCTCCAGCGAGGGAAACCAGACCGGCTTTCTCTGGCAGGGAACGCATACTTGGAAGCCTCTTGATCCTCCTCTCTGCTCCAGCCCTTACTGTGAGTAGGTCTTCAGCACACTGGATACCATTTTGTGCTTTGAGATGTTGGTGAGGGACCTGGAGGGGGCTCAGGCATCCTCTGGGGTATACACATCTGTTTCCAGGTGACATCTCTAGGACATCACACCCCGTTCACAGTACCTCCTCTATCTGCCCCCAGAACCCCACTCTTCCTGTGGTTTCAGAGATTAACTGGGGGAAGGGGCAAGTGAGAATGTAGGAAGTGGGGAAATCTAGGGAAGGTGGGTGGATGAAGCCAGCCAGCTAGGAAAGTGCTGACCCCAAAGGAGCCCCCCGTGAGAGGCCCCCCTCAGCAGCCCTGCCTCCCATACCAGCCCTCTACCCTTAGCTCTCTCTAAAACAACAGAAAATCTTGCCTGGCTCCTCTCACCACCCAGCCCAAGAGAGGGAAAGCTTTCTTTTCTCTTTTCCTTCCTGCCCCTTCCCCATTTCTGGCCCCATCACCCCTTTCCAGGCCTCTATCCTTCTCCTGTGTTCATCCTGACCTCTCCCCTGGCCTCCTGGCTCTCACTTTGAGAGTCAAACTTGAGCTGGTTGGAGGAACACTGGGTCAGACGTCCAGGGATCTGGGTATGCTGCTGATTTCACCACTGTTGTTCTAATTTCTGAAAGCTCCCCAGAGCTCAGTGTCTTCACTTGTAAAGGGGTGGGAGGTTGGATTGGATAATCTGCCACAACCCTTTTAGTTCTGACATCCTGGGATGCGTTAGGCTCCGTCAATCCTTGGCGACCCCTTTCCTAAAGCTGATCCCAGGGTCATAGTTAGAATGCATCAACTGCCTTAACTGATGTGAAACATTTCCTAGGGATATAGCCATATGGGAGATAACCTAGAGGAAATGTGAAAAGTATCCAATTCCTGAAACATCACTGTTTCCTCGTGCCATGTGAGGAATCCCCACCCACAGAAGTCATCTGCTCCAGCCCCTGCATCAGGCCCAGAAACCAGAGCAGACAGACACTGCTCACGTTCCTTCCTTGCTTGTCATATGACCTAGGGACAGTATCAGATAGTTCCTGCCTTTACAGCCCTCTAGGACTTCACATTTCCAGTCATCCTCGTGCCTGGCCCCTTGTGGGACAAGGGAGGGGCCTACCAGGGCCTCCTGAGCAGGGGGCAGCCAAGGGAAGTACTTAGTTCACCAGAAGCCTTCATCAAGTTTCACTTCCTGGAGTCTAACTTAAACCTTTCTTGCTGCTGTATAAATCAATGTCCCCCAGTTCTGGCCTCCCCACCCTCCTCAAACTAAAGAGCTGCTCATTTGCATACACCTGCCTCTCCCAGCCCCATTTAACTCCCACCTCTCCTGGACTTTTCCTACAGGTTCTATTTTTTTCAACCTTTCATCATTTCTCCTATTGGCTCTGGCTCTGCTCCAGAGCTTCCAAATCCTTCTTAAATGTGACAGCTAAAATTAGATGCCGGGAGAAGGCCAAGTGCAGTGGGATGATCACACCCTGCCTGGCATGTGCCGCTTCCTCCTTCCTGGGTCCTGTCCCAGCATGGAAGAGGCTGGTCCTTCCCTAAGGATGTTATTAGACTCCCAGTCCCCTCTGATCCTGGGTCCTGTTGGGTTTCTCCTCACCTCCCCCTGGATTGATGAGGCTTGTGTTGAATTTCTACAAGCCTTGCCTTGTATTTCACCCATCCTGAATGGATCATTTTTCTAATCTGTCAAGGTTTCCCTGAATTCTATTTCCGCCCTCTTGGACTGGGTGTTTTCCTTCTGGTGCTCCAGGATAAACCATGATCTCATTCTAAGATGTTCTTAGCTGGTCCTGGGTTATTCATTAGTTCACTCACTTGTTCATTTAGTCAACAACTATTTACTCAGTTTTTCCTTTGTGCCAGCTACTGTGCCAGGCTTGGGGATGCCTCCATGGAGATTGCAGCCTTAAACTGGACAAGGACCACTCAGGGGCCTGTGGAAGAATATAAGAGGGGTCTCACTCTGTTTCTGGGAGAAATCATTATAGCATATAGCAACTGTGTTTTGGTAATACCAGGCTATGCTGTGTTTTTGTTGTTGTTGTTGTTGTTTGTGTGTTTTTAAAATTAACCTCTGATCTTGGTATCTTAATACAATAAAAATTTACTTTTTGCACATGTAAAGTCCAGTGTAGGATGTCTGATTCTCCAAGGCAGCTGTCCTCTCCTTGGGGATCCCTTCTGTCCGCTGATGTCATGTCAACATGAGTGGGCTTCAGCTTACTGTGGCAGGAAAAGGAGAACTTGGAGAACTCACACCTGGTTTTAAGTGCCTTGGACCAGAGGGGATCCACTGCTCACAGCCCATTGGCCAGAACGGGTCACATGGATGGGTCAACTTCACCTCAAGGGAGGCTGGGAGATATAACCTTGCCACGTGCTCAGACAGAGGAAATGGGGAGGTGAACACAGAGCATTGTCTCTGCCATAGCAACTCATGTGGCTGGATCCCAGAGAGAAAAGGTTGGGAGTGGCCATTACCTCCAAGATATAGGTTTAAGAACATGGTAGGAGGGGTTCCCAGATGGTGAAGAAGATGAAAAGAAATGTGGGAACAGGGTGAAAGAGGTGGAGAGGAAGCAGAGGCGCTGTTACCCACAACCCCTCCCTCGCCTCACACTGACTGATTCCAGCAGCCAGGGACCACACCTTTTTCCTCAGCCACCTGTCTGCAAAGCAGCTCTTGGTCCTAGAGAGGAGGGCTGGGACAGAAAGCCAGAGAGATCCTACCCAGGATGGGCAGTCAGGGTAAAATCCTTGGCTGCATCCCTAGCCAGGTCCCAAACCAGGTCCCCAACCAGGTCCCTAACCAGGCTGCGGGATCCTGAAGAAGTTGCTTCACAATCTCAGTACACAGTGGTCTGGAAATTCCCTGGTATTGGTCTCCTGCCTGTTTGTCCTCAAGGCCCTTCCTCGAAACATACAACCACCCACCCTCCTCTGCAACTCCAGACTCTATGCCTGTTGGGTTCTGTTTCCCTTGGGGGAGTTTAGGGTTTGGGGAAGAAGCAGCAGGTGTCTTTCCTGCTCTCCTTTCTGGGGAGGCTCCTCTGGCAGTGGCCTCAGCTCCTGACCTGTAGGCTGGCATGGTTCCAGCTCTCATGGGTGGCCCTGGCTCCCAGGCACTGTCAACACCACTCCCCTGCCACCAGCCCTCGAGCTGGCAGGAGCTTCTTGAGGTTGCTGATTTTGAAGTTTCTTCACTGTCCCACTTGGCTCTTGGCCCCTCCAACACCTATAACCAGGTCACTGCTTACCTTCCTTCTGTCATGTCCTGCCATTAACTTGATTTCTGTTTTCCTGTTTAGACCCTGACTGCTGTACCGTCTACATGGCAAGACCCTGGTGGGGGAGGGGGAAGGAACCAGAGGAGAGAGAGTGGATGTTAACTGAGGCAGAGAATATGAAAAACAGAAATCAGATACCAACGGTGGTCTCCTTCCTACCCAACCTTTGTGATCTCCACCACCTGCACTCACCTTCCAAAGGGCTGTGTCCTCCACATCAGCCCTTGGCCATGGAGGGCAATAAACATGCATCAGGGCAAGATCTAGCTGCTGCCCTCCTGGGTGGGTCCCAAGGCAAATGGTAAGATAGGCAGAGTGGAGCCCTCCAAGTGAGAACAGAATTTTTCTAGAACTTCCCGCAGGCAAGGCCTGTGTTGCCTCATCCATTCATAACCCCTGTGCTGGGGAAGCTTTGGGGGAGATGTTTTGGAACAGGTACGGCTTTGCTGCATCACAAAAATCACCCCCAGGAAGGCGACCAGCTTCTCAGCCAACTCGGCGGACTAAAGCTGCACATCCATCCAAGCCCAGCTTATGGCAGCCCCAGCAGTGCAGGCAGCAGACAGCCTGAGTTCTCTGTATGCAGAAGAACAGCTCTGAGGCGGGGCAATAAATAAAATCAGAAACCATAAATAAACCTGCTGGCCTCACACAGTGTGAACAAGCAGCCCCCTGGGGAGCTGGGCTCTGCTTCCAAGGAGGTGATTAAATTCCAAACCAACCCAGCAACTTCCACTGGAAAGGCAGGGCCGGGACTCTGGGCTTGGGGAGAGGGATACAATCATAAAATATTAGAAAACTGAGATCTTAGAGTGAGGATCAAAACTTTAAAATTGTAAGGGATCTTCTCAGTGGCTCTCAACCCTGACTGTGCATTACAATCACCAGAGGTGATTTGTTTAAACATAGCAATGCCAGACACCACCCCTCCCAGTCCCTGCAGAAATTCACTCCTTAGGCTGGATGGGGGCTGAGCACCTCAGATGATTACAAAATACTCCCCAGGCCAGACGCTCTAAGCTCTGCCACTAGGGAACTCAGGGGTCCCCAGAGCAAGGTCAAGGGTTTCCTCCACTAAAATTGAATCATGCAGCTCTTTTTTCAGTACACAAAAGAAATCAAGTTAATGAATAGAATGTTCTGTATTTAAAGTCCTCCCCCTATAAATTTTTCTCTCCTTTTGGCACCTGCTGCTGCATGCTTGCCAGTATATTGGTGAAAAAACAATAGGAACAGAAAATCTCAGAAGACATTGATCATGTCTGCTTTGATGGCTTTTTTTTTTTTTTAATTTGGTAAGTTCATGTGCTTGAGCCTGTGTTTTTGTATTGTGTTTCTAGCACAAATTTAATTAAAGGTAACATTTCTAGGCAATATAAGCTTTGGATAACTAAATCAGATAGCAGTCCCCTCGAATCCTTTTTAGAGCAAAGTGGGTTAGGTGTAAATAAATAGGATTCCATCTTTTGCTGAACTTCAACTTCTAGGTGGTACAGCCCCACCAGGGGTCAAGATCACAACTCCCAGAACTAGCCTGTTGAGGGGTGAACGTCAACTCTACTGCAAATGAGACACCTGGCCTTGGGTAAGCTAACTAGCGTCTCTGGGCCTCAGCTTCCTCGTGTAAGGAACAGGGATAAGACATAGTCCTCACCTCATGTGGCTGTTGTAAGTACTAAATAAGTCTGTATATTTAAAGCTCTGTCAGCAGCACCTGGCAGTAATGCTATTTAGCTGAACACATTTGAGGACTCCGTGGGAGTGTGGGACAGCAGAGTTAGTACCTTCAGAGAGGATGCTTTAGTCAATAAAATCGGTTTTCTTCCATTACTTTTTAATCACCCATTAACACATGGATCATTCTCATTTTTAAAATCCAAACAATATAGAAGATTAGAGTATTAAAAAGTAATAATTCTTCAGTAGTGACATCCCACCCTGATCCTGCTTCTTCCTGGCGGTGGGTAACCACTGTTCCCCTAGTGGTATATACCTCTTGCTGAAGCTTTTCCTGGTATGTTTACAGTCCTGGGAACACACAGGAGACTAAGACATATCCTGTTTTCTAGGGACTTACATTCTGGAAGGACAGACAGACAAGAAAACAAAGCACAAGAGAGAGTGGGGACTGGTAGGAAGAGGCATCTAATAAGAGGAAGCACATGCAATTTCTGACTTTACCTGTGAGGAAGGTGGCAGAGGGATTCTGGTGCCAAGTCAGGAGCTAGACCAGTGGTTCTCAAAGTGTGGTCCTCAGACCAGCAGCAGCTGCACCTGGAAGCTTTGCTAGAAATGAAATTCTCAGGCCCACCTGGAACACTAAGTCAGAAGCTCTAGAATGGTGGGGAGGGGGTGGGGGAGCAGCTTGAGTTTTGTCAAGCCCTCCAGTGGATTCTGATAGACCCTGAAGCTTGAGAACCACAGTCCTAGAAGAACTATTGCCCTCTAAAATCATTTCCTCAGACTCCCTGTCCTCCTGCCTGTAAATCGAGAAGGAGGGACCCGGCCGGAGAGGCTGTGGAGCTGCCCAGGGGAGACGTGCTGAAGGCTGTGAGCGCGGTGCAGAGCCAGCTGAGTGGAGCACTGAAAGGCACAGGGCAGCCCAATGGGTGAGGGGGAGGGGAGGAGTCATTTTACCCATTTTCCCTCCGGGCCTGACCTTATCCTGGGAGACTTGTCTCAGCCTCTTCCCTTTGCTTAAGGAAAGTGCCGCTGCAAACTGCTTAACTGATACCTCTGGGGGACTTTGCAAAGTGCACACACCATCCATTATGAATGAGCCCATTTCCTGTGCAAATCAGGTGGGAGTCGGGACAGATTAGCCCTGGTAATGGAGTTAAAGTCAAGCTCATTTGTTTGCAAGATTATTCGGAAGTCAGAGTCCCTTCCTGTAGCCCTGTCTGTTGGGAATGGAGCAGGGGATGTTTCCTTGGTTAAAAACATGTGTTGCGTGCGTGCCTGCCTGGGTTCATTCATGCGGGTACGTGTGTATTTTTGCACAGACATTTTTAGGAGAGAAAGAGGAATACAAATGTCTTGTTCCGGAGCCTGAGACCCTGACTTGGTACAGTCATGGCTCGGACCCTTCAGCCTCCCCGCTTCCATCCCTGCCCAACCCAGGACCCAGTTCTGGCCCTGCCCCCAGCCTGATGGGCAGTGAGTAGGAAGTTCTGCTACTTTCTCAATATGAACTAACAGTTTCTTCTTTCAAAGGTCACCTATTCCTGGATTCCCAAATGTTACAATCACAAAACGACCATCATCTCCCATTAAGACAACTTGGATCCTTCAAAGTCACCCACCGGCGGCAGCGGGCGTGGGGATGGGGGTTGAATCACTAGAAAGGTAGTGCAGTGAGAGCTGGAGTGCTTACCTTTGTCCCCACAGTCACCTTCCCTTGAGGGTCTCCCAGTAATTACCATGGGACAGTTAGCTAAGACCTTGCAGGAAACTCAGGGATATAATAGGAAGAAAAGAAATACAGAGAATCTCATGCAACTGGCCCATTTGGTTCACAAGGCTCTCCTCCTCTGCGGTGGTCTGGCCCCTTTCCGTCCCCACTTCCTGCCTGCCTCGTGGTGTGGGCACCACTTTGGTTCCTACTGCAGAGAACTCCTGCATGGGCAAGAGCCCTTTTGTGACTGAGACCCAGGAGGACAAGACCTGGAGATAGACTGATGTTACTTCTGGCTGTCTAGGAACTGCCTTCAGCATTCCAGGTCTCTAACCAAGGACTCTACTCTTCTAGGTATGACTGAAAAGGATGTAAGGACATTCTCTTTAGGAGAAACCTTACTCCTTCCCTTGAGGATGGAGGGTGTGGTCCCAACAGGCAGTAACACCTCCAATCATATCCCAGTAAACCTAAATCGACTCCCAAGATTTATCTGTATCTCTGTTTACTTATAAACAGAGAATCAAGGGCCATTACCCTGGAGCTATGCCCACACCCCTGTTTGGTCCCAGATAGTGAACACTACTGACCTTTACCAGGCTTCTAACACTTTCCTCTACTTTGAACCTATGCCCAGAGATGTATCTGGTCCTGCCCTCCTCTCTCCCTCTCTTCCCTTCTCCCCTGCTGGTGGCTGGGTCTTTTTCCCTGTCCTGGGCCCACAGTCTCCCTTCCCAACTGAGGTGAAATATCCTATACCTCAGCTGTGATAGGAGAAGCTGCACTGCAGGTTTCCAGAAAGACTTGTGAGAATCTATAGCAAAAATGGGCCTCAGCTCATACAGCATAGAGCCCAGGAGTGGGCTTCAGATGCCAGCAGCAAGGCAGGCCCCAAGGAGGATGGTCCGAGGGCCCAGACTCATGCTGCTTCTTCCTGGGAGATCCAAGGTTTCAGGTAAGAACATGCTGTTCCCCACTGGGGAAGGTATCCCTGCCTTTGTTTAAAATCCTCTATGGCTCCCATGCCTACTGTGGATAAAGTCCAGACAGCTCAGTCCAGTCACATGTCCTTTAGGACCTTGCCCCTCCCTGGACACCGGGTCTGTCCATTTCCAAGTCCTCCCCCATGCCCCTTGGCTGGTCCCACACTACCCTCTGCCTGGTGACCTATGGCCTATCTGGCAAGACGCAGCTCAAGTGTGACCTCCTCGGGGACCCCCTCTCTGAGTGCCCCACCCAGAGGGCTTTCTTACTTTCTCCTCTGTGTTCTCCCAGCCCTACATTTTCCCTATTTCTCCCACAGGACTTCTCACACCTTCGGTAATGATTTGTCTATGAGCCAAACTCCCACGGCGGGCTGTGGTCCCCCAGGGTGGGTGGGGGGATTCCTGCACATCTTTGTCTCCCCAGTGCCCACACAGTGGAGGTCACATGGGAGATGCCAACTGGACAAGGAACTGCATGAGGCTCAGCTTGAGCCCTAGCTAGGAAAGCTCACAGAGCTCAGAGGACTGTGGATTCCCCAGGGATGCAGCACTCTACAATGACAGCCATCTTCTCCTCCGAGCAGGACCCACTTTCATCACCAGAATGCCTTTTTCCTCCCAAAATGCTAAAACAGAAACTGTGGGGGAAGGAGGCACGTGGAAGCTCACTAGATGACTTTCTTCATTGTCTGTAAGCCAGGTGTCCCTGGAGGGTCAGGGCCCACTCTCTACTCTTCCCACCTGCCAGATGGCTCCTTTGGAATTGGCAAGTCTAATTTTATAGCCAGAAGGAGGCTGCAAGGATGGAAAACTCCTGCCTTGGGGACTTTAATCCCCTTGTATCTTGCAAGATCAGGCTCCTTCCCCATAGAGCAGGGCAGATCCGTGGCCATCTTCAGGCATGGGCAGAAGAGGCTGTTGCCTACAGTGTAATTGAAGGAGGGAGGCTGTTTCAAAGAGTGCCAACACCCTCCATTTCCCTTGAATCCATCTCTCCCCACTGACTATAATGCTGTTCCAAGGCCTGTCATTAGCACTTCACTCTTTGGTACCTGGATATGAATAGACTCTAGAATTCAGACGTCCCTGAGAGAGATAACAACTTAAGTAATTATCAATAAATTCTTAATGGAAAGTTACATTAACAGATGATGAGAACTGTCTTGGCTTAAGCTGCCATAAGAAAATACCATAGACTGAGTGGTTTGAACACCAGGGATTTATTTTACCACTGTTCTGGAGGTTGGAAGTCTGAGATCAGGATGCCAACATGGTCAGAGTTTAGCAAGGGGTCTCTTCCTGGCTTGCAGTTGAAGTCTTCTTCCTGTGTGCTCACAAGGTAGAGAGAGAGAGAGAGAGAGTTCTGGTGTCTTTTCCTCTTCTCATAAGGGCACTAATCCCATCATGAGGGCCCCACACTCATGACGTCATCTAAATCTAATTTCCCTAAGGTCCTATCTCCAAATACCATCACAATGGGGGTTAGGGCTTCTGCATATGAATTTTGGAAGGGGAGCACAATTCAGTCCAACTCAAGGACAATGCCCTACAAGAACAAAGGGATTTACCTAAGGCTCCTGACCACAATAACAGGGCAGATTCCTTATTTGTGCATAGTACATCATATCCTGAAAACAGGGCCATGTGTATGGTTGTTCAGCTTGTGTGCTGCACAACCCTAGTGGTTACCAGTCACATAAGAGATGTTGTAGATTTGAAAGTTTAATATGGCCATTTTATGGCAGGTGGCTCTAATGTGTCTTATTCTAGAGAAATCAGGACATTAGGATAACTAGTCAATGGATGGCAATGAAATGTCCTGAGGAAGGGTTTCTTTTTTCTCATCTACACAAAGGCAACGTATAAGCTAGATGGGCTCTTCTGTAAAGTCTCCTTTTGAAATTCTATCTCAAGATAACTCTGTGATTAGGTATTCTGGGTCCATTTTACTGGTGAGAAGATAGATATGGGCAGGATCAAGGTAATTCGGTAGATAAGGAAGGAACTAGCGACCTGCGAAGCAAGTGCAAAACAGAGCCCTTTCCTACTGTGTTTTGGCCACTGTAGATGTGGGTCCTGTGTCTAGTTCCATCACCTTCCATGAAGATGTTCCTACTGATGGTGCTGTGCCAGGCATCCACTTCCCAGCTCAGTGCCCCTGGGAGCTTTGTTTCCTTCTGGCCACACAAGAGCCACCTGGCTCAGGAGGAAGGTGTGCTGAAAGCTGCCATCCCCAGCCCCAACTTATCCTGATGGTGGAGCTCAGAAAAGGAGGAAGTCCCTTTGGAACCTGGGGATTTCCCTTGTTGGAATCTGGGAGTTGGAGTAAGGGGAGAGCAGAGCCCCCTGAGTGGTCTCTCAGTTAAGGTCTAGCTAAAGCACCCATGCAGAGATACGCGGAGAAATGGATGGGAGCCTCTACCTCAAATCTCAGGTAGGGGAATCCTCGGGTTCTCTTTGGAAAACAGAAATTAATTAATAAAGAATAGCGTAGACTTGAAGGGCTTAGAACTTTTGTCTATCAAACTTGTGAATGAATTTTTTTAATTGAGGTATGATATACATAAAGTATACGGAACATAAATGTACAACTTGATGAATTCTTATCTGTGTAGAGACCTGCAAAATCACCACCCCTATCAAGATATCTAGTTTTTCAGCCTCCCAGGCTTCCTGATGCTCCTTTCCAGTCTCTACCCACCCCAGAGATAACCACTAGTCTGGTCCCCATCACCAACATTAGCTTTCCTTCTTCTTGAACTTCATATAAGTGAGTGTACATAGTATGTTCTTTTTTGTGCCTGGCTTCTTTTACTCAACAAAATATCTGTGAGATTCATCCATGCTGTTGCATGTAAAAATAGTCCATTCTTTTTTTTTTTTTTTTTTTTTGAGATGGAATTTCGCTTTTGTCTCCCAGGCTGGAGTGCAATGGCGTGATCTTGGCTCACTGCAACCCCTGTCTCCCAGGTTCAAGCAATTCTCCTGCCTCAGCCTCCTGAGTAGCTGGGATTACAGGCACACACCAGCACACTTGTTATTGTTTGAGACAGGGTCTCGCTCTGTGACTCAGGTTGGAGTGCAGTGGCATAGTCTCAGCTTACTGCAGCCTCAAGCTCCCAGAGTCAAGCAATTCTCTCATCTCAGCCTCCCGAGTAGCTGGAACTACATGCAAGCACCATCACACTCAGCTAACTTTTGTATTTTTAGTAGAGACAGGGTTTTGCCATGTTGGCCAGGCATGGTCTCGAACTCCTGACCTCAGGTGATCCACCCACCTCTGCCTCCCAAAATAGTGTGTTCTTTTTCCTTGCTGTGTGGTATTCCATGTATGAATATGCCACAAATTATTTATTCATTCTATCGTGGATAGATATTGACTTGTTTCCAGTTTGGGGCCATTAGGAATAAAGTTGCTGTGAACATTCTCATGTATGTTTTTCCATGGCCATAAGCCATCATTTCTTTAGAGTAAATACACAGCAGCGGAGTTGCTGACGCTTAGAAATGGTTTAACAGTGTGGTTAGATTATCTGTAGAGCTGAGCTGATACGGAGTGGTCAGGAAGGCTTATTTCAAGTGCCCACTCCAACACTGTGTAACCTTGGGTAACTCACTTTCCCTTTCTGAGCCTCAGTATTCTTCACTAGTAAAATGGGTCTAAGAATCTATCTCTTGGCTGTGTGTGGTGGCTCGTGCCTGTAATAACAGCACTTTGGGAGGGCAAGTCAGATGGATCACTTGAACCTAGGAGTTTGAGACCAGACTGGCAAACACGGCAAAACTCTGTCTGTACTAAAAATACAAAAGTTAGCTGGGTGTGATGGTGCTTGCATGTAGTTTCCAGCTACTTGGGAGGCTGAGGTGGGAGAATTGCTTGAGTCCGGGAGCTTGAGGCTGCAGTAAGCTGAGATTGTGCCACTGCACTCCAACCTGTGTCACAGAGCGAGACCCTGTGTCAAACAACAACAAAAAAGAATAATATCTCTCAGGTGATCAACAGGAGAGACAAGCCTTGTTGAGTGCCTTCGACAGTACCTGGCACACTTAAGAAAATGATAGTCCCTGTCTACTTTCCTTCTCCATTCATAATTCACTTGACCAAGCCCAGCCTCTCCTCAAGAAATGGGTGGCTTAAAATTTATATCTGTGCTCATCACCCATAAGCTGGTGAGGCTCTGTAGGTGAGGAACCTCATGGTGAGGACCTTCAAAGCTGTCCCTGTGCTAGAACAATCAGCCCTCTGTGGTGGACGTGCATGGTTCATTCTGCCCAGAACAGTATTCCTCATCTTCCTAAATGCACGTGGTTCTGATGAGAGCTGCTAACCACTGGTGCCCCACCCCTGTTCCATACCCCAACTCCAGCCACAGTGATCAGCCCAGGATGGCTCACATGATGCAGGCCTGGCGAATTAGACCCTTTCCCTAGAATTTTCAAGCATGAGCTCAGAAGAGAGAGCCCTCTTCTGCCTGGCCAGAAAGTTTCCAGACGGATGTGTGTTCAGAACTGGTCATTGATCAGTTTCTCAACAACTCCCGACCTGTCTACCTACAATGTGGAGAAAAATGGTGAGATGAGACTTCACACAGGGAAAAGCTGGGAAGTAGAGGAGAGAGAGGGAAAGAGGCAAAGCTTCTGACAGTTGTGTCTGTGGCTCCCGGTATTCTTTGCTGGCCTTCATCGTTATTTGGTTTCATGAGACAGTAAATCTCTCATTCTATTTAAGCTACCTTGAGTTAGATTTCTGTCAGCTGCTCCCGTGACAGTTCTGACAAATGTATCCTATACGGAGGGTTTAAACCAAAGCCCTCGCAGGTATTCTCCTCGCCTTTCTCAAGCTACAGTTGTAACAGCTCTCTGCTTATGAAGTAGAGGCCAGGGGTCACATATTAGGCACACAGCAGGTGTGCACCCAGCCCTGTTGTGGGCTCTGGGTGTATGGAAGGCAGGTGCATGGCCTGGGCACTGACCTTGAGCTTTGCTGCATCCGTGTACAATTTCTTATAACTGCTTTCTGATTTATGCTTCCTTCCTTGGCATGGTATTGATGAATGGAAGATTTGAAAGATTCTCTACAAGCCATCTATTAACATGCCCTCAGGTAATTCAGGAAAGAAATGGTGTTCTGTTTTCAAGTGATTGAACTCCAGCCACATTTTATTTTCAGTAGCATGCCCAGATACCTAAGCAGCCACTCTGGCCTGAGCTTGGAAGTGGATGTGTTGGATGCAGGGAGATCAGCCCTGCTTGACTGCTGCCTTCCTAGGTGGTCCCTGAAAACTATAAAATTGTGTTACTAGCAGTTTTAATCCAGGGCAGGTGAGGAGCGCGAGAGGGAGTCAGACACATTGACTCTGACGCTAAGGCCCAAATAGGATTGAGGAAGGAGGGAGGAGGGTTCTGTTCATTCCTGCTCTGGTCACCAAGGGACACCCTAATGGATGATTAGACCAGCTGCCTGGCATGGCTCCTGTGAGAGGGCTGCCCGGACACCAGCTGTTATGGATTACATCACTTGGCTCCAATTATTTGCTTCTCCTGGTACTCGTGCCCTTTGCTGTGTAACTTTGCCACCATTATGTCACCTGGTGGGGTGATATACTCCATCTCTCGACTCTGGGTTTGCCATGTGACTGGCTTTGGCCAAGGAGATATTTGTGAGTAAAATACAACTGAGGCTTGAAAAGGTGCTTTCTTGAGCCACTGACCTTGCCATGAGAATATGCCCAGTACAGCCTGTTGGTGGATGAGAGAACATGGAGCAGAGCCAAGTTTCTCAGTCCTGCTGGCCAAGGGTAGCTTGCAGCAGCCAATTGCTAGCCCACCTCCAGGCTCCAGGCATATGAGCAAACCTGGCTGGGATCAGAAGAACCATACAGCTAAGCCTCACCTAAATCACTGACCTACTGTGTAAATGTTCATGGTTTAAAGCCACTGAGTTTTGGGATGGTTTCTTAGATAGCATTATTGTGACAATAGACAGCAAATACAACAGCTCTAATGTAGAGATTGTCAAACCACACATTTGCAAACTAACCAGCTAGAAAAGAATGCTGAACTACTGAGAAAGCTGAGTTCATTATTTCCAGGAAACAGATTTTTGGAGAATTGCTTCTTAAGGCCTACAATAACTTAAGGTAGATGTTAAGCCATTTTCAGGTTGAGGAACATACTTACTTTAAGAAAAAAGATAAAATAAACTTGTAATTTGCTTATGGAGATAGCACTGAGAGTTACTAAATGGTTTAGAAAGAACTTTAGTTGTTAGTCATATGGAATATTTTTCTTGCCAACAGGTACAAACCCAGGCACAATTTTTCTTTTTTTATGAAAATTTTTTTGTTTCCTTTCGTTTATTTACCTCCCTCTTTGAACACAGGTGCCCACTCTTTTAAGGCTGCTTGGGGTACCTCGCATAAAAAAGAAGGTAGTTAAGAAAACTAACTTAGGTTAAAATGTGGCAAACTTTTACACATTGGAACACTGGAACCAGAGTAGAATGTAGAGCAAATGCTTCTCACAAAATCGCTTTTTTTTTTTTTTCTTTTCAATAAGGTCTAATTCTGTTGCCCAGGCTGGAATGCAATGGCACAATCATAGCTCTCTGCAGCCTAGAACTCCTGAGCTCAAGTGATCCTCCCACCCCAGCCTCCCAAGTAGCTAGGGCTACAGGCACATGCCATCATGCTTAGCTAGCTACTTTTTAAAATTTTTTGTAGAGATGGGGTCCTAAAATACTTGCAATAGTAAAGGAAAGGAAAAGTGGGCTTCATGGGGAACTGGAAAAAATCTATGCTGGCCATGGTGGCATGTCCTTAAAGATTCATATTTAATCTAATAAACCCACGTGAAATTTGCCAGTGATTCTGCCTTGATGATGTCACCAGGAGCCTTGCAGAAGCAAACACAAATCTTTTCTGAGGAATATACTCTAAAGGCAGATCTCAAAGAATTTTCACAGATAAAATGCTGACAGGGCACAAGCTCACAGTTTAAAATCCCCAAACCCACAGGGAAACAAGCCACCATGAGTAAGAGTAACAAAAAATGTTTAAAAAATAGGAAGCATTGTAATAGTTTGTTACCCAGCATATTAGGGTTATTTAGAGAAACAAAACCAAAAGGATATATATAGATATACAAGAGGAGATTTATTATGAGAATTGACTGATGTGATTGTGGAGGCCAAGGAGCCCTATAAAGACGTCTGCAAGCTGGAGAACCAGGAAGGAGGTAATGTAATTTACTACAAGGCTGAAGAACTCAGGATGGGGTGGGATGGGGAGGATGGGTGTTAGTCCTTGAGTCTAAAGAAGCAGAACCAGGAGCTCCAATGTCCATGAGCAGAAGATGGATGTCTCAGCTCATGAAGCAGGGGTAGGCTGGGGGGAGTTTACCTTTCCTCCACCTTTTTGTTCTATTTTGGGCCTTCAATGGATTAAATGATGCCCCTGCAAAATGGTGAGGGCAGATCTTCTTTACTCCATCTATAGATTCAAGGGCTAATCTATTCTGGAAACACCCTCAAAGACACAGAAAGAAAGAATGTTTACCAGCTATCTGGGCAGCCCTTAACCCAGTCAAGTTGATACATAAAATTAACCATCACACCGAAAGTAGTATGAAAGTAGTATGTTTTATATGTTTTAAAATTAAAAGGGGACTCAAAGTGTGTCCGATCTATGAAAAACAATAAAAATGGACTGAATAATTTGCAAAAGAACTAACTATAAGTTTTATAACAAAAAATAATTGATGGAATACACTCAATGAAAAGGAGAAATAATAGCTTTCTTGGTGAAGCAAAAATGTGTGAGCTGGAAGATAGCTTGGAATTGGCCCCACTGCCTAGGAAACTGGTCCCTGGAATTCAGAGTCAGTCTGGAGGCTGAGTGTTGCTGGGAGGATGGCTGGCAGCTGGGCCCAGGCCAGCAGCGCCTTGTGACATGCAGGGAGATGGGCAGATGGAAAAGCACCAGCCATTCTTCTTTCTGTATCAGCGAGAGGCAGGTATTGTGGGGACAGAGAAGTTGGGAGAGGTCTGGCCTGGCAGATAGAGCCCAGCAGTAAAATAGGGTATGTCAGAGAAGACGACCCAGAATCACAAAATGTCCCCAAAGGCAGACACAGCTGGTGTTCTGCTTATCTACTGCTATGTGAGAAGCCACCCCAAATCATAGGGGTTTAAAACAACAATAATCATTTATTTTGCTCAGGAATCTGCAGTTTGGGCAGGAGTTGGTGGGGACAACTTGCCTCTGCTTTACATAGCATTAGCTGAGTGACTCAACTTGGGGCTGGAAGATCACGTTCAAAGTGACTCACTTGACTGCCAAGTCATTGCTGGCTGTCAGCTTGGAACTTGATGGGCCCTCAGTTTATCTCCACATGGGTCTCTCCAAAGGCTAACTGGGCTTCCTCACAACATAGCGGCCAAGTTCCCAAAGAGAAAGGCAGGAGTGCATGACACTTGTATTAGCGTCAGAAGCTACATTTTGTCACTTCGGCTACATTTTCTGGGAAAGGCAGTCACAAAGATCTGTCCAGATTCAGAGAGGGAGTGTGAACGTTCTAAAGATCTTGCTGTACCATCTTTGGAAAACACAATTTGCTAAAGGTGATGCCAACCCAGGATCAAGTGATGGTTGGAGACCTAGATAAGTAGTCAATCAAGCTGTCATCCCTGAGCTGGGAATCAGTGGCAGAATTACAGTCCCTACTCAGGGGAGCTGACGAAGAGCAAGGCCAAGCCTGGAAGTCGGGTTTTTAGCATTTGGTATGACACAGTGGTCAAGACCAGAGACTCAGGGCCAGAGAGCCTGTGTTTGAATCCTGGCTTCACCAATTAATAGTTTATAATCTTGGGCAAGAAACTTAAAATGCTCTTTGCCTCAGTTATCCCATCTATTAAATGCGATAACAACCATACCTATCCTATAGGGTTATTGTAAGAATTTGGCAAGTTACCATAGGTAAAGAGCTCAGAATAATGCCTGGCTTGTGGCAAGGGCTGTGGGAGGGTAAACTAATATTGTTAATAGGCTCCTAATCCTTTCCTATGAAATAACCTAGTAAGGGACCAAGTTGCCAAATGGTGTATCAGAGCTCAGAAGCGAGACAACCTTCCAGTCGTGGGAACTGGTACACACAGTCTAACCCCTCCAAAGCCTTCCTACCTCCCATCATCATGGATCCCGGCACCAACATTAGGGCAGGCGGAGCCCCTCCCTGGGGTGGGAGGGGGTCTGAAGAGAGAAGGGAGTTAGGGCCTGACCAGGAATCCTTGTTGAAATGAGGGCGGTGTCCTTGGAGCAGAGTGATTTGCCACACAGCTCTGGCCTGGAGGTCCTTCCAGGCTTAGAGGCAATGCCAAGTCCAAACACTATAAAATTATCTGCAATGTTGTTTGGGCAGTAAAAGTGGTGAAGAGACCTGAGGCTACTTAGATGCAGAACAACTGTTTTCTCCTTAATGAGCCACCATACACAGCGTTTAATTAAAACTGCAGGAGCATCCTGAGAACATGGACCGAGGAGCGTGGAAGTTGTGGTGGCAGTCATCGTGTGTCAGGGCTGGGGTGACTCCCAGAGACTGGACACAGTCACATCCTCCTCCCTGAACTCCTTTCATGTAGACCCCATGTCTACTACCATGTCTCCTGGTTCCCGGTGAACTGTCTTAATCCTTTTCCCTCTCGCCATCATTCAAGAGCACCCGGTGAATAGTCACACTCCACTAGCTTCAAATATTTATGGGCAACATAGAAAAATTACTTTAGTTTCCTGAGCCTCAGCTTCCCCATCTGGAAAGTGAGGATAAGGATTCCTTCTTCATGGAGCTGTTGCGGAGATCAAATAAGATACATGCAGGAGTGGCCTGACTTTCACCCACTTGCACCCCTGGCATTCCTGACCAGAAGGATTGAAACCAATCTTGATGCACTGATCTTGATTCCTGACCAGAAGGATTGAAATCGATCTTGATCCGCTGATCTTGACTCCTGACCAGGAGGATTGAAACAAATCTTGATCCACTGATCTTGATTCCTGACCAGGAGGATTGAAACCGATTTTGCATTTGTTATCCAAGCTGTGTCCTGTGAGATGCTCCTTGGATAAGTGGTTCCAAAGTCAGATAGGTTTGGGAAATGTTGTGCCCTGCATATACCCCTCCCCACTGGGGGGCTGCCATGCACATGGTCATTTTAAAGAGTCTAAGAAGTCCTGATAGAAAAAATTCTGCTTTGCTGAACCCAGTGTTTTCTGAAATTTCTCACCATGGAAACTTTATTTTATGTGTATTTTTCTTTATTTGTTTCACCCATTAGCATCATTGGGACCATCTCTGGAAAACACAGGGGTGGCATAAATCACACGTGCAAAGTTGTGCCATCTCTCTGAACTCATTTCTCATCTAAAAATGAGGATAATCAATGCCCACCTTGCAGGGTGCCATGAAGATCAGAGGTAGTGAACACAAAACACCCAGCCCAGGGCCTGGCACTCAGTGGGAGGGCAACATGCATGGACACTGGGATGAGGCAGGGAGGACACAGATGCAAGGAATGACACCAAGGGATGCAGATGCTAAAGGCGAGGACCAAAGGCAGGGTCTTGACCACCAAGGGCAAGACCACCACAGGCTGGTGGGGGCCAAACCAGCAGATTTGAGACCTGGAGTCTGATATAGTTTGGATGTGTGTCCCCTCCAAATCTCACGTTGAAAAGTGATGGGACCTAGTGGGAGGTGTTTGGGTCATAGGGGAGGATCCACTGTGAATGGCTTGGTGTCATCCTTGCAGTAATGAATGAGTTCCCACTTTATTAGTTCACTCCAAGAGCTGGTTGTTAAAAGGAGGCTGGCACCTCCTCCCCTCTGTCTTGCTCCCTCTCTCTCCATGTGACACACCTGCACCTCCTTTGCCTTCTGCCATGAGTAAAAGCTTCCTGAGACCTCACGAGAAGCTGAGCAGATGCCTGTGCCATTCTTGTACAGCCTGCAGAACCATGAGCTAAATAAATCTCCTTTATTTATAAATTACCAAGCTTCAGGTGTTCCTTTAGTAACGCAAAACAGACTAACACAGGGTCCTTACATCTCCCAGACGAGCATGGGGATTGTTCCCAGTATTACAGGCAAACTGGGTCTGTGGGAGAGGGATCTGTGGCCTTGCCAGGAGCTGGGAGGACTGCTGGGCACAGGGAGAGATTGAGGAGTCATTTACCAACCCCTTCACTTCACAAATATTTATTGAACACTTGCTAAATGTGAGGTAATCCTAGCTACACAGGATACATCAGTGAAAAAAAACACAGCTCCTGCTTTCCTGGAGCTTACACGAACAACAAATAAGCAAATTAATAATATTTTAGATGATAAGTGCTACAAAAAATAAGGCAGGGTTAAGGAGAGTGGTGGTGCTATTTTACACAGGGTGGTCAGGGAAAAGCCCTTTTGAGGAGGTGATGTGAGCAGAAAGTGGCAAGAGGTAAGTGATTACACTCATGACCCATCATCATTATCATCACATCATCACCATCATCATCACATCATCACCATCACCATCATCACCAAACCTCCTCCATCATCCCTTGGAGTAAGTGCCTCTGAGGACAGGCTTTCCCAGGGTGTAGTTCCAACAATGACCACGAGGTGGAGGAGTGACTCTAACCCCGTCCAGGGGCTGGGCGTTGGTTGACTATCTCAAGCCCCCAGCCCTAGATCCTGTCAAGGTTGAGAGTCGTCTCAGGCCATCTGCAGCCATAGGAATTCCATGTAGTTGGGTTGCCAACTTGACTGTGTGCGGGGGCTTTGGCTCTTTGCCACCAGTGAGGTGCGAGGAAGGGGAGGGAGAGCCACAAGGAACATCTGGAGAAGCCGAGCCAGGAAAGGGCACACAGCCCCCCCCGCACAGGGTCCAGGGGTCCTGGGGCTGCGGTGCGCGTGGCCACCAAGAGAGCGGCTCCGGGCCAGGCTTGTTCTGTCGGTGACTGAAGGGTCTTTAAGGCATTCTTCTGCCTTCAGCTACGGGAAGCAGGCGAGGAAGCAGAATTGGAGAAGGAGTGAGGGGGTTGAATAGCCAGGCTGGAGCGAGGAACAGCCTATCTTCGTGTGTTTTACGCCTTGCTGGCACTCCTATAAATTTGTCTTAATGTTGGGAGAGGGCAGCTGTGAGCCTGCTGCCTGCCCCCTCTGGGGAGAAGGGGACCCTCTCGGGCTGCCGCCCCTGTTATCCCCTGGAAGCTGGCTACCGGACCAGCGTCCAGGAGATAACAGCCCAGACCCCCTGTTTGGGGTCTTTTCTGAAAAGGGCCAAGCCTGGCTTGCTCTGCTTCGCAGCCTCATCTTGAAGACTGATTATCTTCCCTGGCTCCTTCCAGCAAGGCGGAATGGTGGGGTTTCTAATTTCGCTGGCGTTTTGCTCCTTGATATTAATGTGAACAGATGCTGTAAGGTTTTCTCTGAAGACTCTTCGGTAGGGAGGGAGGGAGAGCCTCCTGGTGAGGTTCTTTGACTCTGTCCGGGAGGAGGAAATCCATTTCTCATTGCTCTGTGATTTCACACTAATCTGCGAATGCATGCACTGATGACTTAGGGTGTGGTTCTACCCCTGCCCCGACTTTCCTCTTCTGCAAATGGGGTGAATAATGCTTACCTTGTGGAGTCATCTGCATGACTCAGTAGCTTAGCACTTGTAACACAGCACCTGGGACCAAATCAGGGCTCTATAAATCGTAACTACTTTCATGTGTAGGAAGTGCAGGTCCTTCTTCATACGTCTATAATATTGTGTATTCCACAGAACAATCCCATTTGGTGCCTTTCTTTTTTCTTATTTTATTAATTTTTTTCACATAAAATATCTGAAAACAATCTTCATCACAACAGAGCCAAGCACTGTATCAATACTGGAAGGAAAATAGGAATGTCTCACCCCCTCATAAACACACAGACACACACACACACACACACACACACACCCTAGAGTTAACTACTGGTGTAAGTTTGGTATTTATCTTTCCAGACTTTTGTTTCACCAATACAGTTCTTGGGGCTGTAAAGCTTAGTTCCATGTCAGTGAGCATTAGGTGGAGATAACCCTCTGAAGAAGCTTATTGGGGAGTGTGTAGACACAACTCTTTCTCTTGGCAGCACTTAGTTCCATATCAACCTCAATGTGTGAATTGCAAATGAGCTTTATTTTAAAAGGCCCTCAAAGTGGCTTGGCAACACTTTATAAAACATTAGTATTAATTCCTAGAAGGTCAAAGAGGCGTACGTGTGTGATTCTCTAACTCACTTTTCCACTGAATGACTGTGGCCTCCATTCCCAGTTCGGATTAGGGGATGTGGCTGCAGAGCCACTGAACATGATTTGCTTCCTGCCAAACAGAGAGGATGTGCTGGCTGCATGCAGGTGGAATAAACCCCGAGTGCTGGGTTTTGAGCTCTGTGTGAGCAGGGAAGAAAGTGCCCTGTAAACTCTAGGGACTAGAGTCCTGGCCACAGAATCACAGAAGTGGGCCCTCCATCCCCTCTCCACTTGCCACCTTCACTTTCCTCAAGCCTCCCAGGGGCTGGAAGCACAGCACATGCTGAGCATGCCCTGTTGAGCGTCTGTAGGGCGTTCTTCACCAGGCTGCATGACTCATGTACACTCTCTCACACGTCTCTCATGTGCATCTCATGCCAGCTTGAGGAGGTGGGTACCATGATTAATATTCGCCTTTCATGGATGGAGAAACCGAGCTTGGAGAAGCAATGTGTTTACCCAGGAACTTACAGCTAAAATGCAGCAGTACTGGGACAGGAGCCTGCTTGGTTGAAATCCCAGTTTCAACAGTGGGACTTGTTCTTGTCCTCTGTTTTCTTTTACTTCTTCAGTTGATCCTTTTATTTTTTCATCCATAAGTAATATGTCAGTATATACTGATTATATGTAAAATAAAAATGCCACTCCTCTTCAACTCCCATTGGTCCAACCCTCTCTGCTTAAGTGACCACCATTATTTGTTGAGTGTATCCTTCCAGATCTTTTCTGTACACATAGAAATACACACAGAGTTGCTATTTTAAAAATATAAAAGAGATCACACTATACAAATACTTCTGCGACTTTTTTCTTAACAATGTGTTTCTTTCCAGATTCATATATCTGGACATATTTCCTTTTTTAAATGGCTGCACAGTGTTCCATAGTATGCCCGTACCATGATTTCACTAGAACCTTATTGATGTTTGATATACTCAATGTAAACTAAAATAATAGTACCTGCCACATAGGATTATTGTTAAACAAGATGATGCATGGAAATTGCTTAGAATTAAGCCTGACATATAGTAAGTGCACATGCACACACATACATGCACACACATCATATACCTCTTGGCTTTCATAATCTTTATCAACATCATCATCAATATTATTGATAGATGTTAATATTATTCCCAGTTTTTTCCATTCTCAACAATGCTAGTGTGAAGATTTTTCTGCTGATATTTTGTGTGTATGTGTGTTTGTCTATGAAATAGATTCCTGGAATGCTGGGGGACAGGAGGTTGAAGGGTGGGAGGAGAGAAGAGAGAGGTCAAGGTGTTCCTTTCCTGCTCCAGCCCCATGCCTCTGGTATTGGCATTGTTCTAAAACTACAGCTCCCATGGGGTGGCCCCTCTTTCAACTTCTACCTCTTTAGCCCCTTCTCCCTCTTTAGCCATAGGAGAGGTAACAGCTTCCTGCTGCTGCCAGCCTTGGGCACTTCATCATCCCTTGCCTATTCCTTTAACTCTGTGCATTTCTTTACAAGCTGATGCTTTATTTAATTGCCATCATTTGAACCATCAGGGTGTAAATTCTGTGTTCTGCCTGGGTCTTGGCTGAAACATTAGCCTTTTTTTTTCTATAAATTGCCTGTTCATATTCTTCACTTATTTTCTATAGACTTGCCTTTATAATTATTTATAAAAACTCTACATTACAAATGTCAATATTTTGTTAAATATAGTATAAATGTTTTATCTGAGTCTTTATCTGCATGCAGCTTTATCTGCATGCAGCTTTATCTGCATGCAGCTTTATCTGCATGCAGCTTTATCTGCATGCAGCTTTATCTGCATGCAGCTTCTCTTCTCTCAGCTTGACTTCAGCGTCTTTTCACTGTCCTTTGCCGGAGCCTCCACCTTGGCCCTTCCTCCAATGCTGGGTGCAGTTCCAAGACCCTCTATTCTTCCCTACCTGTACCTTCCTTTGATTCAATGATTTTAACAACCCCCTACCTGCTGCCGCTCCCCAAATTTATATCTCTAGCCCTGGCTTCTTCAGTGGTCTCCAGATTCCAATATAGAACCATCCACTTGCCATCATTGCTTGGATGTCCAATGACATCTCAGACTTAGCATGTCCCAAAGCAGAAATCTTGATTTCCCTACCCTAGACCTGTACTTCTCCTTGTCCTCCCAGTCTCTATATGGCATTGCCTTCCACCCATTGCTCAAGTCCCCCAAACTAGGAGTCATTCCACTTTTTCCTTGTCCTTCACATTTCACATCCAAATGAAAAATAAATCCTGTTGGCTCCAATTCAAAAGATAACTCAAATCTGTTCTCATATCTACATCTCCACAGCCTCTGCCCCACTCCACACTGCCACCATTGCTTGTGTGACCGATTGTAGCAGCTTCCTAACTAGCTTCCTGCCTCTTCTTTTATGCATCCAGGATGAGGTTTGGTTTTACCATGAATTGCATCAGTCATTCTCCTGCTAAAATGCCCCAGTGACTACCCATCAAACTTAAAATGGTGCCTGTTTTATCAGAGTTCATGAGCCTCACTCCATGTCCAACCCCCTGTCCTTGGAGTCAGCCATTGCCCTTCACTCCATTCCCCGGCCATGCTGACCCATGACCCTGCTGCAGAGTATGGCACCTGCTGTCTCCTTCGTGCCTGAGATGTCATGCCCTGGGTCATGCCACGGCTGCATCCTTCTTGTCACTCTGTCTCAGGCCAAAGCCTCCCTCATCAGTACAGTATTCCTGTTCACCTGATCTAGACGACACGTCTCTCCTGCTTGCTACCATATCACACTCTTAGTTTCTTCAAAGTAATGATCACTACCAGAAATTACATTGTTCATTGTTGTGTGGGGAGGCTGAGGGCCTGGATTCTGGAGCCCAAGCACCTGGGTACAAATCTCAGCTTCGCTATTTGTGGCTATGGGACCTCCAGTGACCTATCTGGTCTGTCTGTGTCCTACTTTCCACATTTGTGAGATGGGGATGATGTCAATCAGGGGTCGGCACACAATGGCCCATGAGCCAAATCCAGCCCGATGCCTGTTTTGTTCTACCCTCAAGTTAAGAAAGGTTTTTACATTTTTAATTGGTTGGAAAATCAAAAGAAAAATACTTTGTGACACATGAAAATTAAATATCATGGTGCCCATAAAGTTTTACTGGGGCACAGCCATGCCTGTTCATTTACATTTTGTCTACAGCTGCTTTCACACTGCAATGGCGGAGGTGAGCAGTGGTGACAGAGATTATATGGCCCACAAAGCCTAAAATATGCACTATCTGGTTCTTTACAGAAAATGTTTGCTGACCTCTGATAGAAAAACCTGTCATCTATAGCTGATATAAGTGGATAAATCTATGTAGAGTTCTTAGAACAGTGCCTGATATATATGCATGTAGAGATATATAGATGGATAGAGATATATGTGCATATCAGCAACATGCACTGTTGTTACTTAATATCTGCCTCCCCTCTACCGCCCGCCCGCTAGCACATTCTAGGATGATGGAAAGGCTCTCTATCTGTACTGTCCAGTGCACTAGCCACTTGTGCCTCTCAAGCCCTCGAAATGTGATTAACGTGACCGAGGAACTGCATTTGTAATTATAGTTATTATAATTAATTTTAATTGAATTTAAAATGCCACATGTGGCTAGTGGCTATCATATTGGACAGGGCCCTGAGAACATTCATGCCTGGCATATGGTAAGAGCTCAATTAATGGCAGCTACACTCATTTCCTCCCTCTTCCCCTTCTCCCAGCCTCTATTCTCCCTCTCCTCTCTCCTCTCATGGCCCTGGGCTTTTTCTTTCCTCTTTGCATCACTTTCTGTTTCGGGATCACCCGTCCTTTCCCTGCTTCTGTCCCCATCCCTACCCCACCCCCACCTAGCAGACCCCTTACTCAGTGCCTTTTGACATCCACACCTCATCCTCAGCCGACTTAGCTGTCACTGTAAATCAGCCCCAATCATTCGCCATCTGGTCCCAGCCCTTAGCACAGAGCAGAGGGAGCCAGGTGGATTCTGGCTGGAGGTGGGTCGGGTAACCAGGCCCCTGGGGTGGCAGCCAGAGATGCTCCATAATTTCCAAGGCTGGCAAGGCACTCATGCTGCGCCTGATGCCAGGAGTTTGTGCCAGACCTGAATGGACTGCCAGTCACAGAGAAGCCTGGGCCTGGAGGGTGGAGAGTGGCCCCAGGCCTGGCTGCAGGTGCTGCAAGTGGGCGGCAGATGGATGGTGTGGAGGCGGCAAGGAGAGGGCTGCTGGGTAGCATCTCCCTCCCGGGAGCATGATGTTAGGGACTTAGGGCCTCATTACCATCACTGCGGCTGTGCAGCCTTCATCAGCTACAGGAGAGGCATTAGGGCAGCCTTCTTGAAGAGTGAAGTTCCCATCTAGCCACAGCCTGTGCTAGGCCACTTTGCAGCCACCAGCCCTCCCCTCACACAGAGCTCATTGGCAACAGGGTACCAATGCTGCCAAAATCCTTGGGGACAGGCCTGAGGCCATAGCAGGAAGGTGCCAGGTTAGACATGAGCGAGGGGAGACAAGGGTATAGAGCTCAGACAGGACATCTGAATAAATTGTGATAAATGAATGAATGAATGAGTACTAAGCCATCCCAATTTTTTTTTTTTTTTTGAAAAAGCAATTATAACAACTAAGGAAACTCACGTTTCAGACTTAGCTTGGCCTCTCACAACTAGCTGTGAGTTGCTGGATGAGTGACAGTCCTTTATCTGGAAAATGAAGGGATTGGTTGTACTGGGGGTTCTTAACTGGAGACAGGAGGTGTTTAGAACTGTATGGGGTCACTTTTGTTTGTCATAGTGACTAGGAGGTATGATGGGCATTGAGTGGGTGGGACCAGGGATGCCAACATACTGCAAAGGGCTATTGTCCCACACAAGGAAATTCATTCCAACCAATGCTGATAGCACCCCATTGGGATGGTCCCTTCTAATTCCTCCAGCTGGGACAGTCCTTGTGTCTGTGGTAATCACTGTTGGAGCTCCACTCGCATGCCCCTGGTCTCACCATTGTAGCCACTCTCAGATTAACTCTCCTTGGGCACTGCCTGCATGTCTGTGCCTGGGGCGTTTTTCTGGCAATTGAATCCTGTTCTGCCTGCCATGTGGCATCCAGAACACTGGGGGATTACAGCCCCTGGGCGCAGCCCTCAACCAACAGCTGATGGAGTTGGTATATAAGTGCCCCAGCTCCCTGTTGCTTCAGGGTCCACTCTGAGGCATGTCCCACATGGTCTTCCAAAGGCCTGCAGTGGGACTGAGCCACAGTTGCTCACAGTGGAACCTAGGATAGGACTCCAGTGCGGAAGATTCCTGCCCTTCCTTGCCTTGCTTCCCACCTCCCCCATCTTCACTCAAATCCTTGACTCAGAGTCAGTTTTTCAGGGAGTTCAGACTAAGATGGTGACCATGAATGACAGCTGGGCCATCTGGTAAGACTGGGAAGATGTGCCTCTTCCTGCCTGGGGAAATTGGAGAGGCACTGAATGACAGGTAGGCACTGTGAACCTAACCAAATTGGGATGGGTGGAGGCTAGGTCAGGACATGCAGACAGCAGGAACTCCTGGCTGCTGACTTCCCAGTGTCCCACACAGACACAGGGCAGCTGCGGGAGCCTTGGATTCCATTTCTCTCCTTGGCACCCTTCTGCAGGCCCATCACCCAGTGAAATTGCCCACTGGCCAGGAGAGGGAAACAAACACATCAAAATACATCATTCTCATTATGCATGGCACTCAGTACTGATGAAATCAGATAATGCCTGCTTCACCTGCAAGAGAGACTTCTTTCAAAGGAGAGATTAGTGGAGGGGATAAAATGGGAAAGCTCCTGATTGTTTTCCATCCCTCCTCATCCATCTGGTCTCAGCGGAGAAGCCCAACATTCACCCTAAACGGTCCCAAAGACCAGGGCCACTCAGGCCAGCCATGAGTTAGGAACAACAAAAAATGTGTAGTGTGAGCAGGGGCAGAAGTCAGCTCCTCTACAAAGGAAAAAGAAAATGAGGCTATGTCTGTGTGGCAGACTGCTGGCTGCCCACTGCCCATCCCTCACCCCACTGTCCTCATTCTGCCCTCTTCCTTAGATATGCTGCTTTATGACTATTCTGGCCAATACATTGTAGTGGAAGTTCACTGGAGTGTTCCTGGAGACAGCTTTGGCTGACCTGATAAAGGTGCTCCCCTGCCCCCACCTCCACCATGCTTCCACCTTCTTTCTGCTGGAAGTGTATATATAATGGCTGGAACTGCAGCAGCCATGCTGCACTCACAAGGGAAAGACTAACAATCTCAGATTTTGGTATTGACATCCTTGAACCTATGCCAGCAGCTGCCTATTTCTATATTTCTTCTTATAGGAGAAAAATAAGCCTCTCTTTTGCGGGCAGTGGAGTTGGGTATTCTGATGGTTGCTGCTGAGCACAGTCCTTGCTGGCTGTGCTTTCTTGTTCTGTTACGACTGCATTGTGAATCTGACACTCATGTGCCCTACCTCACAGCCTCTCAGCCGAACCTTTCATTGTGGCCATTGCTGCAGAATCAGCCACATGCGGTGTCCTTTCACAGCACCCTGCCTCAGCAGCACCACTTCTCTCTACACCTTGGCAGTGACTGCCCCCAGGAAGCTGCACAGCCAGCTATACAGACATAGGCACAACGCCAGAGGTGCGAGGATGTCAGCACCCCAATGGCAGGGGGCAGCCATTGCCCAATGGTGGCCAGAAACTGAAGGATAAATGGTCCCCTCTTTCCCCTCTGGAGTGGACCCTTCTGAAGCCCTCAGCAAGCCCATCATGTGATGGAACCTGCACTGCTCACAGCAGAACCCAGCTTGGTAGGGCACGCTTGTGCTGGCTTACTCTCCTTCCTACTTCATTCTTCCAGCCCCTATTTCTGTCCCCTCCCAAAATATACTATCTGCATCTAAAACGGTGTTTCAGACTTTTCAGACTTTTGGTGGGGAACCCAGACTAGGACAGCTTAGGTTGCTGGGTGACCTTGGACAGCCTGCTCACTGTCTCTGGGCTTCAGTCTTCCCTCCTGCACAGTAGGTAGACATTGGACCACATGCTATCTGCAGTCCTTCCCTTGTCATCCCTGTGCCCTATCCTTGCCTCTCTATGTCACTGTGTCAGCTCCACTGCAGGATCCCCTGGGGCAGGGTCCACACCTGCCTCAGCCTGTCTTGGGGGAGAACCAGTCCCAGATCACACATACAGTCAGTGGAGGAGGGAAGAGAACAGTCAGAAGAAAGCGTTAATTACTAAGTGAAGCAAGCAAGCAAACCTCAGGCTGGAAGCTAAATCATGTGAAGGGAGAGAGGATGGAGGTTGCCAGGCAGGCACTGAGCCCATTAAATGGGAATGGTCCGGAGTGGAGTGCCAGCCAGGGCAGGGATCAAGCACACAGCAGGGTGTTAATTAGCTGCTGTGGCTTTGGTCACAGGTCACTGAGAGCAGAAAATGCTCAATCCTGCCAGGGCATTGCAGAGGGAGCGAGGGTGAGGGCAGGGAGAGCTGAAGACGGCTGAGGCCTGGCATAGGCTGGAGGCACAGGGCAGGCCGCTGTGGCTGGTACTGAGCTCTCCGATCCTCTGAAAGCCACCCCTGTCTCCCAAGCCCTGCCCAGAGAAAAGCCAACAAGCCTTCCCTGAGCCCACCTGTGCCAGGCTATGCAACAGAGGGGACGCAGCCCCTGACCTCATGGAGGGTACTATCTAATGTGGAAAGAGCTTCTAGGTAGGAAAAGCGGAGGCCTGGTGAGCACTCATAAGGGATGGAGCTACAAGAAAGGTTTCCAGGAAGAAGTGTCTTCTTTGTTGAAGCCTGGGAGAAGTGGTCCAGTAAAACCATATGGGGATGCTGGAGAGAGGGAAGGGCATGCCAGGACAGGAAAGCTTATGCAAAGGCCAGGAGGCAAGAGAGAGTATGGCAGGTTTGGGAGCTGCAAGTCATCCTGGAAAACTCTCCCTCAGCCAATTGCAGAAGCCACTGCTCCCTGAGGCATCTACCTCTGGAGGGCTCCCCCTATGGCCATGGCTCCCACCTTGCCTGAGGCCTCCAGGGTACCAGATTTGAGCAGCAGAGGGAGTGGCCCAAGTAGGTGCTTAGATCCTGGGCCTCCAGTTTAGGATTCCATTCAAGATAAGACCAAAAGGGAGGCTCTCAGGTTAACTTTCTTTTTTTTTTTTTTTTGAGATGGAGTCTCACTCTGTCACCCAGGCTAGAGTGCAGTGGTGCGATCTTGGCTCACTGCAAGCTCTGCTTCCCAGGTTCACGCCATTCTCCTGCCTCAGCCTCCCGAGTAGCTGGGACTACAGGCACCTGCCACCATGCCTGGCTAATTTTTTTTTTTTTTGTATTTTTAGTAGAGACAGGGTTTCACTGTGTTAGTCAGGGTTGTCTCAATCTCCTGACCTCGTGATCTGCCCGCCTCAGCCTCCCAAAGTGCTGGGATTACAGGTGTGAGCCACCGCACCCAACCTTTAGGTTACCTTTCCACAGGTCAAGTGGCAATGAAGGTATGTCATTCATTCATTCAACAAACACTAAACACCTACTGTATGACAGCCTCCTTGCTGGGTGCAAGAGACACAAAGATAAATAAGCCTTGTCAAGTCCTTGCCCTCCCTGAGTCCCCAGCAATAAGAAGATAGACATATATACAGATAATTACAGAAAACCCAAGATAAATAACAGTCACTGATGAAACACAGAAGGTTATTACTACTTCATATTAATCAATTTCAGAAGTAGGCAGCCTGCGGCTGGTATGGCAGCTCAATACTCATCTGAGACCCATGTGCCTATCTTGTTTCTCCACCTTCCTCAGCACATAGCTTCTACTGTGTGATCCAAGATGGATGCTGGAGCACCAGCCATCTCATCCACATTCCAGCCAGCAAAATGAGAAATGAAGGAAATGAGAAAGAGAAGGACATTCGTCTCTTTAAAGACACTTCCTAAGTGTCCTTAACACTTTTCTAACTTTAGCTTATGTCCTATTGGCTAGAATTTAGTCAGAGGACCACACCCACCTGCAAGATAGAATGGGATTATAGACTTTATTTCAGG
Source organism: Pan paniscus (assembly GCF_029289425.2). Taxonomy (NCBI): domain Eukaryota; kingdom Metazoa; phylum Chordata; class Mammalia; order Primates; family Hominidae; genus Pan; species Pan paniscus. The sequence continues at coordinate 54,786,672 of NC_073254.2, read as the reverse complement.
AGTTCATGAGCCCAGTTAAAAATTGAGGGATACTTTCACCAAGGAAGATGGAAGAAAGAGAGATTGAGGACATCTAGCAGTCTCTGCCACAAATCAGAACACTTCATGGCCAAGGATGGCAGAATCCTGAGCTAGGAATTTCCATTACTGCATTTGTTTTGGGCCAAGGGGGCTCTGATAGATGGCCTCCATCACAGAATCTCAGATTCTTGTTAGGGACTAGAAGACTGGGTCCTTAAAGGGATGACATCTCAAAGCTGACTCCCTTGCCCGATCTTTCTCCCTTTTTCCTTCTCAAGTGATACTTCTCAAAAAAACTTTTGCATTCCCAATTCCACTTTAGCTTCTACTTCCCAGAGAGTACAACCAGCTGGGGGTTGGGGTGGGAGGCAGCCGACGCTGTAGGTCCTTCATTGTTGTATTAGTCTGTTCTCAGACTGCTAATAAAGACATACCTGAGACTGGGTATAAGGAAAGAAGTTTAATGACTCACAGTTCCACATGACTGGGGAGGACTTATAATCATGGCAGAATGCAAAGATACGTCTTACATGGCAGCAAGCAAGAGAACATGTACAGGGGAACTGCCCTTTATAAACTCATCAGATTTCATGAGACCTATTCACTATCACAAGGACAGCACAGGAAGAACCCGCCCCCATGATTCAATTACTTCCCACCGGGTTCCTCCCATGACACTTGAGAATTATAGGAGCTATAATTCAAGATGAGATTTGGGTGGGGACACAGAGCCACACCATGTTGTTCTATCCCTGGCCCCCCCCAAATCTCAAGTTCTCACATTTCAAAAGCAATTATGCCTTCCCAGCAGTCCCCCAAAGTCTTAACTCATTTCAGCATTAACTCAAAAGTCCACAGTCCAAAGTCTCATCTGAGACAAGGCAAGTTCCTTCTGAATATGAGCCTGTAAAATCAAAAGCAAGTTAGTTACTTCCTAGATACAATGGGGATGCAGACATTGAGTAAATACACCCATTCCCAATGGGAGCAATTGGCCAAAATGAAGGGGCTACAGACCCCATGCAAGTCCCAAATCCAGTGGAGCAGTCAAATCTTAAAGTTCCAAAATGATCTCCTTTGACTCCTTGTCTCACATCCAGGTCACGCTGATGCTCCCACGGCTTTGGGCAGCTCCACCTCTGTGGATTTGCAGGGTACAGCCCCCCCACCCCCAGCCCACCCCGGCTGCTTTCATGGGCTGGTGTTGAGTGTTTTCGGCTTTTCCAGGTGCACGATGTAAGCTGTCGGTGGATCTAACATTCTAGGGTCTGGAGGACAGTGACCCTCTTCTCACAGCTCCACTAGGCAGTACCCCAGTGGGGACTCAGTGTGGGGGCTTCCACCCCACATTTCCCTTCTGCACTGCCTTGGCGGAAGCTCTCCATGAGGGTTCTGCCCTGGCCGCCAACTTTTGCCTGGACATCCATGCATTTCCACATATCCTCTGAAATCTAGGTGGAGGTTCCCAAACCTTAATTCTTGACTTCTGTGCATCCTCAGGCTCAACATCAGATGTAAGCTGTCAAGGCTTGGGACTTGCATCCTTTGAAGCCACAGCCTGAGCTTTACCTGGGCCCCTTTTAGCCACAGCTGGAGTGGCTGGGATGCAGGGTACCAAGTCCCTAGGCTGCACACAGCAGGCGGGCCCAGGACTCAGCCCAGGAAACCACTTTTCCCTCCTAGGCCTCTGAGCCTGGGGCCCGTGATGGAAGGGACTGCCGTGAAGGTCTCTGACATGGCCTGGAGACATTTTCCCCATTGTCTTGCTGATTAATATTGGCTCCTCATTACTAATTAAAATTTCTGCAGCTGGCCTGAATTTATCCCCAGAAAATGGGTTTCTCTTTTCTATGGCATTGTCAGGCTGCAGATTTTCCAAATTTTTATGCTGTTCTTGCTCTTGAACACTTTGCCACTTCGAAATTTCTTCTGCCAGATACCCTAAATCATCTTTTTTAAGTTCAAAGTTCCACAGATCTTTAGGGTGGGGCAAAATGCCACCAGTTTCTTTGTGTGGCAAGAGTGACCTTTACTCCAGTTCCTAATGAGTTCCTCATCTCCACCTGAGACAACCTCAGCCTGGACTTTATTGTTCATATCACTGTTAGCATTTTGGTCAAAGCCATTCAACAAACCTCTAGGAAGTTGCAAACTTTCCCACATCTTCCTATCTTCTTCTGAGCCCTTCAAACTGTTCCAGCCTCTGCCTATTACCCAGTTCCAAAGTTGCTTCCACATTTTGGGTATCTTTACAGCAGCACTGCTCTCTACTGGTACCAATTTACTGTATTAGTCTGTTCTCACACTGCTGATAAAGACATACCTGAGACTGGGTAATTTATAAAGGAAAGAGGTTTAATGACTCAAAGTTCCACATGACTGGGGAGGCCTCACAGTCATGGCAGGAGGCCAAGGAGTAGCGAAGGCATGTCTTATATGGCAGCAGGCAAGAGAGTGGGTGCAGGAGCTCCACCCTTTATAAAGCCATCAGATCTCATGAGACTTTTTCACTATCATGAGAACAGAATGGGAAAAACCCACCCCCATGATTCAATTACCTCCCACCAGGTCCCTCCCACAACACGTGGGGATTATGAGAGTCACAATTCAATATAGGATTTGGGTGGAGACACAGCCAAACCATATCAATTGTATAATCTCCTCATCTCTGCCCCTCCCTTCAGTCCCTGCTTCAACCAGCCTTGTGCAGATGCAACCCAACAGAACTCACCTCTGCCTGTGCCCTGCCTCTCTCACTTCCTGCCCAGGGTTTCTCTGATACCAATTCATTCCCATTGGTACCTGTTTCATGCTCAGGCACCTGTAACCAGGAAGTGCAGGTCACCCGTGGCCAATAGGAGGTGACAGCCAAGGGGTAACTTTTCTCCCTTTCATCCCCTTGGGCACATGTTGCTGAGACATATTACACAAAGCTCCAGAGATGTCCCAGAGAGATCACACACCAGTTGCCTGCAGGAATGGCCAATCTGATAATGCAAGCTTGGATGGGCTTTCCTGCCTTCCCTGTTTAGTTTTCCTTCTACTCCCCTCCTGCTCTCTGAGATCACTTCCCAGCTAAATGCCACCAGGAGGTAGCCTCTGTTTCAGACTCTACTTATAGGGCAACTCCAGACCAGGATGTGTAGGAGGCTTTTCTCTCTTTCTGTTTTATTTCCCCTCACAGATAAGAAACTATCCTAGGAGCACTTGACTGAGCTTGGAAAACCCAGCTTCAGGTCTGATTCTGCTGCTTCTCAGCTATGAGCCCTTGGGCTCAGCCTTTCTGTGCTCCATTTGTCTCCTCTGTAAGTTGGGAGTAGGTATGCTTACTTGGGCCCTTCTGGGGCCCGTTACTGGGGAACCCTGAGGATGGGGCTGTTTCTCCCCTCAGACTGGGGCTCCTAGAGGATGGAGCTGTGTCTCCCTCAGACTGGGCCCTCTCTTACGTGTGCACCTTCAGGGACACCACCCTCATGGTGTCCCATATGAATGATGCCCCTTGGAGTCAAGCAACATGTGACCCTGGGTACACCACCGAGGGTTAAATGAGTAGCTAGGTGCCTCTACCATGCAGCTTGGTATACCGTAGAAGCTCAATGGAGTTTAATTCACTTCCTTCTGCCATCAGTTTGGGGACCTCCTGAGACTAAGGGATCTGTCTTTCTCATCAGACTGAAAGCTTGCTGAGAGCAAGGGCTGTGTCACCTCTATCAGATGGAGAGTGTTCTGAGAGCAGGAGCAGTGTCCTTCTGCCATCAAGCTGGGAGCTCCACCATCACCCTGTGAACTGCTAAGAGCAGGAATCACCTCTGCCTCTTACAGGAGGCTTGCTGAGACCAGAAGCTTTCTTTCCTGTATCAAACTGGGGCTTCCCGAGGACGGGACTGTCTGCTCTCAGACTGGGGCTCCCTAAGGACAGGGCTGTGTCTCCCTCAGACTGGGACCACCCAAGGCCGGGGCTGTGTCTCCCCTCAGACTGGGGCTCCCTGAGTAAGGGGTATGATTCCCCTCAGACTGGGGATCCCTGAGGATGGGACTGCGTCTCCCTTCAGACTGGGGCTCCCTGAGTACAGGTGTTGTGAACTTCTCTATTCCTGTCTCCAGCAGCTGTCCCATTCTGGCTCCCAACCCGCCTGGCCATGCTGCAGTCCCTTTCTGCCCTGGATGATCACACCGCCATCTTCCTGTTCAGCATGCCTCTCTCCTGGCATCTGCCTCCCACTGCTGTGGCTGAATCAAGGCCTGCTCCTCCTTTCTTGCTTTGCTCTCCCCACCAATGCCTGTGTGTATTAGGATGAACATGTTGTATTATGCTAACTGCTGGCTTACCCTTTGGTGATTAAAAGGAACATCACACTGCAGGCAGAGTAATCCTAATTACAAGGTAGAAACCACTGCTTTTTTACTAAGAGACAAACGGGGACGTTTTATATCTTTTCCAAGTGCAACGGAGGATGTGCAAAGCTGTCACAGGCTTCTAGGGAGCTGGGGTGGGTGGGGCTTCCCTGAGGACTGTGTCAGGAGACCTCTGGTCTCTCCATCCCCCGTAGGCTGACAGAGTAGCCTGGGGAGGAGAATGACCTTTGCAGGAAGGAAATGAAATCCCTCAGCAGGTCAGGTTCATTAACAAATGTCACTGATCCACAACTACAACCCTTCTCCCTGGGAAAGCACAGAGGCTTCAGAAGGAACAGCATCAGGCTGGGGACAGGAACATGGGGGAGCTCACAGAGCCCCAGCCACTGCAGCCGCCCTGCCCACCCCTCCCAAGGGCTCACTCCTGCAGGTCAGACCATCCCCCACAATCCAAGGACCCCACCTATCATCAGAGACGCAAGAGCCTTCTGGGACCCAGAGTTCATGCCCTGGGGTTTTCCATGACTCAGTGCTACTATCTGTGTTCATTTGCTCTTTCCCTCTCTCACTTCCTTCCTCCCCTCCCTCCTTTCATCAATTATCATGCACCAACTTTGTGACAGTGCTTAGCTCTGGGGAAATCACAGTGAAGGAGGATAGACAGGATTCGAACCTCATGGGACTTTTATTCTAATAGAGGAGACAGCTATTAAATGATTACACTGAATATCAGTCAGTGTGATTATGGTGGGTGTTACAAGGAAAAAGGACAGGATGCTTTACCTAATCTGAGGTTAAACTCTTATGCCAACAAGCTAGAAGTTACTATGTACCTGGAGTTGTTTCCATTCATCCATTCATTCACTACTTCCTGAGCACCTGCAATTTGCCAAGTACTGTCACCTGCATGGCAAGGCAGCCAACAGAATCCTTGCCTCAAGGGGCTCACATTCTAGACCAGAAGACAGACAAAGGACACATTTAAACGGTAAGTGGTTAGGCTCACACTCAGCCAGGCATTGTGCTGTTTCATATGCTTTATAGACATTATTCCTTATAACAATTGTGGGAAACATTATTATATTCAACCTACAGGTGAGGAAAACGTAACCTCCAGGAGGGCAAAAACAGTTTTTGGAATCTCTGTGTTGCCCAGAGTGGTTAGAATAAAGAAAATATTAAATTCTGGTAGTTGAGAAAGAAGAGTGACCCTTCCTGGGGGCAGCCAGTCACCGCTACCGTGCTGGTTCCATGTCCACCTTCTCTGGCGGCACTGCTCCCTAAGGCAAGGCCTGACACACCATTGCTGAGCAGGTGAAGGAGGAAAGCACCGCGGGACTGCACAGCTTCCTAAGCCCACATGCATTTCCAGGCTCGACAGAGGCACATTTCTTTCCTTGATAGCGACAGTTTCCCGAGGCCTTCAGGGGAAATCATTTTCTGTGTAATGATTTCATTTTACATATGTCTATTGACTTTTCTTCATGTTCCATTGGCAATTTTCAATACCTAACCTGCAGAACAGCCCAGTTACACCAATTCCAAGAAAACAAGGACATACATATTCAGACATATTCATCGCCATCACCTCCCTGCTCCCCAAGCAGGGGTGCCGCTGTAGCCTGTCAGGGCTCAACCTCTGAGGCAAGCATCTCTTTACAGGTGAGGTATTTGGGCCCTTCCTTCTCCTGCCTCCACACCCTGCCTTGTGGCAGTTCCTTGTTCTCAAGTCCCCCAGTCAGGCAGGATGGACATAAGACTTAACTCACCGATGTCTGTTGTACTGCTCAAAGCCAGGGGTGGGTAAGGGGCCAGGCAAGTGAAGCCGTCCAGTCAGGTGAGGTCTTTGTCTCATCTTTGAACTTAAATCATGCACATTCAGGCCTGACAACATGTGTTCTGTGTTGGTATTGAGGATATGCATGAAATGAGGCTACAGGGGCTGATCTGCATGCCCAGGGACAAGGGGTAGAGGGGACATCACCACTTGTTCCAGGTATTTCAGATCTTTCATTGCTTACCACTCTGGGTCTAGTTGTTTTGATTTCTAAGCCAGAAGTGAGGATCTCTGTTCTCTTCTCTCATTTAGGAGGTTGGGGTTTCCATACTGACCACTGCCAGAGACTCACCCATATCTCCTCAGTTGCACACCAGCCAACTTCAAATGCCTCCTTGCACCTGAGTGGTTTTTTTGTTTATTTTTATTATCTATATATTTTTTTAGGGCTTTCCTTGTCCTCTAAATCCTTCATTGCCTGTTCATGGCAGGCTGGAAGAGCTGAGGAACTATCAGCCCAAGAGCAGCTCTCAACCCGTGATTGATGGGGCTTGGTGTATAAATACCCCAGCTCTCTCACCCCTAAGAGGCATATAAAACCAAGGTGCATGCTCTGCCCTGGCTCCTAGTCCTGGCAAGCAGGATTAAGCTCTAGTTGGCAATCTGCTTTCTAATGCACCCTGTATTGGCTTCATTCTTTTCTCTATCCCACTTCCCCTCTCCCTTTCCCGTGTTTCCCGAGATCCCCCAAATAAGCTACTGGTGCTCAAGTCCTTAACTCAGACCTCTTAAGATTGAAGACAGGGGCATCATTGTTAAATGTGTAGATTCAAATTCTATTTGTGCCTCTTAGACCTTGGACTGCTTACTTAAGCTCTCTTTGCTTCAGTGTCTTCACTTGTAAAATGGGTATAAAGACAGGCATTACCCCATAGAGTCATTATGAAGACTAATGAGTGACTACATGGAAAGCCTTACAATAGTACCTGGCACGTGGTGAATGCTCAAATGTTATTAACCATGAGCCCTGCTACAGTTTCAGGGGCATTTTCAGCCTCCACCCTATGTGTGCTATTAACTGTTCCTGGACAGGCTGTGGCAAGTATTTACTGAATTGAATTCTTGTCCTGGCTCTGACCCAGGGATTCCTGACCCTGGCTCTTCATCCATCCTGGCAGCATGTTTTATCACTGAATGTGCATCCTTAGACCCTGGTGCCTGGTTTCCAGCCTAGGCTGTCACCTGCCCCATAATGAGCTGCTTTTTGTTGTTGTTTAAATCAGTGATTGTTGCTAGGCAGGGTCTCCTGAGACAATTTTCAGGAGACTCTGCGCTCTAAAGAAACCTGTCCAAGCCAGGGGTGACATCTTCATATCACACACAGCCTACTCTCTGGCTTCTTTTCGTTTCACCCTGGGCATAGGTACCAATAAGAGGCCCAGGGCAGCCTCCCTTAAGACTGCAATTTCTAATTAGCCTTTGCTCTGTGAAAAGAGTAAACTTCTACAAAAATGTTAGTCTCTAATAAAAACAATTAATCTTGCTGGGGTTGGTGATGGGGCCAGTGGAGCCTCTCAGTCCTCCTTGATGAAGGCAGCACAATAGAAAAAAAGGACTGGAAGGAAGTGGACCAGGAATCCAATCCCAGTCTGTTACTAACTCCCTCAGTGACTTCGGAAAAGGTCCATCCTCTCTCTGGGCCTTGATGTCCTCATTGATGAAATTAGGACTTTTTTTTTGAGACAGGGTCTCGTTCTGTCACCCAGGCTGGTATACAGTCATGTGATCACAGCTCACTGCATCCTGAACTTCCTGGGCTCAAGCAATCCTCGTACCTCAGCCTCCCAAGTAGCTGGGACCACAGGTGCACACCACCATGCTGGGCTAATTGTTTATTTTAATTTTTGGTAGAGACAGAGGTCTCTCTATGTTGCTCAGGCTGGTCTCAAGCTCCTGGGCTAAAGTGATTAGGCTACTTGAGCTCTCATAACAAATTTGCCAGAGACTGGGTGGCTTAAATGGTAGACATTAATTTTCTAACAGTTCTGTTCCTTGGATTTCCTGTCTTGGCCTCCCAAAGTGTTGGGATGACAGGCACAAGCCACCACACCCAGCCAACATGAGGGTTTCAACAGCCATTCCCTTCTCTGATTCCAGGGAGAACTCATCAAAGATTGCAGCACGGGAACAGATATTTACTACCTGCTATGTGCTAGAGCATTTTCTCCAATGAACTAATTCTGCACTATGACCCTGTTATATGATGATTAACTCCTGTTTTATAGATGGAGACATCAAATTTTGGAGAAATCACATAACTTGCGTAATGTCACAGAGTTGGCAATGATGGAGCTGGGGAGTCAGCCTTTCCATTGTAATAGGCTTTCTCCCCTGTTACCACTGGCCAGGTGGGAAGAGAATCTTTATTCTCTCCTGGAAACTCCCTCAAGGGGTCCCTAAGAATGAACATGGGTAGCAGGAAGAAGTGTGCATGTTTGTGTAAGTGTGCACACATAAGTGTGTTTGTACATGTGCATGCACATGTTTGTGTGTGCATTTGTGATTGTGTGTGCATGCATGACCGTGTTTGTATACATGCACATGAACATGTGTGAGTGTGCCTATTTACATGTGTGTTTATGTGTATGTACCTGTTTGTGTCTGCTTATGTGGGTCAAGATGTGTGTGTGTGTGTGTGTGTGTATGCACATGTGTGGTATCTGATCAATGTTTAGTTCTCTGAGACTAACTTGACAGCAGGCATCCCATGTCTGACTCTCCTCTTGTTTTTCCTTTCTTTCTTCCCCTACCCCTTCCTTCCAGTTTATGGGCAGGACCACCTGAATTGGTTTTCTTTTGCAAGGAAAACAAAGCCTGCTTTTACCTGCTGGAAAATCCATAACAATTAACCAGATCTGCCAGGGGAAAGAAAAACCTGGGACCTGCTGAGATGGCTTTAGCAAAGGCAGGATGTTCTCCAGAGGTGGGCACTGGTTAAAAATTCAGAAGGAGCATTGGCATATGATATGAGGCGCAGTCTTTTGCTAAAGAGATTTAATGGCCCACAATTCAATTTGAACTGAAAGAATCCCCCCAATGACTCCTTATAAAGTCTTCCTGAGCCCTGAATCGATATCTATGGGGCTGGTGAGGAGCAACTATCGATTAGCTGTCTCTGCCAATGAGCATTACAAGCCAAGGAGGTTGGAGGGGCGCCTTGTGCACCATTACACGAGCAGCACCTAATAAAATTGGTACCTATTGACTGGCTGCAGTGCCATGTAGGCCAGGAAAAAGGGTGGCCAATGCAGGGCCTGATCACTAATCAAATTCCCTGGGAACCCATTAGAACAAATGAATTGAGTCCTCTCTCCTACCTGTGGACACATAATAGGGGACCCCGAAGCCATATTTCCAATAATTTCAAGCCAGAAGATCCTGAGGGTAAAGCCAGAGTTTCATTGTGTTCTAACCAGTTTCGATCACAAAAGAAAACAGAGAAATTACTGCATTACCAACCACAATTTCCTTATGCCACTTATTTGACCTCAGCTGTCCAAGAATATGACAAGGATTCTAGTATAAGAAAAAATGGCTTCTGGGCATTTACAAAGTCCTCATGATAATGTCTATGCATTAAAATCCTAAAAAAGTCTATTTAAGGAAGAACAATTCAGACTGTCACTCAGAACCTATTAACTCTTGCTTTATATACAATTCTAGTGAACTTGATTTTTCTGGTCTGACATAACACTTTAGTACTAGTAAATAATGGGTAAGATTGAAGTAGGTAAGGGATGGCTCTGCTAATGGTAGCAACCCTGTCAGCAGCAAGAGGTAATAACTGGCAGAGCTAAGGCAAAGAAACTGTAAAACAAGGGTGAGAGGGCACTGAAATTTGGAACTTTTTCAGGCAAGGGCTAACAGTTTTAGGCTCTTGGGTCCCTGTATTAGTCTACTTGGGTGCCATAACAAAGTGCCAGAGACTGGTTGGCTTAAACAATAGACATTTATTTTCTTACAGTTCTGGTTCTTGGAAGTCCAGAAGCTAGCAGAGTTGATGTATTAGTCAGGGTTCTTTAGAGGGACATAACTAACAGGATAGATGTATATATAAAGGGGAATTTATTAAGGAGTAATAGGTCCCACAACAGGCCATCTGCAAACTGAGGAGCAAGGAAGCCAGTCCAAGTCCCAAAGCTGAAGAACTTGGAGTCTGATGTTCGAGGGCAGGAAGCATCCAGCACAGGAGAAAGATGTAGGCTGGGAGGCTAAGCCAGTCTGGTCTTTTCATATTCTTCTGCCTGCATTTATTCTGGCAATGCTGGCAGCTGATTAGACTGTGCCCAGCCAGATTAAGGGTGGGTCTGCCTTTCCAGTCCACTGAGTCATATGTTAATCTCCTTTGGCAACACCCTCACAGACGCATCAGGAACAATACTTTTCATCCTTTAATCCAATCAAGTTGACACTCAGTGTTAATCATCACAGTTGGTTTCTGGCAAGGGATCTCTTCCTAGCTTGCAGACATTGACCTCTCACCCTATCGGCCTCTCTTCTGTGCATACACATTACACATGCACACACAGACTCAAGCTCTGGTATCTTCCTCTCTTACAAGGGCATCAGTCCTATCAGATTAGGGTCCCATCCTTATGATCTCACTTAACTATCTCCTTAAAGGTCCAAGTACAGTCACATTGGGGGTTAGGGCTGCAACATACGATTTTAAGGGGACACAACTCAGGTCCATAACAGCCCCCAAGGTGTGCAGTGCCCAGCATGATACAACAATTGCTGCTTATGAAGTGTTATCAAGAGCAGTTTTAAAATCATGTGTAGTTCTTGTTAAGATGGTAGAGAAATAGGAGATGCATTTTATAAAGATTTCCCTTCAAAAAGAAGAGATGATTTGCCAAAACCCTGGTTTTTAAGGGAGAAAGCTCCAATTACTTAAAAAGAGTGTCACTCTTATGGAACAGTTCTAACTATCTCCATCAGGGTCCTAACAGCTGTTAAGAGATGTCACCCTCCAATGAGGATCATCTGAGGAGAGTTTAATAAAGGGGTTATTTACAAAGGTGGAGGTGGATTGGGAAACCACAAGAGGGGGCTGCTGTAGTCCAGGCTGATGGGGGTGGGGTGGAACACCCCTCAGCCTGAAGCCCGGGTCCCTAAGACTCTGAGACAGAGTAGAGGGTTACTAGAAAAGAACTGGAATCTTAGATCTAGGAAGACAGCCGACCTGCAGACCACAGGGAGCCCTCAGAAAGATGGGAAAGTAACTCACTTCACTCCTTCCTGCCAATCTCTTTCAGGGGTTCCCTACGTGCTAAATCAACCAGAAGTCAGACATCGAGGGAGTCCTTGGGTTGAGGGCATGGTTCCAGCCTGCTGGGGCAGACGACAGGTTGGAGAAGGGTGGTAATACACAGGGGACACTGAACAGAAGTTGTCCCGTTGCCTTAGCTTTTACAAGGTGCAGCTGGCTGTGTGACAGGTGACCTTGTCTAGCCACTGTGAGCTGAGTGAAGGTGCTGGGAGTAGTCAGCTCCTCTCCTCAACCCCCTCCTCCCAGCTCTCGCCCTATTTGATTCTCTTCCCTTCCCCACAGCAGAGGACAGCTCACCTGAAGTGTTTCCCCAGCTCCAACCCCCTGTGTCCCGCCATCAAACACACAGACACACGTCCACATCTTCAAAAAGAAGAGAAGCCCGCTTCACACCATAAGGTGTTTCAGAATAGAGCCTCATCATTGATTCAAGCCCCGCCCAACCTAAGAGACTCGTGAGCTGCTGCTGCCACCGGTGCTGAAAAGAACAGAGGCGGCTTCCCCACACCTGCACGGGCTGATTTGCACCAAACCGCTCTAATTAGCACATTCCATGCTCTGATTAGGCTTCCAGGGGAAGCATGCCAAATGCCATTAATTATGGATGTGATCTTAAATTATTCACTTGAAATGTTTTTTTCCTTGATATGCCCCTTTCATTTCCCACTAACTTTTTGTCACATCCAAGAATAGATTCAATTAAGCCTCAAGAAGCGGAAGTTGGTTACGTTAAAGAAAAGATAAACTGAAAATGAATCACTTTTTTTTCCGTCCCAGTCATGGTGTTGGTGGAAAATCTGGAAGCGACCAGAAAAGAAAAAGGGATATGGTGTTCGTCCCTACCTCTTCTTTCTGTGGATCTTCGTGCGTTTTGGCTCGTCAATGCCACCTTGATCATTTCTGATGGGAGCCTGGATGGTGATTTCTTGGGCTGGCTCCCCAGAAGCAGATCCTGAGCTGATAATTCATGTGGAAATGACTTATTCAGAAAGCTGGAAAGGGGTGGAGGAACCAGGACAGCAAAGGAGAGAAAGCCAGGTGAGGCATGAGTTTAGATACTATCCCAACCTCAATCTGATCCTGCCAGGAACTCAGGGGTTCAATTTACACCTCAGCATTTGCAAGGCAAAGGAGTTGGGCTTTCAGACTCTGGCACTAGACAGTCACTGTTTGCAGACTGCTGGAAGAGGTGTAAATTCCCAGGCATCTTCCTACTGACTGCAAGTGTGGAACAAGCAGTTCCAGGAACCCACAGGCAGGTCGTTAATGAGATTTCCAGGTGTGGGTCATTAGAAACAGAGTAGAAGCTGGAGGCTGAGTACACAGAACTACTAGAGAGATCCAAAGGGATCTGAGTCAAGGAACCATAGTCTCCATTAAAGGGGGCTCAGCAGGGTCACAGGCGGCAGAATAAAAAGTAGAGATCAATTTCTTTTCAAGCCCCCAAAGATCAGCACGCCTGTCCTATGGTCTGTCACTCAGATGCTCTAAGCATCCCTGGGGACCCAGCACTGTGTCCTGTGCTGTGGTGGAGACAGAGACAAATCCTGCTGTACTTTCACTCTAGTGCCAGAAACTAGCCTACATCAATGGGAATAAAAATTTGAGGATGTTGAGTTAAATACAGAGCTGTGAGGCTGAGATGTAATTGCTAGAAGAGTTCATAGATGTGAAGAGTTTCCTGGGAGACTCAGAACTTGAGCTGGATGCAAGAGGATGGGAAGGATAATGAAGAATTTCTTACTTACATGTAGTATTTCATACCGTACAGAAAATACTCTCCCATCTATTTTCTCATTTGTGCTTTGAAACAAGACCCTCAGGTGATATGATATCCCCATTCTTATAAATGAGAAAAATGGAGACTCAGAAAGGTTATGGCACAGACTTGTCCAAGTTGCCCAAGTACTTTATGATGAAGCCGTGCCTTGAGTTCACATCTTTTGATTCTAAGGCCTGTGTCCTTTCCACTATGCCATGTTATCTCCCCAGTGCATAGAACCTAGCAGAGCAGAAAGGAGAAGGAAGGGCGCTCTTGGTGGGGAAAACATCAGCAAAGTCTTGGAGGCTGAAATGCACATGTGAAGACTTTGAGGAAACTGACATGGTGTGATGAATATTTCTCTTGCGGCAGAGTTGGAGGTAAGTTGATTCCACCCCCTTGACCTGCCCCTACCCTGTCACAAAGGAATAAAATAGTTCCCCCGTAGAAGGAATCCAGGCCTTGAAGCAAACTCCAAGTGGTAGTGGCTGCCCATTCAGGCCTTTGTAGAGTAGGCAGAGCAGAGCAAGTCCAGGGAGGAGGCCTAGAGGGCCTATGGCCAAGCCCTGTAGGGAAAACAAGCAGGAGGCTGAGGTCAGAGGTATATACGGAACAGGAGGGCACTGCTGGTCAGAGACCAGGCCAGCGAAGCCTGCTACATGTGTTCCAAATAAGCCAGAGCCCAAGAGCAGGAATTTGCAGCCAAAGAGGTCCAGGGACAGTGCTGCTCCCAAGGCAGGGGCTATCTCCTGTCCCCTTGCAGCTTCAGAGTGGCATTGGGTAGAGGTGAGCTGTCAGTTCGGTTCAACAGACATTCATGAAGCATCTACTGCATACCAGACACTGGCCTAGCCATGAGGATTCAGAGAGGAGAGAATGAGTGCAGGTCCTCCCTTCAGGGTAGTGCACCCCATTTCCCAAGACAAGACACATACTTTGAGACTGTGGCATTTTAAAATCTGTCTGCATAATAGTTAATATTCTTCCCTTCATAAATTCCTTGAATGAGCCTAATTCCCTTGAATGTGGGCTGGACCTAGAGATTTTTTTGTAGTCCAGAGAGTGTGGTGGGTGTGACCATGTGTGACTTCCCAAGCTGGGTCATAAGGACATTACTGCTTCCATCTTCCTGTCTCTTGAATTGATCATGGTGGGGGAAGTCAGATAGTATGTTGTGAGGACACCCATGCCACCTTGGAAGAAGGTGACATGAGGGAGAACTGTGGCATCCCACCAATAGCCAGCATCAAGTGGCCAGCCATGTGAGGGAGCCACCTTGGAAAGGGCTCCTCCAGCCCAGATCAAACCTCAGGTGATCCACCCCTGCCCCACATCTCAACTGCAACCTCAGGACAGACCCCAGGCTAGAACCACCCAGCTAAGCTGCATCCAAAAGCCTGATCCAAAAACCAAGAGAGAAAATATTGATTGTTGTTTTCAGCCACTGAGTTTTAGAGTAATTCATTACACAGCAATAAGTAACAAATACAATGGTGGTACAGAATACCAGCACCCCAGCGAAAATGGCCCTTCTTGGTTCCACCTAAGGCACATATTAGCACAATGTCACAATAAAAATAACAGAAAACTTGGCTCTAAAAGCTTTTGAAAATAATGGGCAGCTTTGCTAAAGGTTTTCTGGAGGTGAAAGGAATGAAGTGGGAATTACATTTCACAGCAGAGAGCAAAACTTCTTTAAAATCCTTTTTACCCTCCTCTTCCTTCCAGCAAATGCTCTCCAGATGTGTCTGTTGTTTCCAGAACTTCCAGCCCAGCTGGTCTCTGTGGTCTCCCTAATGCTTCTACTGCTGCAGCTGTCCCAATGTCCTTTCCCAACCTGTCACCCAAGACCAGTACCACAGAGGTAACTCCCTAAGCAGCACAAACCCCTTGGAAGGTGGGGACAGCTGTGATCCTTTCCTAAGTTGGTCCTTGTCACAGCAATGAGAGCAGCAGTGGACAAACGGACAAGGTTAGTGAGTGTTCAGAAGAGAGTGTGTTTGGCCACTGAGGGCCGCAGGAGTTTCACAGAGGGACTAGCATGAAAGCTGAAATGTGAAATACTCCAGGAGGAGGGGAGAGTGTTCTACAGGTTGTACAAAGTCACTACCATGTAAGGGAGGGTGGCTTGAGGGAAAATGGTGCACAGTGGCTCCTGTACCTGAAGAGGAAACTCCAGCATTCAGGGGGCTCTGGCCAATCTGCCTGGCTTTGGGATTCTCAGAGCAACTTGAGCTCACCCTGACCCTGAACTGTACTTCCACAAAGAGCACAAACAGCTCTTTGAGGTTTCAGCTTGGTTGCTAATTAGTGGTGAAGTCTTTGCCAGCAAGCTCACCTCTCTGGGCTTCAGTTTATTCCCTTGTAATATAGGAGGGTATATAGGGTCATGGCTTTCAAACTGTAATTAACTTAAAAACTCCTGAAGAACTAGGCAAATGCTAATTCCTGGATCAACCCACCAGAAATTTGGGCTCTAAGAGCCAAGGCAAGGCCTGGAAATCTGAATTTTAATAAAGAAACCAGGTGCTTCTGCTGCAGGTGGCCCTCACATTTTACTAGCTCCTTAACTGTCTTGATGCTAGAATCGCTTGGGAAGTTATAAAGAGCATAGCTTCTGGAGCCTTCCCTGGAGACTCTGGTCAGTGAGCCAGCCTAGGGCTGTGGTTCTCAAAGTGTAGCCCCAGGAGCAGCAGCAGCAGCACTGGGGATTTGTGGGGCTATGCCCACACTAGACCTGCTGAATCTGAACCCCAGGGTTAACAAGCCCTCCAGGCAATTCTGATGCACGCTAAAGTAAGAGAACCTCTGGCTCAGAGTTTGTGTTGTTTAACAATTATGCAGGTGATTCTCAGCATCCTGAGGGGTTGGGAAACCTTGCAAGTATCAAGCATGCTCCCAGCTGCCGGTGCCTGAGGTGCTAGGAAGGCCTGGATTGTCCTCAACTTGCCTCCGAGCCTCCCCAGGAAAAGGTGTCTGGGAAACAGCCAGGATATATCCTTTTTATAAGCAAGCAACATTCAGAAGAGCCGGGGACCAGGTGACTAAAATTTCTCATCCCAGCCTCACAACTTATAAACCCATTAACTCCTCCACATCTAACCTCCCAGCATTCCCCTGAGAAGTGGAGGCCATGGAAAAACTTCCCAAACCAGGATTTACAGAGAATGGGGCCAGGTCAGCAGGGTCTACTTCTTTTCATTAATTCATTCCTTCCAGCTGACATCTCATTTTCTTGAAGGTGAACTGAGGAGGTTGGCTCCCTGCCCCACCAGCTCACCCCCTCCTTTCCCTCTCTGCCAGGCAAGATCACCCCTCTAAGAATAATAAGGAGATGAGAGCAGGCCACTGGGCCAAGCTGTTATTGGAAGATGAACTGCTTCCTCTGCTCCCCCTTGTAATACGTAATTCTGGGGCAGACCCACCATCTCAAGGCTGCCACAGGGAAGAGAGGTTCCTGGCCTCCTGCTCCTGTGTTCCCCAAAGCTGTGGCTCACGCAAATCCTCTCTCCCTGTCCTTTCCTCATAGGATGTCTAAAATTTCATCATCAATGCAGCTTTCCTTCCGTCCTCTCACCTACACACACATACTTTATTGATTTATTAATGCATTCAACCTTTATTTACTGAGCACATTCTTGCTCTTGGTATTGTGCTAGGAATTGAGGATGCTTGCAGTTGCATGTCATCTGAAAAAATATTTTAAAGCTTAGCAGACAAAGCTTGACCCTAGAAGCTTCATCGGAGCTTCCAATAGTTGGTAAGGAGATCTTATAGGTAGAAGAGATGGGTCATAGGCTCTAGAGCCTGCACTGTTAAAGAAAACCTTTTAGATTGTTTTCAAACCAAACTTGAGTCTACCTGCCCAGCCTAGCAAGCTAAACACTGACATTGGGATCTTCAGAGAGAGAAAGTGAGGCACTTACTGCAGAGTGCCAAGCAAGGAGAATCAGACACACCTCATGCTTAAGACCCAAACTTCTCAATGGCTCACACGTAAGAGTTTGTTTGTTTTTCTTTTTGTTTTTTTGAGATGGAGTCTCACTCTGTTGCCAGGCTGGAGTGCAGTGGCACAATCTCAGCTCACTGCAGCCTCCACCTCCCGGGTTCAAGTGATTCTCCTGCCTCAGCCTCCTGAGTATCTGGGACTACAGGCATGTGCCACCACGCCCAGCTAATTTTTGCGTATTTTTAGTAGAGACGAGGTTTCACCATGTTGCCCAGGATGGTCTCGATCTCTTGACCTCGTTTTTCACCCGCCTTGGCCTCCCAAAGTGCTGGGATTACAGGTGTGAGCCACTGCACCTGGCCACCTGTAAGAGTTTTTAAAGGTGGGGCGGCAGAGGTTATAGGCAAAGTAATACATCAATACATGAAGATTATACTTTGGCTTTGGCTTGTCCCAAAATGGTGGGACATCTTACAGCAAAGGGCTTACAGGTCATAGGTGGATTCAGACATTCTTTAATTTGCAACTGGTTAAGGAAGCAAGGTTTTGCCTAAAACCTTGGGGTCATCAGAAAGGAATGTTATGGTTTGGCCTGTGAGCGTGACTGTCTCTAGGCCACTCAGGAAGAAATTTATAAAAAGATTGGCAGTCGAAATTCAGTCCTCACTTCCCCCTTATCTGAAATCTACAAGACAGTGGTCAGCATGTTCCAACTGGTGGGGGTCCAGGTTTCTGAAGAACAACTCAGGGACACAGGTCAAGAAGTTATCTTTAGTTTCCATAGGGAACCAAATATCTTGTGGCTCTAACTTACTTGGGTGACAATTGTTTTAAGCTACCATTGCCTTCTTGCTTTTCAAGTTGTTCATTTACTTCTCAAGTCTAGCTAAGTGCCTGGGATTTTCCTTGAAGGAACTCAAGAGTTTATTTCCATGCTTGGTGGGGTGGGCAGCAGGCCTCTAAGAGGGAACCCTGCTCTGTCTCAAAATGAGAGATGTCCTCGGGGAGCTTACGCTGGTATAGAGACATCAGGAAGGTCTGGGCCTTGAGGGATAGATGACATTATGCTAGGAAGAGATGAGGTCAGAGAGGATGTTTCCAGGTGGAGGAAGAACAAGTGCAAGGGTGGCAGAGAAGCGGGTGTGTTCGGGGAAGAGTGAGTGGCCCAGTATGGCTGTCTTCTTTCACATCCTCTCCAACCCTGGAGAAGCCAGCATTTGGGTGCTTCAAGATGACAGCTTTCCAAAAATAATTTATCTTCAGCTTTGGTGTGTGTCTGATAGTTTTTTGCTCAATGATTCACATTTTACTCAGGGTGATAGTAAAGTGAATTATTTCCCTGAGCACAGAGACTGGTGAAATTGAGTGTGTGTCTGTGGAGCGGGGGAGGTGGTGGGTGGTAGGGAGGCCTGGCTGAGTGAATCTGGCCTGGGATTAAGCATTTTCCCCAGATCTACCTTGAGCAAGACCAGGTGACAGAGCCTGGTGGGAGGTGGGGCTGGGTGGGGGATGGCTGTGTAGGGATGTTCCATCATTCTCTCTAGGACAGTTCAGAATCTGCAGTCCAGGCCACTCTCATGGATTTCATGAGACAGTGAACATCTCTGGATTGCCTGTTATGTTATCCAACATCCTTTGTAAGGGCATCTCTGCAATAACTCCCTCTTGGAATGACAAATTGCTCTTTTTGAACTCTGAACAGAGACTACCCACTTTGCAGTAGAAATTTCATCTCTCCAGATAAGCTTGTTTGCCTCCTTTTATCTGCTACCACAAACTATATAACCTAACCATTGGCATCTTTGGAATTGCATCCTATACGTTTAATGTAGGTCTGTGTAATGGGCTACAGAAAACAGAATGGTCCCAGTGGAAATTTCCATTGAGGTTGTGAGTGATCATTCTTCCTGGAAAAATACTACTGGACAAGATGGTAAAAATAATTTTGTTTTCCTAGAATCTTAAACAGAAAAGTACTGTCAGAAAAAGCCCAGGGACTTCAATTTTTCCAGAAGGTTTGGAAGATCTTGAGGGTATTGACTCTTCTAGAAAGAAACATAAGATCTCCAGGACTGAGGATCCATGTTTGAGAGATGAATGAAGTCAGATCAATGTCCAATTGAGAACCACAGGGGAAATGATGTGAATAGGCACCATTGCATCCAAGGTAGACCAGTGGTGAAAATGTGAGGTGCATGTGTCTGGAGACTGAGGACAGAGGGGCTACCCACCTGAAGAATGGGGGGCAACCCTTTTCACATACAGGTATTGGGCATTGCTGGTTCTGGCTCTAAGAGACCAACCAACCTCCCCCAAATCAGAACTCTTAACTACAATATATTTTCATTATTGCCTGGACTACCAAGACATTCAGGAGTAAAACTAGTGTTCAGCTAGTGACTAGACATTCCGTGTTCCCTACGTGTCTATTTCTTTGTAGTTCTTTTTTGGTCTTTTTTTTTTTTTTTTTTTTTGAGATTGTGCTAAAAAACAGAGGCAATATATAATAGTAAAATAGAATAGTTTTTCAAAATCAACTTCTATCCTCAAATAGTGACTTTTCTTGAAGCTCTGGAGAAGAAAGGCACTCCCCATACAATTAGTAAGAGGGACTTTGTCCCCATGCGCAGTGTGTGTGTGGCTCTCCTCACCTTCAGGTGCCCTCCTACTTGTCCTTACAGGGGCCTCTAATATGCATATATCCCAAACACTTCTAGCTCCTCCACATTGATCAGGCTCTATCCCACCCAAGTCCATCAATCTGTCTATCTGTCCATTCATCCATCCATCCACCTCTTCCTCCCTCCACCCACCGACTCTACTGCACTCTCTTAACAAACATTCAGTGCTTTTCTTCTGAGCCAGGAATAGGGTTATAAAGATAACCGGGAATTGGTGCCTGCCTTCCAACAGCCTTTGCATGTAGTAATGGAGAAGATTTACCAATAGGTACCTTCAAGAGGTGTTAGAACAGCTAAAGGAGTAGTCAGTACAAGGTTCAGAGGAGGAGGTGAGAGCATGGGCTTTGGGCCCAGGCTACCTGAGTTTCAAATTCTGACTCTACCACTAACAGCTGTGTGATCTTGGGTAAACTACTTAACATCTCTGTGTCTCAGTCTTCTCATTGGTAACATGGTGCCCCGTTGTGCCTACCTCAGAAGGTGGTTATTCTGCTTATCTATTGCTGCATAAAGCCAGCCATTTTATTATATTTCACGCTGTCCTGGGTCAGTCGCTCAGGCTGGGTCTGCCACTCAGTGCATCTGCTCCACATTCTGTCAGCTGTTGTCACTCGATGGTGTTCAGCTGGCCTGGAGGGTCCCAAAAGGCTTCACTCACACATCTGGCATCTCGACTGGGGTGACTGAAAGGCTGGGTCCAGCTGGGATGGTCAACTAGAGTGCTCACAGGGCTTTTATTTATTTATTTATTTTGAGACGGCGTCTTGTTCTGTCGCCCAGGCTGGAGTGCGGTGGTGCGATCTCGGCTTACTACAATCTCCACCTCCCAGGTTAAAGCGATTCTCCTGCCTCAACCTCCTGAGTAGCTGGAATTACAGGTGCCTGCCACCACACCTGGATAATTTTTGTATTTTTAGTAGACACGGGGTTTCGCCATGTTGGCCAGGGTGGTCTTGAACTCCTGACCTTGCAATTTGCCTGCCTCGGCCTCCCAAAGTGCTGGAATTACAGGCGTGAGCCACCCTGCCTGGCCGACAGGCTTTTTATGTAGTATCCCAGGGCTCCCAAAGAGAGCATGCCAGGAGATGGGAGTGGCAACATCTTTTAAGGCCTGGGCCAAAGCATCATTCCTGCCACATTCTACTGGTCAAAGCAGACCCAGAGCTTGCTTGGATTCAAGGCGAGATGACTGAGACCCCCACCTCTCCATGGCAGGAGTATAAAGAATTTGTGGCCATTCTTGAAGCCACCACAGGTAAAGATTAAATGAGTTAATACATAAAAAGTAGAGCAGTGACTGGGAGGGCAGGATTCCAAGTAAATGGTGGTGTTTGCACATATGACTTGTGGGCAATTTTATGAGAGTCATGGTCTTTGCTAATCAAGGTAGATGCTCAGACTAATATATGTAAAACACATAACTGACTAGTAATTAACGAGACACTTATACTCTCCAGGGACATCCCAGAACAACCTGGTGGGAGGCAGAGGGCAAGATGTCACTCGGAGGCCTCTTCCCTGCCTTAGGACATGCAGAGTCCACTTGGAGTGGCTACTTGTTTGGTGCCCTGGGCTCACGGATCCCTGAATGCACAGATGAGCAGAGACGGCTTTCAGCTGCCTGTCTGAGATCCCCCTCCCAGAGCCCATTGCCTAATTGGAAAGGGCCATTTCAACATCTTTGCAGAAAATGGAGTTTTTCTTTCCATGATGTTGTGATTTGACTGGGAGTTAGCAAAGCATCAGTAGAATCCTAAATGACTACTTAAAAAAATCAAGCCTTCATCTCAGCCTGATGCGGGGCTCCCGCTCTCCCTTTGTGGGAGGAAGATAAAACGCTTTCATGCGTGTCCTCCCGCCTGTGAACACAGGCTGGTTAAACATTTCTGGTAATGGCTTGGCTGTGCCAAGGATTTTATCTTTTCCCAGGAACAGTTCCTGCCTTAAAAGGGCTTCCACAGGGCAGAGCCATAAAGCATATACAGAACGCAGGCTAAGGAAGTCTTCGGGGAGGAGAGAGTATCTCAGAGGGGCAGGTGCAGCCACAGCGTGGGCCTGCGTGCCTGGTGCTAAGCTGGGCCCATTACGCGTACATCACGTGATTTAATTCTCACTAAATTGCAAGCTGGGATGGGGCGGGGGGACGTGAGGGTTATTTTTTTAATCTCTTTTTGTAGTTGGAAAATCCTGGAGCCCAGAAAGGTGAAGCAAACTGCCTGAGGTCAAGCCCATAATGTGAAGTGGAGCTGCAATGTCTACTCAAGAGTGTCTGACATCTGCACTTTTTACTCTGCCAGGGTAAGCATGGGGGTCTTTCCACCCCTGTCATTGCATTTTACCCTGTTACTAACTTTTGTAAGGCCCCAAGCCTCAGGGCGTCCCCACTCTGGGGTGGACCTATGACTGGCGGCACAGCTTGGTTTTATGTCTTACTTAGGAAGACCCCAAGGCATGGCATGTACTAAGTCTGAATATGGGTGCGAAACCAGGACAGAGATCACAAAGTACACGGCAGGGTAAAGAAAGGGAGTAGGGAATATTTAGATAGCCTTAGGAGGAGGGAGTGGAGGCTGGGCGCAGTGGCTCATGCCTGTAATCCCAGCACTTTGGGAGGCCGAGGCAGGCGGATCACAAGGTCAGGAAATCGAGGCCTTCCTGTCTAACACGGTGAAACCCTGTCTCTACTAAAAATACAAAAAAATTAGCCTGGTGTGGTGGCACACACCTGTAGTCCTAGCTACTCGGCAGGCTGAGGGAGGAGAATCAGTTGAACCCGGGAGGCAGAGAGCTGAGATCACGCCACTGCACTCTAGCCTGGGCGACAGAAGGAGACTCGGTCAACAATAACAACAACAAAAAAGGAGGGAGTGGATAAACAATGGTGCTGCCTGAGGAGCCAAGAGCTGCAGGTTCACATCCCAGCCATGTCATTAAATCACTGTGGCATGACCTTGGAAAAGTCTCCTCTACACCTGGAGCCTCAATTTCCTCTTTTTTTTTTTTTTTTTTTTTTTTTGAGACAGAGTTTTGCTCTCACCCAGGCTGGAATGCAGTGGTATGATCTCGGCTCTCTGCAACCTCCGCCTCCCGGGTTTAAGCGATTCTCCTGCCTCAGCTTTCTGAGTAGCTGGAATTACAGGCACTCGCCACCATGCCCAGCTAAGTTTTGTATTTTTAGTAGAGACAGGGTTTCACCATGTTGGCCAGGCTGGTCTTGAACTCCTGACCTCAGGTGATCCACCCACCTTGGCCTCCCAAGGTGCTGGGATTACAGGCGTGAGCCACTGTGCCTAGCAATTTCCTCATTTTTATGTTGAGGGAATATGTTCTAGCCCTTCTGTGATCCCTTTTAGCCCTGAATCCGGGAGTCTATCAGGGCTGCTGCATTCAGCTGCATGGGTTGTACACTACACAACTCCAGGTAGGTGCTGCTCACGGACTGCCACTGCAGTGGCCCTAGGTTCTATAAAAATGGATATAGATGAAAGAGATGGGAAGCAAGGACCTGAGATGGCAGCAAAGAGGGGAGAGGGGGCTCCAAGCAGAGAGAAAAATGGCCTGTAACCACTTTTCTCCATTCAAGAAGTAGATAAGTCTTTATACTACACTAAGGAGTGGTCAGGTAGGCGTATCTGGACCAGTGGAGGTAGATCTGTGGGGTTGGTCGCTAATCATACTCACTACTCACAACTGATCAAGCCCAGTTTGATTAGCCCTGATTTTAGAGGGTTAGGCTTGGTCCACTAGGGGAAAAAGTGAAGCCAAAACACAGCTGAGATAATGATCATGGACGTTCCTTCAGAGGGCCATAAAAACAGCAAAGAAACTAACCATGGTGAGATACCTGCAGAAGCAGCTCTTCTCATGAGAACCCTGAGGCCCCCAGCTCTGCCCCACCCCCAACTCCCACCCCCCAGTTCATCTATCAATGTACTGGTCTCTCCCTATGGTTTGTTCCTCTCTCTCTTATCACTGCCTGCGTATGTGTTGAATATATTTGCATAGTTGTCCTTGTGTGAAAGCCTCACAATAAACCATGAATTTAAAAGTATTTAATTGGCCACTGAGTCATGGTGAAACCTCTCAGCCCTGGTCAGAAATACTATAACTAAGCTGACTTGAATCTGGCATGATATCATGGGAGTAGGTTTGTTATAAAAGTGATTCCAGCCCTCTCTTCCTCCTTTTCCCTATTTCTTTGACATTGTGCCACGGGATGATGCAGCAAGAAGGTCCTCACCAGGTGCTCCCTGGCTCTTGGATTTCCCAGCTCCAAAACTATGAGCCAAATGAATCTGTTTATTATAAATTACCTAGTTCAAGTACTCTATTATAGGAGCAGAAAACAGACTAAGAGGATTGGTACTGAGAATTGGGGCTGTTTCTATAACAAATGTCTGTAAATGTGAAAGCAGCTTTGGAACTGGAAAATGAGCAGAAGCTGGAAGAATTTGGAGAAGCAGGTTAGAAAAAGGCTAGATTGCTGTGAATGGACCATAATGAGCAATTCTGGTGTGGTTGCAGAAGAAGAAAAGACCTCAGGAAAGCCAGAATCCTCTTAGAGATTACTTAAGTGGCTATGATCAGCATGTTGATAGAAATATGGGCAGTAAAGGCCATTCTGATGAGGTTTCAGATGGAAAAGAGGAATATCTTATTGGAAATTGGTGTAAAGGCCCTCCTTGTTATGAGGTGGCAAATAACCTGGCCGAATTGTATCCATGCCCAAGGACTTTATCAAAGGCAGAATTTCAGAGTGATGAACTAGGATAACTGGAGGAAGAAATTTCCAAGTAAAATATTGAAGGACCTGCATGGCTACTTCTAAACGCACATGGTAAGATACAAGAGAAGCAAAATGATTTAAAGACAGAATTCTAAGGAAAAGGGAAGCAGAGCAGAAAGGGTTGGAAAATCCAAAGTCTGGCCATGTAAAGAGTGAAAAGGCGGCCGGGCTTGGTGGCTCATGCCTATAATCCCAGCACTTTGGGAGGCTGAGACAGGCGGATCATGAGGTCAGGAGTTCAAGACCAGCCTGACCAACATGGCGAAACCCCATCTCTACTAAAAATACAAAAATTAGCTGGGCATGGTGGCACTTGCCTGTAATTCCAGCTAGTCGGGAGGCTGAGGCAGGAGAATCGCTTGAATCCTGGAGGCGGAGGTTGCAGTGAGCCAAGATAGTGCCACTGAACTCCAGCCTGTGTGACAGAATGAGACTCGTCACAAAACAAAACAAAACGAGTAAAAAGGCGTATTTAGGAGAACAAACCAAGGGTATGGCCAAGTGACCATTTGCTAAAGCAATTAAGATGGATAGAAGGAAGCCAAGTGCTATTTATCAACGCAATGAGAGAAAGACCCCAAAGGCATTTCAGAGATCTTTGAAGCTTTCCCCCTCATCACAGGCCCAGAGCAGGACCATAAGAGCAAAGTTTTCAGAGAGGCATCTGTAGAACTTCAGCATTTGCTGCCCTGCACTGTTTTGGGGCTCTGTTCCCCAAATTACAGCATAGTGCCCCTTGGCCACCTTAGCCATGGCTTAAGCCTACCCAGGTTCACCTCGACCTGCCAACTCTGGAAGGCACAAGCCATAAATCTTGGCATTGTCCACATGGTGCTGACACTACAGGCACGCGGAATGCGAGAGCTGCAGGCATGGCACCCTCCACCTGGATTTCAAAGGATGTCATGAACAGCCTGGAGGCCCAGGCAGAGACCTGTTGCAGGGATAGAGCTACTTTGGAAAGCCTAAACTTGGTCAATGCCTAGTGAAGCCATGGGAGTGGGGTAACGCCCAAGACCCTAGGACTGTGGGGCCTTTCTTCTTGACTATTTCTCCCTTTTAGAATGGGAATGTCTATCCTATGTCTCTTTCACCACTGTATTTTAGAAGTAGATAACTTGTTTAATTTCAAAGACTGACAGGTAGAGAAAAATTTGCCTCAGGATGAATCATGCTTTGATCTCATCTATACCTGACTTAGAGGAGATTTTGGACTTTTGACTTTTGAGTTGATAGTAGAACAAGTTAAGACTTTTAGGGCTACTGGGATGGAATGAATGTATTTTACATGTGAAAAAGACATGAGTTTGGGGGGCCACGGGTAGAATGCTAAGGTTTGAGTGTTTCCCCCAGAAAGGCAAGTGTCGGAAACTTAATTCTCAATGTAACAGAGTTGGGAGGTAGACCTTTAAGAGGTGATTAGGTCATGAAGGCTCTGCCCTTGTAATGGATTGATTTTATTATTGTGAGAGTGGATTTGTTAGAAGAGCAAGTTCAGCCCTCTCTTGCTAACCTCTCACTCTCTTTTCCTCTCTTCCATATGATGATGCAGTAAGAAGACCCTCACCAGATGTGGCCCCTCACTCCTGGACTTCCAAGCCTCCAGAATCATGAACTAGATACATTTCTATTTGTTATAAATTACTGAGCCTCAGGTATTGCTAGAGCAGTAGAAAACATACTGAGAAAGGCTATGCCTCCCTCCTCAGACTGAAGGATCTTTGTGATCAGATGCTGTGTCTATATCCTTTGTTCATTTGTTTGATATTTGCTGAGGACCTTTTAAGTGCCAGGCACTATTCTAGATTCAGAATACTATGTTGAAAAGACACAAAATCACTGGTCTCATGGAACTTACAAGTTAGTTGCGACAAATGACAATAAACAACAAACAATTTTAGGTTACAATAAGTACTAAGAAGCAAATAAAAGCAGCATAATCATCATGGTAGGAGTGGGGTGTTAACTGAAATGTGTGACTGAGGCAAGAGTCTCAATCAATCAAGGTTTATTAAGCCAGAGCTTGAGGGTATGTCTTGGAAAAACACAAGTCACAGATGCATCTGTGGCTGTTTTTTCCAGAAAAAAAATTTTTTTTTTCAGGAGGCTTAGTATTTATATACTTTCTGAAAGGGAGGTTTGGTAAGTGAAAGAATGATTGATCTAATCTTGTCTTTGTTCTGTATCTGCAAAGATAAGCAGTATCACTGTGAAATCTAACAGACTTTAGTTTTAGGAGCTACACATAGATTGCAGCCCTAAAGTTGTAATTGACATGTCCTTGTCTTGTGGGAGGATATGCATCTTGAAAGTTTTCAAAAGCATCTGGAGATGCTAGAGGCCTTTTGCCTTTCTGTGGGGATCTGGCTAATGGATAACGCTTTGACACAAGGTTGTGGAGTGACAGCTATTCATCTGGGGAAAAGATGGCAGTGTTGGGTCACTCAGTCTCCAAGGCTTAACTTTTTCTTTGGCATAATGAGTTTGGGGGTCCTGAGATTTTTTTTATTTTCTCTTACTGGGTGTACGTGTCTATTTCAACTGGCATGGTTTGGGCAGCCTCTCTGAGCAGGGGCTTCTTATGTATTTATTTATTTATTTTTGAGACAGAGTTTTGCTCTGTTGCCCAGGTTGGAGTGTAGCGGCGCAATCTCAGCTCACTGCAACCTCTGCCTCCCGGGTTCAAGTGATTCTCCTGCCTCAGCCTCTGAGTAGCTGGGACTACAGGCACACACCACCATACCTGGTTAATGTTTTGTATTTTTAGTAGAGATGGGGTTTTACCATGTTGACCAGGCTAGTCTCAAACTCCTGGCCTCAAGTGATCTGCCCACCTCAGCCTCCCAAAGTGCTGGGATTATAGGCATGAGCCACCGCGCCCAGCCAGAGGCTTCTGAGATGAGACTTGAATGATGAAAATGAGCCAGCTATGAGAGGAAGGTCTGGGTGAAAAGCAATTCTTTCAGGCAGAACTGACTGCAAATGTGAAGACCCTGAGATAGGAGAGAGGAAAAGAAAGAAGGTCAGTGTGTCTGGACTTAGTGCGTGAAGGGGGTGGCACAAAGATGAGTGAGAAATGTTGGCTCAGGCAGTATGGAGATCAGGCAGGGCCTTGTAGGTCACCAGGAATAGAAGCTTGCAGAGAACGGGCTGTGACTCCTATCCTAGGGGGTCTCCCTGAACCCCTGAACTTTCTATGGTTTCTCTATAATATTCTGATGGGTATCTGAACATCTGAATGTAAGGACATTGTCTCCTGTCTCATGTTCCTCTGCCCAGGACACAGAGCTCTGCTGACCCCAAGCAATAATGGAAGAAGTATCCTGCCCATGCCCTTTCTGCAGCTGCCTCTGGGTGCAGACCCTCTCCGTACCCTTTCCCAGCTTTGTTATTGCAGACTTGGTCCCCAGAGCTCAGCCGCTCACTTCCTGCTCTTTAGCACAATCTTAGTGAAGCCAAAGAGCAAAAGACCTCCTTAATCCCAACTCTGGATTTACAACAGGGTGCCTGCAAAGCATGCAGCCTGGCAGACCCAGAAGATGCAGCCCATCTTCAGCCTGTCTTCCAGACCTGGCAGTCATCACTGGAAGCCCCAGTGTCTCTTCTCTGCCCCTACAGCTCAGACAACCTACAACAAACGTCAGTGAAGACCTGTCCTTGTCACGTCCCCCGCAAATGGGCTGTTAAAAGGTCAGGTTGGGAAGTCACAAGGATCCATTGTTGAAATCTGGCAAGTTATTTAAGTTCTCAGTTCCTCAGTTTCCCCATCTGTAAAACAGAGATAATAGTATATAGTTTTCAGGGTTGAAATCAGATCATAACTACTTGGCTCCATATGTTAAAAGGGGTAAAAATGATTATGCTTACTATGTGCCGGACGCTGTGCTTAGTAATATTTAATTATCATAGCCATCATAGCTCAATGAGGAAGGTGCATTAGAATCCTCATTTCTCAAATGAAGACCCTGAGGTGCAGAGAGGCCACACAACTCTTCAAGTATGCCACCTACCAGGTAGTGGTTCTCAGCCAGGGTTGGTACTGTCTCCCTAGGGGACATGTTAAAACATGGGTGTGTGCTTTTGGGTTGTCATGCTGGCTGGAAACACTGGGGTTGGAAGAGGGGGCAGGAGGGATTCCTAGTAAGTGTGCCCCCTTGGCAATGTATGGCTCTTATCATGTGTTGAATAGTCCTACTCAGGAAAAATTAATCAGCCTCTGTTTTGAGAAACACTAATTACAGCACAATCCCACATTAATAGAAAAGGAACTGAGTCCCAAATAAAGTGATGAGTCCAGATTCACTTGGTGCATCAGGCCAGAAGTAGGACAAGAGCCAAGCCCCTATCTTAACCACCAATCTTTACCACGTGGGGGCCCAAGCCAGATTGTGGACCACCTGTAGGGGCAGGCCAGTTGGCAGCAGTGGGTTGGTGCTTCCTCTCAAAAATCCATTGGGAATGGCCCTGTGATTTCCCCTTCCCAGCCTGAGGAAAACTTGCCCCCCTCCACCCTCTATCCCCTGGCTAGAAAGATGTTCTTAGTTATCTTTGATTGGTTTCTCAGATTTCCATTGCCCAAGGCCAATTTCCACAAAGGGAAGGTGTCAATAATTACATTTCTGCTCTCCATACCCTGTAATTAATAATTACGATTAATCTGGCACACTTAGTCAAATATTGCAGGTCCTAATTGGCTGCCATGCCTTTCTTCTTTTGATTGAGACAATCCTATTCTTGGCAGTTCTGCAGCCAGCTGCGGTGAACTCAGCAGGACGTGTCAAACGCTTCTGCTTGGCAATTTGCATGACATTTTGGGTGGCAAAGCAGAGCAGAGGGGTGAGGTAGCTGGGCCTTATGCGTTGGGGCAGAGGAGCTGAGATTAGGAGGCCCCTGGGTCCTGGGCAAGGTGTTGGAATAGATCTGTTTCACCCTTAACTTGTCCTGATCAGACAGAGCACCTCGGGGTTTATTTCAGTTCCAGTTGCAAGGTAGCCCTGCCCTCTCCTTTCGCATTGGATGTGAGAGGGTTTAAGGGGAGGTAGTCTGGTTCCCTCCTCCTCTTGTCTTCTTGTCCCAGGGGGCAGGAAGTTTACTTCCTATCGGGTGGTAAAAACAAAACAAAACAAAACACACCATTGTAACCCTGGCCTCTGTCAATTCATCTCTCAGGCCAGAGGTGTGTACTGCAGCATCCAGTCCCTAGGAGGTCTGGGTTGGGGAGTATCAGATTGTAAGGGAGGGAAAACAATCTTTCCTCTATGCATTTAGGTTTGCTAACTGGAACTCTGCAAATTAAACTGATGAAAGATTAACAAGAGGAAAACAAATTTATTTTAGGCCATACTTGCATTGCTATAAAGAAATGCCTGAGACTGGGTAATCTATAAAGAGATTTAATTGGCTCATGGTTCTGCAGGCTGTACAGGAAACATAGTGGCATCTGCTTCTGTGGAGACCTCAAGAAGTTTCCAATCGCAGCAGAAGGCCAAGGGCTAGCAGGCATGTCAAAAGGTGAAAGCAAGAGCAAGAGAGAGTGAGGGAGGAGGTGCCACACAGTTTTAAATGACCAGATCTCTTGAGAACTCTGAGATCTCACTTATCACCAAACGGATGGCCCAAGCCATTCATGACAGGTCTGCCCCCATGATTCAAACACCTGCTACCAGGATGCACCTCCAAGACTGGGGATTACATTTCAACATGAGATTTGGGTGGGGACAAATATCCAAACTGTATCATTTATTAATGCATGCATTGTACATACACATGGGAGAAACTCGGTGGTGAGTACCTCAGAGGGGTGTTTAGAACTTGGACTCGCATTGCATCTTAGCAAAGAACAATAGTTTTGCAGAGAAGTGACAAGACAAAGGAAAATTCCTTCCAGCTTCTAGGGGAGACAAATTGATGGAAGGCAAATATATGGGGAAAGAAACAGTAGATAAGAGCTAGTTAGTAAGGTTTTTCTGTGTATGTGGTTTTTTTATATTATCTTCTTCCTGGTATAAGAAGCTTTTGTGTATATGCATATGTGTGCCTGTGTTGGGGGGCTATGGGGTTGGGGCACTTTTACAAGGGAATTTATGTTCTGTTTTTATGTAGTAGAAGGAGTCCAGAGAGCTTGTCCTGTGTCTGCCTTTTCATTATTGCATTCAGCTCAAAATAATCCTCATATACCTGAGTGGCATATTTTGGCACAGCGTACTCTGAATTCCTTTAAAATAAATCCCCTGTCTTCAAGTTTCTTCCTGAGATTTCCTTGCCATTCCTAATTACAGGTCTGAAATTCTACCATTGTAGGTTCATTTCTTTGGGACCTAGTAGTGGTAGGGGTAGTGGGTCCCCCTTTTCTGAGGTTCCTAATTGTATCAGCTAGGATCCTTTTTATTGTAAATAACAGGACACTTAGCTTGGTAGCATAACAATTTATTGGCCTAATGATTGAAAAGTTTGTAGAGACTCTGGCTTCAGGCATGGTTTGATCCAGGGGTTCCCATTGTCAGAAGGGCTCTGGCTCCATTTCTCTTTGAGTTCCTTGTCTCTGCTCTACTTCTAGGCCAGTTTTCTCTTCTGGCCACCACCCTCTTCCCCACCATCATAGTGGCTACAAAACTATGAACACACACAGCTTCTCTTCTGAGATGTTCCTGCAGAAGAAAAGGAAGTATCTCTGGTGAAGCCCCTAGCAAACATCTCACAACTCATTGACCTAGATTGAATTTTGTGTTCCTCTCACTTAACTCCCCCAATAAATCTCTGTGGTTCAAGAGGGGTATGCTGACTCCCTCAATCCCCTCAGAGTCCAGCTTAAAGTCATCACACCCAAACCACATGGGAGACAAAGGAGGAGGAGCAGTGACCCAAAGGAATGTCTGGTGCTGTTGGTCAGGAGGGCAGGGAAAAATGCGTCAGGAAACCACCAGTGAATATCCACATGTCCACTGAAAATCGGTTACCCCAGGGCAGAGTCATCACATTACATAGCATGGGAGTTGGCAAAATATGGCCCTTGGACCAAAGCACATGATTTTATAGGTAGTTTTATCTGAGCACAGCTAGGCTCATTTTTTTTGCATATTGTCAATGGCTGCTTTCATACTACAACAGCAGAGTTGAGTAGTCATGACAGATAACTTATGGCCTATAAATGTAAAGTATTTGCTTGCTAGCCCTTTAGAGAAAGAGTTTGCTGGCCCCTGATGGAATGTCAGAGCTAGAAAGGGAAATCAGACATTATCTAGTCCTATACCTTTCCTGTCACAGTCAGAACTATCCCTAGAAATTTAAATCCTGGTCCCAGAGGGAGAGCATGACTTGCTGCTGAGGCTGAATGGGGGTTAGAACTCTGTTTTTTGTTTGTTTTGTTTTTTTTCGTGAGCCAACATCTCAGCTGTGAAGTACACCCAGAGCAGTTGAGGACCTAGATTGAGGTGGGAAAGTGGCTGAGGGTGTCTGGGAGAGGAGACTGGGGATTCACAAGGCACCAAGAGCAGCTCTCACCTTTCCCACCTTCACCAGAGGCAGCTGGGCATCGAGCGGGCCATGGTAGAGTGTCCAGTTGAGACGCTGAGGCTGGGAAGATAGTCAGGACATTCTTCACCTTCAGAACATTATCTCCCAGGAGAGAGACAACATCTGCTCAGGCCTGACCCCCAGCAGATCTGCAGCCAGATCCCAGCCCCTGGCCTCTGTTAGCTCCACAGTGGGTGCCTTGGAAAAAGGAGCAGAGTTTGCATTTTTATGACCTTATCTCACATGCATCCAGCTGTGTGTGTGGATGAGTTCAAGGGCTCCAGGCTTTCTGTAGTTCCTTTACTTAGATGTAGGATTCCATGCAACTGAAATCCACGGACAAGCAGGATTCCTCAGTAATAGCATTAGCTAACATGTATAGAGCGTCTACCTGTGCCGGGTGCTATTCCAGCCCCTTACCAGGATTCATTTACTCCCTAAGGGATGGCCCATATCATCCTATGAGTCAGATATGAACATAAGCCCAATTTACAGAGGATAAAATGAAGGCTGGAGAGGTTAAGGAACTTGTCCCAGGTCCCACAGCATGTGTCAGTTGAGGCCTCTGGGGAGTAGATGCTAAGATTTATTGAGGTTTATTGGAAGTATTCCTGTGAAAAAATATAAAAGGGGGAGAAAGTAGAAATGGAGAGGGAAAACCTTCAGACTAGAATATAGACCTGAAACCTGGGAAAGGAAAAGGAGCTGGGAGAGCCTCAGACCACTGAGTAGCTCAGACAGTCTCAGCCAGCCTGGTGGGGCACTCTGGAGCAGAGACAGCCCATTAGAGGGCCTGGCATTGGGCAGGCATGGCCAGGCCCTTGTACTCCTACTGGTCTCTGTCATTGGCTGGGACTGATAAGGAAGAATTGGCCTTGGCTTTAGAGCCAAGGTGGACCCTGAAGGTGCTGGTGTTGGAGGCTGTCAGCAACTGCCCTCTTAGAGCTGAACAGCAAATTCCTTTTTGAAAGGGAATCCGAGAAGCCTGCCTTTGTGGCCACCGCATAGCTAGCTAATGAACCAAGATCCAAACTCCAGCAGTCTGGGACCGGATGCTGGTGTACTTAACGCCTCTGCTTCACCCCTTGGTGGATAGTGTGGGGCCCTATCAGGAACACTGAGCCAATGCTAGCACAGGGTGTCCTGGATCTGCCACTACCAACAACTATGCATCTTTGGGCAAGTCACCCCATTCATTGATTCATTCTTTGAAACACTGAGCATTTGCTGGGTGTCAAGTCCTATGATTAATAAAATGCAGGCCATGGCTTCATGGAGCCCTTCACATGGAGATCAAGGACCACAGTGGCCCACAGCAATGCTGAACAATATAATAGGGGCAGTGATGGAGGGGCCCTCAGGTCATGATGGAGTACAGAGATATGGGTGCCATCATGGGCCTCAGCTTTATCTGAAACAGGGAGTGGTTGGACTCAAGGAACTCTGAGGTCCCTTTTTACTCTATAAAATCAGTTTCAGGTCAAATATGGGGAATCACAGGGTCTCCTCCAACAGATCAAGGGTCTGGAACTAGGGTATAGTACAGCTGGGAGAACCCAACCTGGTCTGTGCAAGCCCAGACACAGGCACAGCTGCCCCATCCTACTTCTTGACCAGGTGGTCTGCTCTATTTCTGAGTTGTCTCTTCAGTAGGCTCTCAGCAAATGATTGGCTTCAGGCTGGAGTTCATGCTCCTGGGATTTGAACACAATGCCTTTGCTGCTCCAGACCCCAGGGCAGGTCCTCCATCTTTACATTTATTCAAACACAGCTGGGCCAGGAGTCCAGGCTGAGAGCCAGGCCAGCCGGGCTGGAACCATCAGTTAAACAGTAGACATTCATCAACTGACCGATGAGTCCTAGCAAAATCAGCATACTCATTTATAAAGCCAATCACCCAGAATTTTCTGAGTCCTTTTCCTCACCCAGCCATGCCCAGACACATGACCTTGAAGAAGTCTGTTATCTTGCTACAAATTATTACCAGGAAAGTCTATGGCCAATTAAACAAGCAAATGTTCCTCTTGCTCTTTTTATTTTCGTTCTCTTAAATAAGCTCTGGCCTGACCTGCAGGAGAAGATGCTGGACTCTCTCCTGCTCTCTTCATCAGACTAAACATTTTTCCCCATAACACAGACTCCAGAGCTTGGTTATTAAATCAGCAAAACCCAAAAGCTCCCAAGATATACTCCTGATGATATGCTAATAGCAATTACTCTGGAGAATTTCAATCGGTGCAAATCACCAGGAAAATGTCAGCAGCAGCAAGCATCCTGGCTAAAACAACCCAATGGGTAATTTGCCAGTTTATTGTTCAGAAACGAAAATGTGAATGTAATGGGGCTCTGGTGGTCAATGAAAAAGCTTTGAAAGTGGAAAACCTTTTCCTTGCCTTAGCCAGAGAAAGTCCCAGAAAAACAACCCTGGTGTATAGATTCTTCTCTCCTTCTCCAGACTTTTTTTTTTTTTTTTTTTAAGAGAAGGTCTCACTGTGTTGCCCAGGCTGCCAACACTGTAGCCTGAAACTCCTGGGCTCAAATAATCCTCCTGCCTCAGCCTGTCGAGTACCTTAGTATTACAGGCAGATGCCACCATGCCCAGCTAAGTTTTTAAATTTTTTGTAGAGACAGGGTCTTATTATGTTTCCCAGGCTGGTCTCAACCTCCTGGGCTCAAGCAATCTACTGGCCTTGGCCTCCCAAAGCTGTGGGACTACAGGCATTTTTGACTAGTGTTAAGGAATATATATTAGGTTGGTGCAAACGTAATTGTGGTTTTCGACATTGAAAGTAATGGCAAAACCGCAATTATGTTTGCACCAACCTAATAGAGCAGGGGGAAGAGGCATGATTTTTTTTCCCTAAAGTTAGCCATATGTTTCCCATTCACTCCTGCCCCGACTTTTCTGATAGGACAGGCAGGCTACACTGGCTACTCCTCACTGAGCCCCATCTCTCAATAATATGCTTCTTTCTCTATTCTTTCTGTCTCTGCTTGTCTTATTCTCTCTCACCTGCTCATTCTTCTATCCTGCCTTCTCCTTCCCCTGTCTTTCTCCTCCTTTTCCTCAAGTGGGTCCTCTGTGACTTTGCTCTTCAATCCATCTATCCTACTACCCTGATATTAGGAAGTTCTTCCTACACCCTAGCCTTCCTCCACCATCTCAGTCATATTCTCCCCCCTGGCCTCA
Organism: Pan paniscus; assembly: GCF_029289425.2. Lineage (NCBI taxonomy): Eukaryota > Metazoa > Chordata > Mammalia > Primates > Hominidae > Pan > Pan paniscus. Next base: position 54,751,306 of record NC_073254.2, on the reverse strand, counting down.
AAAGTTCTGCCCTCTCTCTGGTGATCCCAGTTTGGTCCTAGTGAATGGTCAGGCTTCCCCAGCAGACAAATCCACAGCAGTTCACAGCTGTTTCCAGCCCATACAGCAGCTCTGTGTAAATTAGATCAAAGTGGCCCTTTTCATGGGACAGATGCAGCTTCCATGCCAGGCACACAACCTGGAGGATGTCAGCCGCATTCACCGCCTTGGCCAGGTAGCTTTGTGTACAATGAGTGGATGGCAGGACAGGCAGGACCTAGTGTTCTCTGGGGATGGGCATCCAGAGGGGACTACTGTGGGCTGGATGGGTTCCTCCCACAGCTGCAGAGGCAAGGCCCAGAGTGACCATTCTCCAAGATTAGTGGGCATAGACTTACCTGGGGAACTTGTCTAATATGCAGATTCCTGTCCCAGCCCCCAGGGAATCTGCTCCAGCAGGTTTGGTGGGGGCCCTGAATCAAGTTCCCAGGTGATTCTGATGCAGACCACAGTTTGAGAGTCCCTGATTCCCTAGAACAGTGACCTAGAATTTATCTGGATTTGTATACTCCCAAAATAAGTACATTAATTTATAAATTTTATACATGTAATACTGAGAGCTAGGATATTAAGTACTGGAAGTAAAACATTTCAATAAAGAAAAATAAATATGAATGGAAATTATTTTCTTCCTGCCTCCAAAACTCTGCTTTTAACTTTCAGGGAGTATGTTCCCCATTTTGGAGGCCAAGGCCACAGAGGCTGGGAAAAGAGCTTTAGCCATGGAAAACATGATGTCATCACCCCACTTGGGGCCTTTCTCCTCATGTGCTCCTACCCTCTACCTTCCTGGCCCCAGTCAGCAATACTGATGCTCAGGTAGGGGACCAGCCTCTTATGATTAACGTGAGACCTCCAGGCTTTCCTTCTGTCCACTGTGAATTGCCCATGATTTCATTTCCTTTCTAGGCTGGCAGGGGGCTATGGTGGGCACATTCTGGCTTTCAGGTGGACCCTGACTGCAGATGCTGCAGCCCAGTCCTCCATGGATTTGCCTTTTGCTGTAGGAGTGTTTTGATGTTTCACTCTGTAATTTTCAGCCATAGCCAAGGCTGTGAATCAGGCCCGTGTTGATTTAGTGGTGTAGAGTATTTCTAGAGGCATGCTTCCTCACCTGTAAAATGAGAGGGTTGGACTGATTGACTGCTAAGGCCCCTTCCAGCTCCAAGAAGAAAGGCTTCTATAAACCCTGCCAGCACCATTCATGAGTGGAAGAGTAAGTGGTAGCTCTTGGAAAAGACCAGGACAAGAGGGAAAAGCTGATTAGTAAGTTCAGTCTTTCTACCAATTCTTTTTGTTCCAGTGAAAGACCTGAGAGAGTCACGTGTCCCCAGAGAAAGGGCAGTATGTCTTTCAACCTCAACCCTTCAAAGCAGGATCAATAGTCACAATCTGGGTTCTAGTCCGGAACCAATCTACTTAGAGCAAATGGTTCTGAGCAATTACTTCTTTTTTTAAACTCAGTTGCTTCTTCCAAAAAGACAGGAGTGGCCTGCACGATCACCATGGCAGCTTCCATGGGTGTTGTCTAAAAAAATTTTTTTTTTTTTTCAAAATGAAGGTCATGAATAAATTTTAATTGTTTGGTGGGGCAAGATAAGGCATGAAAGACTAGAAAGATTTTTGGAAGCTTTAGCTTCAGGTGTGTGTGTGTACTGGGTCATTGTTTACCAGTGCACTAGTCAGGGTTCCAAGAGGAAAGAGAAGACACACTTAAATTAGGATAAGTTGAGCAGGGTTTATAGAAAGAATATTTACAAAGTAGAGAAATAGGGAAACCACCATACAAGACCCAAAGACTAGCAGCAGTGGAGCTGTTAGCACCCCCCAGGGCAGAAGGATCTTGGGGAGGGAGTACTTTCCAGACCCAACAAGTGAATCTTATGGAAAAGGCCACTGTATTAGTTTATTTTCACGCTGCTGATAAAGACAAACCCAAGACTGAGTAACGTATAAAGAAAAAGAGGTTTAATGAACTTACAGTTCCACATGGCTGGGGAGGGCTCACAATCATGGCACAAGATGAAAGGCACATCTTACATGGTGGCAGGCAAGAGGGAGAATGAGAACCAAATGAAAGGGGCTTCCCCTTATCAAACCATCAGATCTCATGAGACTTAGTCACTACCACGAGAACAGTATGGGGGACACCATCCCCATGATTCAATTATCTCTGACTGGGACACTCCCACAACATATGGGAATTATAGGAGCTACAGCTCAAGATGAGATTTGGGTGGGGACACAGCCAAACCATATCAATCACCTTGGGAGAAACAGTGGCTGTGTTGAGGTATAGCCTCCTACCTCAAATGAGTAAGAAGCAAGTGAGGGGAACGAATACCCCAGCCTCTCTCCTCCTTTCTTTTCATCTCCTGCTGGAGCTCACCTTTACTGGACCCTCCCCAGAAGCTGGAAGGTAAGACAGCCACAGGTGCAGTGTCTTACATCTCCTGGGACAGAAGGCAGTATGTCCTAACAGGCAAAGAGACAAGTTCTGGCACAGGGAAATGCACAGTATATCTTTTACCATGCATTGCAGTCAAAAACACTTGAAAGCCATTGTCCAGTAAAAGACCTTGGTGGCATTTGGAGCCAGTATGGACTTAGAGTCAGCCAGAACAAAGCTTGAACTCTGGCTCTGCCACTTGCCAGCTGCATGACCTTAGACAGACTACTTAACCCATCTGAGCCTTCACATCCACACATGTAAGAAGATAGAGAATAATGTTGGCTATGTAGGTTTATCCTGAGGATTAGAGATAATCATTGAGGAATGGTGGCAAATGGGGGTATTCAGTAGGGACAGCATTAATCCCGTGTTCTACGTGTCACGACAGGAGTTATTCACCAAGGACAGCCAGCCCCTTTAGCACTGAGCTAAGGACTTTGACAAGTTTCTCTTTCTTATTTTATTAATTTTTTTAGAGATAAGTTCTTGCTCTGTTGCCCAGGCTGGAGTGCAGTGGTGCACTCATAGCTCACTGCAGCCTCTATCTCTTGGGCTTAAGTGACCCTCCCGCTTTAGCCTCCCAAGTGGCTGGAACTACAGGTACACAGCACCATGACTGGCTAAATTTTTATTTTTACTTTTTAAGTGATGAGGTCTCTCTATTTACCCAAGCTGGTCTCGAACTCCTGGCCTCAAGAGATTCTCTTACCTCAGCCTCTTGAGTAGCTGGGATTGTAGGCATGAGCCACTGTCCCTGGCCTGCAGACAATTATTGATGGAATGATTTATAAATTGCAAGGTGTTTATTGCTTCTGGAGAAAGCACAGGCCATTGCCAACAGAATTCACTAAGAGTTTAAGCAGTAAGCAGGATTAAAGTCCAAGAAAGGAATCAGAGAGAGAGTTGCTTATCTCAGAAGCCTGAGGTAGGTGTGCATTTTCCATGTAATTCCCATGTACTGTGGCAGCTCCTGAAAGCCAGGGGCCTGTTCTGGCTGGGAGAGAAGGCAGGCAGCTTCCTGTGTGCCTGCAGCCATGGTTCCTTAGGCTGAACTCATATTCCCCCCAGGCCCTGTTCCAGGGACCCTGGCCCTTACTATCCTATCTACAATCCTAGGCTGAATTCATGGCAGAATGTCACTTTCTTTCTTTAACAAACACTGGGTTTCCCTTTGTTCTAACAAATCAAGCCAGAGTGTTCAGGCTTGTATTAATGGGCCACATCTTACTGAAGCCTCAGTTTCCTCATCTGGAAAATAGGATGGTAACTCCAGCCTCAGGGATGGCTGTAAGTGTGGACATAATGAGTGTGAGGAGCCTGGGCTGAATCAGTAAGTGGTGACTTCTGGTCTGGCTGGCCCTGGGTGTGTCTTCCTTGGATAACAGCTGTAGCTATCCTCCCATGCAGATGGGGTTCTTCCTCTGTTAGCAGGTCAGCCTGATTTGTATGGATCCTCCCACTGTGTTTAAAAGCTGTTGATGCCACTGACAGCTACCTGTGGCTCTGCTAAAAGACACTGATAATTACGCCTGGTGCTCAGCCTTGGAGAAGGCAATGGACCTGAAGACTGCTCTGCGGGAGCCTTCGGCCCTGTCCTCATTTACATAATAATCAGGGGCTTCACTCACATTCTAGCCACATGCACTTACGCACACACATGGGTCCACACACACATACACACACACACACACACACAGGGAGGCTGAGATTAGGCTTGACATTGGGACTTTGGTAACTTATGAAAGGGATTCAAAAAGCAAGCCAGGAGTGCTGACTTGAAAGAAATGACAATGCAGTGGCTCAGAGGCCATCCTCCATGCAATGCAGTGACAATACTGGGTACTGGCTGTGATGGAGTTCTAGAACCGAATTTCTCAGGCTGGGCTCTAATCCAAGCTTCACCACGTTCCAGCTGGGTCCCCTCCAGCAAGATATTTAGCCTTTCTGTGCTTTGGTTTCTTTAATTGAAAATGGGGATAAAAATATGTTGTGATGAAGATGTCACGAGTCGCTATATGTCAGGAGCTAGAAGAAACCCAGGCACATAGTAAGCAAGTGCTCCATGGATGCGAGCTATGACCGCCTTCTTCATCTTCATCCCCATCTTCAGGACATCTGCACTCATCTTATCATCTCCCTGAAGTAGAGTTGTACAGTGAGTAGAGCTCTGACTAGGGAAGGGGAAATAACATTTATTCATTATTATAATTTCCCCTATACATCATTTTAAACAGGATATGAAGTAAGTTATAAACATCCTTATATTCCATCAATATAAACAGAAAAAAGTCCATGAGAAAATTTGGGTGGTGGGAAAGTGAGGACAAGGTACAGAATGCCTCTCGTGGGGTCCTGTGGAATTTCTGGAAGTGGCCATTATTTTGGCTCTGAGAGTCATAAAAATATGATCACTTGCAAAATTCACTGACAAATGTACGTCAGTTGCAAAATGGATGAGCCTCACAAACAGGAGGTTGAATGAAAGAAGGCAGAAACAAAAGAGTACATGCTGTGTGATTCCATTTATATAAAGTAGAAACATGGGCAGCACTAATCTATGCTGTTAGAAGTCAAGGTAATTGTCATCCTTGCAGCAGTGGAAAGACTGGGAAGAGAGCAGGGGAGGCTCCTGGGGGTGTCAGTAATGTTCTCTTTCTTGGTCTGGGTGTGGATGACATGGGCATATTTAGTTGATGGAAATTCATCAGGCTTTACATTTACGGTGTGCATATATGCATAGGCATATATAGGTAAATATATATATGTATTTCATCAAAAATTTAACATAAAAAGCAGTTGCTTGGTAGGAGCATGGCTTTCAGTACATTGGAGTATATAAGTAACACTTATTTTTGACAACAGAGATAACTACAGAGCTAATCTCTATTGACTGCATATTCTGCAACTGGTACTCTGCTAACCACTATGTGCATTTCCATCACAGCCATCCTGTGAGGGAGTGGGGTACCCTACTTTTACAGATGGGGCAGCTGAGGCTTAGTGAGGTTACATGACTTCTATGCATTCCCAAATCTCTTCTTGATTTGCGTATGCCTGCCCTCTACCGAAAAACCCCCACCCACATAGCACAGAATCTGGCATACAACTGATGCTCAATAAATGTTTGAGGGAGAAAGGGAGGGAGGGGAGCATGTCACTGTATTGTCACCAGTCACCCCATCTTGACATCCTGAAATCATTTTTTGTCTCCTCTCTAATTCCCATTGCACTTATAGGCAGCACCAAATGGCACTTAATTGCTTTCTGTTGCTAGGTCTAAAATGCTCTGTCAGTCAGGCCTGTGCCTCCAAGCAGCACAATTGTTTGGCATGGCTGAAGAATGAAGAGGCACACTGCTATTCCTAACAGGAGAAGAGCGTGGGTGGGAGACAGAGGAGGGGAAGTAGTCATCCAAGGTGATGGAGGGTTGTGGTTTGGGGGGAATGGATTCCTGTGCCTGACTCCCCCCGACCTGCCCAGATTCTTACTTTTTAACCCAGCATCTGGAGAGAAAAGTGAGAAAATGCTTCCAAAATGAACATGTCCCCTTCTCCCCCTCCAACCTCAAGGACTTGGTTCTGTTTCTGTCCTCTTCTGTGGCCCTTCCCCCCTATTGGATTCTTTGTCTGAATTAAGGTTAGCAAGTAGCCCAATTCGTGGCTAATTTACCACTAATTTTGTATTTTTACTCTCCCTGCACAAAAGCCTGTTTCTTCTGGGAAGACTTTAGTGGACATCAATAAAGCTCCAGGTGTAGTCCTGGGGAGACTCATCACACTCCTGCAATCCCAGATCTTTGCATCTCCCTCTAGAATTGTCTAGGACATGGTTTTCCAGCCCCTTGGGAGGGCTGTGTCTTTCTGCCACTGCTTGTGTTACACTGAGTCAACATTCAATGAATAATGAATTATAATAATAATAACTTGAGCAAATTTATGCCCTAGCATCAACTAGGTCCAAAACATGAAGGGAAAGCTCACTGTAAATTATGCCCTGGGACTGGTGAGTGAACAAGGCATCTTTCCCCAGAGACCTCCAACTCAACTCATTTAAATTAATAAATCCCACTTTCCTCTGTGCCTGAATAACAAGCTTATTTATGTGTCTCAGAATTGGCAAAAATATCTAAGTAAAAGAACAGAGCAATTACAGTTGCTTCTTTACACAGATTTTCGAGATACTATCTAAGCTTCCTAACTCTTATTTTGGGTGAAAGAAAGGGGAAAGAAATGAATTCAACCTGATGAATGCATTGCTTCTAAATCTACATGCTAGCAAATAACCAAATTGGCTGAATTTTTTTTTACTTCTGAGTAGTTTCTTCTGTCTTTTCTGGGTATGGGCCTAAAACCCTGATACAGACTAATCTTTCTTGGAAAAATCCTTGCTGAGTTCAAGACTAGAAAATGTGGGTTTGCTCTGACAGATCCCTCTGTAGAAACTCCCTGTACTCAGGGCTGAACTCTGAAATATTTAATAAAATGTAGGGTATAGCACTGGCCAGTTGGAATGACTGTGACCTGCAAGGCCTCTGCTGTGTCAATGCTAACTCTTTAGTTTCTGAATCTTAGGGTGATCAGTGTGGAGAAGATCTTGTAAGAGAGGCATGGTGGCGTACTTAGTGGGCTCAAGATAGCAGCTCTTTGCCAATGGGGATGAAAGTATCTCAATACTTCAACAGTACAGATAACAGGCCACCTTCTACCAATGCTCAGAACAGCTAGGAGTGGAAATAATGTTTTAATCGGCTTCTTGTGGGTCATTTCTATTCTCTTCTCTCCAACCTTGTTCTCCTCAAACTGCCTCTAATCTGTTTTTCAGGCCCAACCCAGCTCATATAGTTATGGTGCAACATAATTCCAGTGCTAACTACTCAAAGTTAGTGCAGACTCTACAGGTTAAGGGCATAGTTTTCTTCAAGAATGCCCTCACGTTAGACACTAATTGCAAGCTCCGAGGTCCCCCAGCCATTCACACTTCTAACTAGCTACAAAGTCAGCCATTTCCATAGCTCTTTCAGGTTCGATAATTCAGTAGAATAACTCACATAACTCGGGAAAGCACTATATTTACAATTCATTTTATTATAAAAGCTACAACTCAAAACTAGCCAAAAGAAGTACAGTGTACACTGCTCAGGTGATCGATGCATTAAAATCTCAGAAATCAGCACTGAAGAACTTATCCATGTAATCAAAAACCACCTGTACCCTGAAAACTATTAAAATAAAAATCATTTGCATCGTAGCAACAACAACAAAAGAACTGTCCCAAAGAAGAGATGCATAGGAAGAGGTGTGTGAGGGTCCCAAACGTGCAACTTCCATGTCCTCACATCACCCTCGTGGAAGATCCACCAGATGTTCACCCGAGCCTCTGTGTCCAGAGTTTTGGGACTTTGAAACATAGTCCATGTGACTGAACTCAATCTCCCACTCCCCTCCTCTCCTAGGAGGCTGAGTAGATACACTAAGCCTTAAAGAGGATTCTGATGTGCATCAGGTTGAAGAACCACAGCTCTAGCGCATAGAAAGTGCTCAACAAATGTTTGTTGAGAGAATGAATGACTCCTGTAAGGAAAATCCTCTTCATCCAATCTGTGGAAACAGGTTTTCATTGAGCTCTTTCTCAAATAGGATCTGTCTCTATATTGAAGATTTGTTACTTTTAGCTAAAGAGGAATTTCTTTTTTAGCCTTTGAGCTCCAGCTTGAGAGCCCTGAGTTCATGATAATTAACCCAACACAATCTGCCTGAAGTGCAGTGAAAGATATCTTTGTGCTCACTTGTCACAGTATCTAGGTATTCAGGGAAATATAACTGCCCTTATATTTTCACATGATACCTGACCTTTTCTTTCATTGGGGAGTTCCAGTCAACAATATTATGGTGCATTATTTCAAAGGGTCAGAAGTAGGTGGAGCAAGAGAGGAACATCTGATCTCTAAAACATTCCTGAACTGCAGCAGGAGAGAGGAAGGCTAGGCTTCAGGAAGAACTTCCTCAAAATCAGGGGAGCAAGTTATAGGAAAGTGATAGGGACCTAGGAAATTATGATATCCTCTTTCATAAATGCTTGAGTTGGGGTGGGTCTTATCTGTGGACAGAGAAACCACAAGATTTTCAGGATTCAGGGAACTTAATTGAGAAGTGGTTGTCTTTCAGTGAGGAATCACCAGACCAGCCATGTGGATTTGAACTTATTTCTCCCTGTTTCTCTGCCTCAGGGTCTTTTAGCCTAGGCACAATGGACATTTATGACTGAATAAGTATTTGTGGTGGGCACTGTCCTGTGAATTTTGAATGGTTAGCAGCAACCCTGGCCTCTCTTCTCTAGATGTTGGTAGAACCCTGTGTTTATTTGTGACCATGAAAAATGTCTCCAGACATTGATAAGTTTCCAAGGTCAGGGAGGACTATCCCATGTTGAGAACCACTGCTTTATGGGTACCATGAGGCCAGGAGGATCTGTAAGGTCCTTCTTGGCACCAGTATCCCAGGATTCTGCCAAGCAAAGCAAACACCACCCCATAGCACAGGGGGCAGCAGAAGATTTCTGGCAGAGCCTGACTCCAAGAGACAGAGTTTGTGGCTGCCATGTCAATACACTGTGAACCACCACAAGGCCAGTCTGACCATGATTGGCTCTCTTTAAAATGCTTGTCTTTCAGACCAGCTGTCGGATGTCTTCCAAGACCGCCTAGTCTGGGATTTAAAATTCTAACTTGGCTGGTGCAGGTGGGGACAGAAGCCACAAATAGGAATCCCCCTTTCATTTGAAAATGGACAGCCCAGGCCAAGCTTTCACAGGAAACCAAGGGTTCAGCCTCATAGCAAATAGATGGCAATGTTACTACCAGAGTTAGAGTCTGAGCTACTTTTGAGGCATTGTCTCCAGAAGGCCCTTTCAAGGTGAAACTAGTGTAGCACTTATGCAAGTGCAAATCCTGACTTTATTTAAAATTAAAATGTTCTGTTTAGCATGAAGTTTTTGCATTAATTTTGATTTTTTAGAAATGTTACATTAAACTATTACTGAGTTTTTTTGTGCCCCCTTAAGTGTTGCACCCCAATAAGTATTTCACTCACCTCACCCTAGTTTTGACCCTGATCATCAAGGTTTTTTAATGCAGAATGGCAGGTCCAAGGGTGAGGAGAATGGCAAAGGGAGCAACCAAGGCTTAACCTGAAGGCACTGGACATCTGGTGTTGTAGAGACCCCCAGCAGGGACTGCTCAGTGTGGAAGTACTGAAGATAAACTAGGCAGAACCTCCCAGCCCTAGTCCTCAATGAATGAGTGGTTCTAGGATTCCACATATCATTCATTCATTTATTCACAAGTCTTTCTCCTAGGGCCTGTGCTGGGGCAGACATCGGAGAGACCAATAGGATGGTGCTCACTTTCCAGGTGGGGAAGACAGCTCATAAACAAACGAGGCCTGATGTCAGTGAGAAGGACTGCAGAAAGTGCCACAGGAGACTCCATAAGCAGTGATTCATTTGATCTGACCTGTGGGGACAGAACTCAAATGCAAGATTCATTCTCAACCCAAGAGAGATCTTGTCAACCACAGGTCATTTTCCAAGCTTGCTAACAAGCCTGCCAGCATCACAGTGATGAGCTGTGGGCTGGGGATTTACTTAGCTTCATTTCCTTTAGTCACTTAGGTAACAATTGAGGGACTTTCTACTCCCCTTCATATAGCCAAGGCTTGATCGGGTGGAAACAACTAATGAAACAATTCCTGTGTAATTAGAGTGTTTAACTGATGATCATCCAGAGTACAGTTTTTTCGCTTTGAGATTTTTTGGGGGGCAGGGAGATTCAGAGAAGAAGCAGAGAGAAAATAATTTGCTTGTGAACGGTGGTCTAACTCCCCTTCTTACCGATGAAGACAATGAGGCCCAGAGGGGGCAAGTGACTTGTTCAGGATGCCAGCCTTAAAAGAGAACTTATAAATAATAATAATGTGGACCCACAGGTGAGAGGAGAGAAGTGGGGAGGGCAAGTTTGCCTCCACTCCTCTAGCTGTGCAGGAACATGCACAGCTTTCTTAAGAAATTCATTAAGCAGCAGCTAATCCCCATGGCAGTGATAAATGGTACTAACAACAAAGCATTTGGTTTCTCATAGGAGATGGGGTCCCTTGCAGCTGGTGCCAGGTGTTCCACACTCTGAGGTAGAGGGGCTGAGAGAGCTCACAAGAGTTTACACTTGGAAGGGATGGGACGTTGTGCCTCCTCCTCAGCAGCCCTGGATGTACCTTACTGTTCCTCTGAGTTCCCTGCAGCTGAGGCATCTACTCTCTTTCAACATACTCTCTTCTGGAAAGAGGGAGAGCAGGAAGCATCATGGGTTTCACTTTACGGTTGGGGAAGCTGGCATTCAGAAACATTTGGCCATTTGCCCAAGGGTAATTTGCCTAGCAAATTGCTGGCAGAGCCTGCTCTAGAACCTGGGCTGCTGTATTTTCTGCCCACCCTGGTCTCTGTGGCTCACTTCTGCTCCTACAATGCAGAGTCAGGGGTGATATCTTATCAAAATGGGTCTACGTGTGGTCATCTCCACCACAAGACCAACTGCTCTCTATTGAACATCACCAGTGCAGGGGAAATCCATTGCCTCTTGACACAGCACAATCTCTCTTTGAAGCCCTCCATTAGGAAGTTCTTTTTTACAGCTTCCTTAGTTTTCTGTGTATAGACACCGCACATCTCCCCTCCAAGACTCCCCACACAAAGCATACATCCTTCACCTCTTCATAGCCTCCATGCCTAACACAGTGCCTAGCTGAGTCTATGTTTGGAAAACATTGGCTCCCTATCAAAGTTATTGAAACAGAAGAAAAAAAAAGAAAAAGAAAACATTGGCTCCCTTCCCCTGCCCTGAACCTGGATTCTCTGATTATCCACATTGCAGTAGATCCATTTCCTGGGAGCTGCAATGGGAGCACCTTTACCCACGAAACAGGGGATTGCAAGTGCAAATGCACAGGGGGTTGAGGCAGGTAACACAAAGGAGTGAAGCCAGCTTGGTGGGTCTCCAGGAACCCTCAAGCTCTACCTGAGTGGGCAGCTTAGCTCAGCTCCAGCCCAAGGGGGTCTTAGGAAACTATGGCCACAGTCCTGCCAGCACTTCCCTTGGTCAAAAGGAAGCAAAACTGGGTTTCTACGTGAGATTTCCAGTTGTCTGCATTTTTGGCATTTATCTTTTAAAAAAGACATTTTATGATCAAGTCAAATAAAACATAAGTCCAGGTTGCCTGTTTGCAAATTATGACTTTAGCATTTTCTTTGGTATCAGGTGAAAAGACCTCAGAAAGGGGCAGGGTGGGGAAGAGTAACCCACATATAAAGGGTTTTCAGGAGAGGGGCTCATGACATCCTTTCTCCACCTCCCTTTCATCTCCTCTCTTTGCAGCACCCTGTAGGGAGGAGACGTGGCACCTGAGTCCCTGCACTTCCTACTGGCCCCGTCGTGGCCTGGGTCCTATAGTACTACCTCCCACCCCTGTTTTCTTGGAGTCACAGCCTTACCACTCTCTTTCCTTCCTTGTGGGTAGATGAGAGGGAAAAACCATCAAGCCCCATACTTTCTATGGCTGGCAATGTTCCTCTCAAATGTCTTCTCAGCAAATCTCTGTGTTTTCAATTACCTCCTAACACACCTCTAGGGAGCCCAGCAAAGCAGGAGGATTAGTAGAATAATGACTTTAAATTATTTACTTCTTTCCCCCCTGTCTTTATTCTGTGGCAATATTGAATCTAATCCAGGTCCAGATGCATTGGATGATACATGACAGGTTATGGCTAATAACTGATCTCATTTTCAAATTAATATGCAAATTCCTCTTCAGAGCTGAGGAATTAAAAAAGCGAGTTGGGGACAGCTGGGAAGAGAGGAGTGTAAGTGTAGAAGAAGTGAGAAGGAAGAGGCAGATTCATAGTCCACCCTCCCACCCCCAGTCTAATCAGAATTTTTGCATGAGAGACAGGGAAGGGGAGATTTGATAACATGGAAAATCTCTGATGAACAGAGTCCCTGAGTGTACTAATGTCTCCCTCTACAGGGAGGCTACAGGATCTTGAGCATTAGAGCTGGAGAGGAATCCACACCCATTTCACAGATGAAGGAACTGAGGCCTGAAGTTACACAATGTGTTAGGAGCAAGGCTGTGGCTATAAACCAGAGTATTGGGGGGTCCCTGTGCCAGCAGGAGGGTGGCAAGAGAGATCAGTCTTCTCCAGAGTAAGTACCAAGGGAAATGGGATTCATTCCACTCTAGACTCTGAAGATGCATCCCTTTTAGTTCAAGAAGCAGACCCTCTCTTGCATGAGATTCTCTCTAGGGCCATACAAAGTGTTTGCTCAGAGTACTGACCATTGCTAATAATTACTTGGTTTGGAGAACTGAATTAATCTATGAAGCCATGAATATGGGGCACACAACTGAGCACCTACTATGTGCCAGTCATTGTGCTAATCACTACAGATAGGTTTTTGCCCTATATATTAATCATCAACTCCACATAAGTGGGGAAACTGAGTCCCCACAAGGTATAGTGACTTACCTCAGGGTGGAGATTTCATGGGAAGGCAGCTGTAGGTTCCAGGGCTCTTCAATCTGTCCCAATGCTCCCTCTGTCTCTCAGGCCTGCTGTTTGCTTTCAGGCCAGGAGCTCAGGGATGTGGTTGTACCCAGCATGGATTTCTTTAGCCTATTTTTAAAAAGCTAATGGAAAAACAAGTTGGCATCTTCACAGATCACCCTGAAAGAGGGGTATTCGAGAGAAGAAGCCACTGGCAGCAGATGACCCATGGCCAGTGAAGAGGAAGCGATGGGTCTCTAGCTGGGAGCTGGGCCCAAGCATGGAGCTTTCTCATGGCCCAAAGATTGACACCTCCAATGCTTCATTAGGCAGGATTGTCTCAGCAGGAACCTTCTTCCTTTAATCACTTAATTTTCACATTGGTTTCTTTAATGCATATTTACCCTCCTGTCTTTTCCCTTCTCTGGGCTGTAGTCTTTGCTGTCATTGTAACTGCATCTCAGATTTTAGGGCAATGGATACTGAAGGAGGAGACTGTGGAATGGAATGCAACAGGAGACCAGACCAGGGGGCTCTTAGAGATTTTCTTGCTACCCTTTTTCAAACTCAGGATCCTCTTCGGGAAGCAATGGCTCAGAGGCCAGATTCCCAGAGGGAGGTGGGGAAGAAGGGACGAGATGGAGATTCTCAGGTTGTGCTGTTCAATGTGATAGGCACTAGCCACATGGGGCTAGTCACACTTGTATTTAAATTAATTAAAACTTAATAAAATTAAAAATTCAGTTCTTCAGTCATACTAACATTCACACTGGTGTTCAATAGCCATATGTGGCTAGTGGCGAATATGTATTAGCGTGACTAGAGCATTTCCGTCATCACAGAAAGTTACTGGCAGCACCACTCTAAGCTATGTTCTGGGTCTTAAGCAGAACAGAGAACATGGTTTGATTGCTAAGAGTCCTTTTTGGTTCTCTGTGCCCTAAATCCACTTGCATCACCCAGCTCAGGGCTCTACCTGTGGTGGGGCTTGGTACTTGGCACTCCATTGCCTAAAACCAGAAGAGGAGACAAAGTGTTTATTCGCCCACGAGTCAGGCCATCTATATTTCAGCAAGAGTAACCCACATGTAACCGGCTGTTAAAGGTAAAAGCTCTTCCACTGGTCTTCTGAACAATCCTGGGAATGGAGGGTCCCTTGGACTAAGGGGGGTTTCAAAGTAAGGAGAACAGAGAACACCAAAAATGAGGTGGTCTTGGGCTTCCACCAGGTGGGAATTGTCCCCTGCTGATCCTTTCCTTACAAAATAAAGGAGTTTCCTAAAGAGCAGGACCACTGTACTAAGGGAGCCAGCACTAAGGAGAATGGGCAAAGAGGGAGGAAGGGAAGAAGAGAGGGGGGAAAAGGAGGAGTTAGAAAGCCAGGGAGGGTCCTGACAGGCACACAATCCTCAAGCATGCCCAGCTCTTTTGACAGACCTCACACTTTCCACAGCCTCGTGTGGTGCTCACAGTACACTGATGAGGAGCAAGGACACCTTTCACTGTTGCACGCACTGGGCAGATGAGGAAACAGAGGCTCAGAGATGTTAAGGAACTTGACCAAATGAGCCTCCTGCACCAAGTGACAGTCCTCTTGTTGTGCCTCATGTGTCTCTCTCCTTGACTCCTCCTCAGCCACCATGAGGGAGGCTGCAAGCCCAGTTCTGGGCACTGAGGATGGTGAGTGGCAGGTGGCTGCAGGAGCTGTGTGTAGACTGTGCATGCAGCAGCAGGAATTATTTGCAGGCTGAGAGCAGAAAGCCATTTAGCAGTGGAAGCAGCAGGTGAGACAGCAGGAGCAAGGAGCTGCAGAAATAAAGCCATGGAGTGGAGGGGTGCAAACAAGAGCACAGGAGAGATGAGCTCAGCACCGAAGAGGCCAGGGGAGAAAGGGAGGGTGAGCAGCCAAGGGCAGTGGGGTCTGAGGGGGAGACTCCTCACAACCTGACACTGTGTCACCTGCCGTGTCAGGCCAGGGCAGACATCATAGTGGGAGAGCCAAGGGCACTGTGCCCCAAGGCAGTACCTTCACCAAACCTACCCATGGGTCTAGCTGGCCACTGCACAGAGAAGCCAGGATGATGCTACAATGACCTGGGTGGTGAGCAGTGGGCTTTTCAGAAACTTCTAGGTATAAATTTATTTTCTGGGTAATTATGTTAGTATCAATGAAATTCCTTTCTGTTACAAGTTGTATAGCAGGTTAATTATCCATGTTCCCCTTCACTCCAAAATAGGGGGCTGGTTATCTTGACTTTCAAACATTTTTTGCAGTGTTCCAAGCAAGACATGTATTTGACATTATGACCCAGTGCGTACACACACACACACACGCACACATGCTCATATACACACCTATGAATGGAGACAGCAGTTCCTCAAAACAATACTCTATCAAGACATACTTTCACAGTCTCTTTTTCTCTTCTTTTGTCTCATTTCTCTTCTTTCCTTCCCTTCCATTTGATTTCATTTGGAAAAACGCCAGTCATAACCCATTACATTGATTTTGGGTCCTCCTCACTAATGGGTCTTGACCTGCAGTTCAAAAAAACACTGATCCTGAAAAATTATATAAAAACCTCTTACTGCCCTTCCCTTTTTTTTTTTTTTTTTTTTTTGAGATGGAGTCTTGCTGTGTCACTCAGGCTAGAGTGCAGTGACACAAACTCAGCTCACTGCAACCTCCGCCTCCCAGGTTCAAGCAATTCTCCTGCCTCATCCTCCTGAGTAGCTGGGATTACAGGCACTTACCACCATGCCTGGCTAATTTTTGTATTTTATTAGAGACAGGGTTTCACCATGTTGGCCAGGCTGGTCTCAAACTCCTGACCTCAGGTGATCTGCCCGCCTCAGCCTCCCAAAATGCTGGGATTACAGGTGTGAGCCACCATGCCCAGCCTGTGCTTCCCTCTTATTAGGCTGCCTATGTGACCCCTTCTGTTAGGAAGATGCAATCTCTGGAACTGTGTGCTGCATAGAACACCAGGTGAGGGTCTATGGAGGTTTCTGAGCATTAGGGAAGAAATATCTCACCATTTTTTGTTCTCAAACAGTGATGCAATTGACATTTATACAAGGGACAGTCTATTCCCTGGCATGTGGATTGGCTTTTACCGCAAAATGTATAAAACAGGACAATGGGGATAGTTGTTAGACCCCCGGTACATGTGTGCTCAGCACTCCACCAGGCACTTTACGGGTTTTATTTCATTTACTCTTCACTACAATTCTATAAAGTCAATATCATTAGTCCCATTTACAGGTGAAAAAAATAGAGCTCAGGGAATACAAGCAACTGGTCTAGAGTCACATAGAGGCAGAGTTGGGATTTAAACCCAGGACTGTATATATTGTCTTGGGAGCATTAAATTTTTGAATGGTTGAACATCAGCATTGTTCTAGATAACAAAAATGTCAGTATCTTGTGTTCAGTGTCCTCCCCTCCACAAACACACAGAAAAACATTACTCAACCAAATCTGCATATAATTGTCCAATTTTTTATGGCATGGAAATGAGGCATATTGAGTCTACCTGTATAGGTCTCCATGTGTCCCTTCTGAGAGGAAAATGGGGGAGGTGTCAGATGATTGGCAACCTCCAAAGGGAATTTGAAAGAGGCCAGCAGCCTCCTTCTGATTTAGGAAGGCCTGCTGTGTGGGCACTACAGGTCAGCTTGCTCGCCCTCCATCCTGCCCTTCTTCTAGGCTGTCTTCTTGCACTTTAAGGGCTGGAAAGCTAAGAATTACATTCCTCACACTTCTTTGTAGTGATTTTTCCACGTATCTATTAAGCTCTCCAATGAAATGTTTTTGCATAAGACTTGGGAGACAAAGTGAGGTAGAGGCCACCTTGCTGCTGCTTTTGATTATATTTCTGCTGGAAAGAGAGGTTGAGGAGATGTGGCTTTTATTTTTCTTCTGCAGCAGCATCCCAGTGCCTGCTTTTTTTGGGTGTGGAGAAGCAGTTGTAGTGGACACAGTTGCTGAAAATCACATTCCAGACCCACCCACCAGCTTTGAGAGCAGTAAAACAGACAGGCACAGGGCACAGCTGCGGGGTTGCTTTCCTGGATTCCTGAGCCCTGAATCATGGCTTAGTGTGATCTTAAATTCAACAGCTTAGAGGTGCCCTAGAAGGAGCAGCTCCATTGACAAGTCAGCTTTGCAGTGTTCCAAGGGGCATCCCTGGACCCAACCTGAAACCCATAGGGTTCTAGTCCTCCTAAAGATTTTTAGGTACCTAATTCCATGCCTCTAATATCTTTCCATTTGAAATACCTAGAGATGTTTTCCATTTCTTTCACAGAACTTGACTGATATATTTCCTTGACTCCCTGAGTATCCAACCATCTTCAATACATGGAAAGGGAAAGGAAAACTCTTTCAGACAAGGACATCCACCCTATTTTAAGGGGCTGAGATTTCGTTCAGAAGCCCACTCAGTTGATTGCTTTGGCTCATTGATTTCTACAAAGTTATAGACTTCTTGTTCACAAATGAAAATGCTCTGTTTCATGAATGTGTTGGTTGGTTTTGTTAGTAAGAATCCTGTTCAGTACCAGGGAAGCTTCAGACACTTAGATAGGTATTCCTTCTCCTACTGGGCAATTCTGAGCTCTAGAAGGCTTTCTGTGGGAACAGGGTGTTCCCAGGGAAAGTCTCAAGTCCTGCTTTCCAGCCCTGAAGATAACAGTGTGTTGCTTCTCCCCACTGAGCCGTCAAAAGCCATGACAGATATCTTCTATTCTCTGAGGTCCTAGGAGTGGTTTGTAGGTTACCCAAGGAAGATCTTGTTTGTCCCCAGGATGGGGAGGAGCAGTGAGGCCTGAGTGGTTGGATTCCCTGCCCAGGGATGGTCCTGTATGGATATGGCTGGCTGGTGTGAGGAGGGGGCACTTAACACAGGAATCCTGCACTTCAATCATGAGAAGAGTTACTGAGCATGGCAGCCAGCACCATTTCACAGAGGAACAAAATAAAACTCAAAGAGGAGAAGGGACTATTCCAGGTCCCATCATGAGTCAGTGGGAGAATAATGACAACAGCCCAGAACTCCTGACTCCAAAATAATTGTTCTTCCTATCCCAGTACACCAACCACCTGTTTACCCAGAAAAGACAACAGACAGACATCACTTTTGGAGGGTGTGACTGGGGACATGGCTATCACTGAGGTAAAGCTGATATGTAAGTTAGCTGGCAAACTTCCCTGCCTCCATTTTAGGCAATGAGGTGCATCCATCAGTATCCTTACAGCAAACAGGTGGCACCCTGAAATTGGGTTGCTTGGGGAAAATTTAGTGGAGAGACAGTATAAGTCAGCATTCTCCAGAGAAACAACCAATAGAATAGCTAGCTAGCTAGATTGCTAGATAGATAGATAGATAGATAGATAGATAGATAGATAGATAGATAGATAGGAAATTTACTATGGGAAGTGTCTCACATGATTATGAATGCTGAGAAGTCCCACAATCTGCCATCTGCAGGCTGAAGAACCAGGAAAGCTGGTGGTATAATTCAGTCAGAATCCGAAGGCTTGAGAATCAGGAGCTCTCACATCTGAAAGCAGGAAAACTAGATGTTGCAGCTCAAGAAAAAAGAGAGAATTTGCTCTACCTATGCCTTTTGTTCTATTCAAGACCTTAACAGATTGGATGATGTCCACTCACACTGGTGAGAGCAGATCTTCTTTACTCAGTCTCCTTATTTAAATGCTAATTTCTTCCCAAAACACCCTCACAGGCAGACCCAGATAGAATGTTTCACAAGCTATCTGGGCATCCCATAGCCCAGTCAAGTTGACACATAAAACAAACCATCACAAGGACACTTACAAAGCTGTTGGTAGAGTGTGGAAAACAATAAAAGATGGTTCAGTTCTCCAGGGAGGGCATTTCCATTTCCACCTGAGGCCTAGAGGGTCAAAAGGAGGGGGAATAGTACTTGGACCTTAGAGAGACAGTGAGCTGTGTGGGAAGGCCATGTCAAAGGATCTGTGACCTGCAGTCAAGGGATGTGGCCAGCCTACAGCATCCCCTCTTTCTACCTACCTCCTTAGGTTGTCCAATGATTCAAGCAATGTTCTTTCTCCCATCACATTTTCAACAAGGGTGCCCAGTTTATTCAAGGGCAAATAATAGTCTCTTCACCAAATGATGCTATGTAGGACAACTGGATTTCAAAATGAAAAAAAAAAAAAAGTTGGGCACCTACCTCATACCATATGGAAAAATTAACTCAGAATGGATCAATGACTACAATATAAGAGCTAAACTCATACAATTTTGAGAGAGACAGACTTAGGTGTAAATCTCTATGACCTTGGATTTGGTAATGGTCTCTTAGATATTAAACCAAAAGAATGAGCAGCAAAAGAAAAAATTGAACTTCATAAAAATTAAAAACTTTTATGCATCAAAGGACATAAATTAAAAAGTGGAAAGATAACTTACAGAATGGGAGAAAATACTTGAAAATCATGTATTGAATAAGGTTTTAACATCCAGAATATAAAAAAGACTCACATAAGAAAAGACAACCCAATTTTACAAATGGGCAAATGACTTAGATATTTCTCCAAAGAAAATATACAAATGGCCAATAAGCAAATGAAAAGATGTTCAACATCTTTTGTCTTGAGGTAAATGTAAGTCAAAATCACAATGAGATACCAAATCTCACATATTAGGACAATAATAATACAGAAAACAAGTGTTGGTGAAGACTTGGAGAAATTGGTACTCTTGTATATTGCTAGAGGAATGATACAGCTGCTGTCAAAATAGTTTGGCAGTTTCTCAATAAGTTAAACATAGAATTACAATATGACCCAGCAATTCTACTCCTGAATATATACCTAAAAGAATTAAAAAGAGACTCAAACAGATAACTTATATGTCAATGTTCATTGCAGTATTACAATAGCAAAACAAACCGAACCCCAAAACTACAACAAAACCTCAAGTGTTCATCAAGAGTGGATAATAAAATGATAGTACAGTCTTCCCTCCAAATCCACTGGAGATTGGTTCCAGAACATCCAAAGATACCAAAATCCATGGATGCTCAAGTACCAGATATAAAACAGCAGGGTATTTGCATGTAACCTAGGCATCTCCTTCCTTATACTTTAAATTATCTCTAGATTACTTATAATACCCAATACAATGTAAATGCTAGGTAAATAAGTGTTATGCTACATTTTTTATTTGCGTTATATTTTATTGTGCTGTTATTTTTATTTTTATTTTTTAACATTTAAGTTTGGGGGTACATATGAAGGTTTGTTACATAGGTAATTTCATGGGGGTTTGTTATACAGATTATTTCATCACCCAGGAATTAAGACCAGTACTCAATAGTTACCTTTTCTCCTCCTCTTTCTCCTCCCACCCTCCACCCTCAAGTAGATCCAGTGTCTGTTGTTTCCTTCCTTGTGTTCATAAGTTCTCATCACTTAGCTCCCACTTGTAAGTGAGAACATGTGGTATTTGGTTTTCTGTTCCTTCATTAGTTTGCTAAAGATAATAACCTCCTCTTCCATCCATGTTCATGCAAAAGACATGATCTCATTCTTTTTTATGGCTGCATAGTATTCCATGGTGTATATGTACCACATTTTCTTTATTCAATCTGTCATTAATGGGCATTTAGGTTGATTCCATGTCTTTGCTATTCTGAATAGTGCTGCAATGAATATTTGTGTGCATGTGTCTTTATGGTAGAATGATTTATATTCCTCTGGGTATATACCCAGTAATGGGATTGCTAGGTCAAATGGTAGTTCTGCTTTTAGCTCTTTGAGGAATCACTATCCTGCTTTCCACAATGGTTGAACTAATTTACATTCCCACCAACAGTGGATAAGTGTTCCATTTTCTCTGCAACCTTGCCAGCATCTGCTATTTTTTGACTTTTTAGTAATAGCCATTCTGACTGGTGAGAGATGGTATCTCACTGTGGTTTTGATTTGCATTTCTCTAATGACCAGTGATACTGAACTTTTTTTCACATTTGTTGGCTGCATTTTATGTCTTCTTTGTAAAAGTATCTCTTCATGTCCTTTGCTCATGTTTTAATGGGGTTGCTTTCCTCTTGTAAATTTAAGTCCCTTTTAAATGATGAATATAGACCTTTGTCAGATATATAGTTTGAAAATATTTTCTCCCATTCTGTAGGTTGTCTGTTCACTCTGTTGATAGTTTATTTTCCTGTGCAGTTATTTCCTGTGCAGAAGATCCTAAATACAACTAGATCCCATTTGTCAATTTTTGCTTTTGTTGTGATTGCTTTTAGTGTCTTTGTCATGAAATCTTTGCCCATTCCTGTGTCCAGGATGATATTGCCTAGGTTGTCTTCCAGGGTTTTTATAGTTTTGCATTAAGTCTTTAATCCATCTTAACTTAGTTTTTGTAAATGCTATAAGGAAGGGGTCCAGCTTCAGCCTTCTGTATATGGGTAGTCAGTTATCCCAGCACCACTTATTGAATAGGGAGTCTTTTCCCCATTGCTTGTTTTTGTCAGCTTTATTGAATATCAGGTAGTTGTAGGTATGTTGCTTTATTTCTGGGCTATCTATTCTGTTTCATTGGTCTATGTGCCGGTTTTTCTACCAGTACCATGCTCTTGTGGTTACTGCAGCCCTGTAGTGTGGTTTGAACTCAGGTAGTGTGATGCCTCCAGCTTTTCTCTTCTTGCTTTGGATTACCTTGGCTATTCAGGCTCATTTTTGTTCCATAAGAATTAAAAATTTTTTTTTCTAGTTCGTGAAGAATGTTGTTGGTAGTTTGATAGGAACAGCATTGAATCTGTACATTGCTTTGGGCAGTGTGGCCATTTTAATGACATTGATTCTTCCTATCTATGAACATGAAATGTGTTTCCATTCGTTTGTGTTTTCTCTGATTTCTTTGAGCAGTGTTTTGTAATTCTCATTGTAGAGATCTTTCACCTCCCTTGTTGGCTGTATTCCTTGCTATTTTATTCCTTTTGTGGCAATTGCGAATGGGATTGCATTTCTGATTTGACTCTTGGCTTTGCTGTTGTTGGTGTGTAGGAAGGCTAGTCATTTTTGTACATTGATTTTGTATCCTGAAACTTTGCTGAAGTTGTTTTTCAGCTGAAAGAGCTTTTGGGCTGAGATTATGGCATTTTTTAGATATTGAATCATGCCATATGCAAACACAGATAGTTTGACTCCCTCTCTTCCTATTTGGATGCACTTTATGTTTTTTCTCTTTCCTGATTGCTCTGGCTAGGACTTCCAATACTATGTTGAATAGGAGGGGTGAGAGAGGGCATTCTTGTCTTGTGCCAGTTTTCCAGGGGAATGTTTCCAGCTTTTGCCCATTCAGTATAATGTTGGCTGTGAGTTTGTCATAGATGGCTCTCATTATTTTGAAGCATGTTCCTTCAATACCTAGTTTATTGAGAGTTTTTAACATGAAGAGGTATTGAAAGCCTTTTCTGCATCTATTGAGATAGTCATATGTTTTTTGTCTTTAGTTCTGTTTATGTGATGAATCACATTTATCGATTTGTGTATGTTAACACAACCTTGTATCCCAGAGATGAAGCCTTCTTGATCATGATGGATTAGCTTTTTGATGTGCTGCTGGATTTGGTTTGCAAGTATTTTGTTGAGGATTTTTGTATCAATGTCCATCAAGGATATTGGCCTGAAGTTTTTTTTGTTGTTGTTGTTCTGTCTCTGTCAAGTTTTAGTATCAGGATGATGCTGACTTTATAGAATGAGCTGGGGAGGAGTCCCTCCTCCGCAATTTTTTTTGTATAGTTTCTGTAAGAATGGTACTAGCTCTTCTTTGTACATCTGGTAGAATTTAGCTGTGAATCTATCAGGTCCTCAGCATTTTTTGGTTGGTAGGCTATTTATTACTGATTCAATTTCAGAGCTCATTATTGGTCTGTTCAGGAAATCAGTTTCTTCATGATTCAGTCTTGGGAGGGTGTATGTATTCTGGAATTTATCCATCTCTTCTAGGTTTTCTAGTTTGTGTGCATAGAGGTGTTCATAATAGTTCCTGATGGTTATTTTTATTTCTGTGAGGTCAGTGGTAACATTCCCTTCATCATTTCTAATTGTGTTTATTTGGGTCTTCTCTCTTTTCTTCTTTATTAGTCCAGCTAGTGGCCTATCTTATTAATTTTTTCAAAAAAAAAAAAAAACCTCATGGATTCATTGATCTTTTGAATGGTGTTTCATGTCTCAATTTCCTTCAGTTCAGCTCTGATTTTTGTTATTTCTTGTCTTCTGTTGGCTTTGGGTTGATTTATTCTTGCTTCCCTAATTCTTTCAGTTGTGATGTTAGGCTGTTAATTTGAGATCTTTCTAACTTTCTCATGTAGGCATTTAATGCTATGAATTTCCCTCTTAACACTGCCTTAGCTGTGTCCCAGAGATTATGGTATGTTGTATCTTTGTTCTCATTATTTTCAAAGAACTCCTTGATTTCTGCCTTAATTTTATTATTTATCCAAAAGTCATTCAGGAGCATGTGGTTTAATTTTCATGTAATTGCATGGTTTTAAGCAATTTTTTTAGTCTTCACTTTTATTTTTATTGCACTGTGGTTCAAGAATGTGTTTGGTATGATTTCAGTTCTCTCGCCTTCACTGAAGATTGTTTTATGTCTAATTATGTGGTCAGTTTTAGGGTATAGGCTATGTGCAATGAGAATGTATATTCTGTTGTTTGGGGGTAGAGAGTTCTGTAGAAGTCTATCAGATCCATTTGGTTCAGTGTCGAGGTCAAGACCTGAATATCTTTGCTAATTGTCTACCTCGATGATCTCTCTAATACTGTCAGTGGAGTGGTGAAGTCTCCCACTATTATTGTGTGGGGTCTGTGTCTCCTTGTAGATCTCTAAGAACTTGCTTTATGAATCTGGGTGCTCCTGTGTTGAGTGCATATGTATTTAGGATAGTTAGATCTTCTTGTCGAGTTGAACCCTTTACCATTATGTAATGCCCTTCATTACCTTTTTTTATCTTTGTTGGTTTACAATCTGTTTTGTCTGAAATTAGGATTGCAGCCCCTGCTTTTTTCTGTTTTCCATTTGCTTGGTAGATTTTCCTCCATCCCTTTATTCTGAGCCTGTGAGTGTCATTTTGTGTGAGATGCATCTCTTGAAGACAACATACCATTGGGTCTTGCTTTTTTATCCAGCTTGCCACTCTGTGCCTTTTAAGTAGGGCATTTAGCCCATTTACATTCAAGGTTAGTATTGATATGGGTGGATTTGATCGCGTCATTGTGTTGTTAGCTCATTATTATGTTGGCTTGTTTATGTGGTTCCTTTATAGTGACACTGGTCTGTGTGTTTAAGTGTGTTTTTGTATTAGTTGGTAGCAGTCTTTCCTTTCTATATTTAGGGCTTCTTTCAAGATCTCTTGTAAAGTAGGTCTGGTGGTAACAAAGTCCCTCAACATTTGCTTATCTGAGAAGGATCTTATTTCTCCTTTGCTTAGGAAGCTTGGTTTGGCTGAATATGAAATTCTTGGTTGAAGATTTTTTTTTCTTTAAGAATGTTGCAGATAGGTCCCCAATCTTTTCTGGCTTGTAGGGTTTCAGCTGAGAGGTCCACTGTAAGCCTGATGGTGTTCCTTTGTAGGAGACCTGCCCTTTCTCTTTAGCTGCCTTTAATATTCTTTCATTTTGACCTTGGAAAATCTGACGATTATGTGTCTTGGGGATTATCTTGGGTAGAATCTTGCAGGGGTTCTCTGTATTTCCTGAATTTGACTGCTGGCCTCTCTAGCAAAGTTGGGGAAGTTTTCATGGATGATATTCTGAAACATGTTTTCCAAGTTCTTTGTTTTCTCCCTCTCCCTTTCAGGGATGCCAGTGATTCAGAGATTTTGCCTCTTTACATAATCTCATACTTCTCAGAGGTTTTTTTACATTCACTTTTACTCTTTTATTTATTTTTGTCTGACTGTCTTATTTCAGAGAAACAGTCTTCAAGTTCTGATACTCTTTCCTCAGATTGGTTTATTCTACTGTTAATACTTGTGATTGCATTGTGAAATTCTTGTATTATGTTATTTAGCTGTCAGACCCATTCCATTTTTTTTACACCAGCTATTTTTTGTTTCAGCTCCTGTATTGCTTTATTGTGATTCTTATTTTACTTGGACTGGGTATTGCCATCCTTCTTAATCTCAGCGGTCTTTGTTCCTATTCACATTCTGGATTCTATTTCTGTTATTCTAGCCAGTTCTGCCTGGTTAAGAATTCTTGTTGGAGAACTGGCATGGTTATCTGCAGGACATACAACACACTGGCCATTTGAGTTACTGGAGTTCTTGTGTTGTTTTTTTCTCATCTCTACATGTGGGTGTTCCTTTAACTGCAATGTAGATTGAGTACAGTCAATAGACTTATTTTCTAATGTTTTCACTGGGCAAAGGCTTTGCGTGCAGGATTTTTATTTGAAGCTGACATCTTGTCTCTGGTTTCAGATGGGGCTATGTTAGTGAGGTATTTTTGGTGTTGAAGCCTAAGAGTGTGATCCAGTAGGTGTCACTTAGGCTTACTGGTCAGTTAGTAGACTCTTGCTCAGTTGTGTGGTTCCCCTATGTTTCCTCACAGTTACAGCTGTGTTCCCTCTCAGTGTTCTGAAAGTGTGGGTTCCTCTCCCTCTTGAGTGCTGGCTATAGATGGTGGCTTGGCACTCCTGGGCTGCCCACTGCAGCTCTGGAGTGATGTCAGGGTTTATGCTCCTTCCCTAACTTGGAGGCAGCAAAGGCAGGGACCTTAGTAGTGGTTGTGGCCAAGGGTCTTTTGCTTGTCTCCTGGGGGCTCTACCCCAGAGAGATGCAAGTCAGCAATCAATCAGTGCAATCAGTCCATGATGGAGCATTTGTGCTGGGGGCCCCGGCTAGGGGCTCCCTGTTGGTGATGAGCAGTGGTGGGAAGGGGAATGATGAAAGACAGACTAGCCTTATTCCTTGGGTTGACTGCAGCTTGTTAGAGGTGTGGATAAAGCACTTAGAGTCTTTGCTCCCCTGTTAGTCTGAGGTTAGCAAGGGCAGTTCCACCACAGAGGCAGTGGCATACAGGCTTTTAATTGACCCTGGAGGCTCTGTCAACTCAGGAGTTTCTGAGTTGCTGTTGCCTCAATAGCTCTGCTGGGGTGGCTGGAGGCCCAGACCTGGAGGACCTACCTGGTGGAGATATGGAAACAGGCACCCATGTAATAGTCTGACCACTTTTCTGGAGGGCTGCTGAGTTATGCTGGGTGCCTGCTCCAGTCCCTAGTTGCTTCAGATTTTTTAGTACCTGGAGGTATCCCCAGTGAAAGCTGCAAAACAGCAAAGATGGTGGCTTACCCCTCCCTCTGGGAGCCCCACCCTAGGAAGGTATGGACCTACTGCAGTCCCAAACACACCTGTAGGAAGTGGCTGAAGACTGCAGTTGGAAGATCCTGCCCAATGAGGAGGAATTGGATCAAGGACTCACTTAAAAAAAGCAGTATGGCCACATTTTTATAAAGCAGCTGTGTTGTGCTGAGGATCCACTTCAGCCCCGGTTGCCTCATATGCTGCAAAGCTTGAAGGCTGGAATAGCCAAGTCACCCAAACGGCAAAGATGGGGGCCCACCCCTCCCTCAGGGAGCTCTAACCCAAAGAGGTTTGAAACCTCTATCAGCCAGAGAATACCAGTAGGGGCAGCTGGAGACCCCATTTGGGAGGCCCCAACTGGTGATGAAGAACAGGATCAGGGACCTGTTTAAAAAGGCAGTTTGACCACATTTTCATAGGGCAGCTGTGCTGTGCTGTGCTGGGGGTCCACTTCAGCCCCGCGTTGCCTTGGACTTTCCAAAATCTGAAGGTCAGAATAGCTAAGTCACCCAAATAGCAAAGATGGTGGCCTGCCCCTCCCTCTGGGAGCCCCATTCCAGGGAGGTTTCAAATTTCTGTTGGCTGGAGAACACTAATAGGGGTGGCTGGAGGCACTTGTTGGGAGATCCCACCCAATGAGGAGGAATGGGATCAAGGACTTGATTAGAAAAGCAGTCTGGCCACATTTATATAGAGCTGCTGTGCCGTGTTGGGAGATCCCTTCTGTCCCTGGTCAGCTTGGACTCTCCAAAGCCCAAAGGCTGGAATGGCTAAGTCGCACAAACAACAAAGATGGTGCCCTGCCCCTCCCCCAGGAGCTCCATCCCAGCAAGGTATAACACTTCTGCCAGTGGCTGGCTGGAATTCCAAGCCAGTGGGTCTTATCCTGTGAGGTGCCATAGAAGTGGGGACTGCAGACTGTTGCTGCTTAGCCCCCTGGATTCAGCCTAATTCCTATGGGTATGTGCAGGAGTCTAACTTCCTACTTTGCCAAAGTTGCAGCTACTTTTGCAGGGAAGTCCAGAGAGCCCAAGTTTCTAAGGCTCCTGGGTCTCCACGTCTGCCTGAGCAGCTGCTCTGCTGAGATTCCACGTAGCTCTGAAGGCCCTGGTAGAGTGGGTTCAAGAGGGGATCTCCTGACCTGAGGGTTGCAAAGATCCATGGGAGAAGCATGGGTTCCCAGGGTTGCACTTTCACTCACTGCTTCCCTGGGTAGGAGGAGGTTCCCTTGGCTCTGTGTTGCTCCTGGGTGGGCTATTGTCCTGCCTTACTTTTCTGCATTCTCTGTGGGTCAGGTTGTTTCCTTAATTAGTCCCAGTGCGAGTACCTGGATGTTTCTGTTGAAGATGCTGTATTTACTCACTCCTTCCATTTTGCTCTGCGACAGCCATGCACACTAGCTGTTTCTAGTAAGTCATCTTGGCCACCTCCCCCTTTTATCATTTTGAAAAATATTTTCAGTTCACAGTTGGTTGAATCCATGGATGCAGAACCATGGGTATGAAGGGCTGACTGTATAGACATAAAATTGAATATTATTCAGCTATGAAAAAAGAATAAAGTTCTAATATAAGCTACAACATGGATGATACTTGAAAACACTAAATGAAATCAGACACAAAATGACAAACATATGATTCCACTTATGTGAAATATCTAAAATAGTCAAATTTATTAGAGACCAAGTAATAAATTAGAGGTTACCAGAGACTGGGAGGAGGAGAAGATATAAATTTATTGCTTGATGGATACAGAGTTTTTATTTAGGGTGATAGAAAAGTTTTGGAAACTGGGCATGGTGGCTCATGCCTGTAATCCCAGCACATTGGGAGGCCGAGGCGGGTGGATCACTTGAGGTCAGGAGTTTGAAACCAGCCTGGCCAACAAGGTGAAACCCTGTCTCTACTAAAAACAAAAAAAAAATTAGCCAGACGTGGTGGTGGGCACCTCTAATCCCAGCTACTCAGGAGGCTGAGACACAAGAATCACTTGACCTTGAGAGGCAGATGTTGTAATGAGCTGAGGGTGAACTACTGCACTCCAGCCTGGGTGACAGAGCAAGACTCCCTCTCAAAAAACAAAACAAAAAAAAAAACAAGAAAAAGAAAAAAAAACCAACAACAACAACTTTGGAAATAGATAAAAATGATGGTTGTATAATATTGAAAATATAATTAATACCACAGAATTGTACACTTAAAAATGGTTAAAATGTTATATTTTATAATATATATATGTATATATGTGAGACTATGTAATGTATGTATAGGTGTGAGATATATATGAGACTATATTCTTTTTCACATTTTTTAAAGAAAGAGTGCAATATTGAGCTGGAGACTACTGTGGGAAACTGGGGTTCAATCTTAGGGAATCATGTAGAATATGCCTCAGAATTGGCCATCTGAAGGATGAAAATCTAGGATATTTGTCCACTAGCTTCTGTTCCCCATTAGTTGAGAGTTGCCCTTGGGATTGCAACCTCTCCCACATTTTTTGTCTGTGCCTAGGCATGGGCTAAGTTCCATAGCTTCTGAGAAAGACCAGAAGCAGAAAAGCAGAAATATTTTTCTGTGCTCTAAGGCAAGACTCTGTTCCCACAAATGTGCTGAAATCAGTGATGTGAGGAACAGTAAACTCCTGCAGATCACATCCTCCCCCAGGTCCAGAAACCCCCTTCAATCTGCAGTGCCCTTTTGAAGGAAGCAGCGGGTGGTTTCACCAGTGAGAAATTTGCACATTCTTAGAACCCAAGAAGATGACTGGGGGCTTTCATGCCTGCTGACATCTTAGGAGAAATAGACCAATGGGCTGAGTCATCGGGGGAGACTGCTCAGGGTTCTCTGAGCAGCATCACCAGCATGTGGTCATTAGTGTAACATCACCTATGGCACAGAGGGTGTCCATCTGAAATCCAGCCCCCTCTGGGGTTCTTCTCTTTCAGGTGCCATGACATCAATTTTCTTCCACTTCTGCACACCTGCATCTTATAAATCCAATAACAAAATAAGACTCCCCAGAGAAATGTCTTCCCAGAAAGTAACAAAATGATTACGAGATCTCCGTGTGGGAAAATAGAGACTTCCCGTTGAAAGCCAGTGTTCCATTAGGACAAAATCTTGTACAAGATCTTGTACTTTATTTGGGTGATGGGGAACAAAGGCCAGTTTGTAAATCTAACTCCCTTTGGAAATCAGCATTACCATCACAGATAGGGATATTAAAGTGACAGAATTCATGGGATGAACAATCTCCTGGGCATGGGCTAGTGGAAAACACCATAGAAATTGAGGTCAGGCTGCCATGGCCACCGTGTTGCTGAGCTATCTGAGCACATCCCTTCCCTTCTCTGAACCTCAGTTCTCCCAGCTGAAAAGGGCAGGAATTAAGTGACATTGCTTCTGTAGTCCTCTCTAGCACTATTCTTCAATGACAGGATGTTTATCTATATCTACCCTGGCATGTCTATCTGACTTACAAATTTGTTGAGACTGAATCTCCCTTTGCCAAAGTTTTGGGGAAATGAGTTTTTGTCCTTTATCATCTCCCTTGATTAGTATTGACTAAGTGCCTACAAGCACTCTGGACTGAGATCCTGGCTTTGACCCCTGCAAACTCCTGTCATCAAGAGGAAAGACAGGTCCATGTGAGGCACAGATTAATCTTTCTTGCCGTTTTCCATCTTCTTTGTGAGGTGTAGTTAGAGCACAATTTTATGAGTTTGCATGTGGGTGAAAGTAGTAGAAAGGACTAGTCACTAGGTGTTAAAATCTTTGTCAGAAATAGCGTGGAATAGCAGACAAGAAAATCATAAAAACAGTAAGATTTGTAGTTAGAGAAAAGCAAGTTCAAATCATGGCTCTGCTGCTTACTAGCTTTATATTTTTGAGAAAATTGTTCACAACCTCAGTATCTTCATTGTACAATGTGGATAACTCTAGTTGCATTTAGGATTAGCAATTAGGTATTTGAATACCTGATGAATATAAGATGTTCAATAACTGTAAGCTATTATTATTTTGAGGTAGAAATTGTAATCTTTTGGTTGCAAGCAACAAAAACTGACTAGTTAGGTTAAATTTAAAAAAGAACTTTTGTCTGAAGGACACTGGAATAGCTGACAAAAACCAAAGGAATAGCGAAATACCAGGATGCAGAATGGGCAGATAACAGGACTACTTCAAGGATCTAAGCAGCAGGAGTGAAACTTTTCTCAAGAAACCGCTTTTGAAAAAGTCAGCTCCAACAATTCCTGGAGGGCACATAACAGAGTACAGACATGGCCCCTGATGGCCTGCCCTCTCGAGGAGTCTGTGGGAGATGCTATAGTGGGATGTTTGTCCCTTGAAACCCCACGTTAAAATTTGATCCCCAATGTTAAAGGTGGGGCCTAATGGGAAGTGCTTGAGTAATGGGGGAAGATCTCTCATGAATGGCTTGGTGCTGTCTTTGTGGTAATAAGTGAGTTAGTTTCCTTGAGAGCTGGAAACGCTATTAGTTTCCTTGAGAGCTGGTTGTTAAAAAGAGCCCGGTGCCTCCCCACACCTTGTGTCCTCTCTCACCATGTGATCTCTGCACATGCTGGTTCTCCTTTACCTTCTGCATGAGTGGAAGCAGCTTGAGGCTCTCATTAGATGCAGATTCTGGGGCCATGCTTCTTGTACAGCATGCAGAACCGTGAGACCAATAAACCTCTTTTCTTTACAAATTATACAGCCTCAAGTATTCTTTATAGTAACACTACAAGGACTAAGACAGAAAATTGGTACCAATGAGTGGGGTGTTGCTATAAGGATGCCTGAAAATGTGGAAGCAGCTTTGGAACTGGGTAATAGGCAGAGTTTGGAGGGCTCCAAAGAAGACAGAAAGTCTAGGGAAAGTTTGAAACTTTCTAGAAATTGGTTAAGTGGTTGTGACCAAAATTCTAATAGAAATATAGACAGTAAAGGCCATGCTGAGGAGGCCTCAAATGGAAATCAGAAACTTACTGGTAACTGAAGCAAGGGTCACTTTGCCCTAAGGGGTAGCAGAGAACCTAGCTATGTTGAGTCCAAGCCCTAAGGCTTTGTGTAAGGCTAAACTTGAGACAGAGCAAAGACCCCTCTCAGGAGCCTGTCAGGCACCTCTCCTACCCCTTCCAAACCATGGAAATAAATGAAAATCTTGAATTCATTTAAGGGGAATTCCAGGCACCCTGAGAAGCAAATTAGCAACTTGATAAGCAAGAAGGTAATAGTAACTTAAAAATAGCCAAGGAAGTTAGAATCACAGGGTATTTGGTTCCCCAAAGAAACTGAAGACAATATTTAACATATGTCCCTGAGCTGTTTTCCAGAAACCTGGACCCTCATGAAACAGGTTTGCTGGCATGTAGATCTAAGATAAGGGGGATCTGAGAACTAAGCTTTGACCACTGTTCTTTGTTCTAGATTTCTTCCTGAGGGGCCAGGAGGAAGCCACACTCACAAGCCAGAGCTAACATTCTTTTCTGCTGACCCAAAAGTTTTAGACAAATTTTCATTTTCTTAACCAGTCACAAATCAGAAAATCTTTGAATCTACTATGACTTGTGGGCCCCTGCGTTAAGATGTCCTGCCTTTTTAGATTAAGCCAGTACATAGGCTCTATGTGATGATTTATGACTTTGCCTGTAACCTCTGCCTCTCTGTATTTAAAAACTGTTACCTGCAAGCCATTGGAGAAGTAGGGTCTTAAGTGTGAGCTGTCAGATTTTCCTTGCTTGGTGCCCTGCAAACAAATGCCCACCTTTCTCTTATTGCAAACCTTGGTGTGGATGTTTTAGCCTTACTGCAACAGCCAAGTGGATCCCAGTTCAGTGTGATAACAAACTTAAGAGGAATGACCTACAGTATACTGTGAAAGAAACTTCTAAGCAACAAAGCCTTCAATAAGTGATGTGGCTTCTTCTAAAAACCTACAATCAGATGTGCAGCAAAGGAATGACCTAAATGTGGAATTTGTAATTAAAAGGGAAGCAGAATGTAAAATTAGGAAAATTCACCACTTGGCAATGTGGTAGAAAAGGAAAAAGCATTTTCAGGAGAGAAATCCAAGGGTACTGGCAAGCAAGCACTTGCTAGAGAGATTAACACAGGTAATAAAAGACAGCCAGGTGCTAATAGTTAACACAATGGGAAAAAGGCCCTGAAGGTGTCACGGGATCCTTGGTGAGTTGCTTCACCAGCTGTGGCCAGCAGTGCCTTCTGCTTGAGTATTGCTCACACCTGCTGGCCTCATTTTGCCCATTTGGCCCAGCAGGCTGCACTCAGCTCATGCTACCAGTCTGGATCCCACACCTACCAAGGGTGAGCCAGGCATGGAGTGATAAGGGGTATGTTGGCGAGTGAGCATGGGGTCCAGCCACTGTGCCCAGCCAGTCACACCTACAGTGGGACAGGCAGCTCCAGGTGCCGGCACAGGTGTTGGCTCCATTCAAGGCTGCAGCTGGACCAGATGTACTGCACATGGCTTCTGCTGTGGGCACCTGCTTCTGGATGAGGGAAACGCAGTGGTGCCTGGAAGCTTGGGGATGCCAGGAACCACAGAGCCCCAAGATGGTGTCACAGCCCTGACTCGGGGAGCCCCTGGGTCCGGGCTCCCTGAAGGGCCTCAGTTCTTCTCTCCATCTCATCGCCAGCAACGTGGATAGTTAGGTGGCATGTTTCAGCCCTGTTTGTGTTACAGCTCTTTTAGTCCCACCATTCAGTGGGTCCCAAGTTCTTGTACTACATCCAGGAAGAATGAGGTATGTGGACAACTGGAGGGTGAGCAAGATGGAGAGGAGCCTCACTGAGCAGCAGAACAGTTCTCAGGAAGACCCGAAGTGGGTAGCTCCTTCCTGCAGGCAGATCATCCTGATAAATGTCCAGCTCTCAGTGGAGAGGAGACCTGCAGTGAGTAGCTCCTTTCCACAGACAGATTGTCCTGACAAGTCAAGGATACCCGCAGTGGGTAGCTCCTTCCGGCAGCTGGTAGTCTGGAGGTCTCTGTGAGTCTGGCTTGGTCTGGGATTTTTATGGGCTCAGAAGGGAGGAAGTCATGCTGATTGGTCCGTGGACCGTCTTAGAAAAAGCACCATAGGTTCTCACTCTCAGTTGGGCTGCAGACTTCACCAGGAACTGACAGCCTGGCCCTCAGGCTTCAGTCTGTCCCTGGCTTGAAGGAAGGGCTTCACTGAGGACCCATCCCTTTCTGTCCAGGAGCCTGTCTGCTTCCTGCCACCATTAATCATATTGTCCATGGCACCTAGGCTGTTCGTGCCAAGGGGCTGCAGGCCCATGCCAAGCCACCCTCAGCCCCTACTTGACCTCCCTCCCGTGCTCTTCAGTGTCCAAAGTCTGGAAAGGGCCGAGGCAGCAGGGGGCTGGTGTGTCAGCATCACCCTGAGAGTGCACACACCCAGCCGGGTTGAGACAGCACCCAGGCTCAGCTTCAACTTTGCTCCAAAATTGGAGGGAGCACGGAGAGTAGGGAGAGGCCAGGCAGCGAGAGCAGGCACTTCCAGGTCTGCAGGGGAAGGCAGGCTTCTTGGGCCCCCGAGAGCACAGGGATGCCCGGGTCTGCAGCTTCACCTGGGCAGCTGCGCCCAGGAGTGCAGGGCTCCCATCCTGCCAACTTGAAAGGGAGCAGGGCTCCCACCTGTGGAGCAGCCAGCCCCAGCTGCACCTCCCCCACTGCACCTGGCATGCCCACAGTGGCTGCTCCAGAAAGGCCGCTGCTGCCATCAAAGGTGTTTCAGAAATCTTTAAATTTGCCCTCCCATCACAGTCCCAGAAGCTGAAGAAGACAGAATGGTTTGGGGGTACAGGCCTGGGGCACATCTTCCCTGGGATGCCTTGGAATGCTGCTCCCTGCATCCAGGCCACTCCAGCTCCAGCTGTGATTCTAATGATCCCAGGTATGACGTGGGCCATTGCTCCGGAGAGTGCAAGCAGTAAGCTTTGGTGGCTTCCACATGGTGTTAAGTCTGCAGGTGTCCAGAATGCAAGAGTGGTGGAGGCTTGGTATCCTCCACCTAGGTTTAAGCATATGTATCAGAAAGCTTGGGTGCCCAGAAGGAACCCTGCTGCAGGGGCAGAGCCCTCATGGAAAGGCTCTAGTAAGACAATGCTGAGCAGACATATGGGGCTGGATCCCTCACAGAAGGTACCCACTGGGGCACTGCCTAGTAGAGCTATGGAAGCAGGGCCATCACCCTCTAGACCCCAGAATTATAGTCACCTGTAGTGCATAACTTCAACCTGGAAAAGCCACAGGCATTTGACTCCAACTTGCGAGAACAGCTACGTGTACTGTGCCCAGCAAAGCCATGAGGGCAGGGCTGCCCAAGGCCTTGGGAACCCACCCCTTAAACCCATAAGCCCAGAATGCAGGACATGGAGTTGAGGATTATTTTGGAGTTCTAAAGTTTAATGTCTTCCCTGCTGGGTTTTGCACTGGCCTGGGACCTCACACCCATTCCTTTTGGCTGATTTCTCCCTTTTGAAATGGGAGTGCTTACCTAATGCCTGTCCCACCATTGTATCTTGGAAGGAAGTAAATAACTTGTTTCGTATTTTACAGTCTCATAGCTGTAAGAAACTTACCTTGAGTCTCAAATGAGACTTTGGACTTTTGAATTGATGCTGGAACAAGACTTTTGGGGACTACTGGGATAGAACGATTGTATTTTGTATGTGAGGACATGAGATTTGGGAGGCTAGGAGAAGAATGCTATAGTTTGGATGTTTGTCTCCTAAAACCTCATGCTGAAATTTGGTTCCCAGTGTTGGAGGTGGGGCATAATGGGAGATGTTTGGGTCATGGAGGCAGATCCCTCATGAATGGCTTGGTGCCTTCCTTATGGTAATGAGTGAGTTCTTACTCTATTTGTTTCCTGGAGAGCTGGTTGTTAAAAAGAGCATGGCACCTCCTTCTTCTCTCCCTGGCTTCTTCTCTCACCATGTTATCTCTGCACAGCTGGCTCCCTTTCCCATAAGTGGAGGAAGTCTGGTTCATCCCAGATGCAGATTCCCAATCCTAAATTTTTCCAGACATCAGAATCATGAGCCAAATAAGCCTTTTTCCTTTATAAATACCCAGCCTCAGGTGTTTATTCATAGCAACACTAACCAGACTAAGACAGGAGCCAAACTGCCACATCAATTAACATGTACTATAGGGATGATGTATTTAATAGTGTCTGAATCTGTGCTCAACCTTTGCTCCTGAAGAGACCCTGGATTCTGGAGATGTGGATTACGTGATTTTTCAGTTGCTGCGAGTAAGGCTCTGACTAGCGGGAGCTACCAACTTCTCCCAATATACACAGCCTCAGTGATCTACAGGATGATTAATGAGTGTCCCCCTACCCCCTGTTTATCACTAGCAATGACAGTCACCAGCTACAGGCATAGTTGAGAAGAGATTGTAATCTATACTTTGTGTTCATTGATTTCTACAAGTTTCTATTATGCATACTGCTCATCAATATAAATAATTTACATCACAAATGTTCTGTGTTGTCCCTTTTCACACTTCTTATTCCCTTGTAAAACCAAAGAACAGAGTCCCAGCAACACAATGCTCACCTTATTCAATGAAATATGATGGTACTTCCTAGAATTCCAAGTGTGAGCACTGAATGGAACCTCAGAGCTCATTTGGCTCAATAGTTCTGGTTGTACATTAGAATCACAGACTTAAATACTGATGCCCAGACCCCACCCCTAGAGATTCTGATTTAATTGGTCTGAAGTAGAGCCCAGGAGTCAGTATTTTTAAATAATTGCTAGGTAATTCTCATATGCAGTCAGGATTGAGAACTATATAGATTTGGCCCAAGCTTTATTTACAGACAGGAAAGCTGAAACACAGTGAAGAACATGAAGACATGTGCTTCAGGCCACTTGATTATTTGCTGAACTGGGGCTTCAACCCAAGTGTCCTTATTACCCATTCATTGCTGTTTCTCTTTGGATAATTGATTGTTCTTGTCCTGTGAAGAGTTAGAAGGCTTCAAGTAGGAGGTATTAGATTCAGCATGTGGTTGAGATGGGAGACTTATGCTGAGGGGAACCAAGACTAGGGCAAGCAATCCCGGGACTCTGAAGACCAGAGTCACAATGAGACTTTACATGTAAAACACATTATAAACCGTAGCACATGATACCCATGTCAGTTTCTGGTGTGAGAGTGATCATAAGTGTAAGAGAGTATTTGGTCATTGCGTTTCAAACAGGTAGTTATGTAAAGGAAAATGGTGCCACTCTGTATCTGAAACAAAATGCCATGACCAAGAGACTCCACTCAACTCCTGGGCGCCTTCATCTAACAGAGGCTGTGTTGTATTTTGCTTATATAGCTAGGTTTGTGCCCACTTCTCAGTTTAGAGATACATGCATAAGGGGTAGAAAAATAAAATTTGAAAAAATAATTTAAAGGAATTCAAACTAAAAAAGTGTCAGTTGCATCTGAGGATGAGGAAGTACACAATTGGGAGTTATACAGAGGGACTTGCTTCTCTATTTTGCTTATGTAATGAAGAAAAATGGTCAGGAACAATTTCTCAAAGCAGACTGTTGAATTTATATAAAATTTTGAAATCAGAGATTATTTTTGGATTATTTGATGGTTTTAGAGATGGGAGTAGGCTGAAGTTAGCCTCAGAAGTGTGCTCACTTAGACAAGACTTCACTAGAGTAAGTTGGCTGCTGAATGACTAACCCTCAAAGGCTATCATTGATTGGTTGGTTTTTAGAAGTGTGTTGGATGGAGCAAGTTATTCCTGATGGATTAGATGGAGGCAAGTTGTCATTGATTGATCAGACAGATTTAAAATTGATTTTATAAAATAGTCTTTTCCTAAGAGGGTAGAGGCTTCATTTTAATTCTCAGTTGATGGTTCAAAATTATCAGCTAAAGGATTTGTGTTTCCATATTGAAAAAAATAACCAGATGTCTAGCATAATGGATCCAAGTGGACCCAGGGGAGATATATTACTGTGAACTTTCAGAACATTAGAGACTAGGAAAAGATCCCAAAAGCTTCCAAGGAAAACACAAGTCAC
Organism: Pan paniscus; assembly: GCF_029289425.2. Lineage (NCBI taxonomy): Eukaryota > Metazoa > Chordata > Mammalia > Primates > Hominidae > Pan > Pan paniscus. The sequence goes on along the minus strand of NC_073254.2, from coordinate 54,713,788 downwards.
TTACAAAGTATTAGGAATCAGAATGTCTTTTGATTTCTGAATTGCAACTAGAAGCTAGAAAGCAAAAAGTGAGTCTCAAAATTTCTGAAGGAAAATTACCTTCAATTTAGAATTCTATACCCAGCCTAAATATCACCTATAAGAAAGGGTAGAATAAGACATTTTCAAATCTTCAGAGTCTCAAAAAATTTACTTCCCTTGAACCTTTTCTCAACCATATCCTTAAGGGATTTGCTCAACCAAAATAAGAAAATAGACCAAGAAAGAAGAAGATATGAGATACAAGAGGAGGAGATTCATCACTGGAAAGAGGCAAAGATGATAAAGGAAGATCCTAGGATAACAACTATACAGCAGCTATAGAGGGCAATTAGTTCAGATGTGTGTGACTCATGATATGTTAAGGACTGATAAATGAGGATCCCCGCTGCCTACCTTCTTTTTGATCTATAGATGAAATTTTCTGAGTTTAGCCCAGGTTGTTATCTTCTATAGGCTTATGGTAACTGTGTGCCTTGATCCCAGGCTATGACCAAAATATTCTATTCAGCTCAGTTTCCCCTGGGAGCCTTCCTCTAACAGGGGGCATGTTGCCCTTTCCTCAAACACCTGGGTTTGTGCCTGCTACTCAGGAATACAAACATAGGTGTTAAAAAGTGTTAAAAAGTAAAAACAAAGAATGATTAAGACTTTCAGCTCTATTGCCAAGGGAGGAATGTTTCTGCCAGGGCACACAACTGTGATTCCATTAAGCTGGAAGTGTGGACTGTCACCTGGTCACTCTGGGCTCGTCATATCACTGAATCAACAAGCAAAGAATGGGAGTAAGCTGGGGCAATTAATTCTGACAAACAAGGAGAAATTTGGTACTACCCAAAGGGGGTAGGGGGAGTATAGCTGACATTCAAGCAGTCCCCTGGAGTGCCTCCTAATAGTCTCATGCCCTGTGATTAAATGGGAAATTTAATCACGGTGTAATGGTTACCTCTGGGGATGAGGGATATGCAACTGATAAGTAACACATAGGGCTTCTCAGGTACTGGTATCTCTTGACATTATATAAACTCAGAGTGATCCTTTAAATTGTAACTATGTCCTTTATACGCTACCGCATGTATGATATATTTCACAATTTAAATCTATATCACTTGATATAAATAAACCAGCAGTGATGCTTACTAAGCTTATTTCTGAAGGTGTATTATTTTAGTACTAAGAAAAGCTCAGTGAAAATTCCAAATGATTATGATGAACTGTCTTCCTGCTGCAGCAGCAAAGACTGTTTTCTAAAATAAATAAACTGATTTCTGACTGTTTTAAACACAATGGTATACTTTTTAATTTTGTTGATTATCTTCTACATTCATTAATGGCTGAACTAGAGTTAATTCACACACACAGACACATGCACACACGTTATAAGACTTCCTAGTAACTCTTATATTGGAGAAGGTGGCAGAATCTCCTGCCCTTTATTATGAAATTGCACCTGGAACCTTCCTTTTGGTAGCTGACACCAAGTAGGAACAGGAAGAAGAAGAGAAGGGTATATACTTAGTCTTATACTTAGTCTAAGCGTGAGCTTATTTGAGAGGGTAAAAGGATGTGTCCCCCATGAGCCTTTGACAAAGACCTCACCCACTAGTAGAACTGTGGCCAAAGGATGTCTAACATTCACCATTTAGGTTGGCTGCTCCTCTACCCACAGGGAGGAGGACTAAATAAGATGATGGGAAGGAAGGCCAATAGTAGTCATTCCAAAATTCAGCCATCTTGGAGATCATAGTGAATGTTCCCTTGTAGATACGAGGAGGGAAAATCAACCCCTTGTTCTGTCCACAAGGAGAAATATGCTACATGCAAAAAGGGAGGGGCTGTATTAGTCAGGATTCAATCAAAGAAACAGATACATCTATACTGACCTTCAGACAGTAACCATAATTGCTGTTTCCCTTCTGCCCTCCAAACCTTACTCAAATTTATCTTGCAGGCAACTCTAGTCTGAAACCATACATTCTAGGAAATGCAGTTTCAGTATAGCTAAGTTGACACAGTACAAAGCCACCACATCCACCCCTTAAGCACTTGACATTCATACATATCTCTATTTTTTCAATTATATACACATCAGCACACTTTATAACGTTTTACAGTTAAAGTGTTTTTCTATTCATGACTACATTTGACCCTGTGCTTATTCTTAGTATACTATTACCAATAAAAATAAGATACCATTATTTGAGTGCCTCTTATATGTCTTAACCAAGTCATTTTAGCTTTTAAAAGTCTGTCAGGCAGCAATGTGAGGTGGCTCATGCCTGCAATCCCAGGATTTTGGGAGGCTTAGGTTGGAAAATTGTTGAGCCCAGAAATTTGAGGTTGTGGTGAGCTATGACCGCACCATTGTGGCCCAGCCTGGGCAGCCACAGAGTGAGACCCCATGTCTAAATTAATGAAATTTAAAAAATTAAAATCTATAAGGTATAATTTGTTCACCATATTCAGATAAAGAAATTGGGGTTCATGGGATACACATCTCCTTAAACTATATCTAACTTCCAAATACACACAATAGCAAAGACACGCTTTTTCCTAACATGATGCAACTCTATCCTTCATACTACAGAAAACATACCAAGTCTCTCCTCAAAAGAAGAGACAATGCTATTATCTATCTTTGGCTTATGTTTATTCCCTTATAGCTGTGTCATGTCTTTCCTTTAATACTTCTTTAGCTTACAAACTGAGATATAAAGTTAGCTACTATTAACACATCTTATCTTAGATGATAGGATAATGGGGGGGAATGGGTTAATGTCTACAAAATATATTCATATCAAAATAACGAAAATATACATTACTTCCATCTTCATTTCTGAAACAGGTTATGTGGTTGTAGCTGGTATTTATAACTTACCGTCTTCTACTACTCATTTCACACTCCCTTTGTTGTTAGCAAGCACCTTTGCCTGGTAGGGGTGATGTGAGACTTTATTCCTCATTGGGTCATTGGGTTGTTTTAATTTTCCATCGAATCACAGGGCATGAGAATATTAGGAGGCAGTCCAGGGGACTGCTTGAATTTCAGCTATACTCCGCCTACCCCCTTTGGGTAGTACCAAATTTCCCCTTGTTTGTCAGAATTAATTGCCCCAGCTTACCCCCATTCTTTGCTTGTTGATTCAGTGAGATGACGAGCCCAGAGTGACCAGATGACAGTCCAAACTTCCAGCTTAATGGAATCACAGTTGTGTGCCCTGGCAGAAACATTCCTCCCTTGGCAATAGAACTCAAAGTCATGGGGACAGGAAGCAAAAGTTTTGCTAGTGACTCACTAGGGATAATAGCAAGAGAAGACACTCTCATTTCTACCCCTTGATTCCTGGCCCCATAAATCCTTCCTATAGGGGAAAATATACTGGTCACTGATTTAAAGCATGTACCACATTCTGGAGGGCATTGCCTAAGCCGTGCAAGCATTGCCACTCATTTGAAGATCAGAAGTAGTAACTGGATCTTCAAATGGCTATTCCACTTGGCTTTTCCCACCACGACAGCCCTTACTACACAGATTGGAAACCAGTGTGGGGATTTTGCCAGTTGCTAACTATTGTATTCCAATTATACATTCTGGAAATACCTACGGAGTGGTGTGGAGACTTACTGGCCCCAGTATAATCACCTCACCTCCATGGGCTCCTACCTCTGACATGGGTCTACGGGAACAAATGTTGGCTCAGGGCCAATGTCCATTAAGCCCTGAAAAGTCCAATTATTTTCCTAGCGCATTGCATAGTCACCCTGGTAAATGGCCATCAGTTTAAGGAAGACTGAGAGGAAGATTTACAGTACTCATGTTTGGTGCTACAGTAGGGTTGTTTCTCAAGTGGACCTAACCTCTTCTTCATTCAGGTGGTACTGGGTTTGTGAATTGGCTCGTTTGAAAGTTGGTTGAGGGACTAGAATTCTCCATTTTGGTAACTTAAGTTATATCTCTATTACCAGGATTAAAATGTTTCTACTTATATAAATCAAGTAAAAACTTAGTAGGCTGCCCATCTATTTCTATTTTAGAGCTCTCATGATCAACTAGCCAACACCAAAGATCTCTGCAGGTCAAACCATTCTGATTACTGCTTTGGCTCTGTTGCCCACAAGATAGTCATGCTTACCTTGTCACTTTCAGTTCAGTGCCACCACTTGACCCCTGCCACCCAGGGATCCATCATCCCACTGGATTCAGGGAGCAGTTTGAAGGCAGTACTTCCCATGGTTGTCCCTGGCCTTCACAGTATAATTATACAGAGCTCTTTGAATATGCTGGGTCTCCCCTTGTGAATGTTTCACATCCTTGGAGGAGGAACTGTCTTTTAGGTTATCGTTTTTGGGGAGGAGAAGCTGGCCTTATATACACATTTATTCTAGCATTCCCATCTCCCTGAGCCTTTGAATAGCTTCCTCTTCAGTATAACAAGAGAAAACTGGCATTTCCACTTTATTGAGCGTAGGCCATCATGGGGCTCAGGTATTAGTCAATCAATGAAGCAGACTGTTAGAGCCACTCCCCGCCACTAGAGCCAACACTTGAATCCAGAATCTCTGCTTAGTGAACTCATATGAATAAATTATGCCTAATCCAACATTATATGTCTAGCATTCTGATTTAATAAACTCAAGTTCCATTCCCACATATATTATCCAGATTTTTATGTAAAACGGAAAAAGATTATGTAATTCTTTTGGTGTGTATTGCACCTCCTCACCCTCAGTGGTCTGTCTGGACTTGAGTCTGGTTGTATTCATAGATCTAAGCAATGAGAGGTGGGGTAGGTCCTGAGGAGGTTCAGTACGTGTAGTTCCTTCAAGGCAACTGCCTCAGGGAAGGCAATTACAGGTGCCTCATGCCAGGGGAAACCAAGCTCCTCATGCAAGAGTAGAAGGAGCTATTTCTTTTGGAAAAGGAGGCCTGGCAGGATTTAGGGGTTCAAGATCTCCAACTTCATCAGAATCTTTCCGTATGTCCCCATTCAGTGTTCAGTGCACCATTCTTTCCCAAGCAGAGGGCCCTTAGGGTAACCGAAGAGACTGAGAGGCTGGGAATTCAATTTGTGTTGTATTTCAACCTTCTATGAGATTAGACTTTGAGTTTGGTTTTCAGAAATCTCAGTAACTAGAGGTCACAAAGGTTTCTTTATAGTCATAGAATTTTTCAGGTCTCCTCAGCAGAACTTGAGCTGGGAATTTCAAGCCCCAAACATATAACTTTATTTCTCCAAGTCCTCCATCACAGTTAGGAGCAGCCAACCAACTCCATTATATTCCTTATGGTCATTAAAATGTTGTATGACAGAAACCACTTAGCTACCCAAAGCCTTGTTTTCTACAAGCATTTCAGTACAGGTGTTTACAAGTGATCATTTAAATAGCTGTTTTGCCACTGCTTGCTATAGACTACCAGTGCCTTCCTTACCACTGGAAACATAATCAATAATATTTTGAAATCTAATCAGATCAGATGACCAATCACAATTGACCCAGAATCAATTCAGAGAAGGCATTCCTATGATTTTGTTTTCTGGAACCACTTTGGACACTATATTCTGCATCAGCTAGAGATACAATAGACATGGCATAGAATATGTGCTTTCTCTGAAGAATCGGACATTACATGGGAGACAGTAAAAGTCTAAGTTCAGTTTTGTGTGTGTGTGCCTGGTACTGAGACTGAAGTCATAGGGCAAGTGTTGGGAAAGAAAAAGCTTGTAAAGTGGGAAAAATTAGGATAGCTGGACCCCAAAGAGTAACAAGCTGAAAGCTTTTCCTGTCTCTCTCATCTCCAAGCCTCCAACCCCTCTCCATGGATGACCTGCAGGAGAAGATGGCCCTCTTGCTGCAGAGCCACACTCACACCTGGCTCAGGTGTTGGGGAAGTACAAAAAGAGATATCACAAAAGCTGGAGGAGTTGATAGACCTACTTCTGCCCACACCAGCAAAGGAAGTCAACAGATTATTTAACAAGCCTGTGAGTTGGCCAGTTGTGGTGGCTCACATCTGTAATCCCAGCACTTTGGGAGGCCAAGGAGGGCAGATCACGAGGTCAAGATATCAAGACCATCCTGGCTAACATGGTGAAATCCTGTCTCTACTAAAAATACAAAAATTAGCCAGGCATGGTGGCAGGTGACTGTAGTCCCAGCTACTCAGGAGGCTGAGGCAGGAGAATCACTTGAACCCAGGAGGCTGAGGTTGCAGTGAGCCAAGATTGCCATTGTACTCCAGCCTGACAACAGAGCGAGACTCCACCTCAAACAAATAAACAAACAAACAAACAAAGCCTGTAAGTTACAACACAGACTGAATTTCTTCCTTCAGAGAATAAGTCTCGAATTGCTTCACTTCTGCCTTTCAAACCTTCTGCAAATTTCTGTTGTGGCTCTAATCCAAAAACATACAGGGAAGGGAATTCTGGGAAATGCAGTTCAGCTAAGTCCACACATTATAAAGTCACCGTAATATCCCAAGCATCTAGAAATACATGTGCAAAGGGAGAGAGATGCAAAGCAGTAAGGTGTTCTGGGTGATCCATGGATATTTCTGTCTGCTTCAAAAATCTTTTTAAATGCAGCCAGTCTATCCAGACTGGAACTGTGAGGAAAACTGCCAGAGAATAACACATTCTAAGCTATATCCTAATCACTGCTCCAACTGAGACTTGCACTTTACTGGTTTTCACTGTCTTAGGTCTTATCTGTGGCTTTGGCCTTAGCATCAGATTGGTGGACTGCTCTTGGTTCCCGCTTCTGCCTCTGGCCTTGCTCTCCTGGTATTGACCTCTGGCTTTCCTGCAGGACCTAAAAGATGCCCAGTTGCTATAGCTCCATGGGCTCTATCCAAACACGTCTGTTGTTTACCAGCCCCAACCTACAGGGGAACAGAAAGTAGGTAAGTGAGTCACGCAGGTGAGTAATAATAATGATGGTGATGTTGATGGTAAATTGTCTAGCATCTTACAGCTTTCAAATTTCTTTTTATCTGTGCAAAGTCTGAATCAGTTAGAATCAATCATGCCACTTCTGAGCTGCTCAGGGAGGCCTGTGAGTAATAGACCCCATGTGAGTTATGGTTAAGAAAATCCTACAGCAGTGGGAGACCTACTGTGAAAATAGCCCATTCTCGCCTCCCTAAAATGGTTTGTTTGGTTTTGCTCATTAAATGTGTATAATTACACCTTAAAGTTGTTTTCATTTGCATTTCTTTAATTGATACTGTGAATGCTTTTTTTTCCCTGAGATGATTTGCCATCTAAATTTCATTGAGTTCACACTTTCTTCTCATCTCTTTTGATCTCATGTTTTGTGGAATGAGAATCAACCTTATATATTTTATCAAGTCTGTATATTTTGGATAGTAACTTTTTCTTATTACATTTATCAAACATATTTTTGTTGCTTTTCTTCTGATATTTATTTTATTGCTTTTCACTGTACAAAAGTCTTTGGTTTTATGGATTTCAACACATCCATCTTGTTCCTGATGACATCCTCCATTTTTAATAAATTTATTTCCCCCCAGAATTGAGATAAATATTCTATTTTCTTCTAGATAATTTTTTATGGATTGAATTTTTATACATATCTTTGACCCATCGGAGTCTGTAGAAAGTAGTATTAAAGAGCCTGGCCTTTGGTGTTAAAATGATGTGAGTTCAAATTCTGTCTCTTGCCCCTGGGAGGCCGATCCCTCCTGTGGTCCACCCATATCTTCCTTCATCCTCCTCTTCTTCCAGGCCTGGGTATCCCCTGCCCTGTCCTCTGCCAGGACAGTTCCTGTCAGCCCCCGGGGAGCATGAGGTCCAGCAGGCAGTCCTGATCTCAGGGGCCCTGAGCAGCTCACTCCTGCCTCGCACTCCAAAGCATCCTGGCCTACCTCATCTGTTGGACAGCTGCCTACCAGCTGCCCTCTAGCCTCTTCAGCCTCTACTTCCACCAGCATTTGGTGGGCTCCAAGATGTCTGCAGACCCTCCTGCACCCCTGAGGTCTGGTCCTGGGCCAGCAGGACTTGGGCCAGCCCTTTTGTGTGTGCCTTGATGTCCCCAGCTGCAAGACAGGGCTGGGACTTTCAGCTGTCCCCTTCACCATGGTGCCTGAGCCATGGAGCCCCTTGGATTCCAAGTTTCTGCCTCAAAACTATCTCTCCTGGGCCCTGCAAAAGAGAGTCATGAGGATATTGCTGCCAAAGTGCATGAGCTAGGTTTGAGTTGGGGTGGTCATACAGTCTGGGGGAAGGAGTGTCTACACTTCTGAACATATAAAAGAGCAGGCCAATTTTTACCAAAAAAAAGAAAAAAAAAATCTGTCTTTTCTTTTTGGAAAGAAATCATTTGTCTTGTCTGAAACTATTTTCTTAGATTAGTCCACCATATTTCATTTTCATTATTTATACATATTTATGGGCCACATGATATTTTGATACATGCATACAATGTGTAATGATCAAATAAGGATAATAGGATATACAGCACCTCGAACACTTATTTCTTTGTATTGGAAACATTTCAAACCTTCTAGCTATTTTGAAATATACAATATGTTGTCATTACCTACAGTCACTTTTCTGTGGTATTGAACATTAGAACGTATTCCTTCTAACTGTATGTACCCATTAACCAACCACTTTTCATGTCCTGTCCCACTACACATATACCTTCCCAGTCTCTGGTAACTATCATTCTACTCTGTACCTCCATGAGATTAACATTTTTAGCTCCCACATATGACTGAAAACGTGATATTTGTCTTTCTGTGCCTGGCATATTTCACTTAACATAATGACCTTCACTTCTGTTCATATTGGTGCAAATGACAAAATTTATTTTTTTTCTGTGGCTGCAGAGTATTTCATTTTGTATACATACCACATTTTAAAAATCCATTCATCTGCTGATGGACATGTAGGTTGATTCCATTTATTGGCTATTGTGAATAATGCTGCAATTAACGTGGGAATGCAGGTATCCCTTTGATGTACTGTTTTCCTTTTATTTGGATAAATACCCAGTAGTGGGATTGCTGGATCCTATGGTAGTGCTATGTCTTTCGTAAATATTTTTAATAGTGAAATATAATACACAGAGAGGAGCGTAAAACATAAATGCACACCTTATTATCTTTTAAAAATTATTTCTTCCTTATTCATTATTCCAATTGGATTCCACTCTAAGATATTTCATGGAATTTTAACTCAATAGAATTCAATCTCACATTTATATTATTGAAGTGCACTGGGGGCACTCCTAGCCCAAGAAATGAGTATTTGTAGGCTGACCAATCAAGATGGCTACCACTGGAGTCTAACAATAGGAATAGCTCAGCAAGAGGGGATGTCTCAAAATGAATAAGCAGAAAAAAATGAGCAAAAAATTGGGACCTGAAATTCAATGATTGAGAATCAGAACTGAAAAGGTTAGACAGAGAAGGTGATGAAGAAATAAACAAAGCAGGAAGTTCACAGAATTGGTGGCTGTATCCACAATGCCGGGTATCAAGGAGGCGCTCCTTTTACAATGACCTTGTCACACCTCAGTAGACAGGGAGCAAGCGCTAGTGAAGCTGAGAGCAAATAGAGGTGCACTGTTATCTTACTGCATTTGGTATTCCTAGACATAAGGTAGTTCTCTCTCTCCAGCCATTAATGTCTTCTTTTTGCCATTAAATATTTATAATGTTATTTGAATAAATCTTTTATGGGCCATGTTGATATTCAAATTTGTTTATTACCATAATTGGGCTCTTTGTTTTCATTTTCTTTTCAGTGTGCTACTGGTATAGAACACAATTGATTTTCGAGGCATCTTAAATCCCATAACTCTACAAAATTCATTTATTACCTCTAATTTTTTTTGGTTGATTTCTTTTGATTTTCTAGGTTATCAGTAAAAAGCAATATTTTTATTCCTTTTTCTCATATGTTTATGTCTTTTATAGTCTTCCTTCTCCAATAGTTATTATAAGTTCCTCTGGTACTTTATTAAATAGATACAGTAAAGAAGACATCTTTGTTTTATTTTTTGTTTTTAAGAAAATGACTTTAACGCTTCTCCAACATGTGTAATATGTCTTGCATTTGAAACAATATATGTAGTTTGAAATGGGATGATGACTTTTAAATAATTTAAATAATCTAAAGAAGAAATCTAGACATCTAATCTTTACAAAATTGTAAACAAAATGCATTTTTAAATACACCAGAGGTATTTCTGACACATGCTAAGATAACATAATGATACTTGCTATTTTGTTTTTCTAATATGACCAATTATTGAGGTTTTTCATATTTATATAACAGCTTTGAATTCCATGATTAAACCTGGTTTGGGTTCAGTAAATTATTCTCATAAGGTGCTTATTTTTATTTTCTAAGTTTTATTTGGGATTTTTGTATCTGTTTTCCCAAAGTGAATTGTTCTAGCTTGCCTTCATGGTTGGTATCTGTCAGATTTGAGAATTAGTCTGTATTTGCCTCAAAAAAAGTTAACTTACATTCTTTTTTATATTCTTAGAACTCAGATATCCTTAATTTTTTGGAAATTAAGAAAGCCACCTAGGGAATCCATCTAGAGTAGGTTCCTGGTGTGGAATAAATCTTTAATAGCAATGCTTACCATTTCTTATTCTGTTATTAGTCTGGCTGTGTTCACTTTCTTTTCACATTAGTTCTTGGAATTTAAAAACATGTTTGGAAGAGTATGCATTTCCAGTTAGATGTCAACTTTATTACCATGTAACTGAGAATAATTCTCCTACTAAATTATAATAAATACAAAAGAAAAATATTTCCTTTCTCATTTACTGACTTTTTAAATAATCTCATTGGGGATGGAACTTTCTCCCATTTATCTATTTTTGCTGTGAGCCAAGTGAATGCAAAACTCACTGTAAATGTGTATGGAAGGGGCAAAGCACAGGGTGAGTCCCTTTCTGTATGACATGTGAGCTTAGTGTCCAAAGTTGTCTCTCCTCTATTTAATTTCCATTCATATTTGTATTTATATCTTGGGAGTCTGAACTACTTTATGGAATAATATATTTTAAATAATTTATATCTTGCCTTGTCCAAAAAGGTAGACTGAAATATTAAAGGGTGTAAAAATATTACAAAGTTAAAGAAATTTAAACAATTAAGTGGGCCGGACTTGGTGGCTCACGCCTGTAATCCCAGCACTTTGGGAGGTCAAGGTGGGTGGATCATGAGGTCAGGAGATCGAGACCATCCTGGCCAACATGGTGAAACCCTGTCTCTACTAAAAATACAGAAATTAGCCGGGTGTGGTGGTAGGCGCCAGTAATCCCAGCTGCTTGGGAGGCTGAGACAGGACAATCACTTGAACCCGGGAGGCAGAGGTTGCAGTGAGCGGAGATCGCGCCACTGTACTCCAGCGTGGGCAACAGAGCGAGACTCCATCTCAAAAAAAAAAAAAATTAAGTATAGGAAAATAGATGTGTTAAACACTGATAAAGGTTAGATATTTGCAGTAAAATGGTAAAAAGTTAATCTTTACACCTTGCAGTCTCTTAGTGCATGTAATTTCCTAATGGTGTTTATGTGATTAAGTATTGATATGAACAAAGTTGATACAATCGAAGTTGCCTCTTCTAAAATCTCTATACTTTCTCTCTCTTTGCTTAGTTACTTATATGCTCCTGGCTCTCCATTCCTTCCTGTAATCATCTTCCCACCTGGGAATATTCTCCCGGCTGTGCCTGGCCTGGCAGGGATGGAGAGTTTCAGATCTCTGTGCTTTCTAGTGGTTTCTTCCTGAGCAATGCTCTTGTCCTGCAGTCTGAGAAAAAGGGGTAGATTTGTTTTAATTCTTCCAACTTTTAGTATCTTTTTTCATCTTGGCCACTTAAAAATTCCTATCTTTACCTGTAAAGTCTAAAAAATTAACAAGTTGGTTTGGTTTTCCTGGGTATGGGAGGAGCTTTCTTTGAGAATTGCACCTGCTTAATATACCCACTGAGATTGTTTTTCCTTTAATGATACTTTTGTTTAATGATTTGTTTTAAAATGGGTCTCACGTGTTGGCCTTTCTCTGATTCTTCCGGCAACTCATATATTCACAAAGGAATTTTCTTGATCTATTTTCAAGCTTCCTAGTTTGTCTTCATGTATCTATTGAACAAAAAAAGTATAGATGCCTGCTATAGTATGGGTTTCTAATGGAGAGCCCCATCACATGATCTGAATATTTGTGTTGCTCCAAAATTCCTATGTTAGTACCCAATCACTAGTGTAACGATATTAGAAGGTAGGGTCTTTGGGAGGTAATTAGCTTGTGAGGGCAAAACCCTCATGAATGCGATTAGTGTCCTTATGAAAAAGACCCCAGAGAGCTTCCTTCTTCCACAGGAGGATCCAACAAGGAGGCACCATCTGTGAACAAAAAGTGGGCCTTCACCAGACACTGAATCTGCCAGTGCCATGATCTTGGATGTCCTAGCCTCTAAAACTATGAGAAATAAGTTTCTGTTGTTTACAAGCCATGAAGTTTATGGTATTTTGTTATAGCAGCCTGAACGGACCAAGATGCTGTGTAATAGACTCAGTGGAAGTCTGATCTAGCACACTGTGCATTTCCGAATCTGGTTATCAGAGGGTGTGGTTTAGAGGTAAGGAAGTGAGAGGTAAGGAAGGAGTTGAGGCATGGGAGAAGTGAGGGAGTGGAAAACTTGGGCCATGAAGGATGCCTCAAACTGACTTCACAAAGAGCCTGGAGAATGGATTTGGAGACCCAGAGTCAGTGAGGGGAGTCTCTGGAATTCATTAGGCTTAGACTAAATCTGGGTTTAAAGACATGCAGGCTCTTCAGGTATTGAAATCAGATAATATAGAGGCTGGGGAAGTTGGACCTTTCTCTGAGGGAATGGGCAGTGCTATAGACCAAATATTTGTGTCCCCCTCCAAATGTATATGTTGAAAACATCTCATCAATGTGATGGTATTTGAAGGTGGGACCCTTAGGAGATGCTTAGGTCATGATCCCTCCTGAATAAGATTAATGCCCTCATAAAAAGAGGAGACATGATATCTCTCTCTCTGCTCCCTCCCAACTGAGGATACAATGAAAAGACAACCATCTGCAAATCAGGAAGTGGCCCTCACCAGACAGGATCTGCTAGCATCTTGATCTTGGACTTGTGAGCCTCTAGAACTGTCAGAAATAAATGTTGTTTCGGCCACCCAGTCTGTGGTATATTTGTTATAGCAGGCCAAAGTGACTAAGGCAGAAAAGGAATAGAGAATCATGCAAAACCAAAGCTTCCAGGAGCCATGGAACCTGCCTTCCCTTCCTCCTGCAGTGCTGACCCCAGTGCCTAACCCAGTGTGTGTGTGGCATCAACCACAAGTAAGATCTGACCATAGCTTGCTAGAGTTAATTAGTGCTCATGTGGGGTCCCTGAATCTCTTACACTTTTATCAGATTTTCCTTCCTGATCTGTAAATAATTATCTCATGCTTTTTGTATCTGTGTGTCAGGTGCTGTTGCAGTTTGGTGTTCCAGGAAGCAGGCTCTGAGATAAGAGAGTATAGTATGTGGCATGTTTATTAGGAAGGCCCTGGGAGTCAACCCTTATGGTAGGGATGGGAAGAGGCAGACTGGGCAGAGGGAGAAGCTGAGCTGTGAGGCAGGCCAGGGACAGCCTGGAGCTCTGGCATTTCAGTGTTATTTCCCCACCCACATTCATCAGGCACGTGGTGTGTGGGCTCCCCTGGGGGCATGACTTTGGGCAGGTGGCTCTCTGCAGTAGCAGCAGTCCCTGAATGGGCTGATAGCACCTCCAGAAGTTGGGGTGACATTGAAGTGGGGGAGCTGGGCAGCACTTCCTCGGGTTCACCACAGGAACTGGACTAAGGTCAGAAACTCTCAGCTTGCAAGGAGCCCAGACTTTACAATGAAGCAGGGCGACATGGGAGGACACAAACCATTATAGCACAATACAGTAATTACTATAATTGAAGTGTGCTTAAAATGTCAGCACGAGTTTGTGTGTGTGCAGAAAGAACTATTTACAGTTACTTGGCTTTCAAATTAATTTTTGAAACAAAATATTTTGATCGTTTGCCTATGTCTGCCCTCAAATACAACTCTTGTTATTCTATTTACAAATCTAATAAATTTTAAATAAAAATAAAATAACCACTTTCCATTAGGCTTTTGAATAATGTTCCATCCATTCAAGTTGAACAGATTTAATTCTCTCTGAATAATGTCTAATTTACACACTTAGCTAAATTTACTAAATATTTTAAACTATATTTATAAATGTAATTTTTTTTTCTCCCTAAGGTCTCCAAATGTCTAATAGGGGAACTTCTGGTCCTAAAAAGAAAACCTTCCCAGCTATTTAAAATGGTGGCAAATTGATTATATGTAATTTATAAATCAGCCAATACTGACATTTTCACCAAACTTAGTCAAATAATTTTACAACTTTCAACCTTAAAATCATAGACCTAAAATCAACCAGCTTAAATTGACTTCTTTAACAAATACATGGCAAGGGGATTTTTAAAATATAGAATTGTAACACATAGATTAAAAAGCTAAAGAACCAATCATGTGTGATTCTTACTTGCTTCCTGATTAAAAAGCTTACAAAAATTTCACAGTATTCATGAGGCAATGAAAAATTTGAACACTGACAAGACTTGATGTTATTAAGAAGTTATATATACACACACAAACGTATATATACACATATATATACATATATACATATATATACATATATACATATATATACATATATAATATCTGGGATTTGCTTTTAAATTAAATGGAAAAGGAGAAGCAGATTTGGATGGGGAAGTATTGTCCTTGAGTTGTCCTGGAGTTGTTAAAGCTGGGTGATGGGTTCATGGGGTTCATTAGACTATGCCATACATTTTTGTATTTATTTAAAATTCTGCACAATGCATACTTTTAAAAAATTAAGAATTTCGAGATTTAATTTGCAATTTTCAAGATGTATGAGATTCCTTCAGATATTTAATTTGTAATAAAAACCCATTAAATATCAAATTCACAGATTGTCCGCATTTTTGCAAAACAGATTCCTTGACTAATCCTAAAGCATTAATGCCATGGGTTTGATTTGTCTCACTATTTCTTCTAAGACTACTTAGGGTGGAAAAGATACCCACTAGGTGGTGAGTCTCAACTCTGGGAGCTAGCATTGTTTTAAAGCTCCCCAGGGGACTCTAATGTGCAGCTAAGGCTGAGAACCTCTGCATTCATGCAGTGCATGAAAATCACCTGGAGGCTTGTTAACATGCAGCATAGTGGACCTCACCTGCAGAGGTTCTGACCCTTGGGACTGTGGGGGAGGCCTGAGAATCTGCATTTCCATAAGTTCTGAGCGATGCTGATGCTGCTGGTTCAGAGACCACATTTTGAGGGTCACTGTTGCAAGGCAAGCAAATTTACTACCTTAAGAGTGTTGAAGTTACCAGATCAATAATTCAGGTCCACGTCACTGAAACTATCTCATGCAGGCTGAAGTAGCATAATGTCCTGACTTCTGACTGGGTATAGAAGCTGCAGCAGTATATGACTAAGCACATTCATGTTATGACATGGTGGTGGGGGGAAGGGGGTCCTCCTTTTCATCTGGGTTTTTGCAATCCTTGACTCCTGTATTTAAATCACACCTCCTAAGAGGTGAGGGGAAGAGTGGATACCTTTCTTTATCCAGCTAGCTGTCTTCACTGCCTGCTTGGGGTTTCCTTATTTTTAGCTTTCTTAAGAAATTTTAGCTCTGAGGACATTTAAATGTGAGTCTTCAGGGTCCTAAATCTCCTCACACTTTGTCTAGCATTGTGGTCAAAGTTGTTAAGTCCTGGTTGTGTTACAGCTGGAGCATCACAGTCTGCCTGGGGAACAAGGGAAGACTTCACAGGAGGTGTTTTTGACATGAGCCTCAAGGGATGGTAGGGGTGTGGCAAGTGGACAAGGGGCAATGGAAACAGATGGTCTGGTGTTTCTGTCATTTCTGGAATGTCAAAAGGGGTTTATTGGCAGATATGGAGGGAAAGAAGAAGTGAGAAATGAGGCTGAACAGATAGGCAGGCAGGGGTTAGCTGCTGTGGAGGGAGGGTCTTGTATGCCATGAAAGGCAAGAGTTAGGTTTATTCTGCAGATGTTGAGAAGAGTGTTGAGGAATTTTGAGCAGAAGAGTGGTCTCATGAGGTCTGCATGTTAGAAAGATTATCCTGGCAGCTGTGTGGAGGATGAATTGGGGATCACAACCAGAAGCAAGAATTTACCAGTAGGGAGATTATTTGAATAACAGCAATGCATGAGCACCTGGCCTGAGGCAGTTACAGTAGGAAAGGGAGGAGAAGACAATAAGAGGTGAATACATTTGCATGATGATGTTCATGTATGTATATATTTGTCTTAAAAGGATTTAAGGCAAGTTAATAAATGCATAAAACGTAAACCAAAACAAATGTTCAATAAGTGTGGAAGGAAGCAGGAAAAATAGAAAGACAAAATAGGAATGACGATACGAAGCCATGAAAGAAGACAAATTGTGGAGTGATGTCAGCAAAATGGCCAACTGGAAGCTCCTAATATACCTCTCCATCACAAAAAAGAAACCCCATGAATAAACAACTTTATTTTGACCAAAATGAAGGAGAGCTCCAGAGAATAACAGAGAAGCAACAGAAATTCTGGACAGCACAAAAACCTGGAATGGATGCAAAGAAAAGAGAAGAAAACACTTTGCCTTTGCCACTCCATCTCCCTAGTTGATATCAGCTTGGAACCAGGAGAGACTCCTTCCTGTAGTGAAAAGAAAAGCAAGAGTACCCAGCAGCCCCCACTGCCAGTGCAGACACCTGCAGTCTTCACTATTGGGAGATTCCTATAGTCCACACGGACTCTGAGCCCAGCTGAGGGACAGGCCCAGGGTCCACAGTTAATTTACTCCCCAGAGTAGGAGCTGATGCTGCCCTGCCCCTCTCCCAGTGACCTATGCTGCTACTGTGCCATGCCATCTTGAAACTGGAGCCACTGCTAGAGTGCATTCTGCTCTGGGGTGAGCAGTCACTGCACCACTCCATCTCTGAGGCTTTGCTGTCCCTGCAACACACCCACCTGGAGGCACATTATCCCTGAGCTGAGCTGCTGCTGTCCTCTGTCCCCTAGGGCCAAGCTACTATAGAGGTGCCAAATGCCTGCCATTCCAGTCACTGTGCACTCTCCCCTGAGGGCTGAGCTGAGTTGATGTCCATCCCCTGAGGAATTCGGGTCTCCTGAAAGCTGAAGCAGTTGAACCCCTCACCATGTGCAGCACCCTTCCCACAGGGACTCCAAGCCTCCAGCACACTAGAACAGTTTCAACCCCTAGTGCCACAGCTGGCATGGTACTCTGCCCCCACCAGGGATCCAGAGGCTCCACCAACCTGTGTAGCCATGATTTCTGGGGCCAAGAAAAAGCAGTATCTCACATTAAAGGGAACTGGAGCCATAGCAGAGCTCTGCCCCACCCTCCAGGACAAACAGACACAGTGACCCACCTACCTGAAACTGGACTAGTCCCCTTCTGTCTGAGCTATTGAGGTGCCTCACCTCTTCAAGGAGTGGAGTCACTGCTGTGTTGCTTCCCTTCTCCTGACGAGCAAGCCCCCGCAGCATCTTGCCATTACTGGGTCCTTGCTGATGCTGCACCTGGCCTCACAGAGCCTGGACTACTGCCGTGCCCCACCATCCTAGAATCCAGAGTCACCACTGTGTAGTACCTCATCTCCCAGAGCCTGAGATGCCACCATGCCCCACTGTTTCTGGGTCCTGAATTGCAGCTGTGCCCTGCTTCCCAGGGCCTGAGTCTCCAGAGTACCCCTTTTCCCCCAGAGCTGTGTCAGTGCTGCACCCTACTCCCAGGGTTAGTCTATAGTTATATCTCAGCCCTCTGAACCTGAACTTCTGGGCTGTGTCTCAGAGCAACACACCCTGGCTTAGTGGGAGAACTACAACCACTAATGTCTTAGAAAGTGAACCTGTACCTCAAGTCCAAGGCACTACAGTAGTTTCATAAGATCCTGAGCCCAGGAAACCAGCTCCATAGCTGCTCTGGGCAGTTTTGCCCTGGATCCTAGTGCCACTGTGGCTGCCTGTGGGCTGTGTCAGACCTAACCCCAAAAGAGATCCCCTCACCAAGACTCCCCACTCTGGAAAGACAAGAACAGGAGGATAAATAAAGCCCCTGACCTAATAGCCTACATAGCCACTGTCACTGCCATAAACTCCTGCCACTTAGACCATGAAGGCACTCACAGTCATTGCTAAAATTGATCACAACTGAGGAAGCTGAATGGAGGCTACATCAGTGTGCCAACATGAAACCAGAGCCACCACTTCTGCCCAACTAGCACCTTCATGTCCCTCTGCTGATAAAAGTCTTCTCCTATGAAAGTCATTTTAGTTTTGAAGAAGTAACTGCACCATCAGAGGCACAGACATCAATGCACAGACACAAGAAACATGAAAAAGCAAGAAAACATGACATCATCAAAGGAACACAATAATTCTCCAGTAACTGACCCCAACGAAACAGAAATGTATAAGTTGCCTAAAAAGAAGTTCAAAATAATAATCATTAGAAAACTTAGATAAGAGAAAATACGAAGAGACAATTCAATGAAATTAGAAAAACAATGTATGATCTAAATGAGAAATTCAACAAAGAGATAACCATCATAAAAAAACAGAAATCTTAGAGCTGAATAATTCAATCAATAAAATAAATACAATAGAGAGATTCAATGACAGATGATATCAAGCAGGAAAGAATTTGTGAATTCGAATGCAGGTCTTTGAAATGACTCAGTCAAAGGAAAAAAATTAAAAAGAGTAAAGACAGCTTATGGGATGTATAGGACACCATTAAGTGAACAAATTTTTACATTATGGGCATTTTAGAAGGAGAAGAAACAAAGAAAGGGGCAGAAAGCTTATTTAATAAAATAACTGCTGAAAACTTTCCAAGTCCTGGGAGAGATATGGATATCTAGATTTGTGAACCTTAAAGATCACCAGACAGATAAAACCAAAGAGGTCCTCTCCAAAGAATGTCATAATCCAACTGTCAAAAGGCAAAGACAAATAATTTTAAAAGCATCAAGAAAAAGCATACAGTCACATATAAGGAAATTTCCATTATACTATCATATTTCTCTGCAGAAATCTTGAGGGGCAGGAGAAAATGAGATGATAAAGTGCTGAAAGAAAAATAACTGTCAGTGAAGAATACTATACCCAACAAAGCTGTCTTTCAGCTATGAAGGAATAACAAAGTCTTTTCTAGACAGGCAAAAACTGAAGAAATTTATCACCACTAAATCTGCCCTACAAGAAATTCTTAAGGAAGTTCTTCAAGTAAATATGAAAGGATAGTAATTATTGTAATAAATACATATGAAATTATAAACTTGCAAGTAGAAGAAAACACATAGTAAAATCCAGAGCACTCCAATAAGTCACACATATTCTAATGTGAGGCTTAAAGTTTAAAACGGTAAAAAAAAAACCTAAAGCTACAATAAGTTATTAAGAAATACACAATATAAAAAATGTAAACTTTTACATCAAAAATATAAATTGTGGGGAGAATAAATACCTAGAGTTTTTGTATGTGACAAAAGTTAAGTTGCTATCAGCTTAAAATAGTTGATTATAAGATGTTTTATGTAAGTATCATAGTAAACACAAAACAAACTACAGCAGATATACCAATGATAGAGAAAGGAATTAAAGCTTAGCACTACAGAATATTATCTTTTTTGTTATTTTTTATTTTTGTTAATTTTTTATGGGCAAATAGAAGAGAATTATCACATCACAAAGGTAGACAACAAGAGAGAAAGAAAGAAACAAAGAAGCTACAAAACAACCAGAAAACAAATAACAAAATGATAGTAGAAAGTTCTTACCTATCAAAGATAATCTTGAATGTAAATGGATTAAATTCTACAGCCAAAAGGCATAGAATGGCTGAACGAATAATAAAATCAAGATCCAACTATATGCCGCCTGTAAGAGATCCAGTTAAACCTTAAGGGCACACATAGGCTGAAGGTGAAGGAATAAAAGAAGATACTCACGGCTAATGGTTACCATGCAAATATTAACCAAAAGAGAGCAGGGGTGACTATCTGGTAAAATAGATTTTGTGTCAAAAACTGTCACAAGAGACAAAGAAGGTCATTATTTAATGACAAAGGGGTTGACAGTCAAGAGGACATGACAATTGTAAATGTATACGCATCCAACATTGAAGCTCCTAAATACATAAAGCAACTATTAATGGACATGAAGGAATAAATAGATAGCCATACAACAACAGTAGGGAACTTCAGTACCTCTCTTCAACAATGGATATGTCAACCAGACAGAAAATTAATAAGGAAATATTGGACTTATATTGTACTTTTGACTAAATGGACCTAATAGACATATATAGAAGTTTTCATCCAATGCCAGCAGAATACACATTTTCCTTTAGCACACCTGGAACATTCTCCACAAAGACCATATTTTAGCCCACAAAACAAGTCTTAACAAATTTAAGAAGATTAAAACAATTTCTAGTATAGTTTTAGACCACAATGTCATGAAACTAGCAATGAATAAGAGGAGGAATCTTGAAAAATTTTCAAATATGTGAAAATTAAACAACATGGTCCTGAACAATCAGTGGGTCAAAGAATACAACAAAAAAGAAATTTTTAAAATCTTAAGATAAGTGACAATGAAAACACAATATACCAAAACCTATGGGATGCAGCAAAAGGAGTTCTAAGAGGAAAGTTTATAGAAATAAATGCCTACATTAAAAAAAGAAAGATTCCCAAATAGTCCAGCCTTATACCTCAAGAAATTAGAAAGATTTAAAAAATTAAAAATTGGCAAAAGAAAGAAAATAATAACAATCATAAAAAAATCAAATAACAGAAAAACCATAGAATCAATAAAGAGTTGTTTTTTTGAAAAAATAAAATCAACAATCCCTTAGCTAGTCTAAGAAAAAAAAAACTCAGAGAAATAAAAAATTAAAGAAATTACAACAGATAGCTCAGAAATAAAAGAATCATAAGGGACTAATATGAACAACTATATTCCAGCAAATTAGATAGCCCAGAGGAAATGAAGAGCTTTATAGAAAAATATAGCCTAACAAAAAATTGAGTCAGGAAAAAATAGAAAACCTGAACAGTCCAATAACAAAGAAATTTTATTACTTTTAAAACCTCTCGACAAAAGAAAGCCCAGGACCAAACAGCTTCACAGCTGAATTCTACCAAATATTCAAAGAATTAATATGAATACTTCCTAAAGTCTTGCAAAAATTTTATCTGCAGGGTATACTTCCAAACACATTTTACAAGGCCAGCATCACCTTGATACCTAAGCCAAAGACACTGCAATAAAAAACACTATAGGCCAATAACTGATAAACATTGACGTAAAAATCTTCAATAAAATATTAGCAAACCAAATCCAACATATGGTTGTTAGATTATACATCAAAAAGATTATATATCATGACCTAGTGAGATTTATCCCTGGCATGCAAGGCTGGTTTAATACATACAAATCAATCAATGTGACACATAACATTAACAAAAAGATAAAAATCATATGCTCATCTTAGTTGATTTTTGAAAATCAGAAAATATGTTTTTGAAAATCAGAAAATATATTTGATAAAGTTCAACATTCTTTCTTGATAAAAATTCTCAACAGTTTAGGTATAGAAGGAAAGTTCCTCAATATAAGAAAAGACATTTACAAAAATCCCACTTCTAACATTATAATCAATGGGGAAAAACTGAAAGCTTTTCCACCAAGATAGGGATGAATCTACTAAGATGAGGATGCCCTCTCTTACCACTTCTATTCAACATAGTACTAGAAGTATTAGCAAGAGCAATCAGGTAAGAAAAAGAAAAGGCATTCAAATTGAAAAGAAAGAAGAAAAACTATCCTATTTGCAGATGACATGCAAGAAATCCCAAAGATTCCACACAAAATATCTGTTAGAACTAATACATGAATTTAATAAAGTTGCAGGATATAAAATTGTGTTAGTCTGGTTTGCATGCTATAAAGGGATACCTGAGGCTGGGTAATTAAGAAAAGAGGTTTATTTGGCTCATGATTATGCAGGCTGTTCAAGCATGGCATCAACATCTGCTCTTGGTAAGGGCCTCAGGAAGCTTACAATCATGACATAAGGCAAGGGAGGAGTGAGTATCACATGGTGAGAGAGAGCACGAGAGAGATGGGGGAGGTGCCAGGTTCTTTAAACAAGCAGCTCTTGCATGAACTCATTACCACAGGGAGAACACCAAGTCATTCATGAGGAATCGGCTTCCATGACCCAAACACCTCCTGCCAGGGCCCACCTCCAACATTGAGGATCACATTTCAACATGAAATTTGGAAAGGACAAATATCAAACCATATCAAAAATCAACATACAAAAATCAGTAGCATTTTATATACAAATAACCTAATTGAAAAAGAAATCAAGAAAATAATCCCATTTATAATACAATAGTATCAAAGAATACTCAGTAATACATTTAACCAAAGAGGTAAAAGATCTGTACACAGAAAACAGTAAAACATTGGTAAAGGAAATTGAAGAAGACATAAATATCAGTAGAAAGATACCCTGTGCTCATGGATTGGAAGAATAATATTGTTAAAATGTCCATACTACCCAAAGCAATATCCAGATTCAATGCAATCTCTATCAAATGTGCAATGACATCTTTCACAGAAATAGACAAAACATTATGGAAACATTAAAGACCCTGAAAAGCCAAAACAATAATGAGAAAGAAAAACAAAGTTGGAGGCATCAAACTTCCAGATTTAAAATTATATTACAGAGGTATAGTAATCAAAACAGTATGGTACTGGTATAAAAACAGACACATCGACTAATGGAACAGGGCAGAGAGCACAGAAATAAATTCAAACAAATACAGTCAATTAATTTTTGACAAGGGCACCAAGAGGACACAATGGGGAAATAATAGTCTCTTCAATAAATGGTGCTGGGAAAACTAGATTTGCACATCCAAAAGAATGTAATTGAACTCTTATCTTACACCATAAACAAAATCAACTCAAAATCAATAAAAGACCTAAATGTAAGAACAGAAACTATAAAACTCCTAGAAGAGAACATAAAGGAAAAGCTCCTGGATATTGGCCTTGGCAATTATTTTTCGGCTATCACTACAAAAGCACAAGCCACAAAAGCAAAAATAAGTAGAGCCATATCAAACTAAAAGTCTTCTGCACAACAAAGGAAACAATTAACAAACAGAAAATGCAGCCTATTAATTGGGAAAATACTTGTAAATCATATATCTGATAAGGGGTTAATATCCAAAATGTATAAAGAAGTCGTACAACTCTATAATAGAAAAACAAATAACCTGACTAAAAAAATAGGCAAAGAATCTGAATAGATAATTCACAAAGAATATATAAAGATGGCTAACAAATATATGTATAGGTTCCCAACATCATTAATCATCAGAAAAATGCAAATCAAAATCACAGAAGATACTCCCTCACATCTGTTAGGATAGCTATCATCAAAAAGTGAAAAGACAACAATGTTTGCAAGAATATAAAGAAAAGGGAACCCTTGTACAATGTTGGTGGAAATGTAGATTGATACAGCCATTATGGAAAACAGCATGGAGGTTCCTAAAGAAATTAAAATAGTACTACTACATGACCCAGTGATACCTCTTCTGGGCATATGCCCAAAGGAAATAAAATCACCACCTTGTGAAGATATCTGTACTTTCATGTTCACTGCAGCATTATTCACAATAGCCAAGATAAGGGAAATAACCTATGTGTCTGTCAGTGAACAAATAAAGAAACTGTGTGTGTGTGTGTAATGAGTTATTATTCATCTCTAAAAAGCGAATAAGATCTTACCATTTGTCACAATATAGTGAGCCTGGAGGACATTGTGCTATGTGAAATAAGTCAGACATAGAAAGTAAAATATTGCATGGTACTGGGCATGGTGGCTCACACCTGTAATCTCAGCACTTTGGAAGGCCAAGGAGGGTAGATCATTTGAGGTCAGGAGTTTGAGACAAGCCTGACCAACATGATCAAACCCGGTCTCCAATAAAAATACAAAAAAATTAGCTGGGGCATGGTGGCGCACACCTGTAATCACAGCTGCTAGGAAGGCTGAGGCAGGAGAATCGTTTGAACCCAGGAGGCAGTTTGCAGTGAGTGGAGATCACGCCACTGCACTCCAGCCTAGGCAACAGAATGAAACTCCATCTCAAAATAAATAAATAAATAAATAAAAATAAACCAGAAAATAAAATACTGCATGATCTATCATCTCACTTGTATGTGGAAACTTAAAAAATAAAAGCAAATATACTGAGATACAAAAACAAAACTGTGATTACCAGGGACCGGAAAGTGGCACGGGGAGGAAATAAGGAGATGTAGATGAGAGGATACACAGTAGTAGAAACGCAGGATGAACCAGTCTAGAGCTCTAATGTACAACATGATGTTTGTAGGTAATAAAATTGTACTGTATTCAATATTTATGCAAAATGAGTAGATTTTAGCTGCTCTTGCCACAAAACGAAAAAAGAGTATGTAACATGATAGATATGTTAATTTGCCTCACTTAAGTAACTTTTTTTACTATCTGCATGTATCCCATAACATCATATTGTACAATTTAATATACACAATAAAATTGTTCCATCTGCTTAGCAACAAAAGAAGACAGGTAACAAAACATACCAACAAAAAAGAGGAAGTTCACATTGGGATAGTTAGAGCCTTATGCTTGCTAGAGGTGGGCCATGAATTCAGCTGTTGACTTTCTAACAGTCAGTACAAAACAGGAGGCTCAATCCAACACTTGATTCACAGAGCCTGTAAGATAAAAGCACTCCAGCTGCTTGGGAGGAACATGGTGAGTATTGGCTCTGGAAATAGAGACATTTCTCCCACAGAGCCTCAGAAAAGAAGACAAGAGTTGATGTACTGAACAAAAACCTCCACCTCTCAGGGTGAGGGGATTTTGTTTCTCCAAGAAATGATTGCTCAGGGTGGAGATTCAAGAATCTGACTAAAAGATGGACCCTGGTCACCATCTCCTCTCAACGAGGGGGGTGGCAGATCAGCTTCCAGGGTAGGCTGTTTTCTTGGCAAGTATCTGGCTTGTCAGGGAAGGAGTAGAGACCTTCCTAGAAATAAAACAAAAGAGCAATACATACCAGGGAGGGTCTGTTGGAGGACAAACCATAGCCAATCAGGCATGAAAGATGGTGAGACTTCCCAGGCATGCTCAACCATAAAGGGTGGCGACTTGCTTTCTAATGAACATAAATAATAATCATAGAAGAAGATGAAAGGTGGAACAAAGTACTTGATGGCTCTGGGGGAAAGAGGGATCAGTTAGGAAGTTCAACCAATGCTGAGGCATCTGCCTTGGGTCAATGGGTTAAACAGTTATTTGAAAGATGAGTGTAGGGAATGGGGCAGAAGAAGGGGCAGATTTGGGGGCAGATGGGGAGGAAAGTTGCAGGTGCACTTCGGGGTCACGTTAAGTATGATGTTCCTGCAGACAGCCAGGTGGAAATGTAACCAGTGTTTTGTGGTTTAGTTTTGATTTGGTTGTTCTGTCAGTGCGTAAGCATACCCTCTTGGCCTACCCGAGAGATCACCCATAAACAGGTCCCTGGCCACCCAGGGCTTTCTGCATCTCTCTGCCCTGGAGTGTGGTCTCCTTGCTGGAGTCAGGCAGGTCAGAAGTGTTAGGAGTTAATGTCCCCTCAGTGGCCCTCAACTAACAGTGGACAGGAGTTGATAAATACGATAGCTTCTTGCCCCTCTGGATAAGGAAGCAGCATTCCAGATGGTACTTAAACATCAACTTTAAGGACCTTACCGCTGCTAAAATATCCCGCAGACTCCTCAGGAGACAATTCTGAGGTGTGTTCCTCACCGCGTCTCAGAAGGGCCCCAGCAGGACTGAGTGCCCATTGCCCACAGGGGTAGCGCGCTCATTAGTGTGCTCCTGGCTGCCTTTCTCCCCTCCCTGCCTCACTTCCTCTCTTCCCCACCCCCTCCTGGAGCTTCCTGGGATCGCTTTCCATTAACCCACTGAGCACTTGAATCCCCATCTGAGACTGCCACATCACATCAGTTTTGATGGTGCCCACATACCTGCCAGCACCTCCCTCACACTGGTTCCTAAGAAGCAGAGCCTGAGGTGGATACTGTTCAAGTGGTCTTAGGGGAGGAATGGGGAATGCAAGAGGGAGCATGGGGTAAAGAGCAAAGCCAGCATGGTGTGTCTGGTAGAGACTCACTTCAGCCTCAGAGGGGCCCACCTTGAGGCCAGGAGGCCAGCCTGCTCTGCCCCCTGTGTCAGCTTGTCCTTGGCTCAGGTCTGAGGAGGTGGGGAGGAGAGAGATCCTCTTCTGGCCAAGCCCTCCCTCCTGGTCCATCTCCCAGTAGAGGCCCCCTTTTGTCTGGGGACAATTCTCCTGAGAAGGGGCAGCTGTGAGTTGCTACCAGCCACATCCCCTCACCACTGCAGAAAGTGGCAGGTATAGGGGCACCAGCAGTGCTCGGCCTGTCCATACAGGCGCAGTGTATTACATACACAGGCTTGGGATAGCCGTTTTCTGCAGAGGACTCCATTCATTTCAGTGGAATCTGCCAGATGCTGTACTGGAGAAGGAACTAGATAAGGCCTGATCCCTGCACTTGCGGAGCTTACAGTGGAGGGAGGGAACCAGACAGGAGAACAATTACCAAGGGAGCAAGAAATTCACACTGCACAGAGGTGAAAGCAGTGCTGGGGGAGCTTAAACACAGAAGGTGGAGAGAAAATCTCCAGCTGGGGAAGGACACACTTACAAGTCTTGATGAGGAAGCAGCATTGCAGATGGTACTTAAATGGCATCTGTAAAGACTTTGCCAATGCTAAAATATCCCTTACACTCCTCTGTGGGGCTCAGACCACTGTTAAGAGTTTCATTCACCAGGAATAAGTGCGACCCGTCCCCCACTCCACCCCCACATAACCTTGCTCCTGAAGTTGGAAAATTGGGCATTTAGCTGGAAAGTGTTTCTATTATTTCATCAAATTTAATTTTTTTTCCTCTTTAAAATATTAGGTCTTTTTTCTTTGAGCTTAATCTTCTAATGTGCTTTTGAGGTTGCTGCCAGTACCCTCTGCTTAGCCATCCTATGCTAGGGTCCCCTTCAGAGCTGGACACACCCATCTCTCTGTGGGTACTTAAATACATACTTGCCGTGTCCTCCACACCTCAACCACCTGGGCCAGGAATCCTCCCCTGGGAGATGGGGTGAGGCTGGGTCGTCAGTCAGCTGGGAGCTCCATTCCTCTGTTAAGAGGTGAAAATCATGACTAGTTTTCTCCATGCCCTCTCCCTGCCTCTGCCCTGTGTGTTCCGTAATGGTAGCACTCCCTAAGCAACAAAGTATTAATAATAGGTTTTCCCATCAGTGCTCAATTCCAATTTCCTGTCTGGCCCCAAGCCACCTTATCCAGTCCTTAATAAGGTCCACCTTTTAGATCTTACTTAAAGCCTGTGTTTCAGGGGCTGCTGGCGGTTTGAGACTCTGTTATAAGAAATGGGGTTCTTCCTTCATTGTCCCTTTGCACCCAGCCCTCCCCACTCCCAGTCCAGTGGCCCAGGCCGAGGATAACACACCTTTGACAGCGGGTGAACAAATGCTCTGGGAGCTGGGGGCTAGGAGTTCCAGGGAAGCACAGGGATCCTTGGGGAAGGAAACAGATTCGATCTCAAAGCTCCTCTCCATTTACTTAATCGCTCAAGATTTCAATCAACCAGCCCTTACCTGACTAGCTCCACAAACGAGAGAGAAATCATGTTTCCTCTTGAGTGAATCGTTCATTTCACACAGCACAGCTGCTGCCTCCGAGCCTTCTCCAGTGGCATGGATGGTCTTGAAGTACTTCTGTTTCCCCCAGTCTCCCCCGAGAACACTCATTCCCTCTTATAGCTCCCTCCCTGGCCATCAGCTCTGCACCGTCTCCCTCTGTTAGGTGCCCAGCTGCCACTGCCTTCCAGCATTTGATGTAGTGGGAGGATGGCAGGGGTGCTCTCTTCAAGGAACAGTGGAGGGAGGGGAGATGGTTCCCCCAGTCCTGTCCCCTAGGGGGTTGTCCTGTTATCTCCCAGAGGACAGAAGCAAAGAGAGAGGGAAGGGATTCAGGATTTTCTACATGCCTGGCATAGTCATAGGCATTTTATATATGTTTGGTCCTTTAATTCTATTATTCTCATTTTTCAAACAAGGAAACTGAGTTTGAGAGAAGTTGCCAGGGCCACACAGCCAGTAGGTATTGGTGCAGGATTAGACAATTATACGCCTGAGTCCAAAGCCTGCAGTCTTTCCACTTCACCTCACTGATCAAGCCATTGGGGGGTTATTTTGCAAATATTATAGAATCTCACCTCAAAGTCTATTAGGCTATTTCTCCCTCTTCCAGATAGAGGGGTGTAGGAAAGCAAGGAGGAGACAGGGAGGGCCAATCTCACTAGCATGAGACCCAGGCCCGAAATGTGTTCTTTCTTTCATAGGGTGCTGGGCTTTGCTGGCTTAGAGACCTTAATGCCAAGGGGCAGGTGTTCTACCAGGGGATATGACAACTGGGCCAAGAGAAATATGGCACCTGCACGCCACATGCTTCCCTTCTGAGGGCCCCACAGACACACACAGGGGCAAAGGGAGCTCCTCTCACTGCTTCCTGTGTTTGTCAATATCCAAGCCAGAGCTGCACACAGCAGGCCAGCTGCAGTCAGACCTCCTCAGTTTTCTACATTGCTTTCTATTTTGAAGTGCATTTGTGTATGAGATTGGATTTAATTCTCACATTACCTATGTAAGTCCTGCAAGCCAGGCAGGTGGTGCTCCCCTTTCTACCAATGTGGTGGTTCTGTGATGAGTCCCCTAGGTCCTCTTCAGGAAGGAAGGAAGAATTCATCTCCCTACCTGCCAGCCCCTTGAGGATTGCCTCAGCTGAAAAGAGTGCCTTCCCCAAGGGTACACCCTTCCCAGAGCAGCACACATCCAGTGACAGATAGATGCAGACCAATCCCAGCTCTGCATCTTCCCACAGGGCTGGCTGTGGCTTCCATTGATACTGCATGGCAGCCCAACTTCCCCTCTGCCCAACTGTGCTTCCATCCTTTCCCTTCCCCAGGTGTTTCTCCTGAGAGAACTCCCAGTTAAACCTCCTACCCACTAGCCTGTACCCTAGAATCTGTTCCCAGGACCCAAGCTGAGACCCAGAAAGGTGATGTCTCAGGTAGTAGATGATGCATCAGGAGCCCTGTTTTCTCTTTTGCCACTAACAGTCCATGTGATCTTGGAGAAACTATTTGACCTGTCAGTTTCCCCACCTGTCCCAGAAGGGTTTGGTCCAGATCATCTCAAAAGTCAAGAAAGTCTAAAATCACTTGACCTTAAGCAATTTGTTCAAGAACTATGATTAGAACCCAAAACTTCTATCACTTTCCAGAATCTCCCTACAAATCCCTGACTTTGTAGCAGGGAAAGGAGGCTGGAATTCCAGTGTCCTTTTGGTGTGGTCCCAGGCCTCCTAGACAGACCATCTCCTAGACGCAGGCTGGGAGCTCAAGAAATTATTCACCAAGTTTTACCTCCACTTGATTTCTGCTTCTCCCCACATAAGCTCTTCCCCAGCCTGGGGGAAGTTTATTTTATTTTATTTTATTTTGAGACAGAGTTTCGATTCCTACCAGGCTGGAGCACAGTGGTGTGATCTCGGCTCACTGCAACCTCCACCTTCTGGCTTCAAGCGATTCTCCTGCCTCAGCCTCCTGAGTAGCTGGGACTACAGGTGTATGCCACCATGCATGGCTAATTTTTTGTAGTTTTAGTAGAGATGGGGTTTCACCATGTTAGCCAGTATGGTCTCGATCTCCCAACCTCGTGATCTGCCTGCCTTGGCCTCCCAAAGTGCTGGGATTACAGGCATGAGCCAACGCACCCAGCCAGGAACTTTATTCTTTAACCAACTCCCACAGGCTTAGCAGTTCACTTACTGACAGGGTAGTGTCAGCAGCCAACAGGGGCTATCACCTTCTCTTCCAGATCACAGAGAATCTAGAAGATTGATGAGAATGTTTAATGATGCCAGGACCCAGTGGCAAAGCAAGAAAACAAGCCCCTTGATTATACCTTTATGTTCAGAGAAGGGCTTCAAGAAGCCCAATCCTTCTTGTCTCTCTAGGCCAGTTCCCCTCCCAGACAAAGAGAAAGCTCTGTCCCCAGTCAGAAAGAAGGTTCTCTTAGGGCAGGTCTGGCCTCCTTGGCTCTCCAGGGAATCCCCGAAGTGTTTATTAGGCACCATGCTTCAGTGGGGAGAGGAAGCTACAAAGATAAATGAGACACACTCAACCTTAGCCCAAGGGCCTGAACCCCTCTGAGGCTTCTCCGTGGGAGGGAGGGAGGAAGGAAGGGAGGGGTCTGATTGAACGAGGGAGGTGGCTCATTCTTATAGCAGAACTCAGGAATTACAGATGTACCCTGGTCTGGCCCCAGCCCCTCCACAAGGGCTAGGCTGACTCAGTAGATCTGGGCAGACCCTGATGCTTCAGTAGTCCATCTCCCATTGCCTCCCCAACAAATTGCCCCCAAGACTGGTGTCATCCTTTGCCCTATTTCTTCTAAGTGGAAGGTGCTGGATGCCAGCGAGAGGCCAGGTGCTGTGCTGTGTAATGTATGGATGGATTTATACACGTGTATGCTGGATATACATGGCAATGAGACTCCAAATGTCAGGCTGTGGGTCTCTTCTGCACCCTTTCTCCTGTCCTTCTCCAGGACGGCCTTCACACGGCTGCCAGATTGTTCCACCCCACAGACATTTCTAGCAGCCTGCAGAAACAAGACTGCCCACTCTCAGCACCGAATCCCTGACCTGTGCCCCAGGCATGCTGGCCTGCATCTTCCCCCTCACATTAAGAGACCATGATCCCTCTCCACACCTTCATCCCTCCAGGGTCAGCTGGGCACTGACCATTTGATCTTTAGCCCTTGGCTTATTTCATACAACTTAAGCATAATAAATAGAGAAGCAGACATACTTGGCAATATCCTGCAAGCCTATGTTGCAAACTGACCATACAAAATGATCAGCCTAGGAGCAGAGCATCTGTGAGCCACTTAGGCTGATGGGCTGCCTGAGAGCAGAACCTGCCCTCTCTATCAGCTTCATGTGGCTCCCAGCAACCTTTGACTCCACAATG
Source organism: Pan paniscus (assembly GCF_029289425.2). Taxonomy (NCBI): domain Eukaryota; kingdom Metazoa; phylum Chordata; class Mammalia; order Primates; family Hominidae; genus Pan; species Pan paniscus. The sequence continues at coordinate 54,682,367 of NC_073254.2, read as the reverse complement.
CACAAATCAAGACTTGGGGCATTGATAAATCCCTTTCTCAGCACTTCTAGGCTTGGCATCAAGAATGACTGTTTGCAACACTCCCTATACAAAATCAGACTTTCTCCAATGCAGGTTTCATCTCCCAAATCAGACTGGGGCTCCCTGAGGATGGGGCTGTGCCTTCCCTCAGACCAGAGCTCCCTGAGGAAGAGGTTGCATCTCCCCACAGACTGGGGTTCCCTGAGGATGCGGCTGCATCTTCCTTACACTGGGGTTCCCTGAGGATGGGGCTGTGTCTCCCTTCAGACTGGGGCTCCCTGAAGATGGGGCTGTGCCTTCCCTCAGACCAGGGCTCCCTGAGGTTGGGGCTGTGTCTCCCTCAGACTGGGGCTCCCTGAGGGTGGGGCTGCGTCTCTCCTCAGACTGGGGTTCCCTGAGGACGGGGCTGTGTCTCCCTCAGACTGGGGCTCCCTGAGAGTGGGGCTATGTCTCCCCTCAGACTGAGGCTCCCCCTCATACTAGGGCTCCCTGAGGACAGGGGAAGATGTTGAATGTGGGGGATTTTGTAGTGAGGCCAGACAGACACCGTCTCTGTGGAGCACAGAGCCTAGGTGAGAAGGCAGATTTGAACACATACTCATCGGTGTGCTCAATATCATGAAAGGGGAGTATGGGTCTTGTGTGGTGTGTGACAAGGGAGCCTAAAGTCATGGCTAAAATGGGGACAATTAAGTAATATGTCTCCAATAAAATGACTTGGGTTCTCCATGGAAACTGGGCCACTCAGTTAACTTGCCTGAAAATAGAGCCATTGAGTTCTGGGTCTGACATGTTCCCTACCCTCCTCGCCCATGTATACACTTTCTCCTAATCCCAGGCAACCCCACTCCTGGGGATGTGTTCCTCAATTTGGCCGCAAACCGCTTGGTAGACCAAAGACCCAGAGAACCCCATTTCCCTTCAAGAAAATGCTTGATGTCCCTTTCCAGGTTTCTTCCTGCATCTTTCCTCTGGAAATCAGGTTGTCTTCCAAAGACCTTGGGCTCCTTTTCCTCTATTTCCCTCGTGTGAACCTCTCCAGAGTGTGTCAACTGCCCTTCAGAATGCATGCTGTCCCTATCCTGGAGGAACTCACAGGGTGCTAGGTAGCTATGAAGAAGCTGCCTGAGAGGAGATGAGTCATTGAATCTGCCTTCATTCTCTATATTCAAGCTTGGGGACTGTCTCATCTCCTAGTTCCAGCCCTTCTCCCTCAGGTCTAAGCCAGCCCCTTCTCCCTAACTTCTCTGGCTCCTGAAGGAGCAAATTCATTTTGGATTGGCTCCAGATATTCTGCCCTCGCACTCTACAAGATCTCATTTCTGACAGCTTGCATGGAGAATGCTCACTTACTGTTGCCCTCAGAAAAGTCCTTAAAAGAACATCTTCCCAGGCACCATTTCACTCCAGCTCTTTCAGCTGTGTTCTCAATAGCCTTACTTTCTGCATTAAATCACTTTTCATTATGTTCCCTAACTTCCCTTACAAGTTTGAAAAAGTCAATGTCGCTGGCCATCAACAGATGGTAAACTCAAATGGGGAGATCATTGGAGAGACTATTTGCAAAGACATGGCCAAGGCTACAGTACATTGCAGTATCATGGTGCTAGTTAGTGACAGCAGGGTGCTCTTACCTCACCTGAGCCTAATGGGGCAAAGGGAGAGAACTGCAGACAGCAGCTTTAGGGAAAACTGTCAGACAACAGCTGAGGCCTTTGGTAAGCTTAAGCCACTAAGCCACAGTGACCCGACAGAGAGGGATCCAGGTACTAAATACCCCATTTCACTTTCCACTCATTCTTTGACCTGCTGCTGGTAGTTCCCATTCACTGAAGTCTGAGAGCAAGGCAGCCCATTGATGTAGCCCCTAAGCACCAGCCTCTCCAGGGCAGAGCAGAATGGAGAGGGATAGAGAGTGAGTCTAAGAACACAAAGGAAAGATCAGGACAGGTTTCTTGGTTTCTGGCCTACAGAGAAGTGGAGTGCACTCTCTGACCAGTCCACTAAATCCATTCATTTTTGTGTACTGACTATGGCAGTACAACTCTCATCTGCTAAGCCTGTGGTAGACCTCAGTGCATAAAGAGAAGACACCATTCCTGCTCTCCCGGAGCACATAGCTATTATCTTCCCATCATAGGGCTCCAGCTGCAGAATTTGCTAAATAAGGAGTAGAAAGGAAAATTAACTTATGAACTCAAACCTGTTAATCACAACCATCAGACAAAGATCAGCACTTTGCTACATGCTTTTTTGCATGTTATTTCATTTACTCTGCCAAGTAACCTCATCATCACCATTTTCATCATTCTGCAGACAGCAAAAAAAAGACACAAGCTCAAAGAGGTTATGTGACTTGCTCATGATCACACAGGGAGCAGGCACCAGAATCTCCAAAGCCAATGAACACTCCCTCCTAGCCTTGCCTCAGCCTCACCATCTGCCCTTTGTGGAGCTTGCCTCACTTTCTACCTTACCCTATTAGTGACCTGTGCTCATGCTTTACCTCTCAACCAGCAGGCTGCATGACTGACTCCCTTCCCTGTGCCCCACCATGCCCAGAACACAGCATACAGTCTGCTAATACATGAAAACCAAAATAAGCCTTCAGCAATCAGGCTCCAAATACCTACAAGCCATTCTCAGACCACACAGTGAAAACCAGGGTTGAACCTGGACCTGGCATGTAAGGTCAGAGCTCCCTGGTTCTTGTTGGCAATAAGACGTGGCAATCTTTGCATCCTCATTGTGTGGATGACGAAGGAAGTTTCTAAGAGATTAAGCAAGTAGCCTGAGGCCTGGCATCTAGCAAGTGACAGATCCAGGATTTGAACTGCCGACCACCTACTTCTCAAGCCTTGGTTCCTTCTGTGCTACATAGCCTTGTGGAGTAGGACTCTTCATGGAGGTGAGGAAGGATTCCCAAATGACCCACTACAAACATTTCCCTTCATATCCCCCACCACCCACCCTCCCTACCCCATCCTGTGTCCCTATGCCCAGTGGACTTCAGTGGGCTGAGTCTTGTTGGAGAAAAAACAACATAGAATAGTGCCAGGAATAAAATGTCAGGAAGTTATTCTTCAGAATTCCTGGAAATGGAGGGTTTACTGCTCTCTCATTCTCCTTACTTTCTTTCTGCCAGATTTTCCGGTATTCTAGAGGCACACCAATTCTCACCACCCCATGATCCAGAGAGCAAGCCCCAGGGCTACACACATGGCTGGCTTTTCAAAGGCACTGTTGTTCTGTCTGCTTGTGGGCAAATAAAAACAAAATGCTACTGCTAAAAACAAGTCCATTTCACATTTTATTTTACTTGAGAAAATGGAAAATGCTGAAGCAATGCTTTGAGGTCAAGTTCCCCTGGAATTTTTGCAGAGAGTCTCAGCTACCTGCACCAACCAACTCATTATGCCCCTACTGATTACTTTACAGTCATTTATTTTTCTTTGCATGCCTGGCCCAGAGCACCCATGAACACACACCTACACGTATCTATAGACCCCTTCTCTTCAACCCACACTCCAGAGTCAACAACACAACAGACAAATGGAGGCAACTTACTAAATCCTAGTACCTTGTCTGGCCTCTAGACACCCATTTCTAATCACATCTTCAAGCCTTGAGCGAGACACAGTGATAAAACTAGAAGGGAAGGCATTCATTTATACTGTGCCGAGTTTCAATTTTTCTGAGGTTTTCACACAATCATCTTTTATGAGCTATAGTAAAACCACATGTTTATACAGTCTCTCTCCCTAAGTCCCAAACATTTTAGCAACATTATCTTATGTAACACCTGGGATTTGAGAAACAGGGCCTGAACAGCCATACTTCGCTTATGCAAACAGTTTTGAATTTTCCAGATGTATCCATTTCCCTTCAAGTTAGCAAAAAGCTTATTTGGAAGATATCACCTCCCCCCACTCACCATCCTTTCCCCTCCACCTGCAGGTAATATTTGCTTCTAAAAAGAATCTCTGCCTTTGCAGTAACATGGAAGCAATTTTTCTTATTTGTTTTGCAATTCCTGATGAATATCTTTATCTACTTTCCATTATAGAGCAGCAGGGAACTGCCTAAAATTAAATCACAAAGTCACTGCTTTCCTCCCCCCTACCCAGGCTCAGATCTGGGATCCACTTTTAACTCTTCTGTCTCCTTCATCTCCTATATTTATTGAACTGCCAGATACTTTTACTCTTTGTACAAAGTGGTTTTGCCTCTCTTTCATTTCTTATTGCTGCCATCCTACTCAACTTGTAAATTCATGGTTGGGCCATTTCATCTGGCACCCAACAATTCTCCTGGTTCAATCTACCCTGCACATGATAGCCTCATAAATCTTCTCAGGACACTCTCCTCTGCAGAAACACTGCTCACGGCTGCCTGAGTCTCTGGCAGGGGTAGGCAAATGACAGCGGGGGTGGGGAGCTAAAACCAGCCTGCAGGCTGTTTGTCTAAATAAAGTTTTACTGGAACATAGCCACACCCATTTATTTACACATTGTCTGTAGCTGCTTTTGAATACAATGGCAGAGTTCAAAGCCTCAAATAGTTGCCATCTGGTCCTTTATAGATGAAGTTTGCCAGCCCCTGTTCTGGAATAAACTTTGCGTCCCTTAGCTCAGCATGCAGGACTTCGCATGACCTGGCTGCTACCAGCTCTTACTGCCTGGTCTTTGTGCACATCGTCTGCACCCCCAAGTGGCATAAATAAACAGATCTAGCCCCCTCATCTTGTAACCAGCCTATCTCATGCCTCTCTACCGCAATTATGCTGTTCTCTGCCTTGAGTTCTCTCCTGCACTCCTAAGCTCTCAGCAAACACGGATCAGTCACTCAAAACTCAATGCAGGGCAGGACTCTTCAATAATACCATTTCTGCACCACAACCCCCCAGCCATTCTGTACCCACATGCTCCCACCCCACCACCACCCCCTCACCCCGCCACACACACACACACTGAATTGAATGCTTTTATTTTTGTGCCCACACTGAACTCTTAAAAATATTTCCCACTACTTCTGGGTCTACATGTGTTTCTCCCTCTTTTGGTTATAAATCCCTGGAAAGCATATGTGGTGGCTTAATCATATTTGTATTCCCAGAGCCTGGTATTGTGTCTGGAATATAGTGGTATAGGAGACCAAACAGAATATGCCACCCCAAAATATGCTTTTTAGGCATAGGATTATTTTGAGCTGGTTATTTTTGGAAACAGCAAGCACAAGAGAAGCTCTCAAAAAAATATTACCCTTTTGTAAGGAAAATTTACATTTATAAAGAATGTCTTCATTTGTAAGAATGTTTCTTCCTCTGTACCAGAAAGGATGACAAAATCACAGGAAACTCTTATTAATGGAGAAGTCACTGACTTAAATCTACATAACAAGCCTTACTCTTGTTTACTGCTCTTTTCCTAGATATTTTCCCATAGCCTTCCCACACTCTTTGTTTCAGTGGACAGTAGTATTTAAACCTGAATTCTAAGCCACCTCTTGAGATCTACTCTTTTCTCTGGGTATTTTTCATGTATATATGAGGTATACATGTTAAGAATCTTCTGTTTGCTTTTCTCTTGTTAGTCTGTCTTTTGTTACAGGGGACCCTGAAACCAGCTTTGCAAAATTATGACACTAAGAGAAATCTGACATTGTTGACTCCATCTTGCTTCTAACCTCCAAGCTGTCCTTGGTCATTCCTGGGCATAGGCCAAATTAACTCTGGGAGGAATTTAATTTTTAGTTTAACCTTAAAGTAAGGATGTTAATAGCCCTTCTCAAAAGTAAACTGCCTTTGTAAAACTAGTGAAAGGCCACAAGGTTAGGATTATGAAAGGGGCCTGAATTCTGCTAAGATGTAGGCATAATTAAACAATAACTAGTTATTCCAGTTCCAGTCACAAGATTTGTAACTTCCCCAATTACTCCTGTAGATAACATCACTATTGTATAACCTAAGATTGGCCTTCTAAAATGTCTTTCAGACTTTTGCATTTCTGACTACCAACTGACTGCACCAGGACCCAAACCACAACTTGCAACTCTGACCCAACTAGTCCTGTGGCCCCTACCCAGGGGCTGAGTCAGTGCACTAGGACCATTTTCTATACCCCTATGATACTATCCCCAGCCAATCAGCTTTCCCCATTCCCTAGGCCCCTGCCCACCAAACTATGCTTGAAAACCCCTAACCTCTGAGACTTTGTGGAGACTGATTTGAGTAACAACTCCATGTATATACCACATGGCTAGCCTTGCATTAATAAATCTTTCTCTACTGCAACAGCACAGTCTCAGTGAATTGGTTTTGTCTGCAGTGGGCAGGAAAAATCTGTCAGGTAATTACAATCCCAGCTAAGAACTAATGAAATATAGAGAGAAAATTATTTTTTCCTCATCTCCTGTTCATACTTAATACATGCTGAAAGATTGAATGAATGAAAAACCAACCCCTAATTTCCAATCTTGTTCTTTCTTCTCTCCATGTACACTCTTTCTCTGGCCTCACAGGCCCTAACCCCACTCACTGATTCCAGCTCTAAACTTGTCTTGTCCTGATTACTCCCTCCTGGGCTCCAGCCCCTTCTCCTCCAGAGGCAGCCCCTTCCTGCTCCTGACTGAAGACAACTCCATCAGGTGGTGTGGCTCTCAGTGACCCTCACCCTCTGCCCTGCTGTGTGACTGATTGGTCCCTGTGGGTGTCTCTTGCCTGACCAGAGTGAATAGGGCTGGGACTGAGGAGTCCTGTATCAGAACTCAGGCTTCATCATTTTCCAGGTGAGTCACCCTTAGGTAAATCAGCACCTGTCTTCTGGTTTTCTCATCTGTAAAACAGAAATAATTAAATGTACTTCATTGAACTGATATGATGGTGAGATAATATGTGAAAATGCCTAGCCTCAATCTGGGATCCTGACAGATGCATATTTATTCATTCATTCAACAAGTATTTTATTGGTCATTTATTACAGGTCAGGAAGTAACAAGAGAGACAAAAAGAAAAACAGGTCCCCCCCCAACCCCGGCCCCCACCTCAAAAAATAAATTCCTGCCTTCAGATGGCTTACTTTTTCATGGAGGAGACAGATCATAAAGAAGACAAATATAGACCTACAAGGTGATGGATGCTTGGAGATTGACAAGGCATGGAAAGGGGTGGGGACTGTAATATTATTAATTGTAATTTATTTGAAAGATCTTTTCATCCAAATCTGAAAAGCTCTTTCTGACCACTCTTAGAAGTCATGTAATACTTTATCATGGAGGGTAGAAGATAAGCATCTAATAAAACTGCTAGTTGGATGAATAAAGGTAGGAATGAGGAAAGAAAGGATGCCCTTTATCATTTGTTCAGCAAATACTTTTTGAACATTTCTAATACAAGGTTGGGAGGGTCATTTATGTTCAAAATGTTCTTTCAAGAGGATTAACTTGGTAGTAATCCTATCCTGATGGAGAAACTGAATCTGGAGAAACTAGAAGTTAGGAGGCTCATCCACACATCTGGCCTGACCCAAAGAGGCAGTGGTTGGACCAGGACAAGGACTCAATGAGATGACTTTTCAGGGGAAATTTAAGAACTAAATTCAAGGTTGAGAATGGAGACGGGGATTTTTCTTTTTCCTTTTTGTTTTTTTTTTTTGGCTTTTTATTAAAATTTTTTTTATATCCATAGGTTATTGGAGAACAGGTGATGTTTGGTTACATGAGTAAGTTCTTTAGTGGTGATTTGTGAGATTTTGGTGCACCCATCACCAAAGCAGTATACACTGCACCCAATTTATAGTCTTTTATCCCTTACCCCTTTCCCACTCTTTCCCCCCTGAGTTCCCAAAGTCCATTGTGTTGTCAGATACAGTAAGTTTCTCTACAAAGGTTTAATTTCTGACTTCCTTGTTCTTTGTTCTCGAGATGAATTTCCTTGTCCCTTCTCCTAAGCTACCTGCTCTGTAAACAACTCCTGCCAGTCCCAATCTGTAACTCACATCTCTTTCTTATTTGGAAAAAGTCCTCTTTTACTCCTGGCTACCCATTCTGTAAACTTCCCCTCCCGCTGAAACAGCTCTTCCCACCAAAACTACTCTTCCTGCCTTTGTTGTGCCCTGACTTGCCCAGACATGTTTGGGAATGTCTTGTGCTGTAGCAGAAGGACCACTCCTACCCCTCTTCCTCCCTTGTGAGTCCTGTGTTTACCCTATTTGGAAAAGTTTGAGTCTTAGCCAACCGGGATCAGCTTAGATTGTGCGGTCCAACCCCAGTCAATGGGGAAGGAACACAGAAACAAGAACTGCATTAGGAATAAAAACCTCCTCCCTCCTTTGTTCAGTGTGCTCTCATAGCAGCCAGAAGTGCAAGTGGCACCCTTCTGCAGAAGTAAATTTGCCTTGCTGAGAAATCCTTTGAGTCCTCATTTTCCTTGCAACTCCAAGCTCTTGTTTCTGACAGTGTCATTCTTATGCCTTTATATCCTCATAGCTTAGCTCCCACATGAGTGAGAACAAAGCAACATCAGTTAAAAAAGACAGAGGGACATTATATAATGATAAAAGGCCTTGTCCAACAAGAAAATACCACAATCCTAAACATATATGCACCTAACACTGGAGCTCCCAAATTTATAAGACAATTACAAATAGACCTAAGAAATGAGATAGACAGCAACACAACAATAGTGGGGGACTTCAGTACTCCACTGACAGCACTAGACAGGTTATCAAGACGGAAAGTCAACAAAGAAATGATGGATTTAAACTACACCCTGGAACAAATGAAATTAACAGATATTTACAGAACATCCTACCCAACAACCACAGAATTCCATTCATCAATTCATGGAACTTTCTCCAAGATAGACCATATGATAGGCCACAAAACAAGCCTCAATAAATTTAAGAAAATTGAAATTATATCAAGCACTCTCAGACCACAGTGGAATAAAACTGGAAATCAACTCCAAAAGAATCCATCAAAACCATGGAAATTAAATAACCTGCTCCTGAATGATGATTGGGTCAAAAATGAAACCAAGATGGAAATTAAAAAATTCTTTGAACTGAACAACAATAGTGACTCAACCTATCAAAACCTGGGGGATACAGCAAAGGCGATGCTAAGAGGAAAGTTCATAGCCCTAAACGCCTATATCAAAAAGTCTGAATGAGCACAAACAGACAATCTAAGGTCACACTCAAGGATCTAGAGAAACAAGAACAAACCAATCCCAAACCCAGCAGAAGAAAGGAAATAACGACGATCAGAGCAGAACTAAATGAAACTGAAACAAAAAATTTAACAAAAGATAAATGAAACAAAAAGTTGGTTCTTTGAAAAGATAAATAAAATTGATAGGCCATTAGAAAAATTAACCAAGAAAAGGAGAAAATCCAGGTAGGCTCAATTAGAAACAAAACAGGAGATATTATAACTGAGACAGGGATTTTTCTAATCACCACTTGACACTATATTTACAGGGAGAATTCTGGTCTGAATATTGCAGGGACTAGAATGTGATGATAAAGGTAGGGCAGTAATGGGGGAACCTATCTTGGATTTCTGGACATTTCTCCTCTCCATCCCTTCTCTTTTCTATCCTGACACCCACGCTCTTCCCCATTTGACTCTACTACCTGAGTTCATTGCTTATTTCTCAGTCCATCACATGAACTGTAGGGCCCAGAACCCAGTGTGACCCTGCTTCTTCATTCCTGGAAAAAAATAGTTACTCTTGAATGGGAAGCCTGGTGACCAACTCTTCAGTGCTCTAGGACACACAAAAAGCAAGAGAGAAAAGATCACATGTGAATCAGTGCAACACGACACATGGAAGCAGCTCCATAAAGTGAAAACAACCAGGCAGACCCAACGTCCAGTCTCAGCTCTGAGCTCTCCAGCTCTGGGACCTTCAGCAAAGTTTCTCTCAATTTTCTGATATGTAACATTAAAAGATAATTTTTAAGAGGTAAAATCATGACTCTTAAACATAAAATGCCTACATGTCAAATATTTTATTTAACTTGTTAACAATGGAACTAGTGAGATGTGACAACTACTTGAAGGATAATTCAAAGAAAATACATATATGGGCAATCAGGAATGCTAAAATAAATTTACAAATATTTGCAAAATTGATCAATAACCACTGGGCAATAATCAACTGTGTCTCCAAGAGATACACTTCACATGCATTTCTATGGCTGGGAATCATTTGCATTACTATCACTTTTCTAGGACTTACAGGGTTGTGAAATAGCTCAAAGTCAATGAAATGCACAGGCCCCAACAGAGTCAGATAATCTGGAAGGTTGTACTAGAATTTACACTCTTGGCAGTATTTTATTTTCATTTCAAAGTCTTTTACAAATTTTTCTAACAGAAATATAGGAATATTATCTGAATTTGAGAGGATATATTTAAAACACCCAGCACAGTTCTTGGCACATCATGGATACCCCATATCAGAACATTCCCTTTCTTGTTTTTCAGTTTAGTTAAATCACAGGGTTAGTTTTCATTTGAAAAAATTCTGTTAACAAAAATGTATAACAAGAGCTTCAGGGTTCAATAGGGAGAATTTTCACAGCTGACTGGGAAAGTCTTCTTGATAGAAGGGTTCAGTTATCCCTAATCCTACTTCTTACCCTGGCAGCACTTATCGCAGAAAGAATCAGGAAGCCACAATACTCAGGCCACATTTCTCTGTCATTTAACAGCTTATGCTGTAGGGGCAGAAAGGTGTGATGCCTATCCACACTCATCATAAGGATCACAGCTGCCACTCCTATAACAAAAGACAAGTTAACAAGAGAAATTCATAACACAATTATTTAATCAAAGTTTTATGTGACATGGCAGCCTTCAGAAATGAAGATCCAAGGAAAATGGTCTGATTTTATGTTTAGGTTAGATGAAGAATGGCCTCCATGTAGAAATGTGATTGGACAAAAGGCATGATCTAATGGTAATGGGCTGGGGAGTTGGGAAACCCAGCAAGTCTTATCTGTTCAGATTCTTCTTGATCTCTCTGAATAGCATTCCTTCCTCCTGGGTATGGGGCAAGACCCCTCTTGAATGAAGGTCTTCAAGGGAAATGGAAGAAGGCAGAGAGTAACCTTTCTAGGTTTTACAAATTCCTTTGTGGGAGAGGGGTTCTAGTTTCTATGACCCATCTGGAGGAAGAGGAATTCTGGTTTCTATGACTTACGTGGGGGGCTGGTTGGGGGGAGAGGGGCGAGAGACAGGAGGGTAGGAGAAGGTCAGAGAGAAACTTTGATTCTGAGGCTGCTTCTGAGACCTTCCAGTCTCCTTTAGTTCAAAGTATTTAGCATGCCAAAGTGCCATACTTTGGGGTATTGTTTTTTGAGCCCCAACAATGCACCATGGCCACCTCCGTATCTTATTTGTTTCTCACAACTCAGTGAGGTGGACTACCCACTAGTGTAACAATTTACATCTTACAGAAGAGGCAAGAGGTTCAAAGAAATTGAACAACTTGATGCTATGGTTTAAATGTGTCCTCCAAAGTTCATGTGTTGGAAACTTAATCTCTAATAAAACTGTTGAAAGGTGGGAACTTTAAGAGATGAGTAGGTCATAAGGGCTTTACCTTCATGAATAGATGAATGCTACTATCAAGGGAGTAGGTTAGGTATAGAGGGAGTGTGTTCCTGATTAGAAAGGAGATGTTTGGTTCCCTTCTCCTTTTGCTCCCAGCCTCTATTGCCCTTCGGCTCCCACCACGGGAAGACTCAGCACAGAGGCCCTCACCAGATGCTAGTGCTATGCTCATGGACTTCCGAGCCTTCAGAAGTATGAGCCAAATAAATTTCTGTTCATTTTAAATTACCCAGTCTGTGGTGTTGTTATAGCAGCATAAAATGGACTGACAGCTTGTCTAAAGTCACATAGCTAGTAAGTTGCAGAGCCAATATGGAATAGAATCTCTTATGTCACAAGACTTGAGGACAAGAAAAGATTTGTATCCAAGACCCCATGCCTTTCCCCAAGGCCTGAGTTTATTGCTGTCTGCTTTTAAAAGTCAAATTTAGCTTTTCTTGAACAGACAGGTTTAAGTAATATGTTTTATATTGTAGACTATTAATTTATTACAGTGATTTCATCAGTCTATGAAATAACCATCTACATAATGTAAATTTTATAGCCACTTCTCCAAATCAAATCCACAAGCATTCCATGGATTCTGGGCACCCTGGGGTTCAGTGCCCCCAGAATACACAAGGGACAGTCTCAGGGGACAAATCTGTGGGAGAACTGTTTGCTGGGTGCTGGAGGAACATAGCTTCTACCCTGTAGACAAAACCCAGAACCTATCCCAGGCAAAGGGCAAAGCGGAGACCACTGCCTGCAATAACTGCAGTTCCCACCCCCAGCCCTTTGGACTCTTTCATGCCAGACTCTCAGAGCCTTCCTCCTCCCAGGTCCTAACTGTGACCTTTCCTCCACCCATCAGAGTGGAGCATCTCAAACTCAGACAAACTCCTAAAGATCATCTCCTAACAAGTCTCTCTGCTTCACTTCTTGCCTCCCTTCAGTCACAGCCTGTTAATATGCAAGTCATATCATGTCTCTTTTTAGCTGGGAAAAATCCAATGGCTTCTTGTTGCAGATTGAGTTTTCTGGAACAGACTATGCAAAGCAATTTAATGTGCAGAATCTATATTTGGGAGTGCCTTCAGATCAATATCTTTGGGGAAGAAAGAATAAAAGATTGGGGGAGGGAGAAGTTAAGCTGCAATGCACATCCAACCAATGCCAGCCTCAGCCATCTCCACAGAGACTCTGGACCATTCTCTTCAGGGACATCTCACTTTTTTTTTCGTCATCCTCCCAACCTCCACTATCATAGAAAGAAAGATGCAGACACAAGATTCACACAATTCCCTTCCTTCTCATTATCCCAGAGCTGTGTCACACCAACAGACAGGACAATGTGACTGTTGTCTCATTAATTCTCTGATTTCATGTCTCCATGTCAATTAAATGTTTTCATATTCCTATCTGACAGCTGAGGAACAATATCAGTTCAATGCATTAAGAGGAAAGTAATTAAATATTTGTTCTGGGGTAATTGTATATAAATTGTATGACAATTGAGCTGGTGATATAATTAATAAATTTTAATTGGAAGCCCTTTTACAATCAATGTTTAATTTATTAACAACTGTTTTGGCTTAAGTGCAAATTAAATGCTTATCATGGGTCATCCACACCCATGAGTGCAGAATCAGCCCACTTTCTGGCTGGCTGTTATAAAACTTCTCTGCTACCAGACAGCTATGTAAGTTCCAGCAAGTCTTGAACCCTTTGGGGGACTCAGTTTTATTATCTGCAAAATAGGAATGTTGAAGAATTGTAGTGATAACTAACATGAATCTGCTGTGAATTGAATACTGTTCTAAACACACTGTGGGAAACTCATTACATGTGAATAACTCATTTAGTCCCAACAACAATGCTATAATTAGGTGCTGCTTTTATTACCCTCATTTTGTAGAAGAGGAAACTGAAGTACAGAGTAACTTTTCCAAGGCAGTGGAGGAAAAGGGATTTGGCTCTGGAGCTCAACCTGTCAACAGGTAAGACCTACTATCTCTCATTATAATTTCTAGCCCCAGTCCTTCAGACACCCAAATCCTTTCATCCCATCATCATTATTCATCCCTGCCTGGCACAAAACCCTTTGTATAGTTGAATTCTTGGCTTTGACATTTTCTGACTTGCCATTAACACCAATAATGGCCTGCCTCACCAGCTCCCACAGACTCCCTTTACCTGTGAGTATGGGTTACATTATGCTGTGATAACTAGCAGTCCCAAAATATAAATGGCTTACAACAACACAGGTTATTTCTCACTGTTTCTTGTCCAGTTTGAAAAATTATGGGACTTGTAAACAAATGTTTTGCCCTGTTTTCTAAACTTACCACCACCCACTTTCACCTTTGTTCCATGCTGTTTTCACTCAGGATTCAGGCTGACAGAGAAGGCCTACATTACTGAACTCATAACAAAGGGAAAAGAAAAGTGAAAAAGCAATAGCTGCTTCTGAGAGCTTCTTCTCAGAAGTAACGCATAAGACTCTGGCTCATATTTACTGGTTAAAACAAGCCACGTGGCTACCCCATAGTTGAATACAGTGGAGATTTTTAATCCCTCTGCAGGGAGGAGCACCGAAAGCCATATCACCAAGCCTGTCGATGGGAGTTGAAGGGAGTATCATTTTCCACTGGGTTGTGGGGGGAGGAAGGAGCAAATATTTCAAACAATAATAGAACCCACCATACACCCCTTCATTGTGCATCCTTGCTTTCTGCCTTGAGCTACATCATCATCACCTTGCCGGTGGACTCCTGCAGCACTACTCCAGGGTATAAAATTCTTTCCTTCTTATTGAAATGCTGTCTGGAAGGGCTTGGGGAATAGCCCACTATGATGATCTGAAGTCTAGAAAACAGAGCCAGCTGTTTCTTTGTAATTCCCAGCATCTCCCTACATGATACTTAAGTGCCCTTCCCCCTGACCTCCTTCCTTTACTGCCTTCTTCCTATTCCCAGATCCTTGCCTCCCTTCTGCCAGGGCCTGCATGATAAAGGCTAGGAAATTTCCATCAATTCTTTCTTCATCTTGTCAGAGGCACACAGTTCTTATAGGCCCCCTCGGGAGAAGACTGGATGATCAGAGATTTTGTAAAGAAGCATCTGTCAGATCAGTAAATGTCTCTCTCAATGAAAATGATGATTTTTCAGAGAATAATAAGCTGGATCCCCAATGATGGCTATATCACCTTCACCTCCTGATATGGTTTAGATCTGTGCCTCTGCCGAAATCTCATGTCAAATTATAATCCTCAATGTTGGAGGTGAAGCCTAGTCGGAGGTGATTGGATCATAGGGGTGTATTTCTCATGAATGGCTTAGCACCATCCTCTTGGTGCCGTTCTCATGATAGTGAGTTCTCATCAGACCTGGTTGTTTAAAAGTGTGTAGCGCCTTCTCCTTCCCTTTGTCTCTTGCTGCTCCAACCATGTCACCTGCCTACTCTTCCTTCGTCTTCCACCATGATTGTAAGTTTCCTGAGGCCTCCCCAGAAGCTGAGCAGATGCCAACATCATGCATCCTGTACAGCCTGCAGAACCATGAGCCAATTGAACCTCTTTTCTTTATAAATTACTCAATCTCAGGTGATTCTTTATAGCAATGCAAGAGTGGACTAAGACACCTCCCTTCCTGCCAATCAGGGGAGTATAAGAAGGAATAAAGCATAAAAAGGATAAAAAGGTCAGAGACCTCTGCCACCTGTTTCTCAGCTATTTTCTTCAGGCCTAACCCCAATTAGGAATTACCATATTTCTCCTCTCCTCTTTGCTTCTCTCTTTCCTTTACTATGCCTCTTCCCATTCCCTTTGATCCTATTTTAAGCTCTTTATACTCACTTCTCATTTTCACAGTTCCCCTTCCTCCATTCCCCATATCTGCCCTTCAACCATCTCCATTTTTTCCCTTCTGGTCTCTCTCTCCCTTCTCTTTATAGAGGATGATTCTGGGAGGGAGAATGGCAGAGGAAGAGAGGGTCTCAGTTCTTGCCTCAGCTCAGCCACTAACTCTCAGTGTGGTGCTGAGAAAGCTACTGGGGGAAATTTTAGAGTCTGTCTCATCCACTGCTATCTCCCAGCACCTGGCCTGGCATATAGTAGGTACTCAATAATTGTTTCTTGAATAAATGAGTATCTGAATGAATGGATGGATGGAGTTGCCTCTAAAAAGCTCTCCAAGGAGGCTTGTAGCTCTGAGGTTTCATGATTCTATAAAATTTCCACTTCCAGACTGTCTTTTGGAACTGACAGGGCAGAGATACTGACTCAAATAGCAGTAAATGTGCAAGTGATTTTATACCTAATTGACGAACTAAATGTAGATAAATCACTGGGACCAGATGGCACTCGCTGGAGAGTAGTGAAGGAACTCAAGGGTGAAATTGGGGAATTGTTGGCCAAACGTGTAAAGTGCTCATTATAAAGGGACGTGGTGCCAGAGAGCTAGAGAGAGCGGCTGTGCCTCCACAAAAGACCCTGGAAAGTGTTGAACAGTGAGACTGGCTGTGAAACCCAGCAAGTTAGCCAAATTTAGAATAAAGAGTAGCATCACTAGCAAAACCAGCATGCCAGGGAGGAAGGCTACTTGGTTCTATAAGAGGAAACCATTCCAGGCTAAATCTAGAATTATATGTAGAGACACATATGGTTAGTGGCTGAAGGAGAGAAGGACATGCCATTTCGAAATATGCTGGATGGGCATATTGAGTATTTCAAGTTGAAAACATTGGAGAAATTGTAGTTTCAGAAAGGGCAAGCTAACTTGTCTCTTCCTGCATTTAGCAAGCTGTAAAGATTTCTCTGGGAGGGGTACCCTCCCCATGTCAGGGTGAGAAAATGGCCCTTATGACCAGAGACTGAGAATTGGGGGCTGCAACAGACCTGAATAGAGACACTTAATGACGTAACCCTTATCATCCCACTACTTTTCGACCTTCCCCCATACTTCTCCCACTGAGTCCTCTAGAAATGTATTACTATTAGCCAGATCCCCTTTGTCCTGTTATTTTTTTCTCAAATTTATTGTTCTTTGTCTAAAAAGTATAAAAGCATCTTCCTTTGGTAACTTCTTGAAATTTACTCTTTTGTGAAGATCCTCATGTACATGAAAAACTAATGAAATTTGCTTGTTTTTCTCTCTTCAATCTGCCTGGTGTCAATCTGGTTTCTAGATCCAGCCAAAGAGTTCACATAAGAGCTAAAGAGGTGTTAGAGGTGATCCCTGGCTCCCCTGCAAGGCAAAAGGAAGCCAGTGGAGGAAATACATTTAGGTTCTCAGAATTAATGTGCTAAAATCATTTTAAAATGCAAAACAAACCAAATCATCCAAGATTAAGATGATATCTTAGAAGAAATTCTGATTTAAGATGGGGAACTATATGGGATTAATTTTTTTTAATTTTTTTTTTTTTTTTTTTTTTTTTAGACAGGGTCTTGCTCCATCACCCAGGCTGGAATACAGTGGCATGATCATAGCTCACTAACCTCAAATTCTCAGGCTCAAGCAATCCTCCTGCCTCAGAGCTTCCCAAGTAGCTAGGATTACAGGTATGCAACAACCACACCAGGGTAATTTTTAAAAAATATTTGTAGGAAACAGTCTCATTATGTCACCCAGGCTGGTCTCAAGGTCTTGGCCTCACACGATCTTCCCACCTCGGCCTCCCAAAGCATTAGGATTCCAAGTATGAGCCACTGTACTCAGCCACTAATAATTATTTATAATCATAAAAGTTGCTTCGACTTCTCAAAGATACTCTTGAAAGGTTGAAATTTTCAAAAATATTGTGAAATTGGCAGAAAAAATTATTAATTGTAATTTGAAAATTGATACAGAGAAAATAAATGACACCCAAGTCACACAACCAACAGGTAGAAAGTCTTAAACTAGAATACTGGTTTCCTAACTCCCAATTATGTGTTATCTTTTAAATGAGACATTTAAGAGCTTGATACCCACAGATCATTTTATTAAACGTTTTTGTTGATGAGGAAGTGGACGTATCAGTCATCCATTGCCACAACAGTGCTATGTAACAAACAACTGGAAAAACTTAGTGGCATACAACAATAAGCATATATTGCTTATGTGATAAATGGGGTCAGTTGTGGGTGGGCTGCTTCGTTCACGTGTCTTCTGCAGCTGAGGGGCAACTCATCTAGGCCAGGCTCATCTGGTTCAGCACTATTATTCCATGTGTCTCTCATTCACCTCCTGTAGTCAATGGGTTAGCCTGGACACATTCTCAAGTTGATTGCAAAGGCACAAGAACATATGTGAGAATACATAAAACTTCTTAAGATCCAGGCTTGGAGCTGGCACACCATCATTTCTGCCTTATTCTCTTGGGTAAGGCATGCCACCAGGTCAATCCCAGGGTCAAGGGGGTGGGACCGTTTATTCTACCCAATGAGGGAAGCCACTGCAATGTTACATGGCAAAGAATAAAGACTTGGGGCCATTACTACAAGCAGTCAGAGAGGGCAAGTGCAGCATCATCTCTGAGTCTATAAATGACTCTAAGCTATCAGTGAGAGTTAAGTGCTAAGCAGAAAATTATATTCAGCAGGATGTGTGCATCTTCTGGATAGGGAGAAAAGTAACTAAAACTTTAGTGTGAGTATATTAAGATTAGGTTCAGCTGAAAGTAATAGAACAACCCTAAATAACTGGCTTAAACAAGATGGAATTTTAGTTCTCTCATGTAAGTATGGAGGTGAGTATCCTAAGCTGGTATGGGAGCTTTGCTTCATGAAGCTTTTAGGTTCCTTTAGCTCTCTGCCCCAACATCCCTAGGATGTAGAATGCTCATACAAAAATACCCATATCTCCACAAACTTGCTTGCCATTTTAAATAGCCAAAGTAGCAAAAAAATGCATCTATTGCTACCTTCCAAATCTCACATAAGTGCTTCTGGTAGGAGGTGCAGAGAATTAATACACATCCAGAATCTTGGTTGCAAAGGAGTCTGGGAGAAGTAGTTTTAAGCTTTCTAGGATTTGCAGTAAAGGAAAATACTAGAAGTTGAGAATGAATGCTGAGAGCCACTTAGCTGAATGCACCATACTTTGTAAAGAAGGAAGGGACATTACAAGGGGAGGGAACAGTTTTTGAAAGGATGGAGTTACAAAAGAGTATCATAGGTTTGAAGAATCACATTCCCCTGGATGGCTGTAAAGTGCCAAAAGTTGGGCAATTGCTGCTTTCTCTGCATTTTCCTCACTACAAAATATTGACATTAAGATTCGTTTCATTGAGAAGTGGGGGAGATGGAGGGTGGCTTTCTTGTCACCTATTATTCATGTCCTGGAGGGCTAGGGAGAGAACAGATAGGGCTACGGAGGTAAAGAACAAGGAGTTTCATCAAATCACTGTGATCTTCCCTAACCTGCCCACGTGGGGCTCTCTGTACCTCGGAGAGGAACAAATAAATGCAGAGGTACATACATTATTAAGTGTAATTACATTGTTACTTATAGGTTCAATTAAATACTCTGGACATTTTTATAACAATTTGAGGTGTGATGCATGGAGTAATGGCACTAACCTTTAATCATAGTTCTTCCCCTTCAAAATTCAGTAATGACCCTATTAATTAGTAATGAAATGATTCAATAGGAATAGAAGGCACCAGCTGGTGCTTCCTTTTACTTGGTCATCTCCCTAGATTTAAATGTGGCCTTTTGACCTTCCTCTCTAAAGGAAACACATCTTGGGGTGTGGGTGTGGGGTGGGGGGATGGTGGTGAGAGGGAAATGCAGAATTTTCTCCAGCCTCCTCTCTCCCAGGGGCACAAGGCAGAGAAATGGATAGAATGAGTATTGTGTAATCTGGTATATGCAGTGTTCAATCCTGGGATGTTTATTTGCTCCTTTGGTTATTGATAATTTTCTCTTCTGGGGACCAGTATTTGGGGATGCAGGGTGATAATGAGTTATGCAGTTCTGAGCAGCTTTGGGGCCTTACTGGAAGCAGCTCAGTCCTGACCATCCCTTCTACTCATTGCCTGCTCCCACCTCCCAATGCCCTCCCAGAATCTCAATGGGCTTTCAGAGGCTGCATTCACCCTCATACGCTGTGAGGTCTGAGGCTGACACACTGTGCTTCCACATGGTCATCCATCTGCTCTTCCCTATAGTTTGATCTAGGTTTACTGGGGTCCCATCTGTGTCCAGAACTATGAGAAGCACTGAGACAATGAAGGCAAGTATCATTGTCTTCAGAGAACACTGTCAAATTCACCCATAAACTGTGATGCAATAACGGACGGACAATTACTATAACATAGAGAAAAATGGGTCTAGAAGAAGCTGAGAAGAGAGGCAGCTGCCTCAGCCTGGTGGACAGTTTCATGGAGGGCTTCCTGGAGAAGGTGACACCCAAGCTGAGTCTTTTAGGTTAAGTGAACACCTGAAGAAATGGGCAGGGGCAGGTATTCCAAGCATAGGATACACTGTGAGAAGTGAAACCACTCCTTGATGCTCCTCTGTATCATTAATCCAGTGTAGTGCCCCATACATTGCCATTCACCATAGGCTCACCTGTACACATGGAGATCACCCCAGAGTCTGCTTGCTTGCCACTCTCCACCCCAACCTAGTTCCTGACTCTTGGATCTAGCTTGGATTCAACATCTCGCTCTGGCCCCTGTGGCCTCTGTGCCTGTATCATAGTTCTCTGGTCAGGAACCTGTGGTTACAATCAGTGACTCCCATCAGGGTTCTCCCTACCAGCTTGGTCTGCCCTGCTTCCTTGCGTGGTTCACCTTCTGTAGTTCCTGCTCCCTTGAGCTCCATCTCTAGCTTGGGCTCACCAGTTAGCCCAACCAGCTACCTCCAATTTGAAGAGACAGGACCACACCACAGTATGTCAGCCCACATATATATTGTGCCAAGACTCCATCTAGCCACCCAGCTGCCCCTCACCCCCACCCTATACCTATTGTAACTCCTTGGCCTGACATATCTCTGGCATATGCCCTCTTTTCAATTCTTCAGGATGGATCAGACTTACAGAGCTGTCTTGGTATTAATTAAAATACACGTTTAGCTGCTTGAACAGAAAGACTGACTAATAATGGCTTAAACAACATAGTTGTTTATTTTTCTGTCATGTAGATGTCTCTGTGACTCATCTAGACATCTCTGTGACTCCTCTAGTGCTGGCAGGCTGCTCCATAGTCACTGGAACCAGGCACCTTTTATCAAGCTGCAGCTCCTGTCTGGTGGGTCCAGATGACTGCCCCAGCTATGCCCTCTCAGGGAATGCAGGGCCACTCCTTTTAAGGACAGGGAAGGTAATCTGCTCACGTCTCTTCTGCCTGTACACCAAACATCAGCACTGAGTCATAAGGTGCACAGAGGCTGGGAAATATATTCTGGTGGCCGAGTGTGCCCAATTATACATTTTATGTAAAAAGAGAAAAACGAGTTTGCATGGACAAGTGGTAGACTCTGCCATCATCTTTATAAATCTTCAACTCTGGGCCTCCCAGGACTGATCAGGATCCAGAAGCCCTGATAATCTTTTGCCTCCAGCCTCTCAGTCTCTCTTCTCACCTTCAGTTGTTCATTCATTCAAAATATATCCACAACTATTAATAGAAAGTGCTAGGCCCTGGGGTTTGGTCATTTCCCTGAAGTTACCCATTGTTGCAAGAACAGACAAGTTATGGATATAATTGCAAAAGTTGTCTAAAAACGAGTTGTCCCACTTCATAAAAAGGGTACAGATAAAAGGCTGCAGGAATTCAGAGAATGGAGAGTTCTCTCTGGAAGTATCAGGGACCTTCATGGAGGAGGTGGTGGTTGAGTTGGGCATTAGAGGTCAAGTATGATTTGCAGGCTCATGCATTGGGTTGGGTGACACTTCACTTTTCTTGATAGAGCTTTTAGCAAGGATGCAAGGAACATGTGTCTTCCCTGCAGTTGAGAAACCAGGCATGGCATGAAGAAAGACAGCCACCCCAATAGGCTCTGGTGCCTGCAACAAAGCCATCTGTTACTGAAGGAGTTCAAGGAAGATCACAGAATTTGGGCTAAACCCTATGCTAGGCTCTCTGCGGACCTAGGCATAGGCCCTGGCTTCAAGGTGTTTATAATCTTAGGGTTTACAGTGGCAGCTGGATAATTGTTAGCTGTTCTTATTCATTATTATCATTAAGGAGAAGAAAACAAGATAGAATTTTTGTTAAGTGCTTAAAAAAGGGTATAGCTACCCTGGAAGAGAAATGATTGTTGTGGATTGATGTGATCAGGGTGATAGAATCTCAGATGATCCTTGAAGGATGAGGATTTTGAAAAGCAAAAACGAGTCCATGAGGAACTGTGAGGCAAACAATGCTCAGCGGAAATGGATGTTGTAGCCCCAGGAGTCACTGGTATCTTAGTTTGGATTCTCCAAAAGCAGAGACTGAGAAAAGACTTGTGTGCAGGGAGTTTACATAGAAAGTAATCCCAGGGAGCAGAAGCAAAGGACGGGGGAAGTAAATCAGGGAAGGAGGGAAACGCATTAATGACGTGCTGCTCAGTGGGCCCTGCTGCAAGTCCCTTGTCACCGGGCCCTTATGCAGTGCATCTCAGCCCCACACAGTGGGTGACAAGAGGAGGAGGCCTTGATTCCTATCGCTACTGGTCAAGGGTGTTAATTCCCCAGGAGCTGTCAAGTTGTGCCCATCAGGGTGCCCAGTGGTTCCCCGCAGGCATCCCATACCTCAGCACCAGAAAAGCTGGAGGGCAGGAATCCAGGGTGTGCAATGGAGGCAAATGTGAGGCAGTGTCAGGGTGCACAGACACGAAGGTGCTCTAGGCCTGCATGGAACAGGCCACTATGGCTGGGGCTGGGGTGGGGGTGGCCAAAGGAATAAGAAGCGGTGCCCAAGAGGTATTCAATTCCAGAAGCTGGAGAAATTCCTCTGAAATGAGAGCATCTCAAGTGTCTATAGATTGGGGACAGTAATTCAGCTTGTACAGACAACAGGAGCAAGAAATAGGGGAAAGACTGGGGAGAAAAAATGGAAGAGGTGGTAATATATGTGATGTGCCACCACCCCTCCATGATTTACACTAGACCACCTCCAATGAGAGGGCTAAAGTGTGTGACTACAGGGATGGTAAGGAAAAATGGTGGTAAGAAAGGGGGTGCTGTACCCCTCCTAGGCACATGCCCAGAGACAAGGAAAGCCCTAAGGGGCAGAGAAGGCAAGGCTGGCATTAAGAGCCAGCAATAAATACTGAACAGTGGGTGAAACTGTAGCATTTTCTGACATGAGAACAGGTTGGGTTCCCTTTCTGGGGCTCAGCTTCCTCACCTTAGAGGGGTTGGATCCATGTTCCATTCTCACTTCAGAATCACTGACATAAATTCTTCAGAGTTCCTGGAGCCAATACAATCCTGGAGCCAATACAATCAGGAGATATAAGCTTTGAATAGAGTCCAGAGCCATGTGTCTTGAACTGATCTTTATATAAAATTACATTGATATGATTTGCAAGGTGGTAGGAGGGGGTTCACTTGGTAGGAATAATAGTTCATGCAAAAGTTTGGAAGTTTAAGGAGGAAGAGGATGGCACATTAATAAGAACTAACAGTGATTGCACTTACTGTGATCCAGACACTATTCTGAGCCCTTTATATGAGTTCATTTTCTTAAACCCTGCGACAACCCCATGAGGAAGATGCATCTGGGAGGTGTGCCTGGAGAGAGGGAAGCATAGAAAAATAAAAGAATTGGATTGTATTCCTCATTGGGTGATCAGAGAGCAACTTGTTTCTTACCTCTCGGTCTGTTTCCTAATGTGCAAAATACAGCTAGGTGCACCACTGGTGAAGATTAGTACTCCTCTTCAGAACAGCATTTTCCAGAGCATCTGGCCCATAGTAGTTGCTCAATTAGTGGTACACAAGCAAGCAAGCAAGTGAGTGAGCAAGAGAGACACTTTGGCTACATAAATATTGAAAGTTCCAGGATTTTTCAATGCTTGACTGAAAGTAAGAGGAAGAAATGTTTAAAATCAGAACCATCCTCAACTCCAAAATATATTAGCTTAGCTTGCCCATAGCATTTTATGTATTTATCAAACAAATATCTATAGGGTGCCACACTGTGCTAGCTTCAGGGAAGGCAACACTGAGCCAGGCAAAGTCACTGATGTCACAGAAATTATTCTTTATGGGAGGTGTCATTAATCAAACAGCCCTGTATGTAAATGAATAATTGAAAACTAATGTGTTATGAAGGCAAAATTCAAGAGTCATGGGAGGAGACTTAGAGGAAAGTGTTTGGTGTAAAAGGGGCAGGGGACAGTGGATACTCAGAGGAGGTGACATGAAGAATGAGTTGGAGGTGCCAGGTAAAGAGCTGAGGGGAGAGGAGGGTATTCTAGGAAGGAGGGCAAGGTCAGGTTTTTACTTCCACCTAAGAGTTGTTACAAGAAGCGAGGATAGAGTGGAAGTCAGATCCTTAATCTTGAGTGTGTGGGGAAAGCCACTGAGCAAGTTAGGTAGCTAGGAGGGTTGGCACTATCTTTAAAATGTCACCCTGGTTTGAATGAGGAGAAAGATTAAAAGGAAAGCAGTGAGGATAGCAAGATTTTGCAAATCTTTGGGCAAGGCACAATTGTGCCAAATATCATCTTTTTGCCTCTCCAGATTCACTCTCGACCCTTCTGTGTCTTGGGAAGCTGACCTTGACTTCCATCAATGGGCTCCTGTCCCCTCTGGCTTCCACTTAGGTTTGGTCCAGAGGGAGCACCAAAACGCAATAGGAGGGAGTAGAGTAAGGTTGACGTATTTATCCCTCACCTCAAGTCGATGCAGGCAGGCCATGTCCCTTGCTTCCTTAAGCTAAGGTTGCAGCTTGGAATTACAGCTTTGTAAATTGTCCCTTTGTTAACTTCTCAACAAATTACCCAATTTGAGTGTGTCTTCTAGTGTCCTGCCAGGATCCTAACTGATAGTGAAGGGGGA
Source organism: Pan paniscus (assembly GCF_029289425.2). Taxonomy (NCBI): domain Eukaryota; kingdom Metazoa; phylum Chordata; class Mammalia; order Primates; family Hominidae; genus Pan; species Pan paniscus. The sequence continues at coordinate 54,657,761 of NC_073254.2, read as the reverse complement.
TTGAACTAAGGTGGTGACTGTGGAGTTGGAGAGAAGTGAACAGCTCAAGAGGGAGTTAGGAGGAGTCTGAATTCTGTTGATCAATGGGCTTACATCATCATTTATAAAATAAATAATGGATGTTGTTTCTTTTGTCAGTTTAGATGCTCTGGGAAGCAGACATCAACATAGAAGTGAAAGATTTTTTGAGGGGAAACTCCTAGGAAAGATGAGAGAGGGAGCAGGCATAGGCAGGGAGAGTTCAGATTGTGATGGATGTCTGACCCCTGAGGAAAAAGAGTGGAGAAGGAAGGAGAATCAGGATGAGACTCAGACTGCAGTGCACCTCCCAGGTGATGGTGAGCCCTAGAGCCTCCCTATTAAGGAAGTCCCACCTTGAGCAGAAGTGGCCCAGCTCCAGTACTCTGCCACGTGCTGTGGACTGGGAGCAGCCTGGGGAAGACTGTGACCTTGGTGTGAGCCCTCCCACGGATCCCAAAGGCAGACTCTTGCAGCAGGTTCTAGAACCTGAAGACCAGCATACCACCATTAGAGACTGCCACAGTTCTCCAATGGGACTATATGATCCTTAGGGCACTGAACTAGTGCAAGGTATATCATGGGAACTCAGCCCTGGAATGAACTCAGCAAGGGATGCAACTTTACATACCTATGGGGAGATACAAGCAAGGGCATGCCCTGTGAAAACCAGTCTGTGGAAGTAATGCCACCAAATCTAAATTTTAAAATCCTGCCATAGCTGATTGAAATTGGTTGAAGCTGGTTTAGCTCTCCCCTCAGTGCCAGTACCACTTATAAGGACTGTCATCATGGGCTAAGGGTCACCCTGTGGAGAACAGACCTTGTTTTCCCCCACAGAAGGTCAGTCATGTATGTACATTTTGCTTGGTGGCAGTGGAGATCAGACAAACTTGGGCTTACCTTTCAATTCTGTTACTGACTAGTTATGAGCTCCTAGGCCAAGCTGACCTCTCTCATCCTCAGATTCCTCACTGTAACAATAATTTATTGAACATCTAATATATGCTAGACAATAGTCCATTCTGGGAGTGTTATAAACATTATATAGTTAACCTTGCTTTGACAGGTGAGGAAACAGTTTCAGAGAGGGTCAGTGACTTGCCAACAGTCACAGAGCTCAAAAAGGACGGGATTAAGAATCAAACCAAGGTCTGTGTGATGACAAAGCCCATTCTCCCTATCTCTCTACTGTCTCCAGATAGATTCAAGACAAGCATCAGAATCCAAGGCTGTGAACCTCTCCATGGGCTTCCAGTATCATTTTCTCAACTGTTTCTCATCATCTTTGAAAACGTGCCTGGCATGTGGTAGGACACAGTGAATGCTACTCACTTCTCATTTCCTTGCTTCTCTCACTCTCCATTTCTCTCTCCTCTGTGGTTCCTTGTCTTTCATTCACCTCCTCACAAAAATCTTCATTCTTTTGCCCCCTCATCCTGACAATGTCCCTTCCTCATCTCCACCACTCCACTCCCTCTACCCTTCCCCTTGCTGGGCCATACTCTTCAGACATCTCATTAAAGTAAGTGTTGACCTGAATTCCTATTCCAATGCATCTCTAATTATGCTCCACAGGAAACTCTAGGGGATTCAAAACAGACTCTTAATCTATTCCACATGGATCAAAAACAACTCCCAAGAAAGCAGTTTAATAGCCACGATTACAGAATGCTGCTTGGCTGTCCATGGGAGATGTTCCAGCCCAGCACTGCCCACCTCCCTGCCATTAGTGCTCAAGACATCAAAGGTCCCCTCAAAGATGAATAAGGCTTTAGGGCTTAATTTAGTTTTCCCAGTTAATTAACTGGATCAGAAGATAGCTGGTGAATTTAGTGAAAAGAGTTCCTTTGTTTTTTCTCTTTCTCCTCTGGGCACGAGGACCCTACTCAGGCCTGGCAACTTTGGTTTGTCACTCACCTCAGCTCCGAGGTCAGTTTTGTCGACAAGCACGAATCATGTCTGTTTGTGAATATTGCACCATGTTAGCGGTGCAAGACTGGAGAATTCCCTTTATCTACATCCACTTTCTGTTAGCCCCAAGAAATCCTTCTTTCCTCTCTCTTTTCCACAAAATGCCCACCCTAAGACTTCCCTTCATGGATGCCAGGGTCTGGTATTGCAGGAAAGCTCCATCAGCTTAGGTGATCTAGCTGCTCAGTCTATGGAGGGTTCTGACAAGGGTGTGGATGCCAGCACCTTCTGCCAGACAGCCCCTGAGCAAAGGGTTTTTCCCACGGTGAACCTGGAGGAACACACCACGGTATTTAACCTTTGCTCTCTCTTGGAGCATTTCTGATACTAGGGTGGGAATAACAAGTTCTCCTGCCACAGCCCATGGTGCACAAAAAGCCACCTTCTGTGTATTCCCACAGTCTTCTGGCTGCCCAGGCCTGCCCAGTGAGGCTCTGAAACTTTCTCGTTCCACACCCCAGTTCCCTCCTTTAAAAGGCTTCTGCCTACACTATCATCCTACTCAGTCTGGAGATTCACTTTAGGGTCACAAACCGATCCAGCTGAACAGGCTGATAATGGACACCCCACACACATCTGTGGCTCACTGGCTGAGGAGATGGTGGGGTGACGGTGTACTGCGAAAATCAAGACTAGCCAGCCCCCTCTTAAACTGTTACATTTCCCTTTCCAGGAAAAACTGCTTATTTGTGGGAGCTGCTGGAGAAATTCAACTCTAAAGGAGCAACTAACAGAGAATATTTGGATAAACGTAACAGGGTAACAGAAGCAATTTCTTGGAAAGAAACTTTTGAATACCAGCTCTTTAGTATTACGCCACCTTACCCGAAGACACAAATCCTGGAGGTGCTTATTAAACCCACAGACTCCTAGGCCCTCCCCCAGGACGTTCTAAATCATTATTTCCAGGGAAAAGCCCTGAAACTCGCGGATTTTTAGGCACTTCAGGTGATTCTTAACAGGGAAGTAGGGCGAACCCAACGGATAATGATATGTTCTTTTCGGTGAAAAGGCTCAAGCTCGTTTTCCAATCACTGCAGCTGCTGGGGGTGGGAAGCTAACTTTCTTTCTCGGGCTGTCTATAGCCAGGCAATAAACCTCCACTTCTCCTTGCTGCTATTGGTCATGTGGACCAGGAAATGCTTGGAGGGGCTGGAAACTAGCTGTTGATTGAGAGCGAGAGAGCCAATGAGAAACCAAAGGAGCAGCTGCTCACCCAGAGTGCTTTGAGGCAGAGGGGTGGGACTTAGCCTTCACCGTCTAGAAAAGGGCGAAGGGCGGCACCAGCTGTCGCTGTCTGCAGTCGGGAGGGCTTGTGGCTGGTGGAAGCTGAGTGGGCGGTTGTGTGTGTTGGGTGCTTTCCCTGGGTTGTAGGGAAGAAAGTAGGGAAAAGCTGGGAAGTGTTGTATAAAGCCTTTCTTTCTTTCTTTCTGTCTTTCTAATAGAGGAATGTTGTGGGAAAAGAGGTGGGGGCAGGGCGGGGAATGGTGGTTTCTGAAAGCCGACCTCTCTGAATTTTCCTGGGTGGGAAAGGGAGTGAGGGGGGCAGGGGAGAATGGTGGTCTCTTAAAACCAACCTCTCTGAATTTTCCTGGGTGGGTTTCCTCTCTTTGTGTAGTAAGCTGCAGTACATGAAGCAGCCTCCCTCTGCTGGCCTCATTCATGTGACTTACCCTAACGTACAAGCTGGCTGATTAAAGGCAGGTAGCCCTTATTGGGGTCTACTAGAATCCTGTCCCTTATTAAACCCCCTGCTTTTTTGTTTGTCTCCTTACTTACAGGAGAAACTGTCGTGGGGACTATATAACTGGGGGAAAATGCCTAAAACTCCCATGATAACTAAAAGTGTACTAAGGAAAGCTTTCTTTCTCCCTCCCTTGAGTGAACCTTCTTTAGGAGTGGGTTGCTTAGGATAAGTGGCCCTATGGAGTGAGGGGGCTAGCTCTGCTAGCGTCCTTAAAGCTATAAGCTTTTCTAGGCAATAGGAAGGGGGTGTACAGATGGGCCTGAATTACTGCATAGGAACTTGGGGTGACTTGCTGTCTCCGACTCACAAACAATTCAAAAGCTTCTAGCAGGCAGTGACTTCTTGGCATCTTCTAAGATGACAGATGAGACTTTCCTGCTCTCACCAACATCCTTGTACCCTTGAGCAAACCCGTAGCCTGGCTTCTGTGACCAGGTCTTGGGGATGGTGGCCCCTTACTTCCTTTTCTATCCCTTAAGCCTTTATGATACACTCCCTCAGAAACGAGCAGCTACAGGGTTGCTCTGAAGAAATCTTGTCCTAAAATCTCTTCCTACCACTGATAAAAATGGGAACAGGTGTGCTATTGCAAAAGCCAGACAAACATGAATTTGAATCTGCCAAAATCTCTTAAACCTGAAGACCCACGTCTCCTACAGCTGAAGATAGTAAATACCAATGTGGGTTGAACTGGAACACCAGATGATAGTTACAGTATCAACCTTTAAGAACTACGGTTTTCCCTTATGGGTGTTGCTCAAATCCCTTCCTCGGGCACTGCCCTGGGGATGGATCCTAAGTAGGGACTGGACTGACAGGAATTTCTCTAATAGAAGCATAACTAATAAAGCTCCCGGAAACTCCCTGATGGCTTAGGCCTGAGATACCATACTCGCTTACCTCACCTAAGAGGAGTTCGGAGCCCACAGCTGTGACAGTAATGGCCTGGTATGCTATCCTCTACCTGGATGAGAGTTTCTCCACTAATCCAGAGCTACACGTGGGTGCTCTCCCTGGCAGTTCCCAGGGATGGGCTAGAGTGCACTACTTAATGCAGTATATTGGCAGAGACAAAATTCAGGTGCACTAGGGGTCAGAGCATAGCTAATCTGGAGGGGACCCATTATCAAACTCAAACAGGCTGAAGGCTTTAGAGAAGCAAATAAAGCCTAAATACGCACAAAGGGAACGTTGGGGAGTTGATAGGCAACTGGCCACTTGATGTGGCTGGCCTGGGAAGCAGGAGAGAACCAGGGGCCTGGAGGTGGCTCAGCCCACTGAACTGGGAAGCTGTGTGGGAAGTGTTGGACTGCCTTGAAAACTGGGCAAGGGCTGTCAGTGTGGAGTCTGCCTAGCCGTGAGCTAGTTTAAGGGCCAAGAACTTAAAACTCCTTAAAATATCTCTTCTGGAGGCCATTTGAAGTGCTTCGGGAACAATTACTTTCAGATTTAGAGGTAGGAGTGCCTGAGTCTGGATTCAGGATTAGATCTACTTCTGTCATGGAACTACTGTTTGACCAGGGCATCAATCTCGGGTCCTGTATGTGGAAAATAACTTCACAGCAGTGTAATGTGATAGTGGCTGGGGGATATGAGCTTGAGTTCACCTGGGATCTATTTAATGGCTCTAAACTCAGGTGAGTAACAACTGGAAAAGTGGCTTAAGCTGAGGATTGTGATTACACAGTTGTGGATATAGTGCAGCACACATTTTAGTACGTGCTCAGTAAATGTTAGCTGGTAGAGTACTCCTACTCTGAGCTTCTCACAGGTGTCTTAGCACCTGCACTCTTCCTGCAGCATGGCACTCCTGCTCAATTGGTAACAAATATGTCACTCGAACCTAAGTGCCTTATACCTCCTTGTAGCCTGGCAGGCTCTAAATCTAGCTGTGGTACCCGATTGTCTGCTTAGCACTCACCTGTCCAGACCTTACACCTAGAATCGTATGACCCTGTTCAAGTTTCTTCAGATATCAAATGTCCTTTCTTAAGGCATGGATGAAAAGTTGCTTAGCTTCTCAGGGTTCCCACAGTATGGCTGGTGATAAACAATCTTGCAAGGTCAAACCTGGGCCAGTAATCCAGGACGGTTCACATAAACTGCATTAGCTGCTTTAATGAAAGATTCCATCTAGAGGAATAGAATTACTCTCAGGTTGAGGAAGGCTTGCTAATTAGTCTGCAGGTGCTACTCGCTGCAACATTGAACTGTTGGCCTCACGGTTGTATAGCCATGGCTGTAACTTATGAGTAAGGGCTGGGGAGATGGCCAGGAATTCATAGACTTTCAGCTCTAACACTTTTAATTTAGCAGAAGTTCCTGGGGACAGGCAAAAAGGCAAGGTGGAGGATAAGTGACAGTGACTTAAACCCAGGTCCCTGTAGGTGCCTAAAATCTTACATGGCTGAGTCTTTGAGCCTGGAAGCTATGATACGGATATGGAACCATGTCAGGTGAGGGATGTTGGGCTCTGCCAAGCTCAAATCTGAAGCTCACAGAATTTGAGAGTTCTAGTTCTGAGGGTCCCGGCCTGCTCAGCTGATATATAGAATGTGTTGATTGCAGAAGCAGACTTGTGATGCGGGTGAACTTAAGGCTGTTGGTTGTTGCTCTGATAATGAGCTAGTTAACCCAATTGTCTAGGCTTTCTGTATCCTACTTTATTCATGCCAGAAGAACTGCTGTCAGATGATGGCTCCAGAACTAAGGTAGAACACAATTTCTGGACTTTCTACAGGGAAGCCACTCATGACAAAGCTTGGCTTCCAGCCTTTCCCTAATAGACCCTCAGTGGCAGGGAAGTGTGTGATGGGCCATATGGCCAAAATGCTCAGGTCACAGGCTTTTGGGGCCAGATGTAGCTTTGGCCTGGATCCTGCCACATTTCTTGTCTTGGATGAGTTACTTAAGCTCCTCCAAAAGCTGAGAATCTGACTTGTTAAAATAAGTATCTCTGGGCCATGAGGCTTCAGTGGTGATTAGTAGGAAGCTGGGCATACTGCCAATTCTGTAACTAGCTAACTATTGACTGATGGCCCTGTACTCCCTCCACTGCCTAGATCACTTGGCTTCAGTTCCAGGTATGGTGGTTTGTGGGAGGCTCCCCTCTGCATAGCCCCATGCCTCGAGTGTAAGCTGTCCTCAAGGCTTGGCAGCATCTTCCTCTTCCATGTTTGTTCCTAGTGTCCCATCCTTTGCCACTAAATTGTGTAGCCTTTGGGTAACTCATACTTGTCCTGGAATTGAGTGAGCAGCAGTGAGAAAAGGGGGCTTATATGGCTGGCTCTCCAAGTGGAGGCCTCTGGCAAGAATGTTCTTGGAAGGCCCTGGCTATAGGGACTCCCATTCCTCAGCCTGCTTGTCACAACCCATGTGTTCCTATAGAGATGGCCAAGTGGCTGAACACTTGGCTACTCCTTTCCTTTCTGGTCCATCAGACTCCCTTCGTGGACCTGGGGGTAAGGTTTGGACTAGCTCATAGCCTGCGTAGCTTGGCCTTTCCCAAGAACTGTAGCACCATGATAACCCAAGCTCTTGGCAACTTGAAAAGAGTATGGAGTCTTTCATAAAAGTCTCAATCTAAAAGGTAGCCCAGGGGAAGAAATGGTGCCTTCGGCCATACTTTGAGTTATTTCTGTGAGAAACCTTAGGTGAGAGCAGACCCTGTCTTGGATTCACTGGACTGTTCAGAATCACTTGTCAGTCCCTGATCCTGTCTACTGCTCTGGGATACCCCAGAGTCACTTTCCTTTGCAGAAGCTCTGTGGCAGGGCTTGATGCTTTATCCTAACCACTTTCCAAGAGATCAAGTGTCTCCCAGTAGACATGAAAACAGAGCTGGCCTTTTCCAGGTCCCCATAATCTCACGTACATGTAAACTTGGCAATCATTTATTTGTGTTCTCATTAAGAAACCTTAATCGGCAAATAATCCCATAGACAGATCTTTTACTTCAAGATGAAAACCCCAAAGAAGTCTCAGTTCCCTACAATGGCTGTATTCATAATTTCAGAACAAACGAATTTTCCTACTTCAACTCCTGAACATTAAATTTTTCACAATCTTGTCTAGAAAGGAGCATATTAGGGGATGTTCCAGGATTTCTACTCATCTTACCCTTAATGATAACCTCAAACTAAAAGCTTCATATCCAGACTGCCAGTAGCTTGCTTTAAGTTGAATTTCACTTTAGGAAGGCCTCCTTTGGTTAACAGAATGAAACCTGTAGGACAAGTTTAGGCTTCTATCTTAAAGGGAAACTTAATCTCTGTTTCAATGACAACTTGCTGAACCATCAACCTTACTGACTTCTTGATGCTCTTATTATAAATTAACCTTAACTGGACTTCTGTTTTTGTGCCCTGACATAGAGAGAGCTTTATAAGTTCACTTCTGACCTTCAAGATAAACCAAATCAGATCTTCCTGGATCCATCAGAACTTGGATTATAGGGAAAACTTCTCTCCTGAAAACTGGAGGGACAGGGCTACAGGGTTATAGCTTTTCAGAAACAAAAAGCCTGGCTGGGACCAGCAACCAATCAGTAGAAGGGTCTGGGGCCCCCAAGAGAAGCAGCCAGCCCAACAGGGCAATAACATTTTCTGGGAGATCTATCTTGCCTAGCCAGGAAAGACAAACCCAAGCCTTGCTTGCAGGAAAAGTAGGAAAGTGTCAGCCTAAGGACCCATGAACCTCACCTGCCCTTATTCTGTCATCATTGCATATGGCTGGAGTGGGATGGGGAAACACGATCAATGAAGGGGGCACTACAAGAATTTGTTCTGAAAGCTCTTATAGAACTTGGAGTGCACTTAGACTTCTTTCTATTGTGCTTTGGGCAGTCAGTTCTGTTTCTGGTTTCCAACTAGTGGTCTTCCATGTTCTCCTCTGCCTTGCTACATAAGAAAAGTAGAGCTGAAGTTTCTAATCCTCAAGTATAGTTGCCTTGTGTTGCTGGAGTAATCTTGGATTTCTATTCACCAGTTGCTACTGTTTGGGTAGGTGAAAGTTGAGCACAAATCTTCAGCATAATTTAGAAGTTTGTTCAAAGCTCTTCAAGACTAAGTTCTCCCTTCTGGCTCACTGCTTAAAGTGCTTTGTCCATTGGAAGTCGTGTGTATTACCTGACCTGGTCCCTTAGACTTGAGTCCTCCAGGGAGGAGACATGGCCTCTTCAAATACAGATCACTGATACCTTGCCATAGGTGTAAACTTTAATTCTAATTCCTATGTTTCAGAACGAAATTCGACTGACTCCTAAATGCTCTGCCTCAGCTTGCTGTTTGGATAGTTCACAATAAATGGTTTTCATTGGGAAGATTCCATTAAAGGGCAAGGTTTCCCTAACCTGCCCGATTCACCTAAGTCAGACTTCTAGTGACATTTGCTTAATGGGTAGGAATGGTAGGGAAAGGGGAGGAAAACGAAGTCATATTCCGTAGTGAATCCTGTTAACTTAAACAGCCACACGTCTTGTTCCTGAGCTGTTACCTAAGGCCCGTTTTATACCTTTGACATACATGATCCCCTCTTCCTGGTCAGGAATGCTTATCCCATTATCTAGGCAGGGCTTGAAAATGGGACAGCTAACAGACTGAGGAGCCAGTCCACCCTTTGTCTAGTGACTATCCTAATGATAGGCCTGTCATGGTGCCATGTTCCTCATGACTTGAAGGAATTAAACCTTCAGAATAAACCAAAGGACCCTAAAGATATGACTGCTTTCCTTCCTAACAATGGAAGACTCAATTATAGGGACACCTATGCAAAGACAGGCCAGATAGCAAACCCCATCTTTGAACTTTCATCGATAAGGGGATCTTGTAATCCTATGGCGTAGGGTAACTTCTGTAACTCCTTAAGGTCCATATTTCTCAGCTAAGACTTAAAAAACCAGGATGATTCTGGCCTATCTTCACGAATAAGCTTTCAAAGGCTCTGTGGCAGCTTATGTTTGGGGGGTTAATTGGAGCCAGGGGATGGGGAGCTTTGACTTATGCTCCTCAATCTCACATCTCCTGAAACTTAATTTTATTCCTCCTACAGAATTCACTGACTTAATCCTTACCTTCTCTAGAGAAGAGGAATCTTCCTGACACTCGGGAGTAAATGTAGCCCTTACTTCGATGTGCTTAATCCATGCAAGGCTTCAGTTCAGTTTTTCTTTTTACTTCCATTTGCTCACCATAGGCAAATATTCTAGTTCATATATTGGCATGTAAAATGTGATGTCAGATGCATGTTCGACATAAGTGGACTTAGATCTTGTCCGGTCTAGCTTAGCACATCTCCCTACTTACATGCTCCTTGCGTAATGGACACCTAGGCTGATTCCTACTGCCATAGGTAATACAATAATGAAGTAGAATGGATAAACTTCCTTTCTCAGGCAACTTACAGTATCCTTATGGAGGGGCCTAGCTTTTCTCACTTCTCTAGAGTTGCTCAGTTCGACCTAAGTCTCTTGAACCATCATTGCCTTAGGACCTCATGTGCACATACATACAAGGGTAGGCTCTGCTTACTGTCATTCACTACTAGTGCCCAGCATTAGGCACTAAAAATAACTGACGACTATTGAACTATGTTGGGATAAATCGACTCCCCCCGCTCTACACACACGCACCCCCTAAGGCTAGGAATTCCTTCTCTCTATGCTTTTTCATACTCAGCCAGAAAAATTAACTTTATTTCAGCCATCTCTTCCAGTTTAGCTACACACATCTTTTACATAACCTAGAAATGCAGTTTTGTCTTCAAGAGGCAAATGTTTACACTGACAAAAGTATGGCAAACTCACTTGCTGGGGTAACTGCCTAAATGGGCAAATCAGTGGCCTTTACACATGCGGGAGTCTTCCAAGCGTGCTTGGAAGTAGAGCTAGTGTCCCTTCTTGAGGGACCATATATGGGTAGAACCCGCTCTGATTTATTGGAGTGGGAGACACTGATTGCTAGAGACATAGTTCTGCATTTAAACTTCAACTCCTTAGATACAGGATACATGTGCAGATTTGTACATGGGACCGTTATGATAGGTCTACAGGACTACCATGATGCTGAGGTTTTTGAAGTATGAGTCCTGTCATCCAGGCAGTAAACATAGTACCCAGTAGGTTTTTCAAACTCATCCCTCTAACCTCTAGTCCAGCATGTGTTCCCATTTATGTCTATGTGTGCTCACGTCTAGCTCTGGCTTATGAGCAAGAACAATGCAGTATTTGGTTGTCTTCCTGTGTTAACTGGCCTAGGGTTATGGCCTCCAGCTCCATGTTGCTGCACAGAACAACTTCATTCTTTCATGGCTGCATAATCAATGGTGTATACTGCATCTTTATCCAATCTACCATTGATGGGAATGTGAGTTGATTCCATGTCTCTGCTGTGAATGGCACAATGATGAACATGTAAGTGCATGTGCATGTGTCTCTTCAGTAGAATTTCTTCTGGGTATATACCCAGTAATAGGAATGGGTCAAATGATAGCTGTTCTTCAACCTCTGGGCTGCTTTCCACAGTGGCTGGACTAATTTATGTTGCCACCAAGTGTTAAGCATTCCCTTTCTCTGCAGCCTTTCCAGCATCTTTTATTTCTGTGGGATTCATTAAAGATCCTCAGACTACTATGAAAAACTCTATGCACACAAATCAAAATCTATAGGAAGTTCCTGGAGGCACACAATCTCCCAATAAATCAGGAGGAGACAAACCCTGAATAGACCAATATCAACTTCTGAAATGAATCAGTAACAAAGTACCGACCAGAAAACCCTGGACTAGCTGGACTCAGCCAAATTCTACCAGATATGCCCTCCCCTGCCTCCAAAAAAATACTAATCATGAAACTTGCAAAAAATCAAGGCACGGCTTCTCCAACTCATTCTACGAAGCCAGCATCAGACCGACACCAACATCTGGCAGACACAATAAAACTTCAGACCGGTATTCTTGAACACAGATGCAAAAATCCTCAAAATACTAAGCAAACTGAATCCAGCAGCACATCAAAAAGCTAATTTACCAAAGTTAATTCACCAAACAGTTAATTCAGTATGATCATGTAGGCTTGATTCATGGGATGCAAGACTGGTTCAACATACGCAAATCAAATGTGACTCATCACAAACAGAATCAAAAGCAAAAACCATGATCACGTCAATAGAAAAGCAATCAAAATCCAACATCTTTCAATAACCTTCAGAGTGGGCATCGAAGGGACCATACCTCAAATCAAGCTCTGACAAACCCACAGCCAACATCACACAAAACGGGCAAAAGCTCGAATTATTTCCCTTGAACTAGAACTGACAAGGAAGGATGCTTACTCTCACCGCTCTTACTCAACATAGTACTGGAAATCCTAGGCAGAGCAATGGAGCAAGAGAAATGCATCCAAATAGGAAAAGTCAAACTACTTCTTTGACATGATTCCATACCTAGAAAGTGCTAAAGACCCTTTAGAACAAAGGGCTTCTAGAATTTTAAAAACTCTAAAGCTTCAGGATGCAGGATGTACAAAAATCACTATTTCTATATGCCAACAGTGTCCAGGCTGAGAGTGAAACCAAGAACACAATCCCAGTTACAAGTCACAAAAATGAGATACTTAATGCTACTAAGCAGTGAGGTGAAAGACCTCCAGAACTACAAAACACTGCTGAAAGAAATCAGATGACACAAATGGAAAAATATTCTGTTCATGAATTGGAAGAACTAATATACAAATGGCCATACTGTCCAAAGCAACTTAGGAATGGCATTGAATCTATCAAACTACCAATGTCATTCTTCAGATTTAGAAAACTTTTCTAAAACTCGTGGAATTGGAGCCCCAAATTGCCAAGGCAATCCTAAACAAAAAGAACAAAGCTGGGGGCAGCACAATACCCAACATCAAACTCTCGATGCTTATACCCACAATAACCAAAACAGTTTGAAATTAGAACAATGGACACAGACCAATAAAGAATAGAAAACTCAAAGCTGCACACCTACAATCTGATCTTCAAGGCTGACAGAAAAGAGCAGTGGGGAAAAGACTGCCTATTCAATAAATGGTGCTGGGATAACTGGCTAGTCATGTGCAAAAGATTAAAGCTGGAAAACCCCCCTTTCACCATATACAAAAACTAACTCAAAATGGATTAAAGGCTGGGCATGGTGTCTCACGCCTGTTAATCCCAGCACTTTGGGAGGCCAAGGCAGGCAGATTGCATGATAGGAGTTTGAGACCAGCCTGGCCAACACTGTGTAACCCTGTCTCTATCAAAAATACAAAAGATTGGCCGGGCATGGTGGTGCACACCTATAGTTCTACTCAGGAGGCTGAGGCAGGAGAATCGCTTGAACCCAGGAGGCAGAGGTTGCAGTGAGCCAAGATCTTGCCACTGCACTCCAGCCTAGGTGACAGACGCCCTCTCAAAAAAAAAAAAAAGTTTAAGCTGTAAGACCTCAAACCATAAAAATTCTGGAAGACAACCTAGGAAATACTTTGAAAAGAGGTGGTTATAAACTAAAAGCACAGTGGGGAGAAGTGTTAAAGGGTCTTCCATCTTGGCTGTGTAACCTTAAAATTTGGTTCTTAAATTCACAGGATGAAGGTCAGGCTTGTTGGCATTGTCTTAGCTCCAACTGCTATGTAAATAACTATACCACCTGCAAGTCTGGGACAAGCAACAGGGAAGGTAGCCATGCAGGTACGTTCGAGATTAAAAAGGATGATATGAACTGCCTATTTGAAGGGAATGTCCTCCAAAGAAATGGTACCAAGCACCAGTAGGCAGAGGCAAGACAAAGCTATAAGTGGAAGAGTGGATTGGGTCAGAAACTAGGGGTCTAGGAAGGTTGGAACATGGTGGCTGACGGAAAGAATGGGATATAAATGCCTCAGTCAAATACATAATAACACAATGGTGCTCAGAGGGGCTCCCTACTGTGGTATTGGTTGTGCAATGATGTGTACTAGGTTAAAAGGATCTCACTAAATATGGAATGTAAGATGCACAAGTGGGAAACCTTTAGATCAACAAAACTAAACTTCTTGGATGTTTTGAATCAAAACTCAGACCTGTGTCCTTCTCTGAGCAAATCTGGGGACCCTCTCTGTACCTATTCTGTCAGCCCTGGGCTAAGAAGTGGAGCCTGGGCAGGAACATCCCAGGCTTCTCTTAACCATCCACTTGTGTCTGTGTACTCAGCTCTTGCTTGGTCAGACTCAGTGCCTCCGCTGATATGAGCCCCTACTTATGTTCTAGCTTCTTCCCCCCATCTATCTTCCTCTACCTGACTCTTTCTCTTCTGTTGACTAATGGGTCTGAGCAAAGTGTTCACTTATTTCAAGCTTGAAAGACTGGAAAGGTGACTGTCAGGACTAGAAAGTAACATTAACACTTCAAGATGGCTTATGAGATTTCTGTGGGGAAATAGATTCCTTGAAACTGGCAGTGTCTGGGTATACTTTTATAGGATGGTTATCTTAGCTCCCTCAAATGAATATGCCTTGGACTTAGCCTTTGGCATGCTTCCTTTAAAGCTGCTCAAGCCTTAAGCTCAATCCTGTAAGAACACTTCTAGAAACTTCAATTTCACTTTTTCTGACACCCTGAGTATGTGCTCAGTGCTCTACCAGAAGAATCCGTGCATGTCTAATGGGTATTCACCAGTACCTCCATAAGTAACTTAGCAGATACAGATTAAGATGCTCTATGAATAAAACTTGTGACTGAAGTTTTAACTCTCATGTTATCTTTGAGGGGAAGGATTGAATATCGCCACAGTGCATTCAAAGGCTCGAATTGCACAGAAGTTGGGTAACTTGAGCTATTAATGCCTACTCATACATAAACTAAGGCTCTGCACAGAATTCCATAAAGAGAAAAAAATCTTATGTAACTAAACAGAATATTCATCGGCTGCTTGGTCATGCAAGATTCCATAATGTCTATTGCTGTCAGTGAAATTCTGAAGTGTAGGACAGGAATGATGGCAGTATGTAAGCTGAAGTTCAGGATTGAAACATTCCATGTTGAAAAGGGCCACCACACACTGGTACTAAGGAAGTTAATGGGTAGTTAGGAAAAACCCAGCGTATTTCCTACCCTCACAACTGAATACTTCTGACACTAGATGTATGTAAGGTGTTTTTCAACACCAAGCAGCTCTCCATTGGACACTAGCTGAGTCTAACTCAATTCCATTCTGATGTTATCTGGAGATATCCTACAGATCAAGCACTCATTCCCATAAGACTGCCCCCTGCTTCAGATGCCATTGCACATAGTAGGCTGTCATGTATGCTTCTGACTAATCGGCTATAAACTAGTGTTCCCACTACACCCTCCTTGAGTTCAACTTGCTAGAACGGTTCACAGAACCCAAACTTTGTCCATGGCAATGGGGATAGGGCAAGACCTGTGGGAAAGGGCTTCCATACCCTCTGGGTGTGCCACTTCCAGGCATCTCCATGTGTTCAGTAATTTGACAGCTCTAAGAACCCAGTTCTTGGTTTTGTAGAGCCTTCATTACATAGGCATAACCAAAATCATTGCCTACCTATGATCAACTCAGTCTTCAGCATCTTTCTTCCTGAATCATGCTTTGGTCTTTCAGTGACCAGCCCCCATCCTTGAAGCTATCTAGGGACTCCAGCCACTAGTCATCTCATTAGCCTACCAGACATGCCTATAACCCTGGAGATTCCAAGGGTTTTTAGAAGCTGCATGTCAGGAAATGAACAAGACCAAATGCATGTCATTATCACAGTTCCATCAGTATATCTTCTAAGACTTCCTTGAAGTATCTAGATGGGCTTAGGCCCTCTTTCATATTTGCCCACCACCAACCCTATCTACCTCAAGACAAACCTGAGGTTTGTGAGGCAGTTATGTCAGATGGCTGCGCCTCATAGGTTAGTCTTTCCTTTTTAACCATTCCATTTCTGCTGTTGAGCTCCAAAAAGGCATCCTAAATGGCTTTCAAAAAGCCTCAGGCCTATGAAGATTGTGATATGGGAAAGCTATAGGATGGTCAGTAACCAAGTAAGGAAGAAACCAAAGACTGGAGAAATCAACTCGGAATTGATCTCCCAATCTGAGAGTCCCCTTGAGTGGTGAAGTGCTGAAACTAAGGCTAAACCTGTCTGTAGCTCCTCGAGGATTAGAACACGGGCAACTGACTTATGGTGGTGTCCTCCTAGGACTTTCTTCCAAGCTAGACGTGATTAGACATTTCACATGTGTCTGTGTAATGTTGGGACATTATTAGTTGATGGAAACTGGTGGATAATTAGGTGACTTTTAATTTCATACTTTACTTAATTATAGACATATTCCTCAGATTTGGGCTGAGATGAGGGGCTTGTACCTCATCTGGCTGGGTATGAAAGGTTCTTGTAGTCCGGATTCCCTTAGAAGCAACCTGACAGGAGTTTGGGTAGTTAATATGGATGTGGTACTGATAAGCAGGGGGAGACAGGTAAGAAAGTGTTCAGAGTTTCTACTGGGAGTAGAGCGGGAGGGGCACTTAATTCTGCTGAGATCTCCCAGATGTGCTCAGTTAAACTCAGATGTTCCTCTCAAGCGGATAATTTCTATCAGTTTCAAGTTGCTTTAAAGCCTAGTAAGCTCAAAGTTAAATACATTAAGGTTAGAACTTGTTAGAATGGCTATAACTGAATTCTAGAAACAGTGGAATCCAAGATTACAAGGCAGCTTGATAACATCTAAAAGTACAAATATTAAAAGAATGGAAGATACAGAAAACAGCATTGATGCATGTATGATATCAAGAGTCTTAGTCAAAACACACATGTAATCAGGATCCCAGAACGAGGGTAGTTGTGGGGTAGGGAGTAGTGGACAGGAGGACAAAAGATGTATGGTGACAATTGCCAGGAAGCTTATAAAACAGATTCAAGGAGCTCTGCAACCCCCCCACCCACCATAAGAATTTCTACACCTAGGCACATCATACCAAGACTGCTGTAGATCAAATATGAACTTAAAAAGCAGCCAGAGGTAGGGAAAAGCGTGTTACCTTGAAGATTAACTGTGTTCTGACAGAAGCCAACAGACAAGAATGGACATCTCCAATGTGCTGAGAACAAATTCCAACCTAAAACATAACTAGCAAAAAACATCAAAAAGATGGACAGTCTCTAAAGGAATTACATCCCCAACAAATACTAAAGGATCCTCTGGGCAGAAAAGTCTTGCAGGAAATCACAGAACTGAAAAAGCAAAACCAGCAAAACATATCAACGTAAATGCAGACTGATATTAACTGTATAAAACAATCTTGAAGGGTTTAAACATGGGAAGTTAAAATGGCAGCAAAACTGCAAAATGCAAGAGGGTCAGTGGACTTTGTTTAAAATGTAGAACACCATCACAAGTAGAAAACTTGTTTTGGACACCAATATATCAAGAAATATCCCTCTAGAGTAAATACTAGAAAAGTGTAAAGAATAAGAATACTGAAGGTCTGACTTTCCTCAAGTCAAAGGAGAGACAAAATAATATTGAGCAAATGGGTAAAGTAGAAAACAACACAAAACAGGATACAAAGGTAACTACATCAGATATAAATGGGTGAATATTCCAAGTAGAGTCTTAAATGTAGACAAAACCTAACTACTTCCTGCTTTAAGACTCAACTTTCAGTTGTTGTGTCCCTATGCTTAAAGAAGGAAAAATATATATATACCATGCAAACACCAATCAAACTAGCATACTACCAGAGTTCCACTGAAAACACTGCAAAAGTGACACTTCGTAACAATAGCAATCCAATGATTCAATGCACACAACCTACACTCAAAACATAAGTGAACATCGAGAACTAGGAACACAAAACAGTAAGACCAATGTTCTAAATTTAATGAGTAACACTTGTTGTAAACTTTACAATATCATACTTTGCATTCCTGAAATGGGGTCACTGTACACACTTTCCAAAGCTTAGTAAGCTCCTGCCTGCATCCTTGGTATCGGAGCCCTGGAGCAGAAAGCAAATGTCGGAGGGGGGCTCACTCTAGGCAGCCCTAAGTGCTGTCAGCCTGAAGTGAGTTGATGGGTAATGACCCAGAACATGGCAGAAATCGGAAGTATGATGGAGCATGAGAGTGTTGGGACACCAGGTATGCCAGCTACAAACGCGAAGGTTTGTTTACATATGATGTGAGATGTCAAGTGGTGAGGGAACATGGCCCTTGTGACCTAGTTACATTGGAAACAACTTCCAGGGGATTTGTCACTTATGCAAAATGGGTTAATTGTATAGGGCTAGAGTTCTTAAAACACATTCGCACAATGTCCACTTCAGGCCATATTCCTTTCCTTCCCTTTTGCCAGACACCCTTCTGATGTTGACTAATACACTTGTGTACCATTAACATTGTTTTCAAACCTCAAACAGTGCTATGCTAAACTAAGCAAGTTGAAGAAAGGCATTGTCTTGTAATCTTAATACACTCAAGTATAAAACAGTCACTAGACTTTCTTTTCTCAAATAATCCCCAGCAGTTTCCCCAAGCTGAGATGTTGGTGCCTCCTAATAGGATAATGCCTTCTTAATCAGGATTGACTTATTATCCAATCTAACACCATCAGAAAATGGAAGTCACTAACCTCCCTGGTAACAGGACTAAGAAAATGATCTCATTTGGGGAGCAAGGATGTGTGGGAGCTGTACCAAGCCTGGAGGCAGCATGCATAGAACATCTAGGTAAATGCTGACAATGGTGAATTCCACAGCTGGAGAGGTCTCGACTTCCTAGCTCCATGTGACTGGGATTTCAATCCATATTTTTGGATGAATGTTAGAATTCTATCTCCAAACCAGTAATTCTGCTATGAATCCCCACTTAGTTATTGAGAAAGTCAACTTGTTCCTTTTTTTGTCCTGCTCCAGTCCAGGCTTGTTCCAGCCTGTATGGGACTTAAGATTGGTTACAGACCCCTGTACCTTGTCCTCTAGGAGTATTGTACAGGTTATCCCCTTCAGATTCTCACTTCCCCATTTGTCCCCAAATGAGCTGGTTATTCTCTGACCCTCCTTAACATCTGTTCTCCACTTTGTTCTGTGCCCCAGTAGGGTAACTCTTGTGGAATACATCACCCAGTCTCCCTTGGAAACTGATATCCAGGTAGGTTTGGAGACACCCTGATTAGGAGAGAAGGTTGGTGGGAAAGAGGTTTGGGTTCTGATTCCTGACTCCCTCTTGGCTTCAAAGCCGTGTCTTAGATAGTAACTGTGTCTCTGCAGATCTGGTCCTACCAGATGGGACCCTCTTCCATAGTTCCAGCCCTCATTGGGTTTTGGGTATCCTTTTCCTTCCTTTGGTCCGTGGTCGTCAGTAGCTGCTTGTTGCTAGACCCTGATACCTCATCCTTTGTTCTCTTAATCCTTGATGTTCCATGAAGGTTTTCCTTCACCAAATTCTTCCCCGTTTGAGTTTAGTTTTCTGCTGGGACCCTGACTGATACATGGAAAAGACTGTAAGCTTGGAAGGCAGCAAAGTTGTTGTATGTAATAAGGGAAGAAGAACCCCACTTCTCCCCTCATCTGGTAGATCCTGTGTCTTGTCTTGGCATCTTGGGAGGTGTACTTGACAGTCTGAAAGAATAGGGTGTTTCCACGAAACAAATCAGAAGACCCTTGATCCATGACACAAGTAGAGAAAAGGGATGGACTAGGGGCCATCTTAAGTTATAGCTGATACAGGATCTGAATGTTGTACATAAAAATGCATGTCCTTAGCTCTGAGGAATCACTATACTGCTTTCCACAATGGTGAATTTACACTCCCACCAACAGTGTATGTTTCCTCTTCTCTGCAACTTCACCAGCGCCTGTTCTTTGACCTTAATAGCCACTTTGACTGGCATGAGATGATATCTCATCGTGGTTTTGACTTGCATTTGTCTAATAAGTGACACTGGGCTTTTTGTGTGACCACATGTATGTCTTTAGAAAAGTGGATTCATGTCTTTTGTCTAATGTTCTTTTGTTGTAGGTTTCTTATAGATGTCCAGTATATTAGACCTTTGTCAGATAGCTTAGCAAATATTTTCTAGCTTGCAAATATTTTTGTTATGTAGGTTGTCTGATGTGAAATCCATACTTGATAGTTTGACTATGCAGATGCTCTTAATTAGATCCCACTTGTCAACTTTTGCTTTTGTTGCAAATGTTTTTGGTGTCCTTGTCATAAAATCTCTGCCTGTTCCTATTTCCAGGATGGTATTGCCTGGGTTGTCTTCCAAGGTTTTTATAGTCTTGGGTTTTACACTTAAGTCCCTAATCCATCTTGAGTTTACTTTTGTATAATACATGGTTATAAGGAAGGGGTCAAGGAATATAAATCATTCTACCATAAAGACATAGGCACACATATTCATTACAGCACTAGTCACAAAAGACATGGAATCTAAATTCACCAGTAACAAATTGGATAAAGAAAATGGAATATATACACCATGAAATATGCAGCCATAAAAAATGGTCATGTCTTTTTGTAGGAACGTGGATGGTGCAGGAGGTCATTATCCATAGCAAGCTATACAGGAACAGAAAACCAAACACTACATGTTCTCACTTATAAATGGAGAGCTAAATAATAGCTTATGAACACAAAGGGCATAACAGACACAGGGACTTCCTTGAGAGTAGAGGGTGGGAGAATGGAGAACAGAAAAAATAACTGCTAGGTACTAGGCCTGGTACCTGAGTGAAATTCATACAGCAAACCCCTGTGATATGTCTATATAACCTGCATATGTACCTTAAGTCTAAAAGACAATGTATGTCTATATTTAAGACTAAACTTTGAAGCTGCAATCCAAATGTCACAACTACTTGCAGAAAGCATACTCTGTTTGCTTCTAATGACACTTGTGGTCAAGCTTGAGCTCCCCAGTTGCCTAACCTGGATATCTGGTTCAGAATCAAGTGTCTGTTCACTGCTTCCGGAGGGACTACAGGAGCCAAGCACAAGGTTAATATTCAATAAGATTCTGAGCTTCAAAAGCATGAAAGGAACAAGATCTGCACAATGCAAGCTCCCATAGGTTTATCCACTTTCTCCCGGGGATTCTTCTCTGGTTTTTACAATCGTTTTCCTTCTAAGCCCATGACAACCTGCATAAGCCACTAGTCATTGTCCCAGTATCTATATGTTCTTGTCTACTTCACCAAACAGGTGACCAAGTATAATGCTTGAGTCCCTACCCACTGTGAGGACACCCTTTCGCCACTTTCAGGGTCATGAATGAGGCTGCACTGTAGCAGCAGTCCACCTCTGGCTCACTTGTCAATATCTAGCCAACTATCTTGAACTATAGGCAGGCTGTCCTTCCAGCTGACTAAGGAAACACCCACAAGGCCTAGATGTGTGAAGGAAAGTTATTGTAGGTGATGTGGGGCTCTGGGTCTGTTGAACTCTATCACTTCCATTGTGGAATGAATTCCTGAGGGTTCCCAGCCTTGGGTCTGAAATACCATGCACAAAATGGTAGCTCTAGTTACATGGTCATGTAATAATTGACACCTCGCCTCATTAGGGTCGGGGAAACAAGGTGTAGGAGCTGCTTAACAGCTAATAGTTCTGTTCTGTAGAATCTGTGTCAGAGCCCTGTAGGATGTCTACCTGCCACAAAATACCTCCAACACCACTAGGATGTGGAGTCATAGTGCCCAAACTAGAGGCTCAGATTGAATCCTGGACTTGCTGCTAAAGGGCATCAGTCACTTGTTGCTCATCAGGTTGAACATTTTGCCATTGATATAGACTAGTATGGTGATTTTCATAATCTCCAGACTATAAAAGTCACTTAGACAACTGTGGCAGAGAAGGAAAAACTCCCAGAAGCTGGGAGTACGATGAATGTATTGCTGCTTTATTTGTGTTGAATGTGAATGGCTTTCAGCCTCCTTGATAATGGTGGTAAAGAATCAGTTTGCCAGGCCAATAGCTTTAAAGGGCCCAAGGCAGCTGCTGCTCAGTAGCAGACACCACCTCTGGCACAGCAGGTATGACTTTGAGCTTATTGGTAGTTCAACATATGCCAAGATTTGCCTTATTCTCTTAGGAGCCATCCTAGTGAATCAAGCAGGTGATAGGAAGCCCCCATCCCTGGCACTACCACTCTGAAGATGTGTAGCTTCTGACTTAACTTCTGGCTATGCGGGGTTTGGGGACAGTTTTGGAGAACTCTACTTGGCCTTTCCTGCCATGATAGCTTTTTTTCCCATGGGTCAGGGAACATGTGAGGGTTAGATCAGTTGCTATATTTCTATCCTGATTAGGTACTTAACTCAGATCAGGAGAATGTCCATAGAGGTGGTCCACAGATCCATTGGAGCCATTCGAAGATGGCATTGTTCTCATTTTGTCACCTAGACTGCACACACCCCTCCCCATTCTATTATGAGGACGGATCTGGCTGTGGAGGTCCCTATCACAGGTCTGAATGTTCCTCTCCCCATTTGTCTAATTACCCAGGTAAATGGGCATGGGTTTCCATTGGAGGGGTGGGAATATCGTGTATCTGCTGTGACACCACAGGGCATCCTTCAAGGGAACTGTGCATGTAGCCCCTTCAATCAATGAACTGAGTCTAATAACTTAAACATGAAAACTGGGTGAGGGATTGTATCAGGTAGGGTTCAACCAGAGAATCAGAAGCTGCAGGATTGATACATATATCCATAGGCCAGTTCCTTTTAGTACATTCATCCTATGTGACTGTGGAGGCTGATGCAAGTCCAAAATTAAGTCTACCAGTCAAGGAAAGATCACAGGTAATCTGGAACTCAGACTTGGGCCCACGCTATCTATCCTCAGGAAAAGGAAGGTCATGAGCAGAATTGAACTTCCAACGGATCAAATAAGACTATCCTATACAATCAGTAGGGGACCAAGTCAAAGTCATGACTAGGCTTTAATTCCACCTCATTATACCTTCACACACACCTAGATCATATTTGGAAGTATTTGACCAGAACTGCAAGCCTAGCCACACTGACATCAAAAGCTTATCATAAGGATCATGACTGACCGTGTAGTAGCCGATCACTTTCTCACCTGTTCTTGATCTGATTATACTGACTAAACAGTATCTCTGCCTGCCCAACTATCTCACCCCTAGGCACACCATGGTTGATCAGCTGTTGCTGGACTCCTCTGGATCAAGGCCATTCTGCCTTGCTACCTGCTATGGTTGCCATGCCTGTTAAGTGCAGCCCCTTGGCCCCTGCTCTAGACTCCCATCATCCCCACTGACACCAGAGTGCCATTTCATGGCAGCATGTCCTATCAGCTCTGGCCCATGTAGGACAGGCACCACTAGGCTTCTCAGAGGAGCCTAGTGACCTTCACTCGTGCTTTTTGCTGTCTCTTTAGTCAAAGGAGGGATGTTCCAGAGAATATGGTCAGGTGGTAGGTTCTTTGATCTCATTGTCCATGCTACCATGGTCACTTTTGAGTCTAATTCCTTTTGAGATACTGGGAATCCTCATTTACCACAGGCCGCTACTGTGTGCAAGCATTGGGGAGGCATCTCAGCAGTGTTGGTAGTTCTAGGAAACCTTGCTGAGCCACACAAAGGTACTCATGATCAACCTTCGTTTGTATAGCCTCATTCTGTCCTTTCCAGAAGTGTTCTATTTCTTATGTTCTATAGTTCTTCTGGGGAATCTGTCTCCCATTGCAGAGACATTACTATGCATTCTATGCTGTGACCTGACCCTGTTAACTAAAACCTCTACCTGACTTTAATCCTGGGTGTTAAGATAGTACAAAATAACACATCTTGGTTAGCTGCCTGGGCTGGCCACTGGCTGTCTCCTGGACATGCAATGAAGGCCTGGATTTAAGATTACTTTTGTTAATAACTAAGAATCAAGCCTGCAGGGACAGGCATTCCTTGCATCACCCATATGAGCTTTCACAGAACAAGTTCAACATGGTCCATGAAAGGTCTCTGGGGCTTTCTACCAGCATCTATCTCAGCAGTTTAGTTGCTATTCATGATAGCTTGGTTTAGAAACTTGTCCTCTATGAAGTTCAAATAATATGATACGAGAATTACTGTTCAAAGCAAGAATGTACAAAGTAGCTGACTTTTATACTGTTCATCTGTTGGCATAAACCATTGAAGGTCAATTCTTGTTAGGTCTTAAAAGAAGTAAAGGCATGGGTAGGGAGAATACTATGGTGAACTTCACTGGAGCGGTCAACCATCCAGACTTTTAACTGGAGTAGCCATAGTTCAACTGTGGAATAAGGCATGAACTCTTCAAGGTACAATCCCAGCATTAGCAGGGGCAAATACAGAAATGTGCTCACAATGGCATGTCTTGGAACAATGTACCGAACAGGGGGACCATCAGAACATGAACATGACTCATTGTGATCCAGCTTGATGACTTATCTAGCATTGACATAAACTCACATGTTATCCATCTACCAAGAGGTAATTTCCAAATGTTTGCTGTGCTGAACACTATGGATAAGTTCTAGTGTGGCCCCTCTCAGGTCAGGTGCTCACTTGCTGGAATATTTGCTGAGATAGGACTTTGACCTAACCCAATGGCCCAGGTGGATTTAAGTGTGGCTTTTGCATCTAGTTTAATCTGCTTAACCAACTTTGTGGATTATGTTCTCTAATTTCTTCCTTCAGGTTGAGGGTCCTGGAACAGGATCTTAGACTAGAGAGGTCTGACATGAGGAACTAGTTTCTCACTGAAGCCTGTCTTAGTTAAGATCCTTATGCTGGATTCAAAATAAATTCTAGCAGGTTTTAGGCTGTCTATAGCTATATGAGCCAAGTTATTCTAGATGAATTAGGGTGGTTTATTTTCTGATAGCCCGGTTCAGCAAACTCTCCAGGATATCCTCTTGAACATTATTTGTCCTAGTTAATGCTATGTGTGCTCAGTCTCTGCTTTCAGGTGGAATACCCAGTTTATAGCTTTCTCCTTTCTTAATTGCCAAGCCATAACATGTCAAGGGACCCCTTAATTGCCTTGGCCTACTAACCAGGTTCGTTGAATCTACAACCCTACTCTTTCATTATGAAAAGGCATATTCAAGTAAATTCTGATCTCCAGGGAGGTGTAGGACATGGTGACTCAGACTCCAGTCCTCTTGATGAACATAGAGCATGATATACTGATGTGGCTTACTCCTAGGACTTCCCAAATCAAGCTGGTCACTGAATAAACTAACTTCCTTAATCCATAAGTGGCCCATTGTAGGATCACTCTGCCTACTTGAATAATGCTCAGCAAATGGGTACGGAGTCCTCTGGATTTGTGAAGTTCCTTTGGGGCTTCCTTGAATATGTAAGCCTAGGTGCTTCTGAGTATTAAGGAATAGGGATGGCTGAAGCCAAGAAGTGGTCTTAACTATGGAGTAGCTCTTCGAATAACTTAAGGGAAAGAGGTTTCCCTGTAGAACAGAAGTTGCCACATCCTTGATGGGCTTTTCCAAAGGTGATTGTAGTCAGCTGGAATAGCACTGTACACTGACTATCCAAGAAGAAAAGTGGAGCATCAACTCTAGAATTCAAACATCTTGGATTCATGATAAAACTGTCTTGATTTTTGACTCAGTTAAATAGCCCTGTTGGAATATTTGCTGGGAGTCAAAATCAAGACAGCCTTATGAATCCAAGATGAATTAATGGATGTTAGAACAGAAGAAAACAGAATAAGTGACGCACAACAAACTCAGACAGATCTAACTTCGAGTGCCTGCTGGCTCCGTAAGCCTTGAGAGCCAGCTGACTCAGACTTAGCTTGAAGGATAGAACTTCAAAAGGTATCCTTGGCCCATTGACACTTGTGAACATGCCCTATTCCTACCAGAAAAGTAAGCAAGATGACCACCTATACTCTTGTGTGGCTAGTCTACTTGTATACTTTCACTTACCAACTTTTAATCTGTTCTATTGACCTACTCTTGTCTTAAAACATGAAGTCAGAGACTATCCCTCTATGTAATATATATTGTGAAGGGAAGCATTGCTACCAAATGGATAAACGATTAAGTAGTGGCATGAAAGATTGGTAATCACAGAAGTTTTGTTATCTGCCTCTTGTCATATTTTCTGATAGTTTAAAGAAGGAATTCTTAATGTCGGACCAGAATAGCTTCCAAGACCCTCAGACACATGTTTTTTACTTCACTATCTTTGCTTGGGAAGCAAAATCGCAATCTTAACTCTTGTGCCCTAAAATAGTAGCAGTGTTAAAACTCCTCAGGATTGATCTAAGATCCTACATAGGATAGGCATAAACCCAGTGGACATGTGGCCAAAGATAATGGCAGACTCACCTCTACAGCTTGGAAGGCTACGAAAGAGTATTCAAACTCATAAGATAGTTTAAGCAAGTAGAGGGGTGGTACGATCTATGCTCAGTGGAAGATGTTCAGAGGTCAACTCTACTCAGAATTCAATTGGTCCTCTTCAACTTCAGTGGCATAAATTTATCAAAATGCTTCTTAGAGGTTATGGTACCTACAAATAGTCCTTTGACCCACCTTAATCTCTCTTAAATGGAGGTGGTGGGGTTGGAGAAAATAGGCAAAACTCTAATGAAGCATGCACTGTGACAACAAGCTGGCCCTACCAAACAAACAATGGTGGCATCTATCAGACTTATCTAAAATAAAACTCGGAATAGAGAAGTGTGTACACTTGACTAGGAACAAAAACAAATGTGCAAAATACTGGTGTCAATTACACTAGAATTGAACTCCTTTGGAAAAATTTTTGTAACCTAATCTAGGCTGGCTGACAGTGCCATCTAAACTGAATAGCACTAACTAATGGTCCTGATAATGCGGGGCATGATTTATTCTCAGGTCTGAGACTTAAGAAAACCTTGGCTTGCTGTTGGATATTCAGATGGATTCTGTTGCCAAGATACCAAGTAGTTGTCCATCCACCACTGGGGCTCCTTGTCAGTTCTAGCATCTGCTCCCTTTGGGTCTTAACCACACTTTCACTATACTGCCTTTTTCGTGTAACCCTCACTTATGGCACACCTACATATTGGTATGCAGGCTTTGTTTCTAAATTGTGGCTACTATTCATCTTACATGGCATCTAAGGCCATGAATCCCTGGACCAGAGTCCTGAGCAAGTTTTTACCTTGGGCTTCTCAAAACAATGCTCTGATCAGTTTGTCTAGGTTTATACTTGGCCCTTGAGGGTTATTTTGTGTGCAGTAGGCCCTGAGGGAATTAAGAATACATTTGCATTGTAACAGTCAAGCCCAGAAATCCCATGGATAAGGGTGCCTGGGGAAAGATTTGGGTGTTGCCTATATCTCCTTGGCAAAATCTCATTTAAAAGTAGTTATGTGTATTTAAAAACCTATGCTTTAATCTGTTTCTAGAATATACTTTGGTTTCTAGTCTTGGATCTTTAAGCCTGAATTGAAGGGTGAGGGGTAAAGGAAGTGACTTCATGAGCTTGCCATAAAAACAGGTGACCAAGTGTCCCAGTCATCCTGGGAACAGGGTACTTTCACTAAGAGTCTCAAACTAGAACAACTTTACATAAACAGAAGCTATAGATAAGGCATTTCTTGTGAAATCAGAATATCACTTGCTTGACTGTCTGACTGTAGCGTACAGATGAGCAACTGGCATTCAAACTCATGGTACAAATGAACAAATGTTGGTACTGCCAGCTAAGATTCTCCCTTGGCATCTGTCACTAAAAAGTAGATGCTTTGGACTGACTCCTGATATCGGGGTCTTGTTGAGCTTCTCCAGATACTGACTCATACCTGGGCTGGTGTTTGGTTTCCAGTGGACTGGGGGGAGTTTAATAAGTTGCTCACATGTTGGTGGGTGGGAGAGTGTCCAGGTGCCTCTACAGGTAGCCATGATCTGGGCTGAGCTTCATAGACCTAAGGCAAGACAAGTAGTTGCTTAGTATGCGGAACTAAAAACTAAAAAGTCAACAGAACAAAATAAAAGCCCATAAGCTTAGGGAAAATCTCTGGAAAGGCCAGAAATAACTTGGTGACAGAAATAAGGGTTTAAAAAAGGCAAAAAGCATAAAGGAGTAACTGTAATTGAACCTATTGCAACAGGTCTAAAGTTCCATGGGTCAGCAGGCTTATAGTGGGCTTGTCTTAGCCGGATTTAGGGATGAGATTGAGGTGATATGAATGGGAATCTCAGTATGCCATTAAATGGGAATGTCACACGGAAATGTAAGTTTCCCAGGCATTTTGGGCTCAAGCTCTGCATATAAGCAACTCTCCCGACAAAGACAACAAAATGGCAATGGGATATGACAGGATATGGGCTGGCACTGACAGCTTTTGCTGCAGCCTTCAAAGTAGGTAGTAGTCACAAACCTTTCCTTGTCTGAATACTCCAGGCCATTCCTATCACTGAGAACACTATGTAAAACATGCAGTCAGTCTGAGCCTGTGTAGGCATATGAGATAAGGTAAATTGAGAGGCTTGTACTTACAGTTGAGGCCAGCCATGAGTCTTCCAAAGAATGGGAAATGATCATTAAGGTATGTCATCTAGCTTTCAGGGATGGGTGTTTGACCCTGGTTGCAAACATATAAAGCCAGCTCACTTGTTTTTGCCCACATGAGCACTTCAAAATGTCGTAGTTACTGTCAAACTAGATTCTAAGTAGAACTCCAATTTTGGGAGCTACGGTAATCAAGGCTGGTTTGTATTGGCCAAACGCTGGAATGTACTACACTCAAGGGATGGTCTACTCTGGCAGAATTATGCTTGGCATTATATGGGTTGGAGTAATGGATTTTCATACTCGTTTCACTTTCATCTTAGATGAGTGGTAACAAGCTCTTATCACTTTAAACAGACCCAAAAGCATTAGTCTTAACTATCACCTAAGCTGTTTCTTACACCTTTATACCCAAAAGACAATATGTTCAATTCATACATCCTGAACTAGTTTTATTGTTTCCGTCTTAAATTCCAACTACTATGGAAATAGGTCGCATTCGGAGGGGGCATGGGTAGGATGAACTTAAAGCAGAAGTCATCTTCTAATCTTCCAGAAAATTATTTGGAGTTGATCTAGAAGTATTCCAAGGTTCTCTCCCTGAATTCTGTGCTTTACTGTCTGCATATCCTAATGTAATCCCCATTGTGCAGGGAGAACCTGGCCTCTAGAGCCTGTAAACCCTATGGAGAGTTCTCACTACTACTAGGATAACGTTCATTCCCCTGCTCCTGTAGCAGGACGAGTCGCAGACAAAAACCCCTCAGACACCAGATTAAAGAAGAGGCTTTATTCAGCTGGGAGCTTCGGCAGACTTGCGTCTCAAGAACCAAGCTCCCCGAAGAAATAGTTCCTGGCCCTTTTAAGGGCTTACAACTCTAAGGGGTCCACATGACAGGGTTGGGATAGATTGAGCAAGTATGAGGTATGTGACTAGGTGGGGGTGGTGACCAAGGCAAGTATTTCTCCATACTGTTGTCTGATCTATAGATAGCACAAGCAGGTTAGGGTGGGGGTTAATCTTTAACCTACAGGCCTGGCCAGTGGCACTGATCACTCTTGTTATTTTTCGGTTTTTACTTCCTCTTTGGAGACAGGGGACAGTAGGAGAAATGGCCTCTCTCCTCACTCCTATGGGGAACTGAAATGGCCTCTCTCCTCACTCCTATGGGGAACTGAAATGGCCTCTCTCCTCACTCCTATGGGGAACTGAAATGGCCTCTCTCCTCACTCCTATGGGGAACTGTCAAATTCCCTGTAAGACCACTCAAATGGGGAATCAGAGGCAATTACTATCGTATGAATGTTTTTAGTCCAGTGTTTGGTCGGCTTTGGAAGTAGTAGGGGCTTCCATTCTGTTACTAAGAAGTCAGGCGATGTCAAGGTGACTTGAAACCCAAAAGAATATCCATGCTGTATCAATCCTGGCAGAGCCATGCTGTAAGCAGGGATAGCCTCACCAAAGCTGGTCAGGTGCTGGTGGGGCAGAGGGTGTTCTAGGTGAAGAAATTTCAGTCCTAAGCAAGGCTGATATCTAAGGGCAAAACCAGCATTGGCAAATGAGATTCATAATGAAATGATTTTAGGTCTTGTGCTGGCAGAAGCAAAGATCAAAAACCTGAAAAGAAAAATCCCATCCAACTTTATTTCAATGGCCACACTTGCAAAAAGATGGACAGAGGCTCATAATCAAAAGCCATATCAATAGTGTGGAGACAAGAATGCATCTTTGTAAGGTGTGAATTTGTGTATCCACTACATTGAGACTAGTGAATCATTCTTTTCAAGCCTCTTATAGCTTTTATTTTGGGTCTCTTAAGTTTCTAGGAATTCTCACTTTATGCCCTAAACATAGTCTATAATCCACTAAGATACACTTCTAAAAATGATACCATTCTTTACCACAGCTTTTGGTCTTATTTCACTTTGCTCAATTTTTTTAACCCCTCTTAGTACTTACCAGGTATGTTTTGGCTAATCCTGTTATTTCCAGCCCTTCTGTCACTATTAGGCATGTTTCTGTAAAAAATTAAGTAAAATTCAGCTGAAGCCTGTGACTAGAAAATGTCTCTTTATTCTGGTACCTGGGTGATTTGACTTGCATGTCTTACTTTTTTTTTTTTTTTTGAGACGGAGTCTCGCTCTGTTGCCCAGGCTGGAGTGCAGTGGCGCGATCTCGGCTCACTCCAAGCTCTGCATCTCGGGTTCATGCCATTCTCCTGCCTCAGCCTCCCAAAGTGCTGGGATTACAGGTGTGAGCCACCGCACCTGGCCGCATGTCTTACATTATTACATTCCTTTCTCATGCCGTCTGGTATGCTTGTACCTCTTATGTGCCACTTCAAATCCCCTCTTCCTCACTACCTCTTCCCATTTGCAGCGGCTGGTGTAACCCAACAGCACTTCAACTCAGTTTTATACCAGCTACCTCCCAGTTCCTGTCCCAGGATTTTCCTCCAATTTGGAGACATGGGATGTTCTTGGGAATCCACTGGGCTTTCATTTCCCCCTGGAAGTATGGGGGGGGCGTTAGCACCTAGGGACAAACCTTGATGGATAGGAGCTGGGAACCAATGGATAATGCATCCCTCTATCTTCCCAATCTCTCTGAGATGTTTCCTATGGCTATAGCTTCTTGGGTGACTCTAGAGTTGCTAGTAGTGGTGGCCAACTCCATAATGCAGACTTATACTGGCCTTCCCTCTGTCCTAATTCATTTTCCTTAGGATTATGTCCTCAGACTAGAACACCAAGCTTTTGCTGGTTTCTCTGAAAGAGTGAGATGCAGTGGCTAGATCAGCTATCTAGTCTCTTCTCCCTGTTACTTTGAAGCTTTCATTTTCTCCCTTCGTTTGGTTAGGGTTACCTTCCCACTTCTTATGGTTGTCTCCAATCTTGTACCTACTTTAATAGTCACCAGGTATATCTGCAGGTATCAATATCAACTCCAAAACATGGTGTGAAGTGGAAAGTGAAGAGAAAGCATTCTTATGGGATAGTCCTGGGATAGGAGGTGGATGTCTCAATCACAGGACCAGGTGGTATTAGCAGCAGGCTCAAGTACCTTAATGGAGCCAGCATTAAGGCCAAGTGAACTTTCTAGTGAGGTCAAAATTCTCAGTTGAATCCTAGCTACTCAGGAGGCTGAGGCAGGAGAATCAATTGAACTCAGGACGTGGAGGTTGTAGTGAGCAAAGATCGCACCACTGTACTCTAGCCTGGGTGACAGAACGAGAGTGTCTCAAAAAAAAAAAAAAAAAAAAAAAACCTCAGCTGAGTTGTGAACCACTGGGTGATCTGGGGAAGCCAAACTTGAGCTTGTTCTGATTGTGTGTCCTCTAGAAAGTGAGACACTCTTATGTTGGACCCCTACTAATTGAAGTAGGGATGGTACAAGGTTTGTATTAGTCTGTTTTCATGCTACTAGGACATACCTAAGACTGGGTAATTTATAAAGAAAAAGGCTTAATAGACTTGGTTCCATGTGGCCAGGGGAGGCCTCAAAATCATGGCGGAAGGCAAGGGAAGAACAAAGGCATATCTTATGTGATGGCAGGCAAAGAGAATGAGAACCAAGTAAAAGAGGAAACACGTTATAAAACCACCAGATCTCATGAGACTTACGACCACGAGAACAGTAATGGAAGAAGCCACCTCCCACGATTCAATTATCTCCCAGGTCCCTCCCACAACAGGGGAATCATGGGAGCTACAACTAAAGATGAGACTTGGGTGGGCACACAGCCAAACCAAGGTTCAAGAGGCCAAAGAGACCAAGAACCAGCAAACAAAACATAGGGTTTGAGGGAACTTACAGCGCAGTCCAGTGGCAGTTGGCTGGAAGGAAAACTTACTTGCAACCACATGTTGTAAAGCAGGCAGTTTATAGCACTTAGCACCCTCCCTTCAGCAGCTTCTACGTGGCACCCCTCACTTATTGCTGTCAGTTGTGTCTGCCATAAGGATCAGTCTCAGGGTCTGCTGGTTGCTGTCAGGTGTCTACCATGCACCTCCACCTAGCATACCCTTGAATGGCCCTCATATTCTTAGGACATTCTTCTGTGACTTTCCTGGGGCCAGGTATGTGAAAGAGCATTGTGGCCAGATGCCTCAGCAATACAATGAATGTGTAATCAGACTACAGAAAGACTTTCCAAGCATTTGGAAAATGATGAAACCATGCAGTTCTATGGTGGCTCACACCTGTAATCCCAGCACTTTGGGAGGCTGAGGCAGGTGAATCACGAGGTTAGCAGTATGAGACCAGCCTGGCCAACACAGTGAAACCCTGTCTCTACTAAAAATACAAAAAAATTAGCTGGGTGTAGTGGCAGGTGCCTGTAATCCCAGCTACTCGGGCGGCTGAGGCAGGAGAATGGCTTGAACCACAGAGGTGGAGATTGCAGTGAGCCAGATGGTGCCACTGCACTCCAGCCCGGGTGACAATGCAAGACTGTCTCAAAAAACCAAAAGATGTAAACAAAAACCCACAACCTATGCAGTTCTAGGGCTGTAAGATTCTAGGGCCCGCATGGCCTGGGTTATATCTTGAGAGCAATTAGGGATATATATACAGACAACAGTCAACTTCAATGCATGCACAGCCTCCATCCTGGGCAGGTTGAAGTCCAGGGCTATGTGGCTTTACCAAGAAGGGTACATGACCGACTACCCATGTCTCTGCAGTATCATCCACCCTAGCCCACCATGTATAGCATACCCACAGTGGGGATAACACTAACTTCCTTCCATACTAGGTGGAAAATATCATCCCATCTTGATTGTAGACTGTTTTGTTCTGGAGGGAGACCACCTGTGCCCAAAGGTTGGCTGCATACCATCTATGGGTGGAAGGTGAGATGTTTAGTCAAGAAAGGGCAAGTCATTACCATCTAGCAAAACACAAGAAGTTGTGTTGAGAGAGCACCACCTCTGGCAGCAGCCTGGTGCCCAGTCTATAATATCAGATGGATTGGCCCGCCTCTGACATGTTGCAGGAGGCCAGAGGAAGACGATGGGGACATTTCATAATGAGGATCCTTCTCTAACACAAGACAGGGCCAAGAATCACTTTTGAAGTATGAAGGGGGAGAGTAAAGTATAAAAACAGGTGTGACCTGTATATCTTGTTCTAGGCCCTTCCCTGCTGCCAGAGTGAAAAAAGAATCATGGGGGGCTGGCTTACCATTTCCAGAGCCATGTAATGTGCTCATTATTACATGGGGGGCTGGTTTACATGGTGGGTGGGTGGGGTGGTTTACTGTTTCCAGGGCCATGTAATACACTCCCTTGAGGGTGGGTCCTGTGGCAAGGGCAATAACAGCTTACCTTGAGTCCCAGCTTGGGGCAAAGGCATGCTGTCCCTTACGCTGTCCCTTACGCTGTCCCTTACGCTGTCCCTTACGCTGTCCCTTACGCTGTCCCTTACGCTGTCCCTTACGCTGTCCCTTACGCTTACGATCCTGATAGTGATATCAGGTCCTTGCATCAGTCTACGTGTGCCAGAGATGAGAATTCACATATTTAGGGTGCAGATGGCAACTGGTAAGCAGCGTGTCCAGAGCCAGAGTGTCTCCTGGAGTTGCTTCCACAATCCATTCAATCGGCCCTACTGTAGTAGCATTGTACAACTGGTGGAAATGCCAGTGTATATCCAGGGACTCCTCTCGTTTCTGCACCTTATCGATCAAGGTGCATGCCCTGGTTACTGCTGGGACATTGTAGGCTGTATATAGCTGCTCATCCTTTTATGGTAGTTATCTTTCTGGCACGCTTGCTGGAATATGCCTGCAGTAGCCCCATGTAGACGTCTGCAAAAGTCAAGGCATGATGGCAGCCTCAAGAGACAAAGGTTCTATGTAGCCTACCTCCCACCATTGCACTGGGATCCAACCCTAGGCAGTCTGTCTGGTCATGTGGCAAGAGCTCGGGGTGTTGCTGTGCTACGGTAAGACACTAACAGGCATATAATATGTCTTCACCTCATAGTGGCAGGCCTCAACTCTATGGCCCAAAGGATATGTTGTCCCCAGTGTCCTGTCCTACATAGCCAGAGGGTTACATCTTCTGCAACTTCCTCAATGAATGATGGCAAACTCCTCTGCTGGTTTTCCAGGTGGTGTAGATGTGGTGTGGGCATCCACATGATGGACCATTATGTATCCTCCAGATGCGATGGAAAACATCCTTCTATGTGTCAGCACTCCAAAAGGGATGGCCCACTACCATCTAATCCTGCACTTCATATTGTAGTAGCCACATGCTGAGGCCCTGGAAGATGACCCAGCTATTGGTGCACAAGGCTACTAGGTCTGCTTCAGGACTATCCAGGCAGCTTGCAGCTCAGCCCTTTGGCTACTATGTCCTGTACCAGTATGAAGCCAGATACTATCAGTGGATGGCTGGGTGGTTATGGCTGTCCAAGTGTAAGGATTGCCTTGTGATGAGCCATCTATGTACTAGTCCTGGTCAGGCACTGGGTCCTGTCCCTCTTGTACAAAAGGGGGCATCTGGAGGGCCAGTAGACCTGTCAACAATCTTCAGTTGTCACATAGGTGACAGGGCCAAGCCCCAAATGGAGGTCGGCACTTAAGGGCCTATTAGCCAATGTGCTCCTGTTACAGGTATGCGTCCCACTTGGCCAGTCTGTGTCTGGGCATTCCCAGGCTTTGGTTTCTGGAAGATCCTTTAGTCAACCTACTATAAGATACTTGGGTGTATACTAGCACTGGGAGCCCTTTGGTAATGTCCTCCACTTATTGTAAGGCATAACATAGTACAGAGTTGTTACTCTATGACACTATGTATAACTTCACCCACTTCTGTAGTTGGGACCAGAATCCTAAAGGCACATATTTTTGTCCTTGCGTTTGCCATAGTTTATACCCAAACCCCTCGGGTATCTGGCTACATCCAATTCATAAGGCTGTCCCTGCTCTAGAACTCCCAAAGCTTGTATTTCAGAGACTTATTCAAAGGCTTCATTCTCCCTTGTGGGACCAGTCCCAGTAGGCCCTCTTCTTAATTAAGCTGTATTAGGGGCCTAAGGAATTGGGCCAAATGGGGAATAAAAGGACTCCAATACCCTAGGAGGCCCGAGAAGGTTTGCAACTGCTTCATTGATAGGACATGGGTAGGCCTGCACCCTATCCATAATGGCAGGCAGAATGACTTGAGTCTTACCCGACAAGATGACAGCCAAGTATTTGTGGAACCTGAACTTTGCATTGACTCTCCATCCTGTTTGCCAAGTAAGAGCAAGGTGAGGGCTGCGGCTTGTAAGCTTGTAAAAGACTTGGAAGTTAGCATGATGTTCTCCATGTGATGGAGAACAAGTACCCTCCAGAGTGGTCCATTCACTGAGGTCTGTGGCCACTAGACTGACAGTGAGGCTATGTAACCATCCTTGGGGAAAGATGGCAAAGGTCCATTGTTTTCCTTCCCAAGTGAATGCAAATGGGGCATTGGGGGTGCTGAAGAAGGCTTTGGCTAAATAACAAAATGGTATGAGCCAAGCACCTCTCCTAGCCCCTTCAGGAGGGTGGTAATATTGGAAACAGCTGCATATATGGTGGGTGGGTTGGGGAGAGAGTGGCTTATTTAATTCCTAGTAATCTATCATCCTCCATGTCTCATCAGGCTTCTACACTGCCCATACAGGGCCGTTGTGTGGGCTGTGTACTGGCCTTACGCCTACCCAGGTTAACTCCTTGTCTCTGGGATTTCATCATGCCTTCCCAGCAGGTGGTATTGCTTCAGTGCTGCAGCAATACCCTACTCACTGCAGGGCTGGCAACTGTACCATTTAAACCATTTCATGTTTACCATGATCATATGCTTCACCACCCTAACTCCTGGTCAGAATTTCCCAGTTGCCATTTTAGAGGGTCAAGCCTAATAAGAGATCCATTCCCAAGATATATTCTCAGATGGAATCGGTGTATGCTAAACAGGATTTTGGTGGCAATCTCCCAACTTGTAATATTTAATTCAGCCTGTCTTTCATGGCCCCTGTATAACCATCTATTGCTATTACAGGCCCTTGGAACCAATGAATATTATGCGTGCATTCAGTTCCAGTAGCCAATGGAGCAAGCACAGCCTAAGTGAGCAATATGCACTTCTACATGTGGCCACCAGCCCCCAGACACCCTAGTCGCCATTGCTGTTATTGGGATTCTGGGGCCTTGGCCTACATCCTAGTCTA
Source organism: Pan paniscus (assembly GCF_029289425.2). Lineage (NCBI taxonomy): Eukaryota > Metazoa > Chordata > Mammalia > Primates > Hominidae > Pan > Pan paniscus. The sequence goes on along the minus strand of NC_073254.2, from coordinate 54,621,305 downwards.
AAGCGGTTGATGCTGGCCATCCCTCTGCAGGAAGGGCAGTGGGTTGAACTTTTGAGGCTCCTTTGGTGAAGTGCTGTTCTGGCTTGAACTGCTGCCACAGTCCCACAAGAACAGCATTAAGCTATTTTTGCAGTAGGTGTCCCTGCCAATATCAGGTCATACCACATTTGTTGGTGGGTCACCCTGATGGGCCCCTTGGCTCTTCCCTTTCCTTTGGCTCCCTTGTCTTTTACCCCAGTAGTACACACCCCTCAGTTTCTCCACTTCCTCAGAGTTGGCAGCTGCTTAGGCTGCCTGAAACATTGTCTATCCTACCAAGAAGCCCAGGGTAGACACCAGCATGCCATATCATTGGGTTGGGTGCTGACTACAAGGTGGCATCTTTTGTTCTGGCAGTGAAAAGCTCATTGTTGGGACCTCTAGTGCTCAGCAGAGATAGCATGCTCCATCCTCTAATTCTGAGGATGTTCTGCAGTTTCTCCAGTCTGTCACCACAAAGGAGACATAAGGATGTCTCCCTCATTTGACCAGGCCACCTTGCAGCCCACAGCCACCTGTTGGGATGGCCAGATCCTCATTATTGGTGGTACCATAGAGGTGCCTGCCTCAGGGCCAGGTAGTTCATGATGGATACCCTTGTATGAGTCCAGCGTGTAATACCCTCTGCCCCCATGTTTTATAGATGGATACTACCCCGTGACTGACTCTCCCCTTCTTCCTGTATCTATTTCCCAGCTCCAATTCCACAGTAGTGCAGCTCCACACAGGTGTGCTGGCACCTTTCAGGTGCAAGCTAGTCTTGTAGTGCTACCTTATGTGGGTACAGTTGGTCCACTTTTATTTTGGTGAAAACCAGATGCAGATAAGATCTATGGATTCATCCCAGTCCTCACTCTTCTCACTAGAGCTCTCCATGGGGTCTGAGGGCTTAGGGTCTTAGGACGACTTAATCATGGTAGCCCTGACTCATCAATATGGCAGTCGGTGGCCTTTCACATGGTCTACCCACCAAACCGGGATCTCCATTCTGTTACCCTATTCCCACCTGTGGGAACATTAGAGTCTCCATTTCAGCTTGAGCTAAACTGGCATCTAATTGTAGTTCACTTTGTAACTGATGCATCCTTGACTGCACTTCAGGTAGCCACTGAGGTGGAGATTCTAGCAGAGTCAAGAACATCCAGCCAACCGTAACGCCACAGCTAAGGCATCTTTCACTTAGATCCAACCCCTAAACAGCTTTCAGATCCTTCAGCATTTTTGTGGGGGCATCCCCATACTCACATTGGGTCCAATTAAGGATAGTGGCTCTCAGGCCCCACATAGATGTGGATGGCCAGCCCAGGACTTCCACAGATTTCCCCTTTCCTGATCCCATTGTCTTGGTACTCACAGGATTTTCTTACCTCCTGCAAACGATACATAAGGCATATTTGTAGGACCTTACTAGGTCTAGTAGCAGGCTGGACAGAACTGCCACTGCTTGTCTAAAAACAGCATGCAATTTGTACAGCACTTTCACTTAGCACCCTTGCCCTGGCAATATCCACATGGCAAACCTTAAGTTGTTGCTGTCAGGTGCATTGACATTAGGGTCATTCTTTGGGTGTGCCAAAGTTATTACTGTCAGGTGTCTACTGTAAGACTCCAAGGCTCATTGGTATGGCTAAATAAGATGGCTTATCCTATGGATGACGTTTTATTCAGATTCTAGCAGGGGAGGTGAGCATCCAGTTGTAAAGGGGTGAAGTATAATGGCCTACTTGGGACTTTGATGTGCTGGTTCTAATATGCGGTGGTATCCCCGTACTGGGATTTCTTGGCACTCCTCGTAGTGAGCTTTGGATGGTTCTTCTGAGGAATCTTGAGTCTCAAAAGGTGTCCACCCAACTAGTTTCATTACAAATCACTGTATCACCCAAACTCGAGCAGCCCATTAGTACCAGCTCCTGGGAGCCTGTCTGTTCAGAGTTTTGCCCCTGGAGGAGAGAGGGTTCCACATTTTCCTCATTTCCTGGAAAATGGACTCGTTATAGTAGCCAAGATGGTTTACTAATAGACAAACCTTATAGCAGCTTAGAAGGAGAACTTTCTTTTCTCTAACAGTCCAAACATGAGCAATGCAATCTGATACAGATGATCTGAGGTGTACTGATCCAGAAATTTTCTACCTTGATGGTCCAAAATAACTTTTCTCGCTTTTATCTGTTACAAGTCTACCAAACCAGGAGTGAAGAAAGGAAAAGCATACATTCAGGGAATGACTCAATTTGTGTTTAGAGATACATTAACCAGTGCCTAGTGGCTATGGCTAGCTGCATGCAGCTATAAAAAGGGTAGTCTTTAGTTATTACCCATCCAAAGGGGGTTGGCCAGCGTTCCATTGCTTGAGGCACAGAATGCCAGTGAGTATTGCTGAGACAAGTATTGTCAGGGAAGAAAGACTTCACTGTGGGTGACCTCACCTGGGAGATGGGAAAATAAGTCTCAAATCTGCCCCTCTAACTAGAGTTGGGGCTCTTATGGAGGGATAAGGAATACAGCTATATGTGAAGACTGGGATTACATGTGAGTTGTGTTGGAGGGTGAGGGTCAGGGGACCAGCAGGTAGACTAATAACAGATGTCAAGCCTCCATGACAAATGGAAGATCTTGGTGCCATGGAGTCTGGTCAGTAGTCAGTTTCAGTCCCTTGATATCTTGAAAGCTAGTGGCCATTTTCTGGGAAAGGAGACAAAAAGCTAGAGTTAGCAAAAGTTAGATTACTTACCTCTGGTTTCAGGAATGTCCTGAAGCGTCTTTATCTACATAATGAAAGCATAAGGCCCCTTTCATGATCTCAACTCATTAGTTTTTCGGAATTGGCCATCTAGGGGCTAGGCAATGATTGAGGAGGGGATATGCAGAATACAAAATGCAAAGGAGTTTGATGGGGCCTATATCATCTCTGTGCCCAGAATAAATGTTACTACAGAAGAGAAGAATAAACATTGAGGCAACCACTAGCAGTTTCTGGCACACTGACCCTGACTTTGAGTGTCTTGCTCCTTCAGAGGTGAAATATTAATTGACTGACTCATTTAATAGACATGGCAGTCAGGCTGAAATGCAAAGGTTCAAGGTCAGGATTTGTGCAGTTGCCAGTAACCAGTCACTGGTGTGGGTTTAAATCTAAGAGCAGGGACTGACTTCTAACAAGGTACTTGACTTGAGTTCATTAAGATAATTTTTGTGTTGACAAGGATGCAAAGATACTCATATCTTGTTCTACTTGTGAACTTAGTTCCATCATTGGCCCATTTATCTACTTGGTTCTACCAAGATTTATAGACCTTATCGACCAGGGTTTGACTTTAAGTGTGGAAGGGAAGTCAAGTCTTGCTAGTGACTATCTCACCACTAGTTAATTGGAGATGTGCTGATGGCCTAGTAGAACTTCATAATCAAAGACATGAAAGGGACAAATGTCTAGATGACTTGCTGTGACAACTAAATCTCTACATCCTTTGAACCAGCAATTGTATTTCCAGAAACTCAAATGAATCTTACATAGAGAATGGCTTTAATAGCACCCCACCCAAGTGAGCAAAACCTAATATAATGCTGTTGCTAAACCATGGTGGTAGCTTTTCTAGAGAATGTCATTATTCAACATGAATTTGAACCATGTCACAAACTACTTTGCATTTTTTTCTTTTGACATAGTATTATACATATTTTAAATAGTATTGAATAAAAATAGTATTACATAACTTCATACACAGTACTTTCATAGTTCTTGCCAGCAAAAATAATGGCAACAACTGCAGTTACTCTTGCACCAACCTAAGTGGTAACCAAGCAGACTTAGGAAGGAGATTCTGACTTATTTTCATGGCCACCTTTAAAATTAAGTCTGGACCTGAAATCTGTTTCTGACATTGACACCCTAGTCTGAGACTCGACAGGTTGCCCCTGTCACTTACATCTTTAAAACTGGTATACTGAGAGAAGCATTAGATGCTTAACAAAATTACAACAGGATGAATGGGATGAGCTGCAGTCCATTTTTCAAGTTTGTCCTGATGTCATAACTAATACTAATCTCCCTCCATTACCCTCACCCACTTCACACTCCATTTATTTCCTGTCTGTACTTTTCCTGGTCTGTGTTGCTTGCCTGTTGGGATAACTCAAAGACTACTGTTCAAAGGAATTGGGCCCTGATATGTCTTCCTTCCTTATAGTCACTGCAAATACCTATTGAGTTATCCAAAACAGGTACACCAAGAAGCATCCTGTGTTTTCTGGACAAACTTATCCCCAGTATGCAGCAGCAACCTTATATAATGGTCAGCTATTCCTCCCAACATACTAAGTCCTTCCTTTTGCCTGCTGGTCTACCATCAGTTCAGATTTAGTAGACACCTCACTGTGCCTCTTGCAGAGACATTCCTTTCACTTCCCTTCCAGGGAACCAGAAGTTCAAGTCCAACAGAACTTAAAGGTGTATATGGTAAAGAAGTACAAATACTTCAGATTGGTCTCGTATGGTAGGAAGGGGATATTCCTTCTATACCTTGCCTCCCAGCCCGACAAAATGTAGTTATTGGGAACAGGTCTTCATAATAGCCATTGGTTTTAAGTATATAATTCATTTGTGGTTCAGGGTTGCAGAATTGTGTCCAAGTTGGCTCTCTGGTGTCTTACCTTTTTAAGAGACCATTTTAATATCTCGTTGGGCTTTCAGATCTTTAATCTGGTGGGACCAGTAGCTCCCTTCATCATGTGCCTGTTCTATAGCTATTCACGATAGAATTGATTCCTTAGAGAAAATGCTACATAAGTGATATTTCATGTAACTTTAGTAAATCTGAGTCCTCACAGTGCTGCTGGCCAAAACATTGGGAAGAAGTGAGCCAATATTTCAAATATTTCCAATAAAGATGAATCACTGCTGCTCCTAGGGTAGACGGAATCCAGTATTCAACTTGTATCCAAGAGGCTGTTCAATCTTACTGAGTAATGGTGCTATAGGGTTCCCTATAAAGATATAAACTTTTGCTGCTTATAGGTTATTCAGCAGTGGCAGTAGCTGAAAGTGTCTTGGTTAAAGTTCATGCTGTCAGGTCCATGCATAGCTTCCATTCCTGCCACTGTTAATATTTCATTTATGGGTCACTTGAAGCACTAAGATAGTCAAGGGCAGAGGCTGACTGGCTTCAAAAGGACAGGTGTCAACCTGTTGCTATCCTTGGATGACTTCCAAGTGACATGAGACAGATGATTGTCACCCTTATAGTTCCAACTACTTGTTCCTTCCCAGACCTTGGTATCTATTCATCCCATCTCATTCCTTCCAGGCACCTGAAGCAAAGCCCTCTGCCTGGAAGTCTCTACATATCCTCACCTCAGGTCACCTCTCTGCAAAACTAACTTAGATACTGTTTGAAGCTCTGTCTAGTAGAACTTCCCCTTATCACTGTTCTTCAGGGATTGTTTCCCTAATGGAGCTGTAATGTAGCAACAGCACCTTCAATGGTCTGACACATCTGAAATTAGAATTGGGTTTTCCCCTCCTGTTTGACTTCAGGAAACTTACGCCTGAGAAAATAGGTATGAACTGAGTGGAATGGATAAAAAGGCAGGTGACGTTTGACTATAGGAAACTTTCATCTGAGACAATAGGTATGAACTGAGTGGGATGGGTAAAAAGGCAGGTGACATAAGGTCTGGATGCCTGCTTGTGTGTGTGTGCCCTCAAGACCTCATAATCCACTCAATGTAATGTGTCCATTTGAGTGACTTTTATTGTGCCCACCCAACCTTATGATTTGAGTCTGTCCAAATTTAGCTCAAAATGGACAGCTCTAGATAGTCACTTGATGACCCAAAGCCAGTTTTCTGTCTCTGCAAGGACCCAGGAGTATATTAGGTGTCTTATGACTAAATCTGTTACAGGTGTTACGACTTTTTTCCAGAAACTTGAGTGGGGGGGGGGTCATACTGTGGCTTACTCATCTCCATATGCCACCATTAGTACAAAAGATCTCTGCAACATCGAACTGGTTGTGTTACATGGACAAAGTGAAAGAACAGATGGCACGATCTGAATTTCTTACGCAGCTTGCTTGCTTTGGGCCCCATTTGAAACAAAAAGCCTTCACCGTAACCTGATAACTCACTGAATCTTGTACTTTCTTTACTGCATCTTGTACTGTCTTGTGCCATTAATCAGTTGCTAACCTTTAGGGATGTTATGAAATGTATCATGTGACTAGAATCAGTCTCAAATGTGAGAACGTCCTGAATTTTTGTAGGGTTCCTCTCCCTTGGCATGTGTGTCTTTCTAGGGCAGGCAGAGAACTTGCCACTCCTTTTTATCAGATCCAATTAGCATGACATCTTCAATATGGAGGATCAGTATAGTGTCTTGTACAAATGTGGTCAAGATTACCATAGTTGGCTGGCGTGGTGGCTCACACCTGTAATCCCAACACTTTAGGAGTCCAAGGCGGGTGGATCACCTGAGATCAGGAGTTCGAGACCAGCCTGGCCAACATGGTAAAACCCTGTATCTATTAAAAACATAAAAATCAGCCTGGCATGGTGGTGGGCACCTGTAATCCCAGCTACTCGGGAGGCTGAGGCAAGGTAATCACTTTTGAACCCAGGAGACAGGTTGCAGTGAGCTGAGATAGTGCCACTGTACTCCAGCCTGGGCAACAAGAGTGAAACTCCATCTCATAAATGAAAATAAAAATTAAAAATTCCCGTAGTCTACATAGTGAAAGCAGGAGAATTAAGACTCACAAGGCTGTGAAGTTGTACTATTCTTCCCATGTAAGTATAAACTACCTTTAATCAAAGACTGGAAAGAACATGTTTGCTAGACTTCTTTAGTGTACTTTAAGCTCTGTGAAGTGAACATCAGATTGATATTGAAGATGCTGCATCTAGCAAAGCAGATACAATTGGGGATATCGGATCTATATTATCTGTCAATATTTGCCATGATGCATAATTTGTACGGAGGTTGTAAATGTGATAAGGGATCCAGTGCTAGAAGTTCCCATCCTAAGTGATACAAGAATTTAATATTACTCGGAACCAGTATTTTAGGAAGCACTATGTCCAAGCCCCTAAAGTTGCTCCTCCTCATGCCCTAAACTCAGGCCAAGAAACCAACTAAGAGTCCTGCCAGATTCAGTCTATCCATCCTAAGTGGAACTGAGGAACTTGAAACAACACTTCATGGGGGCAGGGAGCAGGGTCTGTCTTTGGACCCATTGGACTCAGACTGCCTTAAGCTATATGACACTTATCTGGCCCCTGTTCTGGAGAATCAAGATCACATTGAGTCTCTCCGGGCTTCAGCTTGGACCTTAAATCTGTGGCCTCTTTATGGCTCCCCAGTATATATTTCCAGTAAATGAACACAGAATTCCTTGGGCGAAGAATTGATGGAATACTTGTACACTTGTGGTGGCATTCCAGAGCCAACTTTCAATGGAATCCAGTTTCTTCAAGCAATGGGCTCTGGATCTGAGAACTGATTTAGATCTAGAAACTGGTGTGAAAAATTGATTTCACATAGGGCTGGCCGACACTAGCCTTCTTACTGGCTCTTTTGTTTACAAGTCAAGTGCCTGAGTCAGCTGTCCATCTTCCTCACCCTCTATGAACATGGTGTTACTAGCCATGGTCAAAGATCCCTGATAAACTGACTACACAAGACTTGGTGACTATTACAATTATAATCACCCTAGCCCCTAAATAAGTGCCAATTCTTGTCTCATCTCCATCTAGGGAGCCCTGTCTTGTGGCAGCATCTCCTATTGTCACTCTTGGCCTACAGAAGACAGCTGATGCTGAGCTTAAATGATTCTCATTCTCCTCAAATGCATTTCTTACTGCCTTAGTGAAGGATATGTCCTCTAAGCCCACCCAAAAGGAAAATAGCTGGTGAGTTCTCTGTAAGAATGTGACTATTTAAGATCACTCCCACCCTATTGAGCATCTGAACTCCACAGTTATGCTCTGCTGATAGAGCTCTAAAATTTATACCTTGCTTGTAAAAACCATTGTAACATCCAAGCCTTGTAGTGGTGTTGGAGGGGATAGAAATCCCAGCAGTGTAAAACCAGTCATCACTTCTGAGATGTTAAATCCTTAACCACAGAAGACTGCCATCCCATTAAACTTTTGCTTATTCAGACTTATATTTAGGTTACCCCCAATCTAACACCATCAAGAGCTACCTCCCAGTTACCGCTGGTATATATTAGGTCATGCAAGTCTTTCAGCAATAAGTTCCTCCTGAAGCAGATACATTTTCCTCCTCAGGCTGTGCTGAGAGCTGGCCCTAGTTATTTGCCTTGATGCAATGAAAGATTTTGTGACAAACGTCATCTTGTGTCTTCCTCAGGGTTTAGTGTGATCCTCAGTGGGCAGTGGCTTTCTACTTGCAGGAGGTAGAGGCCTGCTTCTTCCATCCTGAATGCCTCAGGGGAATCTGAGTCAACATTCTTGGGCTCATCTACTTAGGACTCTGATACCTGGGTCAGGGTTATCCTTTGTTGGGTCCTTGGCTTTAGTATAGAAGACATATTAATGCTCTGCATTGTCTTATCTACTTTCAGCTCTGCTACTCTTCAGACTCAGTCTAATTAAACCCTTTAGGTTTAGGACATGTCTCTTCCAAGGTTGTCATGGAGGCCTAGCTATCATGGCATGCCTTGTTTTGGTTGATAGTTGGCTGCTGTAAGTCTCATCCTCTTCCAGACTTCAAAAGCAGTTAGCAAGTATAAGCCAACTCTACAAAACCATAATTACCATTGAATCCAGGGCAGAACTATTACATAGCCCATGGCCGAAATGTTTTCCCTTCAGCCTGTGCTGTATGCAAATACACCAAAGGTGAGTCTTAGTAACTGACACTGCAGCAAGCTGGGGCTTTCCACCAGTCTATTTCCCACCAGCACTGGGGTATCTGTTATCAAACTGGTTTAGGTTCTAGGTTACCATCTTGAGAATGTGTTCTAAGGCGTCATCTAGTAACTGTCATAGCTTAGCCTCTTTGAAAGCAGAGTACAAAGTGGCCTCATTGAGAATCCCAAAAATGCAGAGACCAGGAAGCTGGAAAAAATGAAGGAAACAAAGCATTACGGAGACTTCCATGGACTAGGGGAGCTTGATTCCAGTGAAACTTCCTGAGGCATACAGGATGCCTTGCAGTGTTGTCAGTGGTAAGCTTGGCAAGCTGGGGCATTTATCTAATGGACTTTTATATTCAGTTGGTAGATTATCAGCCTGACAGCTACTAGGCTGCTCTTACTGGAACTAAATCTAGGACAAATGTGGAAAACTACCCCAATCATGTTCCTGCATATCTCAGTTTCTATGGAACTACAGCTGAAACTGGACAGAGGGTATACAGATACTAGAAGCATCTTTTATAGCAAAGCATTTTAAAAATACTTTAAAGACTACCTCTAAGTATAACCTTATTACTTTCTCATGACCTTTATTAGGCTAACATTGATAGGAATGTTCTCAACCATTAACAATATGTAAGCCATTCACAGAAGAAATTAAGTTGGTTATTAGGATGCTGTAAACATTACAATAGGAAGTATTTAAAGCCAAGGATTTCAGTTTTAGCAAAGTAGAGTCACGAGGGACTCTACCAAAACTGATTTGAGACAGGGCAGCCTTATTAAAGAATTGAAGCAGCCCCATTTACATGTTCCCAACCTCTACATGAACATGTCAATTCAACAAATGTAGAAATGAGACAATTCACTGTGTTTGCACCAGGAGTGCAAGGAACTCCCTAGACAACTCAGGGAATGGAAGTACACTGAGGGCCAGTGTGTAAGGGGGAGGATTTATCAACAGATCAAGGAGGGTTCTTGGCTCCTTGCAGGCTTATTAGAGGATGGGAGAAGCTATGAGCCTTTGGGTTTCCCCAGCTTCTGCTGTTATGGCCACATATAAATAATTCATCTGGTTTAAGACTACAGTTGGAGGCCTTACAAATTAAGCGGAGAGAAATAGCCAAGATCCTTAGTGATCCCAGTGCCTTTGCTCACTTCCATGGGAGGATTGTTGGGGGGGGGGGGAGATGTGAAAAGAACCTTGGTGCCAGCAACCAGGACAGAGGTCCCTTGCTCTGCTTCCCAAGCTGTGTAGTTTCAGCTCCAAGCTCTGTTCATTCATTCTGAGCCTTGCTGAGCTACCACAGACTAGTCAGAATATCAGTGGAAGGGCTGCCCTTGAATACAGTATCTCTATCTGGCCAATGCCCCTGCTTATCTGGGACCGTACTTCCTTGGCATTTGTTGCTTGCTCTGTCAGGGTCTTGGTCTTCCCAGAAGCTTATGGAGTGGCTGCAATTGAAGCCCCCACCCTGTCCCTGGGCTCTGAAGTGGTAGAAGCACAGTAAAGTGGTTTGGGAACCTCCAGCTGCATTTCTTCCCCTCAGTCCACTGGGGCAGAGGCTGTGGGTAGAACTCAAGTCAACCCTGCATTGCCTGCTCACTTCCATAGAGGAGAAAACATTTGTACATGTAGATGAAAATACTACATACAAATCTCCTTGCCTTATTACATTAGCTATGACCTCTAATATGGTCTTAGGGAGAAATGGTAAGCTTGTTGCCTTCTTCCTATCTAGAAGTAATAGTTCAAAATCAAGGGCAATAAATGATAGTTATAACTTCAGGCCATTTTCTTCTATTCCCAGTTTGAATCATATAAACAGGTATTAAACTTTAGCATGCTGCTTCTGTATTTATTGATGACTTTCCATTTCGCTAATGTAATAAATTAATGATTTAATGTTTAACCTGGCATTCCTGCAATAAATTCCACATGGTCATAGTATTATTGCTTTCACATTTCCTGAGTGACTTTTTTCTAAAAGTGTAAAGACTTACAGTATCCAGGTTTGAGAGAGATGCACCTATAGTCTTCTGCAGCTATAATAGGGTTATTCCAGCCTCAACCTGGGAAATGTTCTCTTCTGAAATCTTTTATGTAAGATCACTTAAGTGTCAGATAATAGTGAATTCTCTATAAGTTTAGGAAGTATGGTAGCCCAGGTCCTGCAAGAAAGATGCCAAAACTCTATTAAATATGCAACACACTATGAGATACACCTGCAAAAATGGTGAGGGCCCAAAGAGGTTGTGAGGGGAGCTGTCAGATTACAAAGTAGCTCTAAAACAAGAGGAACAAAAGTTGGGTGGAATTATCTTGGCTTACAATGCAGCTGTAAGGAGAATCTTCTAGCCAAAAATGCATGTTAGAAGTCTCACACCTCCCAAGAACAGACCTGCCTTAGTCTGTCTTACTCCCTGCCATGATCAGTCATTGGCTATATCTGTGAGAAGTATGGTCTTGGTACAATATAACAGTTGATTTTAAAGCATAACAGTGGGGGACAATGCTTGATCATACTCCCTGCAGTCAGATCCGTGTTCCCGTGGTTCCCACAGAAGACTATACTACCTATGTCATACCTGTCTGTCATGGCCTAGGAGTTGAAGAGCAAATCAGAATGGTGCACTAATTCTCTAGACCACCTCTCCCTGCCCTACACTACTGAACTGGAGCAGATGCTTGGGCAGCGAGACTGAATTGAATGAGTACAGCAGGCTGACTAGCACCAACTTGCAAAATGATACCACAGCCCTGAAACACCGGATCTCCAGAGTTCTAGATAGTTGGTGTGTTGTTCCACGATCAGGCCTGGGTGATTGTACTGATCTGGCAGCAAGAAAAGTAGAAAGGTGGTGGATGGTGACTTTAGGACATTGCTGGAGCCTTGGCACTGAGGTAGGCTCAGGCAAAGTTACCATTGATGGCAGGCCCAGTCTGGGTTTCCCTGTACCTGAAACCGATCATCTGCTATAGTTCATCTGGCAGATAGGCATGGGATTTTTGGACCTTGAAGCCAGTTCATTGTTTCTGGTCCCTGAGCAGTGTGAACTAGACAGCAGCTGTCTACAGCTCAGATGGTAGGTCTGGTTCATGTGGCTCCAGGTGCCCAAAAGGCCTGCATGATAAATAGAAAGGCAGCAGCCACAGACTCTACATGCAACCCTTACCCTGCTGACTGGCTGCTGGTTCTTGTTTCATCTGTCATGGATGGTAGTTTATCACAAGGAAAAGCTGTTCTTTCATTGTTCTGGCTTCCTCTGGTGTTATCCTATGGATCTTCTGGCATAGACCACCCAAGGCCTCTTGCCAGCTCTACTTACAGACATTAAACTTGAACACAGTGAAGTGCTTGCCACAATTCTCAGCCAGGGGTTGGCTTGGCTTGGCTTGTAGACTCCTACCTTGAAAGATAAGTAGAATCCTTCATAATAGTTGGAAGTCAATTTCAAAGATAAGACATGTTCATCCCCCTTCAGGCACTGGTTCATACTGACTTATAGATGACATGTCAATGTGAAGAGTACCTGATGTTGAAACACATACTGGGTACTTCCTTGTGTATCTAGTCCATCTTTCTGCCATGTGTCAGGATTATCATACTATGTGCCCTGACTTATCCGTCTTGGTCATGATGATGGTGGAAGGTAACAGAAGCACTTAGAATGTGTCTTGTCTATGCACTGCTAGGTGCTGCTGTGGTTGCAAAGAAGCTATTCTCCAAGGCCATGTAGTTGCATTTTGACTCTTATAGCTAAGATCAGTGGATAGCAGGCTGCCCTTCTGGAAGAAGGCTGTCACTGCCAGGATAGACTTGGGATAAGAGTGCTTTTTTTTAATCTGGTCTTTGCCTGGTGTAAAAGATGTAGTCCCTGTTCCAGGAGCTATTTCTTAGTTATATTGGTTCAGATCACAGGACTTACCCCATATTGGTTCAGGGCCCCCTAAACTCTCAGAGCACTTAGCAATTTGTGCCAGCCACTTTATAAACTAGAGAACTGTACTCATGGTTGAAACCTGGTCCCATTGGCTTACCCAGCCAAAGTGAGTAGCTTGGAAGCATCCCAAGTCACAGATCGAGCTTGGAGGTTGACTGAACTCTGGGGATTCTAGGATGATGACCATGAGCTGCTTCCTGCTTGTGCACTGCCTTTTGCTTTCAAGTTGTGATGGCAAAGCCCTGCTTGGGCATAGAACCAGTACCTTTTGTCTTGGTTATTTGTGGTGGGAGAGACTGTTGGCCTGACCTAGAACTACATGGGACCTCAAGAACTCCAGTTACTGAATAGAGTGGCACTGGAGCTGAGATGCTAGGTCTGTAGCTTTAGCCACTAATTTGGTCCTCTGGACCATATCTTTGTGTCAACAGGCATAAAACCTTCACATGTCATTCTACATCAGGGGCTGCAAAAGCCATGTTTTCTTTGTCCCACAGACTAAATTTTCATACTGAGGCATATCATTTTCTGCCTTTCTAAAACTAAGACAATATCCCAAATAACAAACCCCAGTACAGTAGCAATGGAAGTTAATTCAGTCTGAGGATGACTAGGGTGACATAATCGAATCTCTCAAGTTTGAAGGATGCCTTCTAGCTCCCAAGTATTAGGAAAAGCATTTTGGCTCTGAACTAATGGGACTAAGCAAGTGTCCACGTTTGAGGGGACTTTATCAAATAAAGGTGAGTCACTGTCTAACCTGAATTTATGCAGCAGTGTTTCTGTATCTTAAGTGATACACCAACAACTCTTGTAATTCAAGAAGGCCAATGAGAAGCAGTAGGTGTCCATTACCTTTTCTTAAGGGACCGGAATTGACTTTAACAGGTACTAGTCTATGTGACAATGACTTGGTTCTAGGGAGTCAAGGGCAGGGAGAAGTCAGTCACAAACAACTAGAAACCATAGGGGAAAGTGCTGTGAGTAGACAACCTTATCTAGAGGGGTTAGAAGTGAAACTTCAGAGGTGTACTATTAAGTAAATTTTGGCCTTTCCAGCTCATATCTATGGACTGGAAGTTGTCTGGCTAAGAGGCCAATAATATGTTAGATACCTTGCTCTTACGGCTGGGATTTCCCTGGATTCAGATTATGACAAACTGGGCATCCTTAAGTCAAGAGGCAGATTCATAGAATTGTTCTGACCAATGCTCAAGATTCCAGGGGTAGAAAATGGTTTAGGACCTATTTTCTGTATTTCTTCACCCTTCTAGAATCTTATCAGGGCAGAATACCATTGTTTCCAATACCCACAAGTCAACTCATCTTCCAGTCCCTGCAATATCTAGCACACACCCTGCACTCCCAACATTTGTATCTAGCCTTAATAGCCTGAGTAGCTTTCTACCTACCCTTGCCAAAGCATACCAAGTGAGAGCTGCTGAAGTAGTCCATCTTGGCACCAAGAGCCATTTGTTCAAGTACTCTTGTATACCAGTGCAGGTTTAGTATTCGCCAACTAAGTTGCTCAAATCCTGTGGACTTGAAAGTACAAGAGACTTATTGGGGTTATGGGGTTATGGTTTTGAAAGCCCAGGTGGGAAAGGGAGCCAGAAATAGGCAGGGAATGGCTTCAAACTAAATGCAGTCCTGATGCCTATTAAAGGAGAAGACTCGGTGGGAATCAGCTCAGACCACAGGGGAGCATCACCTCAAGTGTGAGTTCGCCCACACTGAGCAGAGGTAGCTTGGCTCTAAGGCCCCTGCTGTTCTTCTGGTGAATTACTGGGGAGAAGATGGTCTTAGCTCAAATGCTGCTTTGGCTCCCAAAGGTGGTATAGCTAGAAGCTGTCAGATGACTGCATTCCCCACAGGTATTGGACCCTTCCTGGGAGGGAGACCTAGATGGCATGCCGCTATGGCTGTCACAGACCACTCCTTGAACCACGTGGATCTGGCTCTACAGCATGCTCAGAGAAAATGTTGGTCCTCCAGGGTTGCATTGGGCCTCTGGTACTAAAAGCTTGGAGAAAAGTTAAATAAACTAGATCCCTTATTACCATCGTCCTAAGGGCTACAACTAATGCTCATCTCCTCGTTACTCGATATTCTCATTGCCCTCAGATACCACCTCTGGTATCCATGCTTTGCCTAGTAATATGATTGAAATTGACTTCTGATAAGTCTGAGCCTATAGTAGCCATACTTTTCAAACTTGGGTGGCTGTATTTTACTGAGTTTCAATTTGTCAGAGGCACCAAGAAGTGCCCGAATGGGTCATGTAAGTTCCATACTTTTCTTCCTGCCCCTACTGTGTAACCAGGGCCCTACCACCTCCTGATAAGCTAGGTGTCTTTTCTCACCTGCTAGTCCCTAGGCAGAGTCCAGAGTGTCCTGGAAACACCAGTAGCTTCATTGAGACTCTTGCTGCTTCCCCTGTAAAAGATACCCCCTATGGGCCCAGGGCCCCTAACACTACAGAGTCCAGACTTTTAAAGATATGAAGTCCCTCAGTTCTTCACTGGGAGTAAAATTAAGTGGGGACATTTCTTCTTGTACCTCTTGTTCCCAAGTCCGAGATCTTCCTATTGTAGCAAGGTCTGACTTATGCATACAATGCATCCTTAGAGATGGTTTCCTGTTCTTAGAATAATGCCTCTGACCTAATGCATCAGATGTGTGCTGTTCCTACTCTATCAGGCAGGCAACCCTTGGATGGTATGGTACATGATACGAGTGGGTCACAGTCATGAGCTGTCTTCCATACCTTCAATACATAATAGGTCCTCTAGTCAGATGCCATATTGCATGGGATTCTATGGCTGTAGATAAAGTAGTCTGTAAGTCCCCAGAGACAAAAGACCTGGCTGAGGCTCTGAGCAGGGCAGTCAAACCCATACCGGAAATACATATCTATGCCATTAGAATCTATTCCTGGCCCTTCTAAGATGGAAGGGGCCTAACAGTTAACTTTCTGCCAAGCAACTGGCCTTCTTGAGTTATACCATATCAGAGGCTCACTATCAGTCTCTATTGCTGGCAGATTAAATATTCATAACTGGTATCTAGATTGGCCTTGGTATGTGGGAACCCATGCTTTTAGGCCCTTGCATAGCCACCATTGTTGCTATTCTGCCCAATCCACATATTGGACCACAGCCTTTCTTGGATGGTAACATCAACTGGTTAAGTTATTTTGCCTGGCTACTTGCATGCCTATTCCATGGTGAAGCAGTCTGGTAGGCATAAACATGTGATATGTTAACACTTCATTACTACTCCCAAATGTTTTTCCACAAGCATCTACCCCAGACATCCTTATGTTCCAGTCCGTTTCCTTCCAAGTTCCTGATAGGCTGGCCAAGGCACTTACTGCCCTGCACTTACTTCTTGGCACTCACTGCCAAGAAGCTTAGTATGGATTCTCACTTTAGGTTACTTTTCCCATGATGTACTCTCATTTTCTCACTGGGAAAGCTTTGTCTTGCCAGTGCATTTCAAAGCCATCCTGAACGCATCTATTAAAGAGTTGCCATTTACCTTAGCTTTCACACATTGGACCAACACATCTATAAGTCAAACTGTCTTCTATTCCTTCCGTTGGCCATAATGGCCTCTATATCCATAGGCGTGAGCCTAAAAAAAGGTCTGAGGCAAACCAATATGGGGTGCCCAGGAGGCGTGGGCCATCCACATATCCACCTTGCTTGTGCCCTCTGGTATTACTGGGGCTCAATCCTGGGCTGAACCATTTTAATCTCTTGATGAATTGATGCTGATGTAGCCAAACTTGATCTAATGGGTCTAACTGACCCCCTAGCACATAATGGGCAGTTCCAGGTATATGGTCACATGATAGCTCGTGGTTAAGGTTTCCCCCTCTACCAGAGCCTGGTAGCACATGAACCATTTTTAAAATGACATAACTGTCTGCTACAGATAATATGGCCTTGCTCTTGAACTTTAGGGGGCTGCATTGATTCTCCCGCTGGGGCTTGACAACTTGACATAAATTCCATATTACTTCCCACTAATCATTCTTCTAGTTCATGATCTGTTTTAACAGCTTAAAGATATTAATAGCTTCATATAATACAAGTCAAATTAAAACATGTATTGCATACATGCATGAAACCACTGCAATCAAGGTAATAAGACATATCTGTCACCTTGCTGGATTGTGGCCCAAGGGGCAGGGCTGATTGTATCACAGCCCAGATCTATGGAGCCCTTTCCTACTCTGGGTTCATCTTAGGGCTGATAGCCTTTTGTGCTATCTGTGGGCTAAAGCAGTATTCCTAGGGTTTGAAGGTGTTTCTAGATCACAATGCCTATTGGGCATTGTGCTTTCCCCTTTCCTGCAACTTGCATCCCCTACCACAACTTGTCATAGTCTGGAGGGGTTTGTCACATTCTCAACACTAGACTGCTAAGATCTTTCTTGATGTGGCAGATCTGACTCTTTATTGGCTATAACTTCCATCCTCTAAAAGTGCCCAGTGCTCTGAAAGAGTGCTCGTAAGTTTTGCAGTCTGGCCTTTTGAGAGGAACACCCTCAAAATCAAAGCCTGGAGATATTCTCTGGGCTCCTGGTGCCACTTGCTGGTTAGTTCTTTCAACTTCTTGGGACGTAATCACTTTTATCCTATTCAGTGCTAGCACTGGGATTGAATCTTAGTTATCAGCCTGGCATCCAGAAAAGGATGTCTTCTTATAGGACAGCTGGTTGCCTTGTAGGGTAGAAGCCTTGGCAGCATCTTCCTGCATGGGGGAAGTCTAGCTTCTAATAGAGGTGGATCACCTCTATAGGCTGATGCTTCAGGGCTGACAAGCTACAGGTCTTGGCTGTGTTCACTTAGATGTCCCCAGGTTTTTCCAAGTGGGGCTTAAACACAGTAAGCAGATCTGCCTTGACTAGAGCATTCCACTGTCTTTTGAGCTTGGGAAGTCTACTAATCCTAAATTTGCTTCTCAGCTGTATCCACTCTCCTACTGCAGGAGATAAAGACCTCTCATAAGCTGGCTGCCAAAGACCCTTCAGCACTCTAACATAGTTAGAACTTGTTTCTTATCCTCCTTCAGTAAGGCATTACAGCAGTGTAATTCCACTTCCCCTATACTTAAAGGTCTAAATCATGGCATTGGCCAGGGAATTTTCCCTCAATAGAACATTCAAGTCACTATTGGTAAAACTTTAGCAATTATGTTGCCACCTTGTATCAAACTACTTATGCTATACATCAATTGAAGTTGAGATTGGATCTGCTCTGGACATTTGGAGTAAGGGGATTCAGTCCCCAAATCCTATTGTATCACTTTATCTCAAACTACTACGGTGATTTGAGTGTTCTGGTCCTCTGGAAAACTGCTTCCAAGCACATGTGGAAGCTTGATGCATTGGGTAATACCTATGAAAGATGGAAGGAGCAGGAATAGGCAAGGAAAGTCTTTACATCATGAATGCTTATCTGACACCCGTGAAAGGAGAAGGGAAAGAAATTGGATGGGAAAAACCTCAGACTGCTGTGTGCCTCTGAGAAATCCTTGGCAATTCTGAGAAACTCTGGTGCAGATAAGGCCTGCAGAGGAGTCACTCAGAAGCTTCCCAGTATTCCCCTGCCATGCCACATTAAAGTGCTTCACATTCCAGGAAGAGTATGACCTTAGCACAAGTGCTATGGTAGATCCCAAAGATTCTGCAGATAGAGGCTATCAGCTGATATACTCCCTGACCCTTGTTTTTCTTGGAGAAATCAGCCAGCATTCCTGTGTGCTGGAACATAAGTCCAGTCAGATGAAGTATACAGAAATAGACTTGTGCCCCTAGGGGGGAGATGAAGTAAGAGTCAAGGTACTTTTGATTAGTAACAGGTTCCACAAAGGAAACGGAGTGAAGGATGATTTGGCAGGAATGGTGGAGGCAGTGACAACCTGGTCAAGAGTTTTGAGATGACACTTACATTGACTCTATTTTCTCTAGGCTTTAAACATGTTAGGGTCTTTCTAAACATGTTAAGAGAAAAAGGGTATGGAAATAAAATCCCTGAGGCAGAAAGCATCGTGGCATATTTGAAGGGCTGAAAGGAAGCAACGTGGCTATAGTACTCACTGAAGGGGGAAAGTCCCAAGAGAGGCAGGAACAAATATCATGCAGAACTTTGACTCTGGTAAGGAGGGTGGGTTTTACACTCTAATGGAAAGCCACTAGGAAACCTTGAAGCAGTGGAGTAATCCTCAACTAATCGTTATCCTCGACGATCTGCTCACAAAGGAGACGATGTATATAGCTAGGACTGAGACAGGGCAGTAGAAATGGAAGAGTGAATAGATTCAGAATGTCTTAAATAGAATGAATGGGTTGTTCTGACAAATTGGTATAGGGAATGAAGGGTAAGAAGAAACCTAGAATGATCCATGACTTTTCTGGCCAGATGGGTAGTTTTTTGGTGCCTCAGAATGGGAAAGACTAAAGCAAATAAGTTGTCTTGTGCATGCTAAACTTGATATCTAAGACATCTGCATAGAAATATTGTGTAGACACTTGGATATGAGCCAGGAGCCCAGGTAAGTATTCAAAGCAAGTAAAGTTCTTAAGTTATATACTTAGGTCACATTTAATGTTCTCCGTGTAGATCTGTCTTGGAGCTGCAGACTGATTTCAAATCTCTAGATGTAGAGTAGCCACTGACTCCCAATAGCAGGGCTTGAAAATAACAGGTGGCAATTATGTCACTAAAAATTGATTTTGGTTGAGAGCAAAAACTCACTGCCAGTTACCATCCCAAGATCTGATATTTTATGAGTTTGAGGCAAGGTAGAATGCTCAGAGCTTGAAGCATACAAAACCCCTAGACAACATGTGAATTATCTTATGTAAAACAAAACTCAAATACATGTTCTCATCCAAGTAGGAGCTAAATAATATGTACCCATGGACATAGTATGGTATAGACACTGGAGACTGGGAGGGGTAGGGAGTAAAGGATGAGAAACTACCTAATGGGTAGAATGTACACTATTTGGTGATGAGTACACCAAAAGCCCAGACCTGACAACTACACAATATATCCATGTAACAACTTGTGTTCCTTAAGTTTATACAAAAATATACCAAGGTGAGCATGAACCCTCTAGACTTGTGGCTTGACTTGGGGTGACCAAGGATCTGATACATAACAAAGCAAAAACAAGCTGGGTTGACAACTGTTAAGATAGTTTCATAGGCTTTGTCTCTTAGACAACTCCACTGTGAAGTCTTACTGGAATAAAAAACCAGAGTCGGCACAGATGCCCAAACATGGATAGACTAGGAAGTCCTCAAGGAAGAACTATCCTGAGAATGACTGGTAGAAAAGCAGGTCTCGGGTAAGGAAACTGTACACAGGGCCAGACTTGGAAGAAGGTGCTATGACTTGAGAAAAGTCATGTTTTTGTCTGGTGCTTTCTTCCCTATGAGAACAGTGGGATATTTCTGACCCACTTCCCCTGAGGATGCTCTATATGTAGGTAGTATGACTATGTGTGACTTGCAGTTTGTAGAAGACAAGGGGAGAGGGCTATATCCTTTAAGCATCAGTGTCTCAATTCCTGGTCTCTAGCAAAGACAATCTTGGAGCATCTTGGAAACTTCCATGACCAGAATTCTGGACTTCCCCATTTACTATTGCATACCTATGGCATAGGGTAGCATTGAGTTACATGGCGAGTAGTGAAGTTAGTGCAATGGGTAAAACTAGGAGACTTAAAGATTAGAGTTCATGACATTCTTATGACAACATATGTCATCTGGTTTCCTGGAAGGACAATCAGAAATATTGGTTAGTTATGCCTTAGCCTTCTGGAGCATGGCTTCCATGGAGACCTGCTGGCAGCTTGTGCTAGAGCCTAGAGTTCTACAGGGAGGTTTGAGGATTAATCTAGTATATTCAGAGCTTAACTAAGTGTCCCTCAAACTGGAAATTAAACTGTTCAGCATTTTTGAAACACTGCTGGAGAAAGCTGATTTCTAAAAGTATCTCGTGCTTCTGGAAGCTGATTTTGACCCCTTTTAATGCCTTTGTGCCAAGTGGCCCTTTGTCCAGGGATACTCCTGTTGTATGGTACAACTAAATAAGAGTGACAGATCAACTTCCTCAGTTTGCTTCTAGATATACTACTTGCTGCTTGATTAATGGGTCATGTATTAAGATGCTCCTAAATATTTCATGCCCTAAGCATTAACCCATGCCAGCCAAAAGAGAGAGCAATTTAATGGCTTACTCTTGAAAAAAATCAAGTATAACAGTCCAGGTCCACTAACAGAACCAGAGCACAAGCTAAATAGCTCAATGGAAAGAATTTAATAGGATATTTTTATAGCTCATTTCCCATAAGAGTTGAAAGCCAAACATGGACTGCTGAAGAAATCCAGACTAACAGAAGCCACTTCTCCCTTTAGACCTCAAAGGACAAATGAAAGAGTGTTACTGTAGCCTTGTAGAGAATGCCCAGAGGGGGCTACAGCCACAGTAAAGAATGCTTAGAGAAAGCTGGGAGATGGGAGGGGCTGACTCCAGAAGACTAGAAATGAAATAGCCACTCCCACAGATTCTACTGAAGTGGAAGGAGAGGGTAAAATACCCTGGCTGCTTTTACATGCCCTCAATCTCATCAGGGCTTTTCATTGGCCAAGCCCAGCTGGAAGCCAAATGGCCAAAACCTAGTTTCCA
The DNA here is from genome assembly GCF_029289425.2 of Pan paniscus. Taxonomy (NCBI): domain Eukaryota; kingdom Metazoa; phylum Chordata; class Mammalia; order Primates; family Hominidae; genus Pan; species Pan paniscus. Next base: position 54,599,737 of record NC_073254.2, on the reverse strand, counting down.
CAATTATCAATTGAACGGACACTGGGGCTGGGACTGCTGGCATTAAAAACAGTTCTGACTCCTTCCTCAACCATCAACCCTGAAGAAAAGCAAACATGCAATCCAGGAATTAAGAGGCTTTGGACATGCTTAAGAGGGGCTTGATCTAGTGTATGGAATGGATATAGATCAGATGCCGGTCAGTCAAAGTCTATCAGGAAGACACCCAAACTGCAGTCCAGCCCTAGAGTCTCAGCTCCCTTAACAAGGATCCCTAGCATAAAGAATGCTTGGTCCTCCATTGGGCAGGACTGGCCAGGGCCTGGTGTGCCCTGCCCTGCCCAGTTGTTGGCAGGAATCTACCTGGGTAAAATGCATCCTTAGTTCTAACACTGGCAGATCCCAGGGATACTACAGCTGGAGGCTAACTGCACTCCAAGGCATATTCTTCAGAGGGAGATTGGAATAGTACATCTCCATGGCTGCCACAAGGACTACATGACTTCCCAAACTAGGACACTTAAGAGTAAAGAGCATTGTTCATCACTCTAGGGCAACAGGCAAAAACTCCAACTGTCTGGACAAGTTGGTATATGTGGTCCCTGAGTGTAATGGGTGTGATCTGGAACAAAGGGCAACTGACAGTGCTGTGAGGGTAATTAAGGTGAATTTATCTCTGGTTTTTGCCTCTTTAGCATAATTGCTTGTTGAGATAGGCATTGTCTGGCTGAAACTGGTAACCCTGTGTGTTAATGCACTGGACAAAATCAGGTTAGCATGAAAACCCTGTGAGGTAAGGAGTTGATGAAGGCAAGTAGAGGTTGAACTTTGGCCATTTATACCTCCATCCTGCCCCATGTGGGGCTGGTGGATTCCAATCTGGGGAGCCTGCCTCCTACCAGTGCTGCTCCTCTCAAGAATGGAGACCCTGGCCTAATAGGCTTCTTTGTAGAAACGACAGTAACTTAGGGTTTTTCTTTCTGTAAACTTGGGTTGAAACAAGCTAAAACTGTGCCTTTTGATCTTGAACTAACAATGCATTACTAGATAAATCATATTCCTCTGGTACTAGATATTCTCAGACTAAAATAAGTTGCTGGAAGAATATACCTATTTCAAAATGGAAACATTGAAAGCCTAAATATTAGGACACTCAGACTGAGACTATCAAGTACAATAGTTACCTAAGATTAAGACACTAACATTCAAATGAGAACAAAAATGAAGTATAAGCTGATACAACACAAGTGGATATAGCTGAAGAACAAATTAGTGAATTGGAAGATCAGATTGAATCACAAAATAGAAAATGAGATGGAAGATGTAGACTATCTACATGTTTACAATGAACAATAATGAAGGTAAAACTCCTGAAATGACTAAGAACCACATTTTGAAAGGCTTCATGAAATGTATGGAGAAACTCCACAACTAGATTCAATATGATAAACTTCAAAATTGAGCTATGAAAGCTTCCAAGGGATCATCTACAAAACAATCATTATATTCAAGAAAAATGGTGGATGAAATCTAAAGAATTAAACTTGTAGAAGTCCTCAAATATACATAAGTAGAAAATCATAATGTACCTGTTACTCAGATTAAACTCAGTATTTCCATCTTCATTTATCCCACTAGGTGTATCTATCTTATTCTGCTTTGCTGGAATTCTTTAAACACTAGGCATCCTATCCTTTTAGTCAGAAAACTGATTAACAAGGTCCCTCTTTAAAATCACTGTCACACATAGCACAATCAACACTCCTTAATGTCCAATAGTCCTATCAAATTTCACAGCCTGCTTTAAATGTCCTATATCTGGCTTACTCAAATCAAGCTCCAAACAAGTTTGATTGCATTTAGTTGTTGGCTTAACCTGAGTTCACTAGAAGACAGAACTGAAGCAAGACTTCATTGCTAATGCTTACTTGAGGGGTACAATCCTGGAGCAACAACAAAAGGAATATAGGATGGAAGACTGGGAAATATGCATAAGCTTATACTACCAAGCCACTACTTCACAAAGTTCACAGCTGATTGTGAGGCCTGGCCAGTGACCAGTAAAGATGGTAGATGTCACCTGTGGGCTCCCATCTTCCAGTACTTGCTGGTCAGTTTCTTGGAGTAAACTTCTGAGGGTCTAGTTAGCCTGTCAGCCGGAGGGAAATACAAATCCATCTAAGCAGTGTGGCACTTTATCTGAGCCCAGAAGGCCCTGAAAGGAGCTGGAAGCTCTGACATGCAGCTAAGCAGCATGACATTTAGGTCAGCATGTTGTTGGCCAGTGTCCACTGCATCTGAAAAACAAGTGACACTGAGAATCTGAAAGGATTTCTAAAATGTCTGCTAGTACTTAAGCTTCTTAAGTCTTCTATAACGGTCCCCTCCCCACCTAGTATCATTGAAACACTGGAGAAATTTTGTCATGTGTTATAGAATGTCCTGTATTTAGGTTTGGCTAACTGCTTCTGTGTCTAACTTGTTCCTTTCCCCTGTTCCTACAGGTTGACTAGATTACTGACAAAGTCTTAGCCAACAAAAGCTATCTATACTTTCCATTGCAACACATTCAAGGACACTATACCTGGCTGTTCCATTTACAGTGGTGCTAAGTCTAGTGAATAGCTCAGCCTGATGCCATATTTGCCCACCCCCTTGAATCTGAGCTGGCCTTGTGGCTTGCTTGGAAAATAGCAGGTGGTAGAAAGGAAACTGCCAATTTCAAGCCTGTGCCTTAAGGGTCCTTGTGTCTTCCTCTTTATTGCCACTGTAATGAGAATGAGCCTAGGCTAGGATGAGTCTGATTAGACTGAGGGTGAAAGTCCCATTGTCCCAACTGAGGTCATTCTAGACCAGTCTGAGCTCACCTCTAAATGCGAGTGTAGCCTCCTACCCACAGTTTGCTACATACTTTGACTTACTGTAAAGGGTACTTGTAACTGGAAGGTAGTCCAGGGGGCCAGAAGGGTACCCCTTTAAAGTAGTTATAACTTGACAAACTCAACCACTTTGTCCCCATATACCTGAAAACTTCCTATTCTTGCTTATCCTCAAATAGGATAATACACGGGAAAGGATATATGAGGGATGGCGGCTACCTTTACAAAATGAGGCCAGAACTATTACAAACATCAAGGGGTGGGGTCTCAGGGCTATTGGAATCTTTCCCGATGTTCAAAATACTCTCCCTGGCCATGTTTCCTAGGCCTTTCTACTAGGCAGGAATGCTAGCCCTAAGATTCAATGCAGAATGATAAGGTTAGAATCTATGCTCAGATGCTGTAGAAAAAAGTGTGCCAGTGATTGCTACGGGACATGTGTCCTCAGCCTCTAAATTTTTGCAAATGTTATCAAAAGTTCCAACAGAAATCTGGTTTTGAACCAACCCAAATGTCTAACAGTGATAGACTGGATTAAGAAAATGTGGCACATATACACCATGGAATACTATGCAGCCATAAAAAATGATGAGTTCATGTCCTTTGTAGGGACATGGATGAAATTGGAAATCATCATTCTCAGTAAACTATCGCAAGAACAAAAAAACAAACACCGCATATTCTCACTCATAGGTGGGAATTGAACAATGAGAACACATGGACACAGGAAGGGGAACATCACACTCTGGAGACTATTGTGGGGTGGGGGGAGGGGGAAGGGATAGCACTGGGGGAGAGATACCTAATGCTAGATGATGAGTTACTGGGTGCAGTGCACCAGCATGGCACATGTATACATATGTAACTAACTTGCACATTGTGCACATGTACCCTAAAACTTAAAGTATAATAATAAAATCTGGTTTTGAGGTACATGCATATAATATTACCTGAAGGGAACACAGTATAGCAACTTGCCACTTTACCATCCTTCTCCCAACAATCACAACATTGTACAGAACACTATTGAGATAATCTAATTTTAAACCACAACATTCAATGATACCTCCCACCACAATTTTCAGAGCGTGAATAATAGGTGCTGGAGCTGGTCTTCTGCTAGCCCTGTCAACTCCATGATGTCTGACATGGTGTTGTACAAGAATTGGGACAGGGTTTAGAGGTCCCAAAGCATAATGGGTTTAGTTAACATGTACACATCCTGATCCATATTTGCACATACTTACTGGCCTTGGTAAGCCAGTCTCACTTCAGGTACTGTCACTTGGTGGCCAGGGCCCCTAATAACCAGCCAGACTTCTTCCAAGGCAGCTTCCTTTTGGTGTTAAGGATGGTATTTCAGAAATCAATCCCCTTCAATTGGCTCAATGGGTTTATAATATCCCATTCCCACCCAAATGCTGGGTCAAGTCCCCCTGATGATAAATAGGCAGGAATTCCAGGAGAAATAGAATCACCTGTTTGTCTGACTTCTTGGAAGCTACTGAGGTGTATAGTAAGTGGAGTTAGGCCTGAGATAAGTGATAGCTCAAACACAAGCTTTGAGGTTCCTTGAACTCTATTCTATAGTTAAAAGGAAGCATGTTATCTTCGTAGGAAAGCGAGGGGAGTTCTTTGTTACACTTTCAAGGGATGAGCATAGCAATCTGGAATCCTACTGCATATTGATGAATGCTATAAGCCTGCAAGGGTCAGGGAAAGAAGTTCATTGGGCTGGTTCAGCGAAAGTCCTCTCCTAAATGTCTCCTTTCCTTGAAGTGTTTAGATTGGCAAGTAACATGCATTATTGGAAGAAGTGAAGGTTCTGAAATCAGGCCCAGGTTTTAACACCCATCTCAGCTTCCTTACTATATGACCTCTAATTTAATCTGTGAGCCTCTCCAACACATTTTATAGATGCTGTCATCCTGAATCGAACCTTACTTTATCTTCAGATGGTATTAAGGTAACATACAAAATCCCAAGATGATTAATTGTAAGTATAAACCATACTGGAATTGTGTGGATTCACTTATAAAGGTAATTAACTATGTTGAAATTAGTTGAAAAGACAAACCCTATCCTGGTACCATTATCCTAAGGGTTTCAACCTCACAAAGATCAATAAAACAGTAGGCCAGAAACTACTCCTGTCATCTAAATTGTGATGTGAGAGGTACCACAGATCAATGGGCAATGTAAGAATGTGATAGGTACAACTGGTGAACAATTTAGAAAATGGTTAGATCATGTTTCATATCTCAAAACTTCAGAATGGAATGATGTATAAAAATCAGACTAGAGAAACTAAAACTGAATAGTAATTGCTTATCACACTCTTGGAGGTAGAAGTAGTTTTTGTTCTGTCTTCTGAACTTGAACAAAGACAACTTAAGAGAATATTGGCATTCACGTGTATACACTAGAGATATCAAGAAATACAGCAAATGTACTGTGGACAAGCCATGACCTACCACAGTGTTAACATTTCTCCAGGAATGGGGCCTTGAAGTAGTTCTAATCCCATTCTGCCCACTCTGATTACCAGAGTAGTTACAAATATTCCCCGAATCTCAGTAACTTAGCACAGATGTGTTTTACTTGTGCTGGAGTGAAGGTTAGGTGGCTCACCTATAAGCAATGGCTTAGAGCTGAGATGAAAGGAGCATGAACTCCTATATATGTCTCTTCAAAGTCTTCATAGACATGGAAAAATCAATGACCTTCATGGGGTTGGTGACCAGACCTGGAAAATTGTTGTCCAGCACGTTTAACAGTATGTACAAATGTCCACTTGCCACTGAAACAAATGTTCACTGAAATATAAATCAACCATATCACTAGGCACTATTCAGTTGGGATTATATCCTTAAGACTTCTCTATGGAAGACAACATAGGTTTATATTCTGGTACAAGGTTATTTAATCACTATGGACTGACAGTAGTTCAGATTGGTACCAATGTGCCCCCCAGACTTGGTAGCTCTGATATACAGTCTTTCCACAGTATGAGCAGAATCCAGTCCCACTCCAACTTCAAGAGAACCTAGAAAATAGAATTGTCAGACAATGCTATAGTCTCCCAAGTTTGTTTTCCCCTTTGTGGACACAAGGAAAGCTATGCTGGGTCAATGTTAAGTTATGACTGGTTATCTAAAAGCCACCAGGTAACTGGGGATGACATCAGTGAAAGTGGCAGAATAAGGACCTTTCACTAATAAGACAGTGAAAACACTATCTTCATAAAAGCAATGAGAACACTAGGCAAAATCAAGTTGAGCACTTTTAGAACTTTAACCAAACTTATAGCAATCCAGGGAAAAAAACTAAATCCAGGTAATAGCAAGCTTTGTGGTATTTTTAAATTCTGTTTCCTCCATCACTACCCCAGCTCTCTGGTAGCCTTAAAAACCAACACCTTGCAAACAGTGAAAATCAGCAGCCTGGAAGAGTGGGCAGAATAGGATTAGAGCTGCTTCAAAGCCCCATTCCTGGAGAAATGTTAACACTTTAACCTGTCTGGCCTTATTGGAAGACTCCATTCACAAGGCTGTTCTTGTGACTGGGATCACCTAATGCAAAAAGCCTCTTCCATAGGGGCATTTATCAAGAACAATTAAAAGCTACTGTTTAACACTGCAGCTGCCTAAGGCATAGTGGGTAATACTTGGAGCAAACAACAAGCTAAATGAAAAGCTGGAAATGATATGTCCACAGGGACTCTGAAAAGCTCCAACATATTCCTATGAATCTGGAAGGCCAAGTGCATATGTAGGACTGTATGTGGTGGGGAAGGACCCTAGAAGGCCCTGTGTGTTCACCTCTGGATGACCTTGGGGCTCTGCATAAGGGGGAAATAAAGGCCAAGGCAAAGTTTCAACTGCCTGGCTGAGTGTTGAAGGCATGTCCTAATAAATACAGGAAAGCCCTCAATAAGGACTGGGAAACTTGGTAGTTCCAGGCATTTAAGGAAATCTGTCTAAGCAGTAGTAGCTGACCACTTAACCAAATAAACTCCAGTGGTCCCACATAAGACTATAGACCTTACAGAACTGTTACTAAATAAGCAAAGAACAAACGGCAACAAGCCCTGGGAGAACTTGATATCCCGAGTTGCCATAGTAAGATTTCCAGTTTCCAACAAAGGTAAATTATAGCTGATATACAAAAAAGCGATTAGTCTCTGAGAAAACCCAGATTTTAGACTTATTAGATGAAGACTTTAAATCCACCATTTAAAATCTTCAAATAAAGGCTGTGTCTAAAGTATGAGAAATGTCTTGCCAAACAGCCTATCAATAGACAAACTTTTTAAAAGAGCCAAATAGAAATTCTCAAACTCCACTAGGAGAATGACACAATGGACTTTGGGGACTCAGGGAAAGGGTGGGAACGGGTGAAGGATAAGACTACAAATTGGGTGCAGTGTACACAGCTCAGGTGATGGGTACACCAAAATCTCACAAATCACCACTAAAGAACTTCTGTAACCAAGAACCACCTGTTCCTCAATAACCTAGGGAAATAAAAAATTAAACTCCACTAGAGAGGTTCAAGAGACTTGATACAGAAGAATCAGTGAGCTTGATTTATACTGTGGGGAATCTAGGGTATGGTGTTATTATATTCAATCAACTTGAAGATAGATCAAAATGTCCTAAAGTTAGACAGGGGGTGTGGTCGTACAACCTTGTGAATATACTAAAAAGTACCAAATTAGTTTCAAAAAGTAAACTTGATCATATGTAGATTAAACTCAGTAAAAAAAAAAAAAAAAAAAAAAAAAAAAAAAAAAAAAAACCATAGGCCTGGGACCACTACCTCAAACTACAACCAACAAATCCTCAGCTGCATGAGAACAGAGGTGAAAACTAAAGTGAAATATGGTTATCCTACTAGAGTGCTTATATTTCACGTTAGGGTATACTGTAATTGTGATCACCCAACAGGTTCTTCCTGCCCACTACACAAGCAACTGACTCACCAGGAAAATGGTATTGCAATAAAGAACTTAATTAACACGAGGCCAACTTCTCTATGACAGACAGTCACTACTCAAGTCAATCACCCTGAGAATTTTGGGATTAGGATTTTTAAGGATAACTTGGTGTGTAGGGACTTGGGAAATAGGGAGTGCTGATAAGATTGGGTTGGAGATGAAATCAGAGTTGAAGTTGTCCTCTTGCCACTGAATCAGTTCCTGGGTGGGATGAGGGGCACAAGACCAGATGAGCAAGTTTATCCATTTGGGTGGTGCCAGGTGATCCATCGAGTACAGGGTCTGCAGAATATCTTAAGCACTAATCTTAGGTTTTACAATAGTGATGTTATCCCTGGGAGCAATTTGGGGAGATTCAGAATCTTGCAGCCTCTAGCTGTATGACTCCTAAACCACAATTTCTAATTTTGTGGCTAATTTGTTAGTCCTGCAAGAGTAGTCAAGTGTCCAGGCAGGAAGGGTCTGTGTTGGGCAAGGGTTGTTAGCATCTTTATTTCAACTATAAATTCTTCCCAAATTCAGCCTATACCCAGGAATGAACAATGACAGCTTGGAGGTTAGCAGGATGGAGTCAGGTCAGATATTGCATTGTCATAATTTTTCTGTTATAACTTTTGCAAAGGTAGTTTCACAATTGGTCTCACCACATGCAATGTGTGTTGACTACGTGGATAGGATGTTTGAGAGGCAGTATCAACAACTAGCAGGCTTGTTCTCAGTTGATTCAGTAACTTGACCTCTATTGCTTGTTTAAAAAGACCAAATATAAGCTATTAAGTTGTACATATAGCTTGGAAAAACAAGATACTAAATATTTATGTTTCTATTGAATAAATCACAGTATAGACTGTAGGTAGAACATTAACTTAAGTAACCATAAACTTGGTTGGAAAGCATAATGTGAAGAGGTATATACCTATTATAATTTACACAATTAGAATAGAACACAAATGCTGATTTATAAAATGTGGATAGTATATAACATAACTTTCCATATCTTTAATGCAAGTACTTACTTTAAAATGAAGAAAATAAAAACAGGGTTTAAGTATAATCTAGTCATGCCACATTACTAAATCACAATTTTCACTGCCAGTCTGGCTATCCTGTTACCTACATACAAAATACTTATATGTTAAAAGTTCGTGGATGAACCTGACATACATGTTCTGATGCTGCTATGAAACTCTCTGGAAAGCCATGCTTGTTCTAAAACAATCAGATGATGAACTTAAGATGTGATGCCTTGGATTGCCTTCCTCATGAAAGGGCCTTGCAAAAGCAGGTTTCACACTTGGCAAATTGGTTCTCCACGTGGTAGATATAGCACCACCAAAACCTGAGACAAAGGGACTAATGATTGAGGCATTCGGAGTCTAGAATATTCCACTTGGCCCTACAGGTAAAGAAAAGCCTAACATGGAAGCTGCATCAAAATGAGCTTTCATTTCAGCTTTCACTAACAAGATGGCCAAGGTCTTACAAGAAGTTAACATGCTTGGACTTCCAGAGTAAATGCATTTGTTCAACTGAGTCCCAGGTGGAAGTCCCAGTTGGTGGTAAATACAGCCTGTCACACTTGCCTTTCATCAGGCTGTCCTGTATTGAAGGTCCACATTTTATACTGTGGGGAATCTAGGGTCTGGTGTTATCATCTTTAAAGATGGCTATAAATACGACTTTCTTTTTATTATACTTTAAGTTCTGGGATACATGTACAGAATGTACAGGTTTGTTACATGGGTATACATGCGCCATGGTGGTTTGCTGCACCCATCAACCCGTCGTCTACATTAGACATTTCTCCTAATGCTATCCCTCCCCTTGCCCCCAATCCCCTGACAGGCCCTGGTGTGTGATGTTCCCCTCCCTGTGCCCATATGTTCTCATTGTTCAACTCCCACTTATGAGTGAGAACATACAGTGGTTTTCAGTTCCTGTGTTAGTTTGCTGAGAATGGTTTCCTGCTTTATCCATGTCCCTGCAAAGGACACAAACTCATTCTTTTTTATTGCTGCACAATATTCCATGGTGTATATGTGCCACATTTTCTTAATCCAGTCTATCATTGATGGACATTTGGGTTGGTTCCAAGTCTTTGATATTGTGAATAGTGCTGCAGTAAACATACATGTACATATGCCTTTATAGTAGGATGATGTATAATCCTTTGGGTACATACCCAGTAATGGGATTTCTGGGTCAAATGGAAATACCACTAACTTTCTTGACTTCTTTCAGTGACTAGAAGAGCCATTTAGGGATAGGACTACTTGAATTGACTTCTTGCCATAATTAGGCACTTATATGTACTTTTCTTCTAATCCTCCTTCTTCAGGACCTCTTTCTAGCCTGTTAATGCTCTGCAAAGAATGGAATCTAATGAGAGGTTGATGTCGCTAAGTATTACATTGATAACCTTGATGTGCTGCTTTACAGGAGAAAACTGCAGCCCAAGCCACCAAACTCCAAATCCCCTTCTAGAGTTGGAATGGTGGCAATGTATCCTGCCTCTAAGGAGTTTGAGGCTTTCAGAACAGGAAGGTTGGCTATAGGAGGGACTTGCCATTGGAGGATAGGCTTGACTTCTCAAGGGTAAGACCTCTTAGGTCTGCTATAGGAAGATAACAATGCCCTAGAAACTTGGTCTTCAGTGACAAGTAGACCCAGAGATAAACAACTCGAAATCCCTGATAGCTATTAAATCTAGTTGAGCTCCACAATGTGTGAAGAACAGACTTAAACTACTCTCTCCCCCACCAATCCCCACCTTGGATATTAAAAGGAATAACATGCCCTCCAGACTTGCTTGGGTACTGTCAAGTGGTCCGTTCCCATTATAAGATAGAAAGCTGCTGCAGTCACCCAGCTTCATGGTTCAATGGATATGACCAAGCCCTTGCCTGGTAGCTCCAGTCTTTTAACATCCTATCATCAGTACTCAGATTCTATAAGGACCCAGTAGCACCCCAGGGACTGCTTTTCTGTTGCAGATGGTATAGTCTTGCTCAGAACCTTAGAGATCTGTGCTGCAAGTCTATTATTGGGGCCTACCAAAGACCAAAAAAAGTATGCTTATCTGCCCTTGATACCTCTGACTTGTTAACATGGCCTGATGTAATACATCATGGACCTTAGTAGAGTACTCTATTTCTTTGGGCCTCACTTGAAACTGATTTTCAAGGACCCAAGAAATCCACTGAAGCAGCATTCTTGCTGGGTATGGTAGCTCACGCCTGTAATCCCAGCACTTCGGGAGGCCGAGACGGGTGGATCACTTGAGGTCAGGAGTTCAAGACCAGCCTGGTCAACATATGGTGAAACCCTGTCTCTACTAAAAATACAAAAATTAGCCAGGCATGGTGGCAGGCACCTGCAATTCCAGTTACTCAGGAGGGTGAGGCACGAGAATCGCTTGAACCCAGGATAGGGTGGTAGGGGGAGGTTGCAGTGAGCTGACATCATGCCACTGCACTCCAGCCTGGGCAACAGAACAAAACTCAGTCAGGAAAAAAATTTCCTGAGGCTGGCACATGCAATTTTACACTCACAAAAATGGAATAAAAAAGCCAAGAATATAGTGTATGCTGTCTCCCAAATCAACATGCTCTTTTAGTGGTAGGTAGTCAATTATGCCTTAGAAGGGGATGTTTTCATATGCCCCAGACCAGACCCCCCATTTGGGAGATTACCACAATGAAGGTAAATTACCACAATGAAGGTAATTCATGCAGGTTTTTTAACTTAGACTTTCAGAAAACTATCCACTCTTATTCAGTGGGTCCAATTAGCATTATGTCACTGAGATAGTAGACCACAGTGGTGTTCAGAATGTCAAGATGATTTGTGTCCTCCCAGACTAGAACAGAGGAAAATGAAAGACAGTTGCCTTGTAGCAAAATGAAAGTTTCAGTCATCCTTACTGTGATAGTACTCAAATGTTTTCCTAATAGCTACGTAGTAGTCTTAGAGCAATGTCAATATGTTCCAATAATAAGCATCTGGCACAGCAGCTGTGATTAGGGCTACTAAGTGAAGTTGGAGATGGTCCATTGTCAGTCCCATCTATCTTAGGGATTAGACCAGTGAAGTGTCAGCTACAACCACCACCACCCCTGGATCTTTTAAGTAGTTGGTACTAATTTCTGCAATCCTTCCAAGGCAGCTGTATTGCCTTTGATATACAGTTGGAGATAGAAATAAATGGCATTAAGGTAGAGAGCGCCAAGTTAGAACCACCTGAAACTGCATCATCCTATTCTACCCAAGCCAATGAACCAATGTGACCTAACAAATTGCTTAAGTATATCAAACTTCTTACTTCCAGAACTAGAGGGAAATGACAGGATGGATTTACTGAACCATTGGATTCACTGTGGCATGAACTTCGACCAGGACTTCACTTATCACCTTGTCTCAGGAACCTGATTCTGGCATTAAGTTCACAATAGTATGGTGGGCTTTCTGATAGAGATATTGCTTTAGGATCTATATATCCAGTAGATTTCAAATCTGAGAGTTCCTAACCTAGTATAATTACTCTAAAGTAATTTTCTGCCAAAGGATTGGGGAAATACTCCTGGTATTACAGGCTCTTTCTCAAGGAAATCCATTCCCCCTCAATAAGACAACTGGCTCAGATCTGGAAACTTCAGAGATTGTGTTCATTGCAATTATATCAGGCGTTTTGGTCAGTCCTTGTATCTCTTCTAGTTGTACAAGTTAAGAAATCCTAACTAGCTGCCCACCGCAACCCTAGAACAGAATATGTTAGCCAATGCCACAGGTCTCTGAAGGTCAAGGTACGCTGGTGGCCATACAGACCCTTGATGCCTCTTATAGTAACTATTAAGATATAAGATGAAGTGCTACCAGCTGACCCTGCATATACATTCTTTCCTGATCAGCTATGGGAACCTAATCTCATGAGTATCTCCTAGTGTCAAATCTGGCCCGTAAAGGACAGTTCCTCAATGTTGCTGCCCTCATGAATGCATTATTCATTACTTTTGTCCCCTAGAAGGGCCCAGAAGATATTCCCTTAAGTGTCACATCCTCTGGTATTAGGAAAAAAATCTACTGTAACATCCTCCCTGTACCTTCTGACCCCTTCCTCAATACTCCATTGGATCAGCTCAAGCATCTCTCACTTATTAAAGGTTGTCATGATTTCCAAGCTTCAAAGATTTTCCAGCAGTGTCTAAGCTCATCTCCAGGTGTCCTAGCCAGGAAATTACATCCTGAATCCTGGGGAGGTGCCAAACTCTTAACCTCATGATCTAACCACCTTCAAGATACACGGCCATGCATGTTCTCACAGGTGACACAGTATGTGTTTACCAAGCATTACAACCCTTTCAGTGCAGAAGCTTTTCTCCCAGGAAAGATAATTTCTGACTTGGGAGTATCTGATGTCAGTTATATTATGGAGATAAGTGGAAAAGGCAGGGTTGGTTTTTCGTTTTTTGAGGAAGGAATATAACATCTTTTGACACATCTGCCTGAGATGTAATGTTGTCATGGTCTTTAGGCAATAGGAAGCTGTCTCTTATTTGGGTTTTTCTTTTTAAACATGGGGAAGAAGAACTACTTCTCCAAACCCAGAAAGTTTCTGGGAAGAATCTGGGAATTCGAGGCACTCAAGTGTTCACCAAACTGTACCTATCCTGAGTCTTAGGGTCTCACCTTCTCCCTATTGAGATGACAGTATCTCCTAATGTCAAATACGCAGTCTGAATATGCAGCCTTGACAAGTCTCTCATGCTAGATACAATGTCTTTTGTTTTTCTGCCATCTTTACAGTCAAGTCTTCAGCCTGATGTTTCAGTCTGATCTGTCACTTAGCCACGGGCAATGAAACTCCTTAAAGTTGCTGAGAATTTCTGGCTTTCACTGCAGGTCCTAAGTTGGTAGTTGGCTAACTTGAGCCTGCTGTTCTTTCTTCAAGTTTTCTAAGTCAGTTTAAGAAGTCAAGCTCTTCTATGCTTTTCATTGCCCCATATCATTCAGATGCTAGAGCCACTGTGTTATCCTGTGCTTCCCTTTATACCTGTACCTCAATACAGAAATGGTGAGAGTCTAGGAAGTAATACAAGGTTTTGCTTCTGGGATCTTTGAGAAATGGAAGAGATGTCTTGATCTTTCATGTGAAGAATGAACACCTGTGCATTTATCCATCAACTCCCACTCCCCACTGGTAGAGAGATGCCCTGAAGGTATTAAGACTCCTCACTTTCAGGCTGTGAGTGCATATGTGCTGATCTGACCTCTGGCTTCAGAGGACCCTGAGGTAGAAAGCACAGACATACATAGCTTACTTGAGGCCAGACACAGTCAGCATGAGTCTACACCTGCATACACCTATCCAAAGCATCTGCCACTGGAAATGGCAGTGAGTAAGGAGGATGGGAGGGGAGTTGGTCAGACTGAAACATGCCTGTAACAGGGAAAGAAGTAACGATGCAACTGGCTCAATATTGCCAAACCCTTCCCTGAAACTCTCTGTAATCCGTGCCTCTGATACTTTATTCAAGAAGAGGGAAGAAATGATCTGCCAGTTCCCCTCTTCCATAAATCAGACACTAACTCCATGCAAAATTATCTTTCCTATACATCCCACTTACAGACATGGGCACTGAGCAGCGATCTGGAGCATCCTATGCCCTAGTCTGAATTAGGGAAATCCAGGGCAGGAGTTGAGGCACCAGCACAAATACAATGCAACCTGCTACTCAGAAAGGGATCTGAAATGTCACAGGTGTCAGATACATGCTGCATGTACATTAAGGGGCAAACATAGATAAGAATATTGAAGACTTGAACAAAAACAAGCATGATCTAAGAAGGAAATATGTTAAGCGCAGCCAGAGAGAAAGGTTGGGTTACCCACAAAGGTAAGCCCATCAGACTAACAGCTGATCTCTCAACAGAAACTCTACAAACCAGAAGAGAGTAGGGGCCAATATTCAACATTTAAAGAATCTTCAACCCAGAATTTCATATCCAGCCAAACTAAGCTTCATAGGTGAAGGAGAAATAAAATCCTTTACAGACAAACAAATGCTGAGAGATTTTGTCACCACCAGGCCTGCCCTACAAGAGCTCCTGAAGGAAGCACTAAACACATGGAAAGGAACAACTAGTACCAGCCACTGCAAAAACATGCCAAATTTTAAAGACCATCAGTGCTAGGAAGAAACTGCATCAATAATGAGCAAAATAACCAGCTAACATCATACTGACAGGATCAAATTCACACACAACAATATTAACCTTAAATGTAAATGGGCTAAATGCTCCAATTAAAAGACACAGACTGGCAAATTGGATAGAGTCAAGACCCATCAGTGTGCTGTATTCAGGAGACCCATCTCACATGCAGAGACACATAGGCTCAAAATAAAGGGATGGAGGAAGACCTACCAAGCAAATGGAAAACAAAAAAAAGCAGGGGTTGCAATCCTAGTCTCTGATAAAAACACACTTTAAACCAACAAAGACCAAGAGACAAAGGCCATTACATGATGGTAAAGGGATCAATTCAACAAGAAGAGCTAACTATCCTAAATATGCACCCAATACAGGAGCACCCAGATTCATAAAGCAAGTCCTTAGAGACCTACAAAGAGACCTAGACTCCCACACAATAAAAATGGGAGACTAACACCCCACTGTCAACATTAGACAGATCAATGAGACACAAAGTTAACAAGGATATCCAGGAATTGAACTCGGCTCTGCACCAAGCAGACCTAATAGACATCTACAGAACTCTCCACCCCAAATCAACAGAATATACATTCTTCTCAGCACCACATCACACTTATTCCAAAATTGACCACATAGTTGGAAGTAAAGCACTCCTCAGCAAATGTAAAAGAATAGAAATTATAACAAACTGTCTCTCAGATCACAATGCAATCAAACTAGAACTCAGGATTCAGAAACTTACTCAAAACCACTCAACTACATGGAAACTGAACAACCTGCTCCTGAATGACTACTGGGTCCATAACGAAATGAAGGCAGAAATAAAGATGTTCTTTGAAACCAATGAGAACAAAGACACAACATACTAGAATCTCTGGGGCACATTTAAAGCAGTGTGTAGAGGGAAATTTATAGCACTAAATGCCCACAAGAGAAAGCAGGAAATACCTAAAATTGACACCCTAACATCACAATTAAAAGAACTAGAGAAGCAAGAGGAAACACACTTAAAAGCTAGCAGAAGGCAAGAAATAAGATCAAAGCAGAACTGAAGGAGGTAAGAGACACAAAAAATCAATGAATCCAGGAGCTGGTTTTTTGAAAAGATCAGCAAAATTGATAGACTGCTAGCAAGACTAATAAAGAAGAAAAGAGAAGAATCAAATAGATGCAATAAAAAATGATAAAGGGGATATCACCACCGATCCCACAGAAATACAAACTACCATCAGAGAATACTATAAACACCTCTATGCAAATAAACTAGAAAATCTAGAAGAAATGGATAAATTTCTGGACACATACACCCTGCCAAGACTAAACCAGGAAGAAGTTGAATCCCTGAATAGACCAATAACAGGTTCTGAAATTGAGGCAATAATTAATAGCCTACCAACCAAAGAAAGTCCAGGACCAGATGGATTCACAGCTAAATTCTACCAGAGGTACAAAGAGGAGCTGGTGCCATTCCTTCTGAAACTATTCCAATCAATAGAAAAAGAATCTTTTCTAATTTCATTTTATGAGGCCAACATCATCCTGATACCAAAGCCTGGCAGAGACACAACAAAAAAATTTAGACCAATATCCCTGATAAACATCATGCAAAAGTCAATAAAATACTGGCAAACCAAATCCAGCAGCACATCAAAAAGCTTATCCACCATGATCAAGTGGGCCTCATCCCTGGGATGCAAGGCTGGTTCAACATATGCAAATCAGTAAATGTAATCCAGCATATAAATAGAACCAAAGACAAAAGCCACATGATTATCTCAATAGATGCAGAAAAGGCCTTTGACAAAATTCAACAGCACTTCATGCTAAAAACTCTCAATAAACTAGGTATTGATGGGGGACGTATCTCAAAATAAGAGCTATTTATGACAAATCCACAGCCAATATACTGAATGGGCAAAAACTGGAAGCATTCCCTTTGAAAACTGGCACAAGACATGGAGGCCCTCTCACCACTCCTATTCAACATAATGTTGGAAGTTCTGGCCAGGGCAATCAGGCAGGAGAAAGAAATAAAGGGTATTCAATTAGGAAAAGAAGAAGTCAAATTGTCCCTGTTTGCAGATGACATGGTTGTATATTTAGAAAACCCCATCGTCTCAGCCTAAAATCTCCTTAAGCTGATAAGCAACTTCAGCAAAGTCTCAGGATACAAAATCAATGTGCAAAAATCACAAGCATTCTTATACACCAATAACAGAGCCAAATCATGAGTGAGCTCGCATTCACAATGGCTTCAGAGAATAAAATACCTAGGAATCCACCTTACAAGGGATGTGAAGGACTCTTCAAGGAGAACTACAAACCACTGCTCAATGAAATAAAAGAGGACACAAACAAATGGAACATTCCATGCTCATGGATAGGAATAATCAATATCATGAAAATGGCCATACTGCCCAAGGTAATTTATAGATTCAATGCCATCCCCATCAAGTTACCAATTACTTTCTTCACAGAGTTGGAAAAAACTACTTTAAAGTTCATATAGAACCAAAAAAGAGCCTGCATTGCCAAGACAATCCTAAGCCCCAAAAGAACAAAGCTGAAGGCATCATGCTACCTGACTTCAAACTATACTACAAGGCTACAGTAACCAAAACAGCATGGTACTTGGTATCAAAACAGAGATAGACCAATGGAACAGAATAGAGCCCTTGGAAATAATACCATACATCTACAACCATCTGATCTTTGACAAACCTGACAAAAACAAGAAATGGGGAAAGGATTCCCTATTTAATAAATGGTGCTGAGAAAACTGGCTAGCCATATGTAGAAAGCTGAAATTTGGATCCCTTCCTTACACCTTATGCAAAAATTAATTCAAGATGGATTAAAGACTTAAATGTTAGACCTAAAAGCATAAAAAGCCTAGAAGAAAACCTATGCAATACCATTCAGGCCTCAGGCATGGACAAGGACTTCATGACTAAAACACCAAAAGCAATGGCAACAAAAGCCAAAATTGACAAATGGGATCTAATTAAACTAAGAAGTTTCTGCACAGCAAAAACTACCATCAGAGTGAACAGGTAACCTACAGAATGGGAGAAAAATTTTACAATCTACCTATCTGACAAAGGGCTAATATCCAGAATCTACAAATAACTTAAACAAATTTACAAGAAAAAATCAACCCCATCAAACAGTGGGCAAAGGACATGAACAGACACTTCTCAAAAGAAGACATTTATGCAGCCAACAGACACATGAAAAATTACTCATCACTGGCCATCAGAGAAATGCAAATCAAAACCACAATGAGATACCATCTCACACCAGTCAG
This sequence comes from Pan paniscus, assembly GCF_029289425.2. NCBI lineage: Eukaryota > Metazoa > Chordata > Mammalia > Primates > Hominidae > Pan > Pan paniscus. The sequence continues at coordinate 54,581,364 of NC_073254.2, read as the reverse complement.
AGTGGCAATCATGAAAAAGTCAGAAAACAACAGGTGCTGGAGAGGATGTGGAGAAATAGGAACACTTTTACACTGTTGGTGGGATTGTAAACTAGTTCAACCATTGTGGAAGACAGTGTGGTGACTCCTCAAGGATCTAGAACTAGAAATACCATTTGACCCAGCCATCCCATTACTGGGCATATACCCAAAGGATTATAAATCATGCTGCTATAAGGACACATGTACACATGTTTATTGCGGCACTATTCACAGTAGCAAAGACTTGGAACCAACCCAAATGTCCATCAGTGATAGACTGGATTAAGAAAATGTTGTACATATACACCATGGAATACTATGCAGCCACAAAAAGGATGAGTTCATGTCCTTTGTAGGGACATAGATGGAGCTAGAAACCATCATTCTGAGCAAACTATCACAAGGACAGAAAACCAAACACCACATGTTCTCACTCATAGGTGGGAATTGAACAATGAGAACACTGGGACACAGGAAGGGGAACATCACACACCAGGGCCTGTCATGGGGTAGGGGGAGGGATAGCATTAGGAGATATATCTAATGTAAATGACGAGTTAACAGGTGCAGCACACCAACATGGTGCATGTATACATATGTAACAAACCTGCACATTGTACACATGTACCCTAGAACTTAAAGTATAATTTAAAAATCATGTGAATTTTCAAGTTAAAAACTTCTAGAACTTGATACAGGAAAACATTTACAAATGCTTGAGATCTGAGAGAATGTGGCTTTTCTCTAACACATTTATGCAGAGATTTTTGATTCTCATTCCCCATATTGATCTTTGCATTTCTGAGACAAATCCTACTTTGTCTCTTAATAAGTTGCTGTATTTGACTTTATCTTTAGGCCTACAGATGCAAGGAGACTAAAGAAAACTAAACAAATATATAGTTTATTTGGGCCAACACTGAGGATTGCAACACAGGAACATAGATTGAAGTTGCCTTGAATGTACACTCCAATCAGCAGCAGTTACAAGTGGATTTTCAAAGGAAAAGAGACAGTTCCTAAGTTGTTTACCAAGAATTTAGATTAAAATAATGTAAGCTATTGATTATACACTTTTCTCTATACCATAAATTCCAGGAACATGAAGATAATGAGTGAGGCAGCTATTCGGGAACAAGATGCATTTACACAATTGCCCCCAGGTATTGGGGGTAGGGGAGTATGACTGAAGTGTCCCATACTCATGATTCTCTGGGCCTGAAGTTTTACATATATGCCATAGCTCAGACTGCTCGGTTAATATATAGATTGCTTTTGTTCTATGGTATCAAAATTATGCTAGTTTCATAAAATAGGTCACCTTTTTGTTTAGGCATTTTCTTTATGCAGTGTATCCTCTTATCAGTCTGAGTCTAAACTGGGAAAACAAAGCACTTCAGGTATTCAAAATCTACATTATCCTGAGGATGATCGTGGTGATGACAGAGTATAGATATGGTAAGGAAACTGAGAAATTAATAGCTGCAGGGGACCCACTACTGCCCCTGGGCTTGGAAGAGAGGCAGCCTTAGAAAACACAGGGTGGGTTTGCAAGGTGGCCTGAGTCCCAGAGAGAACTGCCTGAGCAAAGTGGTAAAAGAAGGAATACCCTGGCCTCTCCCTTTCTCTCCACCCATACCAGGCCTCTCCCTGAGCAAACCCAGCTGAGGACAAGCTGAATGAGGAACCTGGGAAGTGCAGCCTGCAAGTATTGAGCATCTGCCCCCATGGTACTGAGGAGAACAGGAGGGTAAAGACAAACTGGAAACGAGCATCAGACACTTTGGATTAGCTCCAGGTTTTTGCTGTACGAACAATACTGCTCTGAGAATTCTTGAATCTGTCTCCTAGGACAGAGGTTTTATATTCTTCATGGTATATATCTAGGTATTTAGGCATGTAGACCTTACAGTTCACTAGAAACCACCACATTGCTTCCCTCAAACAGTTGTATGTTTTACGTTCCCACTAGCTATGTATGAAACTTTTCATAGCTCATCACTATGCTAGTGTTCCAGGAGTCTTCTGTCTGTGTCTCCAGACGTACCCTCCTCCTTCGTCTTGTTCTGTGTTCCCAGAGGTTGACCTGAGTAGACTTCATCACCCAGGCTGCCCGGCCCTCTTGTCTCTGGTTTGATTCCTCCAATGGGGAACACTACCAAGAGGTCTAAGATTGTTACCAGATGGAGAATCTTGACTATGAATCATCCAGGTTATTGGCACATTGAACAAAGAATTGGACAAACACAAGCCAACAGAATAAAGTGTAAATTCATTGATGCAAAAGTACATTCTAGAGTGGGAGTAGGCTCAAGCAAGCGGCTTGAGAGCCCTGATTGTAATGTACCTTAGTTTTTATTAAACTAAAGGAATTTGATAACCCTTCTAGGTACTCATTAGAGGCCTCCAATTGGTTATACCCTATGTGAGTGATGTCTTGGCCCATGGCCAATCAGAGGCATTTCACCTTTGTGACATAAGGGAAAAGGGAGTTTTGTAGAGGGAAGGGTCTTTGGCCCCCTTAGCATTTGGGTGTGGAGGGGTGGGGTTTCTCTTCTGAATAACTTCCAAGAAGTCACCCTCAGATTGGCCTTAGGCTTCTTGTCTCCAGACCGTCTTCTGCCTCAAACCCTGAAGGGGGAGGGTAACTGCTCTGATACCGTTTGGCTGTGTCCCCACCCAAATCTCATCTTGAATTGTAACTCCCACTATTCCCACGTGGTGTAGAAGGAAACTGGTGGGAGGTAATTGAATCATAGGGGCAGGTTTTTCCTGTGCTGTTCTCCTAATAGTGAATAAGTCTTATGAGATCTGATGGTTTTAAAAACGGGAGTTTCCCTGCACAAACTTGCTCTCCTTGCCTCCTGCCATCCAAATAAGATGTGACTTGTTCCTTTTTGCTTCCTGCTATGATTGAGTCCTCCCCAGCCATGTGGAACTGTAAGTCCATTAAACCTTTTTCTCTTGTAAATTGCCCAGTCTTGGGTATGTCTTTATCAGCAACATGAAAATGAACTAATACATGCTCCTTCCTCTTGTCCCTTTGGGGTAGATAACAGCTCCCTTGCTTGCTATACTAACCAATGTGCTTTCCCTTCACACTAACACAACTGAAGAATCTCTGTAAATAAACCCTCTTCACACTCTCCTAACTTGAATGAACCATTTGTTTCCTGCAAGGAGCCAAACTGATAGAGCCAGATATTCTCTACCTTTAACTGTTGCCAATCTGTTGCTTCCGTAACCTTTAATTTCTTTCTTGATGATTATTATAGTATTGACTTTCACTCTAAACACTAGAGAATGTGTTTATTTGAGAATGAGAAACAAGGATATTACAATCTGGAAGGCATGGAATGGCAAGCCACTAGTGAATTTAGTGAGGGAAAGGGTAGAGAAGCGCTTATTAGCAAAAAGACATACATAAGCTGCTTAGAAACAGAGGTCATTGGTTCCAGAGGTTCAGAGCCAGAGTTGTCAGTTTATCAGTGGAGACGCAAGTGTTCTTCAAACATTTCATCTGAATTATTGCGGTCCTAAAGAATATCTAGTAATAAACCTAATCAAAGGAGATGTGTGAAGGATGCAAAAGGGTTTCTTGTGGGGTTTTTAGAAAGTGCTTGGAAACAGGTTCTTATCTCAGACATGTTAAACCTGAGCCTTTCTCCTTTGTTCCTTCCCAGTTCTATCTCTTTCTGGGTCTGATAAAAGTAGTTTGATACTTGTATCTGAGACTTTCATATTTCTCCCTTTGATCAAGTTCTTTCTCCAAAAGCATTGTTGATAAGCTAGCTTTAGTCAGGTTGTAAGTGTCCCTCAGCATTGGGAAGGACCTTTCCAAGTTGGTCTAGTCCCACGCTAGAGGGGACAAACAGCTGGAAGTCAGTGATGCTTTTTTAGCCAGATTCGAGAAACAAGGAGGCCAGTAGCTCTCAGGTTTACTTTGAATTTCATTGTTGAAATTTTTACTTTGTACCATAGGCATTGGCTATTATCTTAAGGCACTGGGCCAATATTTTGTCAGGAGTTGTATTTCTATAAACATTTGAGAGATAACAGGTACATAGCTTATAAGGGGAAATACAAAGCAAAAATAACAGCAATATGACAATTCCAGTTTATATGGCTTTAAGCCATGAACCTAGACTTAAAAGGCAACCAATTGAACAGATCAAATGACCATGGGGACCTGGGTGAGACTTGTAGCCAGGTACTTTGTTCTCACTTCATGTTAGCCTCAGCTTCCCTAGTGGAGTTTACCCAGGTACCAGCATGTGGTATTAGCAATAACACAGACATCACCTTGTTCAGCTAATAGATAATCGAGCAATTTTATCTAAAACCACCTGGGCAAGAAAAGCTAATGAATATGGCTTTTAATAGAGTAGCAGACAAATTTGTCACTTATTAGCAGCTACACCATACCGTGGTACAAAAGATCTGCCAAAAGAAGCTAAGTCTTGTGACCTATCAGGTAACTCTCAGTTCTCTGAAGTGAGAGAGGAGGCTTGTCCAGTGATTATTCTAATGATCAGTTTCAGATCTCATGTACTGATAGCAGTCAAATAATCCCAACTCACATGGCCTCCTGTTATCCAAATATCTAAACATCTGGAGGCCCATGTTAATATCCTACCCATGAATGTTAAATATATCTGATAGGAGCATAGACATTCCTTCAATCTGAATTTTCTATACATGGTAGAATTAAACCAGGGGTCAGTTATATTACTACATATTGCTAATGACCTTCCTCTCAAAATTGGTCCCAACAAATTCTTGCCTATGTTAAAGACTTAAGGAATGTTTTAAGAGGGATAACTCATTGCACGTTTCTCAGGTCCAACTAAGAAACCATCTTTTTGAGTAGGTAAGGAATTGGACAAGATTTGAAGGTAGATGAGAAAATTTAACCTATAAGGATCCAGGGCTATAACTTGTACAGGTAGTTGGACCTGGGACATTAGTCAAAAAAAAACCTGTATCAAGTCTTACTGAGCCAACAATCACTAAGGCTTCTCCCTACTGCAACAGACTGGGAAATGCAGGTAAGAGCGTTGTTTTTTCATGGAAAAGGAGAAATAGAGAATCAGAAATGAGGAAAGGACATATAGGCCTGGTTTTGCACTCCTTGGTGAGGGGGATGTCATCTCCTCAGATGCTATCTGCTTTAAATCCTAGAAACATTTAGCGTTAATTCATTGATATGAGTAGAGGTACTCAGGAGTCAGTTTTTAGATAAGACACATGCATCCGGGAGTCAATTATTCTAAGCCTAGCAGCACAGGACTTGGTTAACAGGATCTGAAATGGACCTTTCCAGCAAGGTTGGAGAGAATCTTTGTAGGTGTCTTTTCTAGTAGGCAAAAATTTCCTGGTTATGTTTTAGGTCTTTGCCTCCCAGGAACACTCGATGGAAAGATTATTCTACCAGAATGTAACTGTTATCCCTAGCTTTGATTATACCATTACAATATTGAAGCATTTCATCTTCTAAATTTTGGGCCAAAAGAACTCAGGGCCAGATGCATGGGCATCCAGTAATTATCCAAAATGGTGAGAGCTTATGTAACCCAAAGAGTTGCCCTTAAGCTCAGAAGCACCATAGGTAGGGCTTTTGGCCAGGGGAAAAGTATAAGGTTTCCACAAACTGTCAGTTGGATCTTAAGAGCACTATTTGTGCAATTAGTCCAGAGGATTGGATGATAAACACAATGAAAGTGCTACCCAACTGGTCAGATAGTGCATACTTGTTTTATAGCTTGTCCTATAAAAACAAGTTCCTTGGTAGCTCTGGAGCTGGTTGAGGGATCTCAGGGATTCTTTTCTAGTAGAACTGTAGCCACTGCTGGAGGAGGTGGCCCTTCTGCAAGGGAAGGCTTCAATCCAATGAGAGAATATACATATCAAAACTAACATCCATGTGAAGGAGGATAGCTTGATGATTATCTGCCAAACCTCAAATGCCACATCACGGAGGTCAAAACTGCCAGAGGCTATGTGCACTGGCTTTCCAGGATTGAATTTAGGAGAGGTGTGGCAGGCTAAGTAATCATTTTTGGCCGCTTTATTGATGTTACCCCACCAGTATTTCACAAAAGTAATTGCCTTTTCTGTAGCCGAATGACTTAAATCGTGTACAATGTCGATAACAGGAATTTCATGAAGTCTATCAGGATGGGCTTTTCACTTGGTCCAAACCAGAGTTCTTTATCAAACCAACAGCCATTATTTTGTTCAGTTTTGTATTTTAGCCTGTGCTCAATTCTGTGCATCCTTAGTAATTCTACGATCATCTTTTGGGAACCTTTCTAGCTGGGCCGACAGATTTGATCAGTAGGACCTTTAAGTGCAGCATTCTTCGCTGTGTTATCAGCAAGGTGATTTTTCTCTAGCTTCCACAGAATGAAGCTTCAAATGGCTTAACTCTGATAATGGCTAGAACAGATCAGAAGTAGGCACAGTTTTCCATTCTATATGGATTCTCTCGACAAGCTGGAAGAGTTCTCAAGGCCATTCACAACACAGAATTAAAGGCTACTCAAGTTGTTTTGCATCTAATTCTTGTACATACAGCCAATTATTTGGTCTCCATTTTAAGTAAGGGAAACCCTTTTGCCTCTGACATTCAAAAATCCTGAGGAAGTCGAGGCACACCTACTGTCTATACAAATACCAGGTTTTTCCCTTAGCAAGCAGACAGACTTGAGTGAGGACAAATAGCTCTGCCTGCTGAGCTGAAGTGGCTAAGGGCAAAGGAGTTCTTCCACCATCTCAAAGTAGTGACAGCAGAGCCTGCAGAGTATGTACCAGAGTCACTTTAAAATACGAGCCATCTGTTAACCAGGACAACTCAGCCTTGTCCTGGGGACTTTCTCGTAGATCCTGCTGAGGGGTTAAAAGCTGGTCTGTCAGAGTTAAGCAGTCCTGTGGTGGCCCCTCTAAAGGCAAGTTCAGGAGAGTCACAGGGTTAAGGTATTATAGTGTGAAATAGTGGCTTATAAAGTAAGTTGGCTGGCAGGAAGATGCTGAGTGAGTTGAGCTTCCATGACATGAGGAATCCCATGACTCTCCTCAGTTGCCTCAGCTAACATGGTTGACTACCGTATTGTAGAGAAGAGTGTGGGCCTCCATGCTTTTAGATTAAGACTCCCAAAGTGTTTCCTTCCTTTTCATATACAAAGAATACTTGATTATGACCTATAGCTGGAAGATTTATCAATTTCCCCTTTAAGAACTTGCTATTTAGATTCTGCCTAAATAAAGGAGTCAGGCTTGGTAACTTACCAGACCAGAAGTGAAACGTTAGTAATCCAACTACCACAGCAACCAGAAAGCACAAAAATCCATGGAATTGGTGTTTGGTTTTTGGCTCAGGTAATTGCAAAATGTCTTGAGTCTGCTCCTGGAATGTGCCACTGTGAGAGGCCAGGCCACTGAAAAATTGCCAGAGAAGAATCTTTCTACCCATCCCACCCCCCTCCTCCACCTGGGACCACTCTCAAGGGGCTCCAAGGATTTACAGTGTGGGTTGGGCTGGGTTGTGGGATGGGTCTTCCCAGTTTTCACTTAGTCATCTGGGTGAAACTACCCTTCAAATCAGGAACCAAAGTCTTAACTGTTCACATAGTCACTGGAACATCACTATCAGTCCTTACCACCCCTGCCTTAATCAGCCCCTGCCTCTGAGTAGTAAGAATCAAGTGATAGTTTAACAAGCCTTTGTCTGCTTTTGTCTCACATCACATTTCTTTCCTTCTTGGCCCTTTCAAAAATATCCACCCCTTTTTTTGCTTAGTTCTTCTCAGTCTACTTCCTTGGACATTATTTTCTAGAAAATAATAATGTCTTAATTGCTTTTAGCTGAAACAATTTGTCAAAGGCATATTTTGGAAATAGTTTGGCTTTCTTCACCCAAATGTAAAATAGACAATATAGGAGAATAAGTTGACTCTGCATCTAAATCTTTAATCTAGAGCTGATACACAAGTTGTACATAGTGAGAGGCAGAATCATACTCAAGTTTCTTTCTCATATGAATAGTGGCCTGCCATAGACTCATTTGAGCATTCCTGTCCTCACCCTCCCTCCTACCCTTCCCTTGCTCTGCTAGGGCAAATATTTCAGACTTGATGTTTGAGTGTACCATGGGTTCTTCATTCTGTCTTGTTAGTCTCGATTACTACGTAAGTCTTTATCTGGTAGCACATGCCTCTACCTCACTGTTAAGTGCATTAGCTGGTTTTGTCCCTACACTTTTCCTCACATAAACTTTAGAGCCAACTTGTTAATTTCTAAGAAAAAACACTTAGAGTTTGGGATCATGCTGAATCTATAAGATTGGGTGTCTGTGTGTGTTTGAGGTTATAGAATCAGGGAGGTTTTAGCCTTGGTAGTTCTCAGCCTTTCTATCTCTTCCTTCTTTCATATACATCTTTCTTTAGAGGAGTTTTGGCTTACAGCAAAACTGAGCAGAAAGTAAAACCCCCTGCTTTTGCCTATCTTCAAATACCTCTTGCCTCTTTACCCTTTCTTCTTGGGCTCCAGTAGTGTTAAATCATGAGATATCATTGTACGTACTGTTTTGTAGCTCATAGGTCCTGTTTTGTAGCTTTTCTCTTCTTTTTTCCTCTTCATTTCAGTTTGGATTTCTATTGAACTATCTTCAAGTTTATTGATTAGCTTCTCAGCTATGTCCAGTGTTATGAGACACTTGAAGACATTTTTTTCTTCATCTCTTCTAGCTCGTCCACTTTTCTAACTTTGTTTTCATTTCTGAATTCCTATCTGTGCGTGTTGTCCACCATTTCTGCTATATTTTTTATCTAATCATTTCAAGGTCCCTGACTGATTCCAGCATCTGAGGGATCCCTGAGTTGATCTATTCTCTTTTTGGTAGGCTCTTTCTGTTAACTTGAGCACTGGCTATTATGAACAATATAGAATGAGATACTTACACTTGCAAGTGGGCTACCATATGTGTAGGGGGTGGGGTGGTGAGTCAATCTAGATGGCTGAATTGGCTCATGGATGTTTGATGCTGCTGGCACTTCCATTCCTTCCAGTTTTTCCCAAGGGTCTGCTTTTTACCTTGTACCTATGGTGCCAGAGGGGTTTTCCCCTTCAGTGTTCTCATTCATCTTCAGTTGGCCCTCCATGCCTATGCAGGAAGGTCTCTCCATGCTCTTTCCCTCTGTAGCAGTAGACTGTTATGCTAGTTACCAGTGCTGGGGTTATGGTTGGGGGCAGAGGGCTCCTCTGTTCTCTTGTCCAGCATTACTCTCGGGCTGCCCCTGTGTCTGGGCCTCTGGGTGGCATTTCCTGAACAATTCTGCCCACCATCCTCATGGCAGCTGTACTCCATGTGGCCTGGACATCAAAGCATATCTTGCTCCTGTCCCCAGCAGTAGCAGCACACCTGTTGGTGGAGGAAGGGGGAAGACTAGGGGTTCCCTGCTCTTCTTCTCCCCCGCAGAAGCTGAGGGTTTTACCTTCAGAGGCAATGGAAGAGAGAACATATTTTACTCCTTACAAGTGCAGATGCCTTCTGCTTCTCTCCCTTCTCCGGAAGCTGTCTGGGTATTTTGCAGTCCTTGGTGGAGTTTTCCACCCATCTTCCAGTGGTATAAGACTCTCGCTGTTCTTAAGTATCCAGGGAATGGAGAAGTCTACCTGGCCACCAGCAGCTAGTCCTATCCTGCAAGGCACTCTGGTCTCTGCCTGTTGTCTTCATGCGCAGCCAGTGGGGGCTGTTGGCAAAGAGCTTGAGTGCAAACTTCATTTTTTGAGCCCCCGATTATTTCAAACTTTAGCCACAGGCTACCTTTAAGAATTCCGTCACATCTTCCCTGACTGCTACTTAGCTACCTCTGTTGCTACCTCTCTTCCTCCTGTGTTCTGCCAAAGGTAATACCGTGCTGTTTCTGTCTGCTCAGAGGGGCTTAGCATTCTTCAGAACTTAATTCACTTGGTTGCCTTGCAACCTCAGCTCTGAGGACTCAAAAGATAGAATTGTGTAATTACCTGGCCCTTAAGGGAGGAATGTTCTCTTCATTCTACAGACTACTTTGTAAACAGAAGCAATACCTCACCCCAAAACATTTTCTTTCACTAAGTTTCTTTTTGACCTATGGATTACTTTGTAAGTGGGACTCTTAATTCCCAAGTATAGGATGATTTTTTAATTACTTGCATTTCTAGACTATTTGCATTTAATCAGAGTTCACTTTGTATAACTTGCCTCTTGAAGTTTTATTTCTACCTGACCTTTTATTTTGGCAAAAGCTCCACATTTACTTGAACAGAATGTGGTGTGCATTTACCAGGTACAATGTTCTATGTATTTGTCCATATTTATTCATTATGGTCTTCAAATCTTCAGTATCCACCTTAGGGGAAAGTATATTAGTGACCCAGTATGTTTAAGAATTTTTCACCTTAAGCTACACATTTTGGTTTGTATATCTTGATCAAGATATTACATGTATCCAAACTGAACAATTTATCATTTTGAGGGAACTATCTCTAATTTTTTGCCTCTGTATGTCACCTGACATGTTAATATAGCTATACTGTTTTTTGGTTTTGTTTTCCAACTTGTCACGTTTTGGATATCTTAGATAACTAGATTTTCTGAAGCCTGACAGTATCTTAACTAGCCCTTTATGTTTGAAGTTATTACTGATACTTGGATTTAAGACTTAATTCCACATGGTCTACATTTTCTTCCCCCGCCTGCCTCCTTTGATTACATTTTTGTCCCATTTTCTTTTAATGGGTTTGAATATTCCAGTAATAGAGAAATACAGTAAACACTAATGGTATCAGTACCTTAGAGCTCTATCTAAATCTAACATTTAAAGTTTGCCTCATAAGGTTTTAATATCAAGGTTATCTCTAGCCAGTGGGAGTCTCTGCAAGTAGACAAGATTCTGGAATCAGATTATGCACTCATCAGCTATCTATGGCAGCAAGACCACAATGCAGATGTCAAATGGAGTAATAACTCCCAGCATACTGTAGTGATCGTTCTTGAATTTTGGTGCATATCAGAATCACCTGAAGAACTTGGTGAAAATATAAGTCAGACACTGTTGCTTTACCCAGCCTGGGCCTCTGCCTTATTGGCACACCAGGTGACTGCTCGGAGTCTGAGAATCTCTGTATTAAAGCATCATGATTGAGATTTCTCCCCTGTGGAGAATGAGGATGACAGAGATGGAAGAGGATGTACAATTTCTCTAGCATTTGGGAGAGAAGCAATGAATCAGGACTGAGAAGTTGGTTAACTGCCAGACTAGCACTAAAGAGAACATGGAAGCCCAGGCCAGCTACTTACAAGCTATGATGTCATTTAAAGGAGTTCTCATCACCTACAGCCAAAGTGCAGATGGTGCTGAAAGTCGAGCCTAGTTATTACTAGAAAAATAGAGGCACAAGGAATATTAAATTCTCATACCTGGCAAGTCTCCTAAAGTCAGGATCTGATGTGGAAGGATTAGGGTGATATTGACATCTGGATAGATACTCTAGATCCTTGAGTCCCCCAGAATCTACTGTTCCTCTCCCCTTAAGGATAATACAGGCTTCACCTGAGACACATGCATTATCCTCTTGAGCTATGCCCCCATCTCCCTGTGGGGCTTTCAGGACAGTGGTGGCAAGTCACAGCATGACTCAACTGGGGCAATCTTCCTGCTACAGGAGGGGAAGGGATGATTCACCAACAGATCTATGGGACCTGGCTATTCTGAGTAGGAAGAGAGACCTAGGAATGAGCCTCGAGGGTGCTGGAGCAGGGAAGGCAGAATATAAGGCTTAGACAATGGATAGCCTAACATAGGGACCCTCATGGGATTGATGGTCTAGAGAGGATACATGGAACTAGTCCTAAAATGCTGCCGGTATGGGAAACTTTAATTGACCCATTCACTTTAGTAAGAATAAAGTCCTCACCCAAGTTAGTCTTAGTCCAGTGAGTCTCTGGGTCTACTCTGAACACTTCACTGGCCTCTGAATGCCTGAAATGAATGGACCTACTTAGTAAAGCCCTCAATTTGTTTCCTTTTCTGAAGACTAAGTGTTGTAATGGTTGCAAAGACCATAAAACTGCTCTAGGGCCAAGATAGTAACTCAGAATTAATATCACAACTGGGTTGGGTGGTAGAGATGAATGTTCCTTAATAGTCTCAAAGGATGCAGAAGTAGTGGTCCCAATCAATAATATCCCTGTTCAGTTTACCTGTACAGCCCCTGCAAAAGTCAGATGGGCTCATTGTAGATGATGGAAGAGAACAATGAACAATAAATGATTAGATTACTATGGTATACTGCAGAGCTCAGAGGCAGCTGGCCTGACAACCTCTGGTCCAAAGTTGATGAATTAGTTTTAGTGCCTCTGATACCAGCTGTCTTGAAAAATGCATGTCTAACTTGAACCAATAGCCATTACTTGCTGTGAACAATAGGCACAATAAAACGATATTCCGTGACTAAGGTGCTATAAACAGGAGGGGCTACCCTCTATCCCTTTTGGGGACCACTTGGAACATGTATTTCACCTTGCCACAGCTTTACGCTTTAGACTAGACTGTTACTGGAAAGGGACAGAAAGAAACTTTCCTACCATGGGAGACACAAGAGCTACAAACTCAGCTATGGGTGCCACAAGGTCATTTTGGACCAACAGGTAAAAGATCGATCATGAGAGCAAGGGCAGTTGCTCCATAACACAGCCAGGAGGTGGCTTCTATGGGATTCACTGCACATCCCTTGGTGATCCCATGGCTAGCGACAATCAGTAATGTCAGTAACCATGGCCTGATAACCAGTTTGTAATCTTAGATGGACTCAGAGCCTCTAAGGATGAATGTATGAATTACCCCTCTTTGCAAGTACCCTAGACCACACAAGTAAGGGTTTAGGGTGAATGATTTCTAATATAGGTGGTCGATAAAGAATATATTATCAGCACTGACTTGTTGCAGGTTTTGGGCCTCCTAAAGCAGCAGGTACCCATCTAGTTTGGGGTATAAGACATTTATACAATCCTCAGATTGGGTAGATGAGCAAAGTCAAACACTGAAGCAGGCCAGAGAGCCTCAATCAACATGAAATGGGGAAGCCGTAGTATGAGTGTTGCTCATCAGTGTCCCATGCTGGGCCCACAGGACCAGCCTTGTTTCTCGCTTCACTCAGTTACAGGATACGGGCAGCCTCAGGAACATACCTAAGACATAGGAGATTCTAACAAAGCTAGTGACCTTGTACATCCCAGGCTAGGTGATAGGTGGAAATAGCCACGTGTGCCAGTTTGGGTTGCCAGAGAGTAGATGTATGGATCCCAGGGTTGCAGAAGCTAAAGCCATGTGGAAAGCCTAAGAGGCATTCCATCAGCAGCCTTGGCCATGTCCTTACACTTATTTGCCTGATTTCCTGTTTGCTCATGTGGCCTCTCTCCTGGGACACCAAGATTGCCAGGTTATTGCTGTACTTTTTAAATAATCTGAGTGAAGTCACCTACTGCTTCTCCTTTGAAGTCAGTATTTGGCATTTTTGTCCATTCTGCAGCTCATCTCATTTGTTGGTATGGCCTGTGGTTTCCTATTGCTGTCTTCTCACCTGATAGTGGTGGGTCCTATTCGTGCTACCACATGTGTTCACTCCAGTGCCCAGAGTTAGAATTCCTGGACCCATCTGCAGTGGGTCTTCCTGATCAGTGTGGGGGGAGGGGAATGACTGGTAGGTGGCTTGGGTAGCTTGCGTAAGTAGGGACTAGGGTTCATGCTTCCTCTGCCAGGGCTATTCAGAATTGAGGGGTAAATATCAACCCAGGCACCCTGAGGCCTAGGGAAGGCTGAGATAAGCACTGAATGAACTATAAGCATTGTGAACCCTGTGGAGAAACCTTAAGGCAGACTTAGTGGAATCTCTGTACCACAAATGAGTGATTGGTTCTAGAGAATGATCGTCAGTCTTCTGACCTCAGAGACATCCTGGTGCTATGTGTCTGAACAAGTTCACATAGCAGTTCTGGATTCAAGTATGTTTTAGATTTGCCTGCCTTGAGTTGTGGCTCTGGTGGCTCTAATATTATTTTGTACCTTTTCTGCAGCCTTGGGAGAAAAGCTGCTACTTCAGCTAGTACCACAGAACAAGGGAACTGCAGGGCTTGCCTGGGAAACCTCCAGTTTCCTCACGACATTGCCCAGTAATGTTCCACCCTGTGGACGTGTGGTCTTTGGAGACCCTCTAAATGCTTGCCAAATGTACAGGAGAGTTAACCTTCTCCAGGGCAGACTTTCCCAATGAGAAAGTGGCTAGCGTATGAACTTTGACTCATTCAGGATTATTGGAGATGACTTTGGCCTCTATAAAGACTTCTGGGCAGACTGAGCAATCAGCTTGCTAGGAAGCAATGGCTCACTCATGATACCCTTTCTCTTATTTACTATTCCTCCTTAACTGCTGCTTCTTGTTTTTGTTTGGATTCTTCACTATGTTCAAATGTCAGCAAATATGTTTTTGACTCAGGATCTATATTCTAGGATACCTGGCCTGAAATAGTCTCCTATTAACTATGCTTGCCAAAATTTAGATTTTGAAATGAATCTGAATCTTAGGAGATAAAACAAACAACATGGGGGAATAGGAAAATGACAGATAGGAGGCAGGACTAACTTGCAGCTCCCACTCGGACAGAGAGCAGCATGTGGAGACTCGCATTGTGAACTTTTGCTCCAAGAACTGTCGCAAGAACATACCAGGCAAGCTGAACATATCAGACAAGTCTGAAAGAAGCAGCTTGCCACTGCAGACTCTGTGAGATAGCTGAAAAACTGTGTGCCCAAAGTGTGAGGGGAAACATCCACCCCTGAACACACATCCTCACTGGGGAACCTGAAGGTCTAGATCATGGGAGGAGGATTTGACCTTACCTGGAGCTGAGATGAATTTAGAGACCCTAGTGAAATATAGGGGTAAAGGAAGTAGCAGGAAGAGCCCTGTGGGCACTCTCTATCCCCAGGGAAGCCATTTGACTTTGTCTTGCAGGGGTCCTTGGGGAAGGCTGCCAGTGGAATTGGGGAAAGACACAGAGGGAGAACTTCCAGCTGAACTGTGTAACAATTTCAACTAAAGGTGAAATTTCCTGGACAGAATTGGGGGAAGGGGCAAGCAGGGAATATGGATATGAGCACAGAAGCTGTGGCAGGTGGGGGGAGGCATGAAACCTTGAAAGCCCTGCTTGCTTTCTCAGCTGGGAAGCTCGTAGTCTGGGGAAAGTTCTCAGCCCTGCTCACTGGCTGCCTGGAAATAAACTCAGTGCTGTTAGCGGTGGGCATAGTGGGAGTGGGACTGGCATTTCTGGCTGCGTGGGAGCTGGGTGAGGCCTGTCACTGCTGGCTTTCCCCCATTTCCCTGGTGATCTGTATGAAGCAGCAGAGACAGCCATAATTCCCCTAGGAACATAACTTCTTTGACCTTAGAACCACCCCCAGTCTCTCCATTCTCTGCAGCAGCAGCAAGCTTCACCCACGGAGAGTCTGAGGTCAGACACACCTAACCCTTGCCCCCACCTGATGGTCTTTCTCTACCAGCCCTGGTAGCTAAAGACAAAGGACTTAATCTCTTGGATCCAAATGGGTAAAGAGGAAGTCAAACTGTCACTGTTTGCCAATATGATCGTATACCTAGAAAACCCTAAAAATTCATCTCTAAAAAGCTCCTAAAACTAATAGATGATTTCAGTAAAGTTTCAGGATGCAAAACTGATGTACATAAATCATTAGCACTGCTGTACACCAGCAACCAAGCTGAGAAATCATAGATCTCAACCCCTTATACAATAGCTGCTAAAATAAAATACTTAGGAATATAGCTAACCATGGAAGTGAAAGACATCCACAAGGAAAATTACAAAACACTGTTGAAAGAAATCATAGATGATGCAAATGGAAACATATCCCATGCTCATAGGTGGGTAGAGTCATTATTGTGAAAATGACCACACTGCCAAAAGCAATCTAAAATTCCTTGCAATTCCTATCCAAATACCACCATCATCCTTCACAGAACTAGCAAAAACAATCCTAAAATTCATATGGAACCAAAAAAGCTCACATAGCCAAAGCAAGACTAAGCAAAACGAACAAATCTGGAGACATCACATTAACCAACTTTAGACTGTAAGGCTATAGTCACCAAAACAGTATGATACTGATATAAAAATAAGCACACAGACCAACAGAACAGATAGAGAACCCAGAAATAAAGCCAAATACTTGCAGCCAACTGATCTTAGAAAAAGTAGGGAAAGGACACCCTATCCAACAAATGGTGCTGGGAAAATTGGCAAGCCACATGTGGAAGAATGAAGCTGAATCCTCATCTCTCTTCTACAAAAATCAACTGAAGATGGATCAAAGACTTAAATCTAAGACCTAAAACCACAAAGTCTAGAAGATAACATCAGAAAAACCCCTCTAGACATTTGGCTTAGGCAAAGACTTCATGACCAAGAACGCAAAAGCAAATGCAACAAAAACAAATATGTGGCACTTAAACTAAAAAGCTTCTGCACAGCTAAAGAAATAATCAGCAGAGTAAACGAGACTACCCACAGAGTGGGAGAAAATCTTTATATATCTGGCAAAGCACTAATGTCCAGAATCTACAAGGAACTCAAATCAGCAAGAAAACACAAATCCCATCAAAAGGTGGGTTAAGGACATGAATAGGCAATTCTCAAAACATGATGTACTAACGACCAACAAACATATGAAAAAATCCTCAATATCACTAATTATCAGGGAAATGCAAATCTAAACTACAATGTGATACCGCCTTACTCCTGCATGAATGGCCATAAAAAAAAAAAAAAAAAAAAAAACTGGGTGCGGTGGCTCACACTTGTAATCCCAGCACTTTGGGAGGCTGAAGTGGGTGGATCACCTGAGATCAGGAGTTCGAGACCAGCCTGGCTAACAGTGAAACCCCATCTCAACCAAAAATACGAAAATTAGCTGGGCATGGTGGCAGTTGCCTATAGACCCAGCTATTTGGGAGGCTGAGGCAGCAGAATCACTTGAACCCAGGAGGCGGAGGTTGCAGTGACCCGAGATCACGCCACTGCACTGCAGCCTGGGTGACAGTGAGACTGTCTCAAAAAATAAAAAATGTTGGTATGGATGTGGTAAAAAGGGAACACTTCTACATTGCTTGTGGGAATGTAAACTAGTATACCCACTGTGGAAAACAGTGTGGAGATTCCTTAAAGAACTAAAAATAGATTTATCATTTGATCCAGAAATACCACTACTGGGTATCTACCCAGAAGAAAACTCATTATACAAAAAAAAAACTTGCACATGCCTGTTCATAACAGCACAATTCATGATTGCAAAAATATAAAACCAGCCCAAATGCCCATCACCAAGTGGGTAAAGAAAATGTAGTGTATATATACACCACCGAATACTACTCAGCCATAAAAAGGAATGAAATAATGGAAACTGCAGCAACCTGGATGCAATTGGAGACCATTATCCTAAGTGAAGTAACTCAGGAATGGAAAACCAGACCTATGTTCCCACTCACAAGTGGGAGCTTAAGCTATGAGGATGCAAAGGCATAAGAATGATACCATGGACTTTGGGGACTAGGGAAGGGTGGGAGCGGCATGAGGGATAAGACTCCACACGGAGTTCAGTGTACACTGCTCAAGGGAATGGGTGCACCAAAATCTCAGAAATCACTAAATAAAACTTATCCACTTAATACCACTTGTTCACCATAAACCTATTGAAATGATTTTAAAAAGATAAACACGACAGACTATTATACCATGGAAACAAAATTTGTAATAGAAAATCCATTTTTGTTTTTATTTATAACTGTTTACAGAGCAGATGACCAAATCTCAAGGAACTGAGTTAAACTGTGGGGGTTGAATTTTTGGATCCTGATTCCAAAAGTAGGGGCTCCAAAAGTAAAAACTCCATTTTTTAAAATCAAAACAAAAAACTCCGTTTATTAATGAATTGTTTAAACACAGGGGTTTATTTATTCAAAATCGTGCTTTGAATACTTTCTATAAGAAAATTAACAGACTAAATAATTGGATGAACAAAATCAGATGGGGCAGTACTTTTGGGGTCTTACAGTATATCCTCAGGAAGATTCAAAGTAAGATTCCAGGGGTTGGGAGAAATATATAAAACTGGCAAGTGGTTAAGAGGTGACCTGTGGAATATTAGCAAAAATGCTCATTTCAAGAGTGACTCCAAGGTCCACAGAAGTGCTCAGGTGATACTTATTAAAATAAGGGCAAGAAAAGGGGAAGAAAGTTCATTCTGTTGGAGCTTGAGATTCCTTATGGGTCAATCAGGTGGAAGTAGATACTAACAATTAGAGGCTGCATAGAGATGTAAAGATAGGGCATATGTAGGTAAGGAGGGTATATAAAGTGGTTCATGATTGAGATGACCCCATGTCTTCAGACCCTGCTTTTGGGGAAAGTGAGGCTGAGGCTAGCATGCAGGTAGTCTATTAGGAACACAGCAAGAGTGAGGGAGCAAGAAATAAGGAAAGACAAAGGTGCTTTGAGTTAGCATCCACTGTGACAACTGCCTTCCTCATCCCACAGAAACTCCAGGAAAGGTCTTGAGAAAAACTTGAGGAAAGGTCTCAAAGCTATGCAACAGGAAGAAAAGAAGCATTTACCCAGAGGCTTTATTGCCCTCCCCCCGGATCAAGTGTTTTCAAGTGTGACTCCTTGGGCTTTCTGGTTTATACATGGGAGTGCAGTGCAGGTTGCCACGGGCATATATGCAGCAATGTCAGAGGGTCCAGAAGAAGGTGCTGCATGGGGAAGAGATTGTATTGCTCCTGGGTGAAACTGGTCCCAGTATGGCTCAAAGGAAAGGTGAGGTCAAAGGGTTTGATTTGGAGTAGTACTGAAATGTTTCCAATACATTTGAAGGCAAAATAGAAAATACAGTTGAGCCCCTGGGGAACAAGTTCCCACAAGCCTCAGAGAAGAGCTCTCAAAAAGGAAGGATTCGAAAATAAACACAGCAAAAATCAAGAGATCAATTGTGACCAATAGATTTGAGAAGTCACTAAAGTCAGGTCCCTAGGATGAGAAAAACAAGTTTGCAAAATACTAAGTAGTAAATGAATTGTGATCTGGGTAGACCAGTGACATTAGTATTTGTGTACTTCTGCCACATATATATATACAATATTGCAATATATGTTAAACATTCTCAAACAAATGTCACAAAATAATGTTTGCAAACCTTTTTCCTCAGTAATTTTAGTGCTGTGAATAAAAATGCTGTTCTAAAGTTTAACATCCTGTGAAACAGCATTTTTGAAGATCATCTAAGTTTGTTTTGATTCTTGGTCTTAAGGGTTGTCATAGCTGAGAAATATTTTGTGAAGATTGGTAGCTCCAGATGAAAAAACTGCACCATTGGCTGTTCTTATTAAATCATGAAACTCAGTGTGTAGTACCATTTTATTACACAAAACTGAAACTCTTCTGAAATTCCCATGGTGTCACTGTTGTTGCAAACTAATTGGAAGGTGTTGCACTTCTACGCTTTTAACCAATTAGTCCAAAACCTCCTGAAATTTTGAAAGCCACTTTCTAACCTGCTTAAAACATCTAGATCTTAACATGCAGACATGAGACTCTTTAGACACTGTTCTCCAGAACACAATTGCAATATTGGAAACATTTGAAAATCTGCTTTTATAATCTCTTCATAGTATGAATTTATTCTCAAAGCAGTTTCTTGCTTTATTGTTACTTTGCTTTTATCTTGAAGGGAAAGATTTCTCCAAGGGTATCCAATTGTGTTAAGGTTAGCAAATATGGAACATTTGACACTTGAAAAGATAAATGCTTAACTTACCTTAATCTTTATTTTTGAGATAGGCCATAATGAAAAATTCTCATACCACAGATATTCATTCTAATTGCAAAGAATCACAAGGCTTCTATGGTCTAAAAATCTTTTTTTCACTAAATTAGTCCCCTCGATGACAACATCTAGTACAATGTACACTGTTTTCAGCTGCTTCCTGGCAACTTCCTGTTTGTGAATGACACAATGGATGAATTGCACATCCTGATACATCTGTAAACTCACCCTGGTATCAACAGTGATTACTTACATTTTCCTTGAAGGGGTTATTTAATGTTGAATATGGCTCACAGAAGTAATTTTAGGTTTATATCATTTTCAAAGTAGAAACTGGCAGATACCACAATCTGAGACATGTTCAAAACATTTATACTTTATTCCAACTGTATAGCAACCTCCCACACTATAATTTGTTCTAAACCTCATTTCTTCAAATCTTCAGTATTTGCTGTTTATCTGCCAACAGTGTTTGATACGTATGGTTCTATTGTTCCCAGTGTATTGTAGCAATTTCTATCATAGAACCAAGTGTTTCCTCAGTGGTAAACGGATCTTTATCTTTCACTCCTCAACATATCATTGCTAAATTAGTGAAGTCTTAGAGTGTTGGAGTAAGAATTACATGACTCTACAAGACACTGACAGAATTGTAGATACATGCTCTGTGTACTTAGTATGAAGTTATCAGGATTAGCAAGACATCAAAAACATTAACATATCAAGTCATTGTGTATATACTTATGGAAGTAATTTCTATGCTAATCTAGAAAATCTTACCCTAATAGTCTTTATAATTTCAATTAGTCCCTTGGCAGATTTATTGGGAGAGCTAATGTTTTACCTTACATGGCTATTGAAGAAACATACTAGAAGTAATTTGTCAGCTCTTGCTCTCAGGTGCTTATACCAGCTTCTTCAATCTGTAGTTTCACTGTAGCAGTATGTTTTCTGAGACAGGGGTCTCACTCTTGCCCAGGCTGGAGTGCAGTAGCATGGTCATAGCTCACTGCAGCCTCAAACTCCTGGGCAGAAGTGATCCTCCCACCTCAGTCTCCCAAGTAGCTGGAACTACAGGTCCATGCCACCACACCTGGTTTCCCTGTAACAATCTTTCAATCTCATGCTTTATTAGTCTGTTCTTACATTGCTATAAAGAAATACCTGAAACTGGGTAATTTATAAAAGAGGTTTAATTGACTCACAGTTCTGCTGCAGGCTGTTCTGTAAAGGAAGTTCTGTAGAAGTAATAGTAGCTTCTATTTCTGGGGAGGCCTCAGGAAGCTTCCAATCATTACATCGTTGGAGCAGGAGAAAGGGGGGAGGTGCTATATATACATTTAGAGGACCAGATCTCATGAGAACCCACTATCACAAGGATGGTACAAAGAGGACGGTGCAACACTTATTCATGAGAAACTTCCCCCATGATCCAATCACCTCCCGCTAGGTTCCACCTCCAACATTAGGGATTACAATGGGACATAAGATTTGCACAGGGACACAGATCTAAACCATATTCTGCCCCTGGCCCCTCCCAAATCTCATGTCCCTCTCACATTACAAAGTACAATAATCCTTTCTCAACAGTCCCCCAAAGTCTTAACTCATTCCAGCATTAACTCAGAAGTCCACAGTCCAAAGTCTCATCTGAAACAAAACAAGTCCTTTCACCTACGAGCCTGTAAAATCAAAAACAAATCAGTTACACTCAAGATACAATGGGGGTATACACATTAGGTAAATACTCCAGTTCCAAAAGGGAGAAATCAGCCAAAAGAAGGGGGTTACAGGCCCCATGCAAGTCAAACCCAGCAGGGAAGCCATTAAATCTTTTTTTGTTTTGTTTTGTTTTAAAATTTAGCTTTTATTTAATTTGGAAAATATGTAATACTTTCATATCTTTAACATGTGTAAGGCACAAAGGCCAGGCAGAGAAAAACCTCCCTGTAATATCTGTCCTCCGTCTACCCATATTCCTTCTAGGATAATATTATTAGTATAATATTAATTCCTTAGATGTCCATGCAGAGACATTCTATACAATATATGCTTGTATTTATTCCATATGCAAGGGAATAGAAGCCCCCTATACCATTTTTATGCCAATACTCCAAAATCTCCTTTGACTCCTTGTCCCACATCCAAGGCACACTGGTGTAAGGAGTGGGCTCCCAAGACCTTGGACATCTCCACCCCTGTGGCTTTGCAGGTTTGATCTCTATAGCTGCTCTCATAGGCTGCTGTTGAGTATTTATGGTTTTTCCAAGCTCATGGTGCAAGCTTTCAGTGTGGATATATCATTCCGGGATCTGGAGGACAGTGGCCCTCTTTTTACAACTCCATTAGGCAGTTCCCCAGTGGGTACTTGGGGGGAGGCAGGGCTCCAACCCCACATTTCCCCTCCACAGTGTCCTAGTCAGATATTCATGAGGTCTCTGCTCCTGCAACAGGCTTCTGCCTGGACATCCAGGCATTTCCATACATCCTCTGAAATCTAGGAGGAGGATTTCAAGCCTCAACTCTTGTAGTTTGTTCACCTGCAGGCTTAACAGTACATGGAAGCCATCAAGGATTAAGGCTACAGCCTGTGAAGCAGCAGTACAAACTGTACCTGGGACCCTTTGAACCATGGCTGGGGCTGGAGCAGCTGGGACACAGGGAGCAGTGTCTGAGAACTGTGCAGGGTGACAAGGCCCTAGGTCTGGCCCAGAAAACCATTCAGTACTCCCAGGCCTCTGGGCCTATGATGGGAGGGGCTGTTGGTCTTCAGAGGCAGCTGACAGTGTAGCCTGCCCCAGCCTAAGCTCTGTGTCAAATCTTGAGTCTATGTGTATTTCAAAGTCTAATAGTTGAGGGTCAGTAACTCATATATGGAGTCTAAGAGGTAACCTCACACTCATGAGGGGAGGGGGAGTTCACTCCAAGTTCTCAGTGGAGTCTGAGACCTCACCTTCCCAAGGTGGGTGGGGAATACACTCCAAGTTCTTACTACAGCAAAACATACATTTGCTTAAATTGTTTGGCATCCCTTCAAAGCTACATAACAGCCCATTCCCTCTGAAGCCAGAGGCAGGGATCTATGCTGATAAAAGAGCTGATATAGATTTGTTGTGGGAGGTCTGCAACAGCTGCTATCTACAATAACATCATTAACAAAGGGTAAAAGTTTCCCTTCTGTTGCAAGATATTCAACTTGTCCCTCTAAGAAACAACTGGTTCATGGAAATCTGTTTGGAGAAGTCAAGAGGTCCTGAAACCAGGAAAGAATGGCAGAGGAAGGCTCTAGGCTCAATACAGGCAAACAGGTGCCCTCTTGCCCGAATACGATACCAAAGGCAAGGCACTTCCATCTTCCACTGAAGTTGCAAATGTTCTTTGCATATCTTAAATATACAAACTTTCAGGGCTAAAGAAAAACTGTCAAATGTCTCCCAACTGGATTAGTTATATATACATTTTTAAATGTCTTCATGATTTTAAAACTTGTGGTTTCATTTTATACAATTATTCACACATTTATATATAGCTTCAACATTGGCATTGTCATAGCTAGTGACAAGCTGAGTCACCTAAGTTTTCCAGAGCTTGTGTGCTCTTAGTCATATAACAGATATTAGTTAAATTGGATACAACTGCAGGAAACTTGAACCCAAACCACAAGGACCATTTTTATGATACGAGTATCAGTCTTTACCCCTATTCCTCCAATGGTCATGGGTTTGTTTCCTACAGTGTAACTCCATTGCTTTAAAAAACCTATAAAAGGCCTATTTGTAATAACATCTAAAATTTGACTGTGAGACATAGGGCATACCCTCAGAAACAACTACTGAGTTGGTGTTAATGTGAGAGAAACTGCTCACTTCCTGTATTATTAATGTGGTTGAGACCTATAGCACAGTCTTGAACCAGCATTGATTGAGGTCTTTTCCAGTTAACATATCTTCCCTTTCCCCATTGCTTGTTTTTCTCAGGTTTGTCAAAGATCAGATAGTTGTAGATATGTGGCGTTATTTCTGACGTCTCTGTTCTGTTCCATTGATCTATATCTCTGTTTTGGTACCAGTACCTTGCTGTTTTGGTTACTGTATCCCTGTAGTATAGTTTGAAGTCAGATAGCCTGATGCCTCCAGCTTTGTTCTTTTGGCTTAGGATTGACTTGGTGATGCGGGCTCTTTTTTGGTTCCATATGAACTTTAAAGTAGTTTTTTCCAATTCTGTGAAGAAAGTCATTGGTAGCTTGATGGGGATGGCATTCAATCTATAAATTACCTTGGGCAGTATGGCCATTTTCATGATATTGATTCTTCCTACCCATGAGCATGGAATGTTCTTCCATTTGTTTGTATCCTCTTTTATTTCATTGAGCAGTGGTTTGTAGTTCTCCTTGAAGAGGTCCTTCACGTCCCTTGTAAGTTGGATTCCTAGGTATTTTATTCTCTTTGAAGCAATTGTGAATGGGAGTTCACTCACGATTTGGCTCTCTGTTTGTCTGTTATTGGTGTATAAGAATGCTTGTGATTTTTGTACATTGATTTTGTATCCTGAGACTTTGCTGAAGTTGCTTATCAGCTTAAGGAGATTTTGGGCTCAGACAATGGGGTTTTCTAGATATACAATCATGTCATCTGCTAACAGGGACAATTTAATAAATGGTGCTGGGAAAACTGGCTAGACATGTGTAGAAAGCTGAAACTGGATCCCTTCCTTACACCTTATACAAAAATTAATTCAAGATGGATTAAAGACTTAAATGTTAGACCTAAAACCATAAAAACCCTAGAAGAAAACCTATGCATTACCATTCAGGACATAGGCATGGGCAAGGACTTCATGTCTAAAACACCAAAAGCAATGGCAACAAAAGCCAAAATTGACAAATGGGATCTAATTAAACTAAAGGGCTTCTGCACAGCAAAAGAAACTACCATCAGAGTGAACAGGCAACCTACAAAATGGGAGAAAATTTTCGCAACCTACTCATCTGACAAAGGGCTAATATGCAGAATCTACAATGAACTCAAACAAATTTACAAGAAAAAAACAACCCCATCAAAAAGTGGGCGAAGGACATGAACAGACACTTCTCAAAAGAAGACATTTATGCAGCAAAAAAACACATGAAAAGATGCTCACCATCACTGACCATCAGAGAAATGCAAATCAAAACCACAATGAGATACCATCTCACACCAGTTAGAATGGCAATCATTAAAAAGTCAGGAAACAACAGGTGCTGGAGAGGATGTGGAGAAATAGGAACACTTTTACACTGTTGGTGGGACTGTAAACTAGTTCAACCATTGTGGAAGTCAGTGTGGCGATTCCTCAGGGATCTAGAACTAGAAATACCATTTGACCCAGCCATCCCATTACTGGGTATATACCCAAAGGACTATAAATCATGCTGCTATAAAGACACATGCACACATATGTTTATTGTGGCACTATTCACAATAGCAAAGACTTGGAACCAACCCAAACATCCAACAATGATAGACTGGATTAAGAAAATGTGGCACATATACA
The DNA here is from genome assembly GCF_029289425.2 of Pan paniscus. Taxonomy (NCBI): domain Eukaryota; kingdom Metazoa; phylum Chordata; class Mammalia; order Primates; family Hominidae; genus Pan; species Pan paniscus. The sequence goes on along the minus strand of NC_073254.2, from coordinate 54,555,883 downwards.
CCATGGAATACTATGCAGCCATAAAAAATGATGAATTCATGTCCTTTGTAGGGACATGGATGAAATTGGAAATCATCATTCTCAGTAAACTATTGCAAGAACAAAAAACCAAACACCGCATATTCTCACTCATAGGTGGGAATTGAACAATGAGAACACATGGACACAGGAAGGGGAACATCACACTCTGGGGACTGTTGTGGGGTGGGGGGAGGGGGGAGGGATAGCATTAGGAGATATACCTAATGCTAAATGACGAGTTAATGGGTGCAGCACACCAGCATGGCACATGTATACATATGTTACTAACCTGCACATTGTGCACATGTACCCTAAAACTTAAAGAAGAATAATAATAAAAAAACATATCTTCCCCAAATGGCATTTTGTATTCAAAATTTATTGAGACTATATCAAAATGGAGTTTTTGTAAAGACTTTCACTTAATTTGACTTTCTCTCTCCTGAGGGATGTTTTTTGAGGGAGAACTAATATCCAGGCATATGCCACATGTTCTTCATAATTCAGTCCAGGCAGCATGCTGCATGACACATGGCTAACTTTGAGCAATTAGTCACTACTCTAGTAGGGTCAAATGACAAATCCCTCCTTTATCTCTGCCATCCCCCAAGTTCCTGGGCCTATTCAGATTTGGGCATTCAGAAGAAAACCCCAGAATGATGGAAGCTGTATTTAGAAAGAGAAGTTTGCAAGGAAAACTATTGCGGAATTTAAAAGGGGAAGAAATACTGGCAAGAATAAGTTTGAGGTAGAACTGAATTTCGGAGGAGCTTCTTCCTTTTGAAGAAAGGTGAAAGGGTATCAGTGGGGAGAATGGTTAAGGTCTTACTGAACAAAAGACTTGTTTACTCCTTGAGATCTTACTAAGTTAAGAAAGCATAGTACTTGTGATGACTTGTCAGATTCTGCTCCTTTGAAAAGGCTCAAGCAGAGATTGGACCCTGCAGGATTTATGTAACAGTAAGATTTATTGCCCATTAAACAGAAAGTCAATACACCAAAACACCAAGGTTGAAGCCAAGAAAACTTAATTGTAGAGCCACTAAATGAGGTGGGTGGAAACCTCAAATCTTACCTCCCCAAGAGGTTTGGAGAATAAGGTTAAGGGATCTAGAAGGATGGTGGGATGGATGGTGGGCTGAGGTGTGAGGGGATTGCTGATTGGCCCTAGACGTGAAAGGTAAAGTCATGGGACAGAAAGATGAAAAAATGGCATTCTTATGCTGAGTCAGTTCCTTGGGTGGATTTTCAGATTCATTGGCACCAGCCATCCTGCTGGAATTTGGAGGTCTCAAAAACCAAGCAATGTTTGAGCAAAAGTCTTATTCTAGCCTCAGCAAAGATGCTGTCTATAGGAACAATGAAGAAGCAAGTGATCAGCATATTACATGATTCTCAATTGGCAACTGCAAGGAAGAGGGTCAAAATACACCAGTGTGCCCTGGTTAATGCCTATAATTCTGCCTAAAGCCTGGCTTGTTAGTGCTAACCCTGTGAGGATGGTCTCGGTATCCCTTGACTCACTTATTTTCTGAATCCTGAGGCAGGGATCAATAAGGAAGGATTCAGGGTAGGACTGCTGTCAGCTTCCTGCTGAATGGGGGTACATATGGAAGCACCATGATCAGGATTAGAGAAATGAAGCTGTTTTGCAATAGCCTATAGGTACTCATGCATGCCAGGCCTGGGGCTCCCACCCTGCATAATGAAAACATTAGTCCTCTCATCTATAGTTTCAGCACAACATTTAATGGAACACTGAATTATGAGGTAAATTATGAGCCCTATTAGTGAAAAGGAAAGCTCTAATTTCAGGAGCTCTTGTAAAACTGATCACAAGGCCTGGGGCATTCATGAGAAGTCCAGAAAATCAATCAGGTAATTCTGGGGCTTCTGGAAAGAACTGCTGTAGCCAAGTGGCCTCATGTCTAACCTTGTCCACATGGGTTTTGACTTCAGCTGAGGCATTGTATGTACACAAGTTGTATTAGCTATTGCAGACTCCACCCTGTCCTGCCAAGATAGTCAAGAGCAATCTCATCTAACAGAACCCAAGCCAATGGATTAACTTCTTTGGGTGGCTACTGCAGACGCAGTTTCATCAGCAAGAATTCCTGAGGTAAGGGAGAGGTTTCTAATCACATTTATGGAACACTACTCCATACCAGAGTAACAGTCTGCCCAAAGAAATACTCGGCTCCATCTTTGTACCCAGACAAGTTCTGGCTTATGAATCTCCACAGTGAGTATGAGGAACCTTTTAGTTCTAACAAATTTCAGGGCTAGTCTAGTGCTTAGTCTCAGCGGATCTACCTATAGAAAGAAACTAGCCCAGTGGGCAAGTTCCTCATATATACCAGCTGTCAATGCATTTGTAAGCCCAGGGAGGGGGTTCTCCGGGAACCCCCACAAACAATAGGCATACTGTAAGCACACAGGACCCTAGACAAGTTGTATAGGTTAAGCCTGCAGTCTTAAGCAGGGCTTTGGGGATTGGACTAAACCAAAGATCTGTAGCTAGGGAGTTTATTTCCAAGCACTGCTTTGTAGTAAGGAGCTACTGAATTTGACAAGACCTAAGGCAAGAGTTCAGAGGTATGACTGAGCAGGCCTTTAAGGGATGATAGAAATACAAGAATATGGGCTACTAATATTCCTGCCAAGCTGATAGTAAACTAAACAGTGGGGAAGGGTATAAGTATTTCCTTGGCAAAATTGATCAAGGTAGTTCCAAGAAACAGGGGCATATAATGGTGCCTTCTTTCATACAGTATTTCTTAGGTAGGTTAGAAAACAACAAACAGATGGCTAGTGATATCAACAGGCTTAGAACAGTTAATAACTTTGGGGTATAGAGAAAATCAACTCTTCAATAAAGGAGTTAGAAGCAATTGGAGACAGAGTCTTGGATAGGTACCTTTACTAGATAGGTCACTTGGTGGGGGTCTCTCATATTCTGTGACAAAGTTGGGAAAAGCTATGAAATTACAGGCATGACTAAAGGATTATTATGTTCATGAATCAAAAGATTTGGGATGATATCCAGCAGTCAGATTTCCTAAAGAGGTCAAAGTCTGGGAAATTCTAGTCATGGGGTTATCTCCTCAAGCCAGCACAAGAGTCAAGAGTGATTAAAAACCAGAATCATATTGATCCTTTTCCAGAAAGACAAGATAAAAATGACATGTCCAATTCTATCCAGGCTATTAATAGAAGTTCTCATATCTTGAGTAAAATAAAGATACCTAATGTGCTGAATGATTATTATAGCTCAGATACCAAAACATAATCCATAAAAGTTCAAAAAGTAACAAATTTTATTCCTAATAGCCATTAAAAAATTCAAACGAAGGGAGAAAGCATAAATCCAAATTCAGGGAAACTGCTGCTCAAGCTCTGGTGTTTGCCTTTAAGGTAGTAAAGTACTTGACTCATCAAAGTAAAATAGCAATGTCCTCTGAAGAAAGTCACAACATATGGATGTCTAAACATAGGAATACATGGAACTGCTTTAGCATGGCATAAAATATGTAAAATGCGTAAGACTCCTGCCACCGTGATCAAAGGAATTATGAAATAAACATGCAATCTAGGCACTTAGCAAGGCAGAGATGGGTAACCTGTTTTTTTCCCCAAAGTCTAAAAATACTTTATTTTTTTACTTAAAGTTCAGGGGTACATGTGCAGGATATACAGGGTTTTTTTTACACAGGTAAATGGATGTCATGGGATTTTGTTATACAGATTATTTCATCACCTAGGTAATAAGCCTAGTATCCATTATCTTTTCTCCTCTCCCTCCTCCCAACCTCCACCCCCAAGTAGACTCCAGTGTGTATTGTTTCCTTCTTTGTGTTCTTAAATTCCCATTTAAAAGTAAGAACATGCGATATTTGGTTTTCTGTTCCTGCATTAGTTTGCTAGGGATAATAGCCTTCAGCACTGTTCATGTCCCTGCAAAGGACATGATCACATTCTTCTTTATGGCTGCATAGTATTCCATGGTATATATTTACCACACTTTCTTCACCCAGTCTATCATTGGGCTTTTAGGTTGATTCCATGTTGTATTAGTCTATCACACTGTTATAAATACCCAAGACTGGGTAATCTGTAAAGGAAAGAGGTTTAATTGACTCACAGTTCCACATGGCTGGGGAGGCCTCAGGAAACTTTCATGGCAGAAGGTGAAAGAGAAGCAAGGACCTTCTTCACATGGCAGCAGGAGAGAGAATGAGGAGTGAAGCAGGAAAAGCCCCTTATGAAACCATCAGATCTCATGAGAACTCACTATCAGGAGAACAGTACGGGGAAAACTGCCCCCATGATCCAGTTACCTCCACCTGGTCTCTCCCTTGACACATGAGAATTATGGGGATTATAACTTGGGATTTGGGTGGGGACACACAGCCTAACCATATCACATGTCTTTGGTATTGCGAATAGTGCTGCAGTTAACATGTGTATGCGTGTGTCTTTATGATAGAATGACTTACATTCCTCTGGGCATATAACCAGTAGTAGGATTGCTAGGCGGAATGGCAGTTCAGCTTCTAGCTCTTTGAAGAATCACCATACTGCTTTCAACAACGTTTGAACTAATTTACACTCCCACCAACATTATATAAGTGTTCCCTTTTCTCTGCAACCTCAAAAGCATCTGTTATTTTTTGACTTTTTAAATTAATAGCCATTTTGACTGGTGTAAGATGGTATCTCATTGTGGTTTTGATTTGCATTTCCCTAATCAGTAATATTAAGTCTTTTATGCTCGTTTGCCACGTGTGTATTTAGAAAAGTGTTCCTGTCCTTTGCCCACCTTTTAATGAGGTTTCTTTTCTTGTAAATTTAAGTTTCTTAGAGATGCTGAATGTTAGACCTTTGTCAGATGCATAGTTTACATTTTCTCCCATTCTGTAGGTTGTGTACTTTAATTGTTTCTTTTGCTGTGCAGAAGCTATTTAGCTTAATTAGATCCCATTTGTCAATTTTTGCTTTTGTTGCAACTGTTTTTGGCATCTTCATCGTGAAATCTTTGCCTGTGCCTATATCCTGAATGGTATTGCCTAAGTTGTCTGCCAGGGTTTTTATAGTTTGGGGTTTTACATTTAAAGCTTCAATCTATCTTGAGTTGATTTTTGTATATGGTGTAAAGAAGAGGCCCACTTTCAATCTTCTGCATATGGCTAGTCAGTTATCCCAGCACCATTTATTGAATAGAGAATCCTTTCCCCATTGCTTGTTTTTGTCAGGCTTGTCGAAGATCAGATAGTGGTAGGTGTGTGGTCTTATTTCTGGGTTCTCTATTCTGTTCCATTGGTGTCTACATGTCTGTTTCTGTACCAGTACCATGTTTTGGTTACTGCAGCCCTGTAGTATAGTTTGAAGCCAGGTAGCATGATGCCTCCAGCTGTGTTCTTTCGCTTAGGATTGCCTTGGCCATTCGTGCTCTTTTTTGGTTCCATATGAATTTTAAAATAGTTCTAGTTCTGTGAATGTCGATGGTAGTTAGATTGAAAATAGCATTAAATCTTCAAATTTCTTTGGGCAACATGACCATTTTAATGATATTCTTCCTATCCATGAGCACTCAATGTTTTTTCTGTTGGTGTAATCTGATTTATTTGAACAGTGGTTTGTAGTTCTCCTTGTAGAGATCTTTCACCTCCTTTGTTAGCTGTATTCCTAGGTGTTTTATTTTTGTGGCAATCATGAATTAAAGTTCGTTTATGATTTGGTTCATTGCTTGACTGTTGTTAGTATGTAAGAATGCTGTGGATCTTTGCACATTGATTTTTGTATCCTGTGACTTTGCTGAAGTTATTTATCAGCTTAAGCTTTTGGGCTGAAATGATGGGGTTTTCTAGATACAGGATCATGTCATCTGCAAAGAGGGGGATAGTCTGACTTCTTCTCTTACTATTTGGATGCCTTTTATTTCTTTCTCTTGCCTGATTGCCCTGGCCAGAGTGCTAATTTGATTGGCCAAAACTTCCAATACTTTGACTAGGAGTGGTGAGAGAGGGCATCTTTATCTTTTCAGTATTTAAGGGGAATTCTTCCAGCTTTTGTCCATTATGATGTTGGCTGTAGGTTTGTCATATATGGCTCTCATTATTTTGAGGTATGTTCCTTTAATACCTAGTTTGAGATTTCTTAACATGAAAGGGGTGTTGAATTTTATTGAAGCCTTTTCTGCATCTATTCAGATAATGTGGTTTTTGTCTTTAGTTCTGTTTATGTGATCATGTTCTCCAAGATTGAAATCAATCCAGATACTACTTTTGCTTTTCCTATGGTCTTCACAACCCACAGACCAGGAGATTTCCCCCGGGTGCCTACACCACCAGGGCCCTGCGTTTCAAGCACAAAACTGGGCGGCAGTTTGGGCAGACACTGAGCTAGCTGCAGGAGTTTTTTTCATACCCCAGTGGTGCCTGGAACACCAGCAAGACAGAACCGTTCACTACCCTGGAAAGGGGATTGAAGCCAGGTAGCCCAGTGGTCTAGCTCAGCAGATCCCACTCCCATGGAGCACAGCAAGCTAAGATCCACTGGCTTGAAATTCTCACTGGCAACACAGCAGTCTGAAGTTGTCCTGGGATGCTCAGTCTTGGTGGGGGGAGAGGCGTCTGCCATTACTGAGGCTTCAATAGGAGGTTTTCCCCTCATGGTGTAAACAAAGCTGTGGGGAAGTTCCAACTGGGTGGAGCCCTCTGCAGTTCAGCAAAGCTGCTGTAGCCAGACTGCCCATCTAGATTTCTTCTCTCTGGGCAAGGCATCTCTGAAAAAAAGGCATCAGCCCCAGTCAGGGGCTTATAGGTAAAATTCCCATCTCCCTGGGACAGAGCACCTGGGGGAAGGGGTAGCTGTGGGTGCAGCTTCAGCAGACTTAAACATCCCTGCCTGCCAGCTCTATGCAGTGGATCTCCCAGCACTGCATTCAAGCTCTGCTAAGGGTCAGACTGCCTCCTTAAGTGGTACCCTGACCCCCATGTCTCCTGACTGGGAGACACCTTCCAGCAGGGGCTGACAGACACCTAGTATAAGAAAGCAGCGGCTGGCATCTGGTGGGTGCCCCTCTGGGACGAAGCTTCCAAAGGAAACAAAGGGCAGAAATCTGCTGTTCTGCAGCCTCTGCTGGTGATACCCAGGCAAACAGGGTCTGGAGTGGATCTCCAGCAAACTTCAGCAGACCTGCAGCAGAGGGGACTGACTGCTAGAAGGAGAACTAACAAACATAAAGGAATAGCATCAACATCAACAAAAAGGCCGTCTACTCAAACCCCATCCGAAGGTCACCAACATCAAAGACCAAAGGTAGATAAATCTACGAAGATGGGGAGAAACCAGCACAAAAAGCCTGAAAAGTCCAAAAACCCGAATGCCTCTTCTCTACCCTCAATCGTTAAGGTTGTTGACCTTTGAGTGGGTTCCTTAACAGTCTGGCAACTTTTCCATAGGGCTGCTGTATTTTCCTGGGGGTTTATTCCAGTCCCTAGTCATCTTAGATTTTCTAGTACCTAAAGGTATCACCACTGAAGGCTGTGAAGCAGCAAAGATGGCAGCCTTGCCCCTTTCTCTGGGAGCTCAGGCCCGGGGGGTTACAGACCTGTTGCTGGTCCAAACACACCTGTAGGAGGTAGCTGGAGACCCTGGTTTGAAGGTCTCGCCCAGTCAGGAGGAATGGGATTGGGGATTCAAGCAGTTCAGTCACACTTTCATAGAGCAACTGTGCAGTTCTGGGGTACTGCTTCTACCCCCAAGTGCCTCAGATAACTCCAAAGCCCACAGACTGGAATGTCTAAGTTGCCCAAACAGCAAAGATGGCATCCCACCTTTCCCTCTGGGGGCTCCATCCCAGGGAGAATTCAAATCTCTGTCCACCAGAGAACACAGGCAGGCATGGCTGGAGGCCCCAGTTGGGAAGTCCTGCCCAATAAGGAGGAAAGGATCAGGAATCTGCTTTAAAGAAGCAGTGTCTGGCCACGTTTTGGTAGAGGAGCTGTGCTGGGGGATTTCTTTCACTCCCAGTCAGTGTGGACTCTTCAAAGCCCACAGGCTGAAACAGTTGAGTTGCCCAAACAGCAAAGATAGTGGCCTGCCCCCCTCCCCACCTCCCCGGGAACTCCATTCCATCCCAGGTAGGTGTTGTAACACCGTTGCCAGTGGCTGGCTGGAATTCCAAACCAGTAGGTCTTATCCTGTGAGGTGCCATGGAAGTGGGGCCTGCAGACCATCGCTACTCAGCCTCCTTCCTAGGGGTATGTACAGAGGTCCAACCTCCTGCCTTGCCTGAGTTGCATTTGCCGGGGAGCCCAGAGCTGGAATATGTAAAGCTTCTGGGTCTCCATGTATGCTTAAGGAGCTGTTCTATGAAGATTCCACACAGCTCTGCGTGTCAGACTGAAGGCCCTGGTGGAGTGGGTTCATGAAGGAATCGCCTGACCCGAAAATTGCAAAAATCTGTGGGAGAAGTGTGGGTTCCCGGGGTTGCACATTCACTCACTTGAGGGGAGTTTCCCTTGGCTCTGTGTCACTCCTGGGTGGGCCATCATCCTGCCCTGCTTTTTCTCTATTCTCCATGGGTCAAGCTGTTTGTCTGATCAGTCCCGCTGTAAGTACCTGGATGTTTCAGTTGAAGATGCCATATTTACTTGCCCCTTTTGTTCCTCTCTGTGAGAGCCACATACTGTAGCTGTTTCTAGTCAGCCATCTTGGCCCCCTCACCTAACTTCTTACATAGGATAATAGTAATGAATCCAAAAACAGTATAATCAAGGTATAAGAGGTTAGGCTATTCATTAGCAGAAAACAGATGGAAAGCTTAGGCTCTGAAGTCTGGTATTATCTAGTTGGTTGTTTTTCTTAGAAAAACTTGAGGTCAATCAGGCTTTTGCTCATCCATTAGGTAGTGTTTAGCAGACTTTGGATGACTCACCTCTGAATGTGGGTCAGATGGGACAAGCTCTACACAGCTGTGGTAGACTCAAGCCTTAATTCCCACACATTTCATGGAGGAGCAAGTCACCAGCAGCACTTCATATGGTCCATTCTATTAGGGCTTCAGTTGATTATCAGGGTGCTGGTTTCTAAACAACCTGCTAGAAGACTTATGGCAGTCAAACCTAAGGATTGCACATACCTGCCAGTGTCTAGCTCTTTTACACCTATGCTTTTGTGGCATTTCAGTTTAGAGGAGAAGCATGGGAAGTTTCTCCCATGTAAGATTTCAAAAGGGCTCTGTTTGGACCCAATTGTAGGGACCACTCTTACTCTGATCAGGGCAATAGGCAAAGCCTTATTCCAGGTCAGGTTGATTCCTGACAAATCTTAGCCTTTTTCAAGGTATGACTCATCTTTTCAGTGTTTCCTCTGTACCGTGGCCTTCAAGCAGTGTAGTTTCCAAGTTGCGCCAAGGTCTTCATAAACATCCTGAGTTACCTTGGCCACAAAGGCAGCACCACTGTTAGAGTAGAAATGGGCAGGCCAAACTGAGGAACAACTTTGAGTAAGCCTTAATAACTTTTTTTCACAAGGGAATGTTTCAATCCATCCTGAAAGTGTCTATAAACATAAGCAGATAGTTTCCCATGACCCTTAGCATCATGGTGAAGTCAACCTGCTAATCTTCAGTTGGCCTTTCCTCTCACACCTGGACTCCTTGCATCTCACACCTGGACTCCTTGCATCAAGAGTAGAGGACTAGTTTTGAAGTTGTTTCAGGCACAAATACACTTTGAACAGCCATATTCATATGTGGGCTAAGATATTTCTGAATCCATTGGAGAGTGACATCCCAGTCATATGATGTCATGAATGTCCAATGCCATCTGTGAGTTGTCCAGGACTATTCTCTTTTATATATCTATCTGTCCTAGGTTTGTTGATTGGGGTCAACCCCAGTCAAGTGCTCTTTTCAGATCATTCAAATACAGTATATAGGTGATTCAAGGTCTATTTCAGGCATTAATAAAGTTCTGGACCTTTTCTCTTGCTGCTGCCTTTGCAGCCTTGTGTGCCCAATTGTCTTTTGCCACCAAACTGTCAACAGATGCCCAAGGCAATGAACTATTGCTACTTCTTTAGGACCAGGGCTGCCTTCAACAGAGTTTAAAATTCTTAGCATGTTTAATTTGTTATCAGAGGTTAAAAATCCCCTTTCTTTCCAAATGGCTCCATGAGTATGAACCACAGAAAAGGCTAATCTTGAATCAGTGTAGACTGTGGCTCATGGGTGTTCATCCAGCTGAAGCACCCAGGTCAGGGTGATGAGCTTGATGGCTGCTGTGAAACCTTGGTGGGTCTTAGTTTATGAGAATCTAAACAAGTCATACAGCAAAGGAAATGCAACATAGAGTAATTTATTGCAAAGGAGAAAGAATACATTGAAAATTAGGTGCAGAACAGATAGTATACCCTGAGATTCAGGGTAGGGTGCTCATAAGGATGAGACAGCAAAGACTGGCACTAGAGACTCCCTTTATGGGAGTCTTACATGATTATTCATAAGGGGGTGGGAAGAGCTATTGGTAAGCATGTTCTGGGTGGTTCTTTGCACATGTGCAGTAGTGGTACCTGCTTGTTCAAAACATATGTCGCAGTAGCATCTTAAATATCCACCCAGGGGTGTGCTTTTTTACTATTAAAATGAGCAAAGGGCCAGTCTGAGGACAGGTAAAAATGCATGTTCTCTACAGGGGAAATTGCCTACTGGAGATAGCTGTGCTTGAATAAGCTTGACTACAATGTGAATGCTGGGGCTTATTGTGTTAACTGTACAGTAGCCTGTAACATGTCCCAAGGACATGGTTACCTCCTTGACTACCCATCCTGCCTCAAGTTCGTCTTTCCATCCTTACTTCCCATGAGGAAGTATTTCAGCTTCTAAAACTGACCAATGTGTTATTGCAGCATATACAGCTTTCTGCTGTCCCTGGTCCATGAAGCTTCCATCTGTGAACATATCTCAATTGATCTTCCAAGGGTATGTTGGCCAAATATGGTTGGCTCAAATAAACTTGTTCCATAATTTGCAAACAGTCACCTGTAGGTTCAGATGCTATCTGCGGGAGTAAAGTAGCAGGGCTTAAGGTAGAAACAGCTCTTAAGATCACATTTGGGTCATCCTGAAGTATAGCCTAGCCTTCCAGAGGTCAGCCAATAGCCTCCTTTCTGTTCCAATAAAAGTACACAGTAAAGGGTATACACCGTGGTAAGCTGGCCCAGGGTCCCCAAAGTAGATCACAGGTGACAACAACTGCCAAAAGGCAAGATGGCCATCCCTTGGTGATGTCCAGCTGCTTTTGAAAAGTAAGCAACTAGTCTCTTGGTGCTCCCCATGTCCTACATCAGCAGTCCTAAGCCAACTTTGCCTTTCAGGTACAAAATAGGTCAAACAGCTTCCCTTCAGTCAGGGAGCAGATTTTTCTGTCCTTGAGAGTTAAATCTAAGATATCTAACCAAGGGCTGAGATTTGAACCTTTTTCTTGGATGTCTTATAAACCCCATTTAGCCAGAAAATTTCAGTATGGTGTTTGGATTGGAAGCCTCTCTGGTTGTGCTAGTAACTAATGTCATGAACATATTGGAGCAGAGCCCCATCTTTTAATTGCTAACCCTGGAGGTCCTTAGGGAAAACTTCCCCAATAGTGGTTGGAGTTCATAAAGCCCTGGATGACAAATGACAATATTGTTGTTTTCTCCTTAGTTATGTGGATCTTCCTTCCAAATGATTCTTTGGATTCTGGACTTGGAATGCAAACGAAAGCATCTTTCATATCTAAGATTATAAACCAGCAAAGCTCACCAATTAAGGTTATGAGTAATGTATAAGGCTGGAGACCACTGGATAAATGCCTTCTATAACTTGATGAATGACTCTCAAATCCTGAACAAACGTATATTCTTTGGTCCAGAGTCTCTGAACTGGGGGGATAGGTTATTAGACTTTGCCAGTCCCCATATAAGTTCAACCTGTAGGAAAGTGGAGAGCAAATGGTGAATAGTTCATCACGCTTGTTCTCTCAAAAGGTGTTTCAGATTGAGTGGTACTATCCCTGTGTACACCTTTACCTATACTAAGGTTGTGGAGTTGGCCCTCCCTGGCCTCCCATCTGTCCATGTATCAGGATTCATCTCTTATGGCAATTCTTCAGAAATAGGCACAGGCTTTTAAGCTGCTTATAACAACGAAGCTCGCAAGGTGCAAGTTTGTCCTGTGAGCATTCTGATACTCAGCCAACCCAGCGAAAATGTAACCTTTGCATTCAGTTTAGTCAAGAGATAATGTCTCAAAATGGGTCATTCAGGCACATGTAAGCTGTTTCTAACTGGACTTGTCCCAGTTGATCCAGGGGTTGGAGGAATTGTCTTCAGGGTCTCCCCTGAGGCCCTAGTCACTTTCATAGTTTCTGACAACAGTTTGGATATGCATGTACTTAATACCAAATAGGTGACACCAGTATCCACTAGAAAGTCCAAAAGTTGATTTTCCATGGTCATAGTGACCCAAGGTTCCATGTGGGAAATATGGAGTGTATTAGTTGGGTTGGAGGGAGACCTTGTACTGTCATTTCTAATCCTCAAAATCTTCAGCCCTCTAGACCCTTCAGCTATTTTGGGCATCTGTTGAAGAGGAGACTGATTCCCCTCTTAACCCCCTACCCCCCACCCCCATATTGGCCCTTTTGAGGTATAGGTAATCTTTTTCCCAATGGACCCTCCTGTCTGCAATAGACCCACTGGTTAGGACCCCCAGTGGGGTATTTCTTTTTGTGGGGAGCATGGGGCCCAGGGAGGCCCTACCTTAAGTGGAATTCCTGGGGAGTACCCTCAGGGTGGTCTAGAGTTCCCTTGAGTCAGAGCAGCTACCAGCATGGTGGCTTGCTGTTGCATTTTTTCATTGTTCTGACATTGATCTTTGCTGATGAATACCTTGAAAACAATCTTCACCGATTGGGACAAAGACATGGCCAATGTTCCTTTTTGTACCTTCCTCTGAATATCAGAGGCACTTTTGCTAATAAACATCATGTATATTATCTTAATTTTCTGGTGCCTTAGTGTCAATACCAGTATATTGCCTGAGTGCTTAAAAAAAAAGTGTTCCAGGATTTCTGAGGGGCTCTACCTGGGTTCTTGTTGTACTTCTTGAAACTCAAGGCTTCTCTGCTTTGGTATTCCTTTACGGTGTCTGGCCAGAGTGAAATCATGAGCACAACAATGCCCAAGCTTATCTCTACCTCCAGTGTTAACATTCTACTTAGGGTTGGCTGTGGGCACTGTGACCTGGGCAGCTGCCCACACTGGGTTACTGGGGGAATCAGCATACTGGGGGGATCTACCTCTTCTCTAGCCTTTTTTCTGTTCCTCAGACATTAAGTGTGTTTAACAAGCTTTAGACACTGACCCTGGTGGGGTTATAAGTTGCAAAGATAAAGGGGAAGTTTTTCATTTTTGATCATCCCAATAGGTGGGCAAGTCATTTTTCCAATTAAGCCAGAAGTAGATAATGAGGAATAGACCCAAACAAGCCCTATGGATTGCCCTGTGTCAGCATCGGTCCCTCCATGGGGAGCTATTAATGGGGGAATTGCCCTGCTAGAGCTAAAGTGGTGCCCTGGCCAAATTTGGTTCTCTGACAGTAACAACAAGGGAAACCATTGCTGTAGCTCCAGGTTCCTGCCCTTTTGAAGGCAGGGAGTCTGATTCAAGTGCTTGTGGCATGGTCACATCTCTCCCATGAAGTTGGGGAGGTGAAACCAATGGCTCATTCAACTGAACTAGCAAAGTATTGTCATCCTTCTCCTGTGATTCCACTAATGCAAAATTGTTTGCATTAACATTCCATTGTACCATGATTTTGCATTTTTCTGTAACAGCTTTTGTCAAAGCAACACAAAACATTGTACATAAGGAATTTCATTCAATTTTTCTTTCTTACACAACAGGTGTAACTACAAGATGGCATTATAATTAAGGAAAACATTTTCTGGCCTCTTTCCCTGTATTCTAATGAGTACTGGGGCCGGGCTGTATTATAAAGAAAATCACTTTCTATGTGTTTGTAGGTAAGAAACCCGATTTTGGAGGAGACAGCCCAATGGACTGCTTTGGGGGGAATCAAATTAGCGTTTTCCATATCAACCAAGACAAAACTCCACTGTACACACAACAAACACGAGCTGTTCTGCTTAATGCCCGAGTTCAACCTGGCAAGGCTCACACTTGCCCCAGCTAGTACCTGACACTATCGATCCATACAATGTGGGGGAGACATGACCCCCAGCCAGTAATCTAGCAAATGGTCACTCAGTGTGATAGAGCAGATGGCCACCCTGAGTTAGGCTACCAAGCTGCTGACTACTCTGGGACTCACTAACTGCAAGTAGTAAGACAGAACAGGTTCCAAGTCAGGCCAACTGAGCTTTCACCAGCAACTCATTTGGGGTTTTCATACAAAAAGACATGATGAAACATAAGGTCTCACAAGTCAGTTCCGTAATTTGATTTTGAAACTAAGACCCAGACAAGTCTAAGAGTACCTCTCCCAGAGAGGATCCTCTATTCCCTTTTTGGTTGGAATAAGTCCCACCCACCAACCCACCCTCGCCCTCAGCAAGTCTTTTCCTAGTGATAAGGGAGGGTCAACAAGACCTCTGGAGAGGCTACAGGACCTCCAAGGAGGTAAACAAGTTAGAAGGAAAAGTGGGTTCTTCCAGGGCCAGATACCATATTTCTGCTGGAAACAAGTGTATGCACCAATGCTGAGCAATGCCCAGCCAGCAGGGAAGGCTTCAGAGATAGTCCATGTCTTCAGGAGCCAGGTGACCTCTTGAGTTTGTCTCTGAGCAGACTGAAATGACAAGTAGGGAAACCAAGCCATGGACAGATTCCCACAAGGGGTCTCCTGGCTAGATTGCCATTAAATATCATAATTGTAACAGATTCATTGCCTGATGCCTGGCAAGTCAATATACTGAGACATTGAGTGTTGCAGCAGTGTTTAATCACAGGGCCACCCAAATGGGAGAGAAGGAAACCTCAAATCCACCTCCCTGAGAAGTTTGGAAATAGAGCTTTTAAGGACTCTGGACAGATGGCAGGCTGAGGTGTAGGGGATCACTGACTTGTCCTGAAAATGAGAAGTTAAGTCATGTGACAAGGAGATGAAGAAATTGCATCCTTGAGCTGAGTCAGTTTCTCAGGTGGTCTTCAGTCTGTTTGACACCAGATATTCTGCTGGAATTTGGGGTTCTGAAAGCAACTTAAGCAATATTTGAGCAAAAGTCTTATTCTAGCATTAGAGAACCTATGTACAGGAATGATGGAGAAGCAAGTAGTCAGCATGCTATGTGACTCAGTTGGCAGCTGCAAAGAAAGTGGGTCAAAATGTGCCAACACACCTTAATGCCTAACTATAATTCTACCTAAAGCCTGGATTGTGCTTCTTGTCAACCCTGTGAGGGCAGTTCCATATGTTCTTTTTAGGGCCGTAATATCACCTGACAGCTCTATGTGCTTGACATAGTATGGTATAAATTAGATAATTGGTCTTTATCCCTGTTTTCTAATATACAGGTCCTAAAACTTCTGAAGTGATGATGCTAATTATGACTAGTGTCCCCTAGATAGCTTCAGGATGGGAGCTGGTCACTGGAAAGACTAAAGCATGATTAGAGGGTTGGGACTTGCAGCCACACCCCCCAACCTTGGGTTACCAGAAGAAAAGGCTAAAAGTTAAGTTGATCACCAATGGTCAAAGATGTAATCAATCATGCCTATGTAATGAAACTTCCATAAAGCCCAAAAGGACAGGTTCATAGCTTCTGGATAGCTGAACACATGGATGTGCTTGGAAGGTGGCATGCTGAAGAGGCCATGGAAGCCCTGCAACCATTTCCCACATGCCTTGCCTAATGAGTCTCTTCTATCAGGCTGTTCATATGTGTGTTTTGTAATAGCGTTTATAAAAAATGGGTAAACATAAGTAAAGTGCTTCTCTTCTGCACATGTATCCCGTAACTTAAAGTAAAAAAAAAGTGCTTCTTTGAGTTCTGTGAGCCATCTAGCAAATTAAATGAACCCAAGGAGAAAGGCGGGTTGTAGGACCCTTGATACGTAGCTGGGAGTGGTACCTGCACTCCAAAAAGGGGGTCAGTGTCCTTGAGTGCTGGGGTTAAGGTTATCTGACCAGCTTGTTGCAGGACAGACTAGAATACTAACCACTGAAAGTGCCTTTGTCCTGAACTTTGGCTACTTATATAACTCAAATGAGTGTAAAACAGGCCTTATCAATTACTTCCTCTAATACTCACTTTTGTTCCATATGTCCAATATCTACTTCTTGAAGATAATCCCCATGGCTCTCAAAATATGGGGCTATGTTTGGCCTTGGAGAAAGTTAGCCCTGTTTGACCTGTCCACTTCTGCTAATTATTTCTACTGGCAGGGCACTCTTAAACTATCCTGGATGCCTTTCAGTTCTACTGATCCAAATCCAGTCAAAGCTGCAATGGGATCCCACATTGGAGTGACAAAGTTACAGCTGACTAAAATTCAATTCCCCTGTTCACAGTTTCTAAAATACAATGTTCATGTTCAAAAGAGAACCCAGCATTCATTAAATGTTATTTTGACCCCAGACTATCAGCCCGAAATTCCCTTTCTCTGGGGAATCCTATTTCAGGGACTCTTTCCCCTTTTAACCTAGGGAACCAATAGTGCCATCGTAAGAAGTCCAGAGACTTCCAAATAGCTCACCCTTATCTCTAAACTCTGCACACCAAGGTAAGAGGTAGTAGCTTTGCTAAGTCCCCATTGCAGATTATTGTGTTACAAATGAATCCCAAGGTAACAGTTGATTATTTGTCCTTAACCTTATTCTAAAAGGTGTTTTACAAGAAGTTTCTCCTAAGTATAGTGGACATTCTGTGCTCAATATAGATCCTCCAATTTCTTTTAAATTGAGATAAAATACACATTATCTTAACCACTTTAAGAATACAGTTAATTGAGTACGTTCATATTTACAACCTCTAGAATTCTGCATCTTCCCAAACTGAAACTTATATACCCCTTTGTATCTTCCCCCACAGCTCCTGTGAGAACCATTTTATCTTTATGAATGTGACTATTGTAGGTACCTCATAAGTGGAATAATATAGTATGTCAGTTTGTGATGGGCTGATTTTGCCTAGTGTAATGTCCTCAAGGCTCATTCACGTTGTGACATGAGCCGGTTTTCTTTTTAAGGCTGAACAATATTCCATTGTATGTGTATACACTTTGTTCATCTGTGGGACACTTGGGTTGCTTCTACCTGTTGGCTATTGAGAATAATGCTGCTACAAACATGGATATACAAACACCTGAGGCCCTGATTTCACCTCTTTGGGGCATATACCCAGAAGTAGAATTTCTGGTTCATATAATTCTAATTTTGATAAACTACCATACTCTTTTTCATAGTGCCTGTACTATTGTATATTCCCACCAACAAGGCTTCCAATTTCTCCACATCCTCAGCATCCCTTATTTTGTAGGGTTTTGTCCATGGTAGCCTTCCTAATGAGTGTTAGGGGGTATTTCATTGTGGCTTGGATTTGCATTTCCCCAATGATTAGTGGTGTTGAGCATCTCTTTGTGTGCTTTTTCACCATTTGAATAGACATCCCTCAGATGAGTCCGCTGCCCACTTTTTTAGTTGCTGTTGGATTGCAAGAGTACCTGGCATATATTCTGGATATTAAGCCCCTGTACGATATGACTTGCAAATACTTTCTCCCATCCCACAGGTTGCCTTCTCACTGTATTCATTGTGATCTTTGCAGGGGCGTTTGTAACTTTATAGTCCAGTGTATCTGTCTTTACTTTGGCCTATGCTTTTGTCATATCCAAGAAACTATTGCCAAATTAAATGTCAAACTGGTTTTCTAAGTTCTATAGTTTTATGTAAGTCTTTGATCAGTTGACTGTTTATATATGGGATAAGCCTTATAAGGTAAAGTTCCAACTTTTCTTTTGCGTAGGGATATCTAGTTTACTCAGTACCATTTTAAGAGGCTGTTCTTTCCCCCCATTGAATGGTTTTGGCATCCTTGTCAAATAACTTGACCATAATGTGGTAGGATTTACTTCTGGAGTACTCTTCTATTCTATTGGTCTATGACTTTATGGCAGTATCTCAGTATCTAGATTATTGTAGCTTTATAACTTTGAAGTCAGGAAGTATAAGACTTCCAACTTTGTTCTTTCTCAAAATTGTTCTGGCTATTCTGGGTGTCTTGAAATTCCATATGAATTTAGTTAAAACTTTCTATTTCTACAAAAAAAAATTGAGATTGTGATGGAGGTGACATTAAATTTGTAGATAAATTTGGATAGTATTGCCATTAATAACACTCCAATCCACAAACATGGAATGTCTTTGTGTCACTGTCTTTCATCAGTGTTTTGTTTTCAGTGTAAGTTTTTCATTTCCTAGGTTTATTCTTAAATATTCTTTGTGACTATAAGTTTTCCTTTTCTTAACATTGCTGGTGTATGGAAACACAACTTATTTTTGTTTTCACATCCTGCAACTTAACTAAATTTGCTTATTTAACAGGCTTTTTTTTAACTTAAAATTAAGTTCCAGAATTCATGTACAGGACGTGCAAGTTTGTTACATAGGTAAACATGTGCCATGGTCATTTGATGCACAGATCAACCCATCACCTAGGTAATAAGCCCCACACGCATTAATTATCCTGGTGCTCTCCCTCCCTCTGCTCTCTGAACAGGTCCCAATGTGTGTTGTTTCCTTTCCTGTGTCCATGTGTTCATTGTTCAGGTCCCACTTATAAACGAGAACATGCAGTGTTTTGTTGTCTGCTCCTGCATTAGTTTGCTGAGAATAATAGCTTCCAACTCCATTCATGTCTGTGCAAAGGACGTTATTTCATTCCTTTTTATGGCTGCATAGTATTCCACAATGTACATGTACATTTTATCTGGTCTATCACTTATGGCCATCTGGGTTGATTCCATGTCTTTGCTATTGTGAATAGTGCTGCAATGAACATACATATACATGTATCTTTATAATAGAATGGTTTATATCCCTTTGGGTATATACCCAGTAATGGGATTGCTTGGTCAAATGGTATTCATTTCTAGGTCTTTGAGGAATCACCACACTGTCTTCTACAATGGTGGAACCAATTTACATTTCCACCAACAGTGTAAAGTGTTCCTATTTCTCCACAGCCCAGCCAGCATCTGTGGTTTCTTGACTTTTTTTATAATTGCCATTCTGGCTGGTGTGGTTTTGATTTGCATTTCTCTAATGATCAGTGATGTTGAGCTTATTTTCCTGTTGGCCACAAAAATGTCATCTTTTGAGAAGTGTCTGTTCATGTCCTTTGCCCACTTTTAGAATGGGGTTTAACAGGCATTTTTGTGGAATCTTTAGGATTTTCTACATGAAAGATCATGTCTGAACAGGGAACTATTTCCAATTTGGATGCCTTGTTACTATTTCTTCCCTAATTGCTCTAAGACATCCAGTACTATGTTAAATAGAAGTGGCAAAGACAAGGCATTCTTTAGCCTTTTCCAATCTTAGATCTGAGTTTCTAGTTTCTCACCAACTGAGTATGATGGCTGTGGGCTTTTCATATAAGACATTTATGTTAAAAAAAAAGTTTCCCTCTATTCCTAGTTTGAGTGTCTTTAATTATGAACAGGTAAATTGAAGTTCTTTCTCCACATCAATTTTGCTTTTCCTCCTTCATTCTGTTAATGTGGTACACGACATTGACTTTTCTCTTTCATATACAGAATCATCCTTGAATTCCAGGAATGGAGCCCACTTGGTCATGGGGTATGATCCTTCTAATGTGCTGTTAAATTGTTAGTATCTTGTTATAAGTTTGCCTCAATATTTATCACTAATACTGGTCTGGTGTTTTTTGTCTTGCTTTAGTGTCAGGGTAATGTTGGCCTTATAGAATGTTTAGAAGTATTCCCTTTTCAATGTTTTGGGAGGGTTATTAATTTTTAAATGTTTTAGAACATACCAGTGAAGCCATCTGGTCCTGGGCTTTTAATTGTTTAGAGGTTTTAAATGACTGATTAAATCTCCTTGCTGGTTATAGACCTGTTCAGATTTTCTTTCTTAATAAGTTGGTGTGTATGTTTCTAGGAATTTATCCATCTCATCTAGGTTACCCAATCCTTTAGCACACAATTATTCCTAGTATCCTCTTAATGTTTTTTGTTTTTGTAAAGTCAATTGTTGTAATGTTTCATCTTTCATTTCTGATCTTAGTTATTTAACTCTTTTAAATCTAGTTGTCGATTTTGTTTGCAAAGAACATAGTTTGATTTCTCTATCTCTACTCTAATTTTCATTTCTTTTGGTCTGCTTGCTTTTAGGTTTAATCCGTAATGTGTCTGGGTTAAGTTGTGAAGTTACGTTGTTGATTTGAGACCTGTCTTAAATGTTTACAGCTATAAATTTCCCTCTCAGCATTGCTTTCATTGCACCCCATAGGTTTTGATATATTCTCTATCTTGGTTTATCAAGATTTTCTATTGTCTCTTGTGATTTATGTTTTGATTAAAGGGTGTATTATCTAATTTCTAGTTTTTCTTGTTTTCTAGTTTTATTCCATTGTGATCAGAAAAGATAATTTGTATAATTCAATCCTCCTAAGTCTATTAAGACTTGTTTTGTGGACTAATATATGGTCTATCCCGAAGAATGTTCCATATGTACTTGAAAAAAATGTGTATGCTGCTGAGAAGAGTGTTCTGTACATGTCTGTTGGGTACAACTTGTCGGTAGTGGTATTCAGGACCTATTTCCCTATTGGTCCTGTCTGGTTGTTATATCCACTATTGGAAGTAGGGTGTTAATTTGTGCTTGTGAAGTTGTCTATTTCTATAATTTTGTCAATGTTTGCTTCATATAATTAGGAGCTTTGATATGTGGTATGTTTCTCACTGTATGCACATTTACCTTTAAGCATGTTAAGAGCCTCACCTCTTCTCAGGAGCTTTGTGTTCTATTGTTCCTCTCTTCCCAGAATCTCTCATTCTCAGGAGCCCATGGTTCTGCAGCCCCCTGAATCTCATGCTACAGAACCTACCACTGCTTTCAGGGGCTTCCAACCTGATATTCAAACTATGCTGCCACTCCTGTCAGTGCTCAGTCAAGTGACACAGAAACCAATCCTTCAGGTTTTTCACAGACAAGTCAGAACTTGGCAAGTTCCATTCTTTATGTGCCAAGGAAGGGGCCAGGATTTGGGCAGCTTTCTTCTAACCACCCACAGATGTGGTAAAGCAAGGTTGAGCAAAAATGCTGAGTAATTTCCTATCATTGAGTGTGGTTTCTTGGGTTGAGCATAAGCTTGATTGCTGCAGCTTCTAAATTGGTTTCTAGAGTTCTCACAATGCTACTCTGACCTGTATATTTCATGTTTCCATGATGGAGGAATAAGCCAGTGTTTTCTATTCTGCCATCTTGCTGTCACTTCCTCAATTCCTTGTTACCTTTCCTGAGCATCTCTTCCCGGCTTTGTGTTTTTACTTCCAATAGCCTGCATATGTGCCTCTTCTTGGGAGAACTGACCTAAGGAATGGGACCATCTCATCTGTAGGCAGAGAAAGCCAGACATCCCTGGGAGCTTATCTTCTTGGAACAGTCCTTGGCCAGTGACTAGAATGAAAATTATGCCTCTGACTTTGGGTGCAGAGCCCTCCTGTGGGATCAGGCTGCAGCTGGTCTCCGGGACCTTGCCTAAATCATATCCCCACTTGATTGGCTTTCTTTTCCCTGTCCTGCTTTTGTGACTTCCTTACTAGATCCTCCTGGCAATCTTTCCTTAATCATTTGTACTTATCTCCACCTCAAGGTCTGTTTCTAGGATCTGTTTTGGGGCTGTTCCTAAGACCCAAATTACATACTGCATCTCTCTATGCAAACAGAAGCTTATAGCTTCTCAGGGTTTCAAAAAAAAAAAGTAGTCTTTTATACATGACTTTTCATAGTAGAAAAATAGGGGTTTAGGAAAAACCTATCTGACTTGTAGAAAAGTTTGGATATTGTAAGGAGTATGGGACAGGGGAGAACCAGTAAGGAGAACAAAATTATTCGATTACTGGTCCTATTGGGTCCTCGGAGAAAAGAGATGGCATAGTTAATAGGCTTAGTGTTTAATAAAGGGACACTTTAAAGAAGTAGAGGCAGGGTGAAGGAAACTAACAATGGTGAAACACCAGCGGAATAGCAAAAGGAGCACTTACCGCCACCAGGACCTGGAGGGGGTGTACAGGAGAAGCTGTTGCTAGAACCCAGTACAAGCTTCAGCCATGGGGTCTAGATCAAGCAGGAACTAAAGCTTTTGGTAAAGGAGCACAACCCTGCCAAAGATGGCCTTATAGGGAAAGGAACAGAGGGAATAATACCCCATCCTGTTCTCCTCATCCTTGGCCTCTTGAGTGCCTTCTAGGGGCTGAGTTCACTAAAAGCCACAGGGCAAGTATAGATGACACAACTGTGTCACTAAGATGCCCAACAAGATGTACCGGGCTTGCTGCCCAGGTACAGGAAGCCACTTACCCAAGGTCATGAAGCCATCAGTGACTGAGGTGTGGTGGCAAAAGCCCAGGTGTGTCACCCACACATAGAACAAATGGAAAATACTTGCTTTGGAGCTCTCCACCAAGCTGGCCAAAGCTCTTCTGGGCCTGCATAGCAGTCAGATTATTTTCTCTCTGCTTAATCCTGCTTCTTCCCCTTCCTTTCACAGGTGTCGATACCTAATAAACACCTTGCATACCAAACTGTCCAACCTATAACAGCAAGAGAGATGAGTGATACAATCACACAGGTTAGCCTCCTGTGTGCAGAGCAAGACAGGATGGCTCTAGGGGGAAAACACGGAATAACCAGTAAGTCTACACTTAGCTGCCACTCCCTGTGCTCAACTGTTCTAACTCGTTAAAGGAAGAGAGGAAGTTAACCTGATGCCCTTCAATCTGAGGGCCTGGACCACTTGGGGACATATGTAGGAACCTGGGGAGCTATGATTATCAGGTGTGCATGCCTGTCACATGGCAGTGTGCAAGGCTGTCTGCACATGGCTGGTGCTGTCTCCAGTGGTCTATGTGCATGTCGGCCCTGTGTGAGACTCCCTTGAGTGCTGTCAAGGAAAACTCTACAATGGTGCTAAATGATGCTGCTCTAAGTGGGATGATTAAACAGTTCAGTGACTGGAGCATCCTCCCAGGGAGAAGAGCAACAGGAGGCTCCTGAGGACATGCCTAAGTACATCACAACAGGGTTCCAGTGAAGGGAGCAGGCTAGCAGCACATGAAGTTGGTGAATGCAACTTGTTCCAGGAGAAAGGTGACCTTGCCCTTTATGGGGGGAACAGTCCCATCTGCACCAAGGTGCTCTGCTCAGGGGTGGTAGGGAACTGCTGTGCTCCTCAGGCCAGAGCTAGGGAGCTGTTGGACTGACACAAGCTTAAGGCATAGTCAGTTGTCAGTACTGTACCTTTTGTTCTGAGTCCCCTCGGGCCCTCTTGTGTAATGCCGCATTTCATCCAGATTTTCTTGGATTTAAAGGATGCAACTCTTCCATATGTTAAGTTTCTCCCCATTACAGGGAGATCCCAGGACAGACTTTGGGGTGCAAGGTGTTGATTAGAGGTCAATGCCTATGAAAGCAGGGAGGAAGTAGAAAGGGGAATAGAATTTGAATAATAATGCAAACTCAACAGAGCCTCAGCTGATCCTGTGGGGAACTCTGCAGCCACTCCTGCCCTCCAGTTTTGGGCCAAAATGAGCAGCCCTCTACACCTTACCCCTCTGTCACTGGGCACAAACTGCCCAAGGAAGAGATGAACTCAAGTCCTTTCTTGGTAGATCTGGATTGGCACATCTCCATGTTTAAAACACTTTCCCAGTTGTGGCTCTGGTAGCCTATAGGATGGGGCTGCTCTCTGACCAATGTACAGACCCCAGACTATGGATGGAAAGAATGACAACCCCGGAATCCCTGATAAGGTAGAATAGGAGCTACTGCTACATGAGACAATGGGGTTCTGTGATGGATCACAGTAGTTCCTGTTAGTCTGTAAAGTGCGATTTGAATTTGTTTCAGACGTTCAGCTTGAACCTACACTCAGCCTCCTTGGCACATCCTTGGTGTCCCCTCCTCCCTAAGACAGCCAGACTCAGACTGAGGACACATAAGCCTACTATAGGTATCCTCCCTAGGCATGGGACTAGTGATTGCAGAGCAGGAAATACATTAAGAATCTGGATAATTAGATATACACTAGTACCTGAGCATCAGCAAAACTGCCATTCCCTAAATAGAGTGCTTTCCCTCTCTTGGCCCCTGGTGTTCCCCTCTGTGATCATCTGAATGGTGCTTCTGCTTTGGAGGAACTGGATTATGCTGTCACCCTGAGTCCTTCTGATCAGGCTGCTCTCACCATCCCCCTGCTTCCTGTCATAGCCCCACAGACAAGGAATGGCTGTGTACTGAGCTCAGGAGAAGCTGCAGTCATCTTGGGGCTCCCGTAGTCTTTCCCCAGCTGCAGATGGGGATCTGCAGGCACTTATTCAAGGCTGCGCTGTGTGTCAGGATGAGACTGAGGGCCTATTTGCTTTTGTCCCCAACCACCTGGTATACAGCTACCTGAGCACCATGTCACTCGTCTCCTTGAGCTGCAGTCTGGAAAGATGAGGCTTGCATTGCCTGCTTTTGCCCAGCTATAGTTGGGAAGGTAATCAGAAATGTGCCTGGGTAACCCTAGGACTGAGCTCTAAGCCCAGAGCCAGATTTCTCTGAGAATCAGGATCCTGCCTAGCTGAGGATTCCAAGCCTCTGTGGCCTAGATATTGCCCCTGAGGCTCTTTCACAAAACCTGCAGTTTGCTGTACCATATGCCACTCTTGGGGCATAGCCCATTGGCAGGGGCTATTTTCAGGCACATTGATGCCAGGGATCATTGAGTGGCCTAAAATGCTGCTTCTAGGGCTATTTTTTCCATTCCTAGAGGCAACTATCAGTTAAGTTGGGACCAACTTCCAAATCCCCCTGCCTCTGGAGGGGCTAGAGGGAGCTGTCTGCCAAGGGATGCTGCTGACACTGAGGCTGGCCGAGTTCCGCAGTCACTCAGCTCTTGGGATCTGTCAAAGGGGCCCTGATAGGGAACTGATGGCTCAGTCAAATTTGAATCATTAAAAAAATGTTGACTTCCAAAAGAGCTAACTTTGAAGCTGTGGGTCATAGAAGAACTGTCTTAGTCCATCTGAGCTTCTATAACAATACCATTAACTATGTGGCTTATAAACAGAGGTCTATTTCACACAGTCCTGGAGGCTGGGAGGTCCAAGATCAATGGTCTGGCATATCTGGTATCTGGTGAGGACTTGCTTCGTAGATGACACCTTTTGCTGTGCCTTCAGTTGATAGAAGGGGTGAGGGAGCTCTCTGGGGTCTCTTTTATAAAGGCACTAATCCCATTCATGATAACTTTACTCCCATGACCTAATCACTTCCCAAAGGCTTCACCACATAACACTGCCTTGAGTGTTTAGGATTTCAACATTAATTTGGAAGAACACAAATATTCAGACCATAGCAGGAAGCACAAAGAATGATCAAAAACATCAATGAAGTTGTTACCACACCTGAGCCCAAAGGTATTGGGGGTGTCCAGCTGGGGAGGTCACCAGAACCCAGGGAGCCAGTTCAGAAGAAAATACAACCTTGAGTGGAACAGTGACTTTTTGCCAAGGGTTCACTCAGCTGGAGGTGACCCTCCTGCCCTTCCCTGCTATTCTTTCCAGTTTCCCCATGAACTGAAAACAGCCAGGAGACAGGGCAGGGAGCCCAATTGATGCCATTCACACAGCTCTGCCTTCTAAGGTAGAGTGGGGAAAGATAGAGAGTTTATCTGGAGCAAGTGGGACACATGGGTACAGAGTTTTAGCTTCCTCTTCAAGTGTTTGTATCCCTATCAAAGCTCATTCCCAAGAGCTGGCTAAAAGGCTGGTCTCTTATGTGCTTGTATTTATCTATTGCTGCATAACAAATTACCCTAAAACTTAGTGTCTTAAACATTTATGACCTGATGGTTTCTGTGGGTTGGGCATCTGGGACAGGGTATCTGAGGAGTTTCATCTGCAGGCTTGACTGGGACTGGATCATCTGCTTCCACAGTGGCTGATTCACACACTCCTAGCTCAGATGACCAACCCATCCTGGTTTGCCCAGTGTTGTTTGTTTATGGCAGCTGGGGCAAGCTACAACAGAAGAATTAACTAGTTGACAGACCACTTGGCCCTCACATCCTGAATACTTAAGGTTTGGCACTTTCTGTAGTTTGCCAAACCTTGACATAGACTCATGCTGAGAATCAACTCCAGAGGAAAAAAAAAGCTTCTTGGCCCCCACATTTGTAGCAGATGCTCTACCTTGGTGAATACACATCTGTAGATGCCACCTCAGGACTGAGCTAAGCCTGTCCCCACAGATATTAGGGCCAGAGTCTCAGGATCCCACCTGATTGGAGATTCCAAAGCTCTGAAGCGTGGATATCTTAACACCTATTTGAAGTGCATCACAACATGTTTATCAGTTTTGGCATTATGGGTGAGAAACTCATTTAAATAAGACAGTGTTGGTGGCCTGCCCACATCCACTCGTTCTTACCACTTCAGTGCCCCCTAGCTCAACTACTGACTAGCATCTATGACTCTTCACCTGAGAGCTTTCTCTAGCTATTGAAATCTAGCACATGGCCAGCCAGAAGGCTAGGGAACTAACACCACTGAGAGAAGTCCTCAGCCAATGACTTACAGGAGCTGATGTATGAATACCCCAGCTGCCTCTTCCTTCCATGGCAACAACTCTGTGTCCTGTACTGGCTCTCAGAATTCCCCTGTAAAGGTGTGCTCCAGTTACCCTTGGTGGTAATAAGCTTGCTAACACGCCAATTGTTGACTATCTTCCCTTTGTCTCACTTCTTCCCTCCCTTTCCTTGGCTCCCCTCTAAATAACTTGCTCAAATCTTGAGCTTGGGTCTCCTCTGTCAAAACCCAATTTAAGACACTGGACACTCAGACTTGAGGTGGCCTGAGGAAGCCATCGATCTGGCTTAGATAGCTGATTCCAATGGCTCACTTGGCTGCTTACTTGCTGTATGACTTTGTGGTTTGAAAGCAGCATGATTCTGCCCAATTTTCATGTATTAAGATGGGAATGCCACATTCTTGATATCCTGACTGAGACTAATAAGAAATCCCCAAGAGCTCATTTAACATGAATCCTGCGTCATCGGAATGGAATGATTAGATGGAAATCTCTGCCTTTGCCCCTAGTGTGGGCATAATAATCACCACTCCTTGGCCTTCTGCTATGAACAGTATGGTCAAGAGTGCTGCCCTACAGGTGATTCAGTGGATCAAACAAGAGTGGAAAATGAGGAAAGAGCCCCTGCGAGTGTCCTGCTCCCTGAGGAGCCTGAATGGGACGGAGGCAGAGGCTTACTCACCTCACTGGGGCAAGTAGCTGGAACTGGTGATATGCCATGGTCCAATGTGGCAGTGTTGGGAGTTGGGACCTCTGGGAGGTGACTGAGTTGTGAGGTCTCAGCCCTCATGAATAGATTAATCCATTCATGGATTAATGGATTGGGTTCTTGAGGGGAATGGGTCATGAGTGGGTCTGTCATAAGCCAGTTTGGCCTTCTCTCACAAGCCCTTTCACCATGTGATGCCTTCTGCTATGGGATGATGCAGAAAGAAGACCTTTGCCAGATGCAGCCCCTCAGCCTTAGACTTCTCAGCTCCAGAATTGTATAAGAATTTTCTTTACAAATTATTCTAACCTTAAGTATTCTGTTAGTTACAGAAAATGGATTAAGACATGGCACATATGATGGCCCTCTTGGATTCAAGATATTAATGGGTTCAAGCGAGGTCCTTTGGGTGCCCAAGTCTGGGGAAAACTGTCTGCCAAATCTATCAGTTTTCCATGGATGGCAATGCCAAATCTGATGTTGGCCCTTAGGAACAGGCATTCCATGGAATTTCAGAACACAATACATTATAAGCCAGGAAGTATCTGGAATATAATGTACCTTGACTGAATTACTGAACTGTGGGAATCTTGATTTCACTGTATCAGTCAATTCACAGTACATGCTAACTTTATTTTGACAGATGCTGATCTAATGTTGCTTACTTGCTTGGAGTCTGACAAAATTATTGTCTTGGTGCTGAAATTAACATCCTATCCCAGGGTGAGAGCAACAGAAATGTGTTGGGAGATAATGGTCTTTTATGATAGAGAATTTCAGAGCCAATATGGGAGGCAGGCTAATACTTTCAAAGGTAGTTGGATAAGCGTAACATTCCAGATGATGATTCTAGATAGGATATAGTCCAAGAAAGACTTCTGGAGGTGAAGTACATTAAGCAAGACAGAGATAGATGGGATTGAGGGAGAAACGTAAGCTGGCAGGAAAAGGGGCTTATAAGAAAGAGCTTAAGAAATTGAAGCTTTCAGAAGAAGCTGGATGGTCGTGGAAGCCATCATATTGCCTTCAAGTCAATCTTGGGTTAGAATTTAGCCTAACTACTTACAAGCTAAGAGCATTTGGGCAACTTTCATGATTTCCGCTCCAATCATCAGCTTTTTGATATATAAAATGGGGATTCACAACTATTTCCTAAGGGTGCTAAGAGGACTAAAGTACCATGTTGTTAGAATGTCTAGCACACAGTAAATGGTCACCAAGTGGTAGTCACTGTCATCCCATTCTAACCTTAAGTATTCTGTTAGTTACAGAAAATGGATTAAGATATGGCAGAAGAGGGATATAAGTTGGACTATATGGCCCAGGAACTAGAAGTTAAAGGGAGACACACTGGACATTCGAAGTACTGTCTGAATAATAGTGGATGCCCTAGGAGTCACCAGACTCTCCTGTACTGAGCAACAGCTGCTGCAGGATCATTGCTTGGCTGGGCTGCTGTAAAGGGTTTTGAGACAGTCTTGGATGGGTAGTCAGATAAGAAGGTTCTAAGGTCACCTCAAACCCTGTGAGGGATGTGCCACTAATCTTGTTTTTCAGACCCACTAGACTTTGGGTGAACCTTCTTCTGACCAAAAACTCAGTTTTTTTCCAAATCTCTTCTGTTAAAACCTTGTTGTATCTCACTGCCCAATCAGGGACTTTCATTAGTAGTGAGGTAGGATAATAGGTATGAAAAATGTTTTGACCTCCTTCAAATCTAAGAAAAATACAAATTACATTCCAGGAAATTTATTACAAATTGAGGTTCTGCACATAGCCATGCCCGCCCTAGACAAGTTCTTGAACCTACGCAGATTAAATCACTGTAAATGCACCAGGAGAAGGCTTGCTATTTAACCTGCATCACAGGATGATTCTCACGTTGGAGGATTCATGAGAGGAATGGATTTGTTTTTATTAACGTGACTAGTGAATCAACTTTCCAATTACTACTTATTATAAAATGAGTTATGTTCTCAGAAGAATTTCTTGGATCATTGACTAAGTATGGGGGAGAGTTAAAGGACCTATGCAAGTCCTATAGACCTCTATTTTTGCCGTAGGCCTTGACCTTGCCTTTACCAGCCCTGCTTCTGCGACTCTTCTGGATGTATACGTGTGTGTGTGCGTGTGTGTGCATGTGTGTGTATATATATGTATATATGTGTGTGTGTATGTGTATATATGTGTATATATGTATGTATATGTGTATATATGTATATATGTATATGTGTGTACATATGTATATATGTGTGTGTGTATGTATATATAACTGGCTACACAGAATCTGTTAGTGACCCTCCTATTTTCCTTGGACCTTTAGAGTACTCAGGGCTGACTTTTGCCAGCATTTGCATCTGATAGCTTTTTTCTGAAATTATAAGGCAATTGACATTACCTTAGAGCTGCCCTCAACCAGTAACTGGCAAGAACATAAGTACCTCAACTTCCTCTTACACACACACCCGACCTGGGGGAGATAATTCTGAGACATTAACTCTGCACCAGTACCTAGGGTCTCCAAAAGGAAGTAAGTTCCTGTTGCCCTTCCTTTCTGTGGCTTTTTTGGCCTCCTTCCCTTCTCTGTATCACTTACTATGTCCCTATCAGTTCCTCTGCATCTCCCAAATAAACCTGCATTGAATCCTTTGAGGAAACATAAACTAAGTCCCTGGCTGTGTCAATCCCTTTTGAGCCCTATTATAGATTGTTGAATACCAGGCCCCCTTCTCTGTGTGCACACCTATACTTTGTCTCCAAAGATCTCAAGGAGGAGCAGTGCAGCCCTCAAACCGTGCCATAGTGGGGTCATGGGATTTGGGACTGGGGACCTGTTCCAAGGAAACCTGCCAAGGGTCCATTTGGCTATTTGTTGAAGACTCAAGTCCCAGAACCAGGGCACAGATTGCTGCAGGGAGCAAGGTATTCTTAATCAACTTATCCTGAAATACCCACCTCTTAGTCTTAGATAAATTGACTTTTCTAGATTCTTAAGATGAGTCTGGCATCTGTGTCCCTGGGAAGTCCATTTGAGGGGGAGCTGCTGTGTGGATGTCTGCCACTGCCCATTTGAGGAGAGTTTTCTTGTTACCAGACAGTCCTGCCTTTCCCTCTACCCACAGGATCGGTGGGGAGAGGTGTTCTTGGTTAAAGGCTTAGCAAAGTTCTTGGCATCGTGTGGTGGTGCAGGCCTGTAATCCCAGCTATTCCAGAGGCTGAGATGGGAAGACCACTTGAGCCCAGGAGTTTGAGATCATCCTGATCAACATAGCAAGATGCTTTCTCAAAACTAAAAAAAAAAAATACAACCAAGTGAAACACCACAAGATTTGCCAGGCACAGTGACACATGACAGTAGTCCTAGCTACTTGGGAGGCTCAGGCGGGAGGATCCTTTAAGTGCAGGAGTTCAAGTCCAGCCTGGGCAACGTGGTAAGATCCTGTCTCAAAGTTTAGCAAAACCCTGCCTACTTTTACTTTATCCAAATATTAACTTGAACAAAATATGCCTACTTTTATGCAGTGATTTCCCCATGCCCCTACAAGGGAGGATACAACCTATTGGGAAGATTTGAGGGAAACTGAGAACTACATCTTTGCATAGAGGTTCTTATCAATATCTTATGGCTACTGACGTTTTCATATATAAGGTACCCATTTCTGCAGTTTACTTTCTTTATTGATATTGACTAAGTTCATTATCTCTGTCCACAAACTAATTTGATCTCTTGATTCAAATTCAGAAGGCATGTTAATCGCTCCTATCTTAATAGAAGTAAAACTCCTTGAGTAGCAAAATCACAATTTCTGAGAAGGGCTCAGGTTGAAGTTCAGGCGGAAAAACCTAGGATGGCTCGCTGCCACTTCAATCTGGGCCTGGCTGAGATTTCATAGTGTTGACAGATTCTCTACATCCCCTGCCCCTCATATTTCCTTCCATGAATATACTGCAGATAACCCAAGTGTATTTAGAATGTCATTGTTTTGGTGGAGGCAGGGAAGGTGCTTGTCCCCCAGGTAATGTGATAGGCCTGTTACACAGGGCTCCTCCCTCTGTGTATAACCACTGATGCCAGACACATGGCAGTTCAGTGGAACTGAGCTGGGAAGAAGGAGCAGAGGAGAGTCATGAGTGATGTTCACATGGGAAACTCTGAATTTTTAATTTGAAAATGGTGACCAGTTTTTTATAGGTAAATATCATTTACAAATTGCTGCTACTGTATTAAATTACACCCAGTGGCATCACTTTTGTATCAATCCCATTAGCTTTCTGTTTATTGGTACATGGAAGTACCGCTCCACCTCCTCCCTCTGAGTTGGATGGGACCTTTAATAAGAGGTGGCACTTGAGGTGCCATCGTGGATAGGAAAGGAGCAAGGCAGATGCCAAGGTGGAGATGCGTGGCACAGACGGGAGGTGCTAAGGGTGTGATAGGATTCCTTAAATTCAGAGCCCCTTAGGACGTCTCCCTTAGTTCTTTGCCTAGATTATTAGACTCCTGTGACTTCTGTGTTTGTAATTCATCCCCAACTTAAATAACTTCACAGCAATAATTGTCATGGGAAGAAAGGAAGAAGATCAACTTCGCTGAAGGTATACCTTGGGGACCTGAGAGTGAATTATATATGGGGACAAGGAGTTTACTGTTTTGCCCTAGAAAGGAATACAGATAATTCTTGGGGCACAAGGTGAATCTTTAACATCGATGCCCTCATATGTCCCATTTCAGTAGAGCTGTGGTGAATCTTTGTGGAACCTAGTGGGAATGGCCAAATTTTGATAGAAAAGAGAACCAGAAAGCAGGCCGAGGTGGCAAACTTCAATGTAAGACTATAAGCTCCCTCAAGGGTAGGACTCTCATCTTTAGTCCCTAGTGACAAGCAAGATGTTTTGATAAATGTGATCCATGTTTGTGCTCAGAAAATGCATGTTTGAATGGAGGGACTCCTGGGAGCCATCTTGGCTGCTGGAGGTGAGCTTGAGCTCATAGTTGGGCTCTGTAAATGTCAGGGTCCTTAGAGGGGAGAAGCAATTACAGTTCTGACATTTGGAGCATAAGGCAGAGCTCGTGGAAAATGCCTTGCCCAGTGAACTATTATGGAAGCTGCTGAGTGGAATGGGCAGCAAATTTTATTGAGAAGGTTCAGGGGGGATTCTCTCATCTTCCTATTTATGCTGTTTTCCTCTCAGCCTTCCCACCCCTAGGATGGACCACCACACTGCTATACCATAAATATTTGTTAAAACCATGCTCTCTTCCTTCACAGGCTGCCTTGTTTGTGAAGGAAGAGAAGGGTGAATTCAAGGAACAGAACATTCAGGGTGGTTGGAGGGAGGCAGTCTAGCACAAAATAGGTGTATTAGTCAGGGTTCTCCAGAGAGACACAACTAATAGGATATATGCATATATGAAAGGGAGTTTATTAAGGAGAATCTACTCACACAATGACAAGGTGAAGTCCCAGGGACAGGCCATCTGCAAGTTGAACAAGGAAGCCTGTAGTGGCTCAGTCCAAGTCCTGAAACATCAAAAACAGGGACGCCAACAGTGCAGCCTTCAGTCTGTAGTCGAAGGCCCGAGACTCCCTGGCAAACCACTGGTGTAAGTCCAAAAGCCAAAGAACCTGGGGTCTGATGTTCGAGGGAAGGAATCATCCAGCATGGGAGAAAGACGAAGGCCAGAAGACTCAGCAAGTCAACTCATTCCATCTTCTTCCACCTGCTTTTTCTAGCAGTGCTGGCAGCTGATTGGGGCCCACCAAGACCTGAGGGTGGGTCTGCCTCTCTCAGTCCACTGACTCAAATGTAAATCTCCTCTGGCACCCTCACAGACACACCCAGAAACAATACTTTGCATCCTTCAAGCAAGTTGACACTTAATATTAACCATCACAATAGGAATATTCACCACACACCTGAATGACTGTATAAAATTAATTAGGGTCAGTTTTTCGTTATTTTTTTTCTGTCATAGCCTGTCATTTTTTATTTACAGTGTTACCAGCCTACAGCAAAAAGCTGTCTTTGCCTAGCTCCAGAAAGCTCAAGGCACTCGAGCTACCATTTTTTCTATTAGCAAGGATGAAGATGTTCCAATGTCTTTTCTCCAAGATCATCTTTGGGTAATTTACTAGATGCCTTATATACAGACTTATCTAAAACCTCCAACTCCCTCCCCAACACCAAATGAGGGACAGCTGGATAGTCTCCATCATAATCTTATCCCCAATGAGGTGGTTGGTGGTCAGAGCTGCTTTTGTGCCTGAACCAGTTTTATAACAAAAAGGAATGGACTGAAGTTGTAGTAGGAGTGAACATACTACTTCAAACCCTAGGTCCCTGATTTTTTGATTCAGAAAATAGGGGCCAGTGTTAAAGCTACTTAGTCTGACATCTGGAATTCCATGAGCTACCCCAGTCTTATCAACCCTAACTCCTGATGTCTGCATGGGCTTAAGCCCTGAAATAATTTCTAGAAATGGCTCCATCTGAAATTAAGGCAACCAAATAGTCTAAATTTTATACAGCCATCCTTCAGACTAGAAATGGTGGTTTTTTATCCAGAGTTTCTATTCCTTCTGTATACCCTCTTCCACCCCCACAGTGCTGGTATCACAGCTATACCATAAATACTTGTTAAAATTACATTAGAAATCATAAGCCAAGAAAATAGTGCATCTTAGAATTTTGTCCATTGTGGCACTTTTGTCAAAGTATCTGTTTTATGTTAAGAAGCAGGAGTCAAATCCTAACTAGTGTATCACCCAAGCCATTTCTTAAATGCCATGTGACTCTCAACACATTATGGTGGTTTGTCTCCATTAGCCCCATTTGTCTCTTATTCCAGCTCTCTATCTGGGTTCTATGACTGGATCATAACTTAAAGTAGAAACGTTCCTGGGAGGGGCAAGTGATTAACCAAAACATTCTAGACATAAGGCTTTAGTTCATAGGTACAACTGTAAAATGGAGAAATGAGGCATAGTCTAGGGCACGAATATGTGTATTTGAGGGTATGTGGAGGTACCAGAAGCTTTTTCCCCTATAAACTCCTAGCTCCTGAAAAATCTATCCCCAGTGTCTGGCATTTAAAACCCAATTAACTGAATGAAATCTTATAGCATAACTGACTCCCAGTCAGTTGCTGCTAACCATAAATAGTTGGTCAAAAAAATGAATGATCCCCCAGAAAGTGCTTTTTCTAACTCCCTACTTTCCTCCACCCTCACTGCTCTGTCCCACCTTGTGCCAGTGGCCCATGTTCCCTAGATCTGGTCTTGCTGACTTGATTGAGGAGGAGTTACAGCTGTGGCAGAGGACACCAAAATACAAGTCTATTAAAAGCATCAGTCCATCAAAGTCCATGAAGTTAACTTGCTGGGTAAGGGGTCCCATTGGATTAGATTTTTAATTGGTATGAAATGCAGCCCAGAAAACTGGGGTCTTGGGGAAACTTGATTCCTCAGCCTGGCAATAATTAACCAACCTCCTCCAGAGTTACTGCCCCCTGGAGTATTGCAGTTGTTAAATCATCAGGCGGGGGAAATATTATCTAGAAGCCTAACCCTTATGTATTCAGTTCTCTCCTCTACTCCCTTCCCATCTTACTGTTGTAAGTGAGCTATTTCTGACTCAAGGCTGCCAAGGAGACTCAGATCCTATAGAACCATAAGACCATGAGTAAATGCCTGTTTCTTTGGGTATCATCATCTCTAACTTGTTGTTTTCAGGGGCAAATACATAGGAATCAACGTGTTCAAACTGCTGTACCAGAATATCATAGGCAGAATGGCTTATAAATGTGTTTCTCACAGTTCTTGAGGCTGAGATGCACAAGATCAAGATAATGGTAGGAGACTACTTCCTAGTTCATAGATGATGCCTTCTCACTATATCCTCACATGATGGAAATGGAAAGGTAGATCTCTGGGGTCTCTTTTATAAGAGCATTAATCCCATTCATGAAGGCTCTATCCTCATGACCTAATCACCTCCCAAAGGGCTCTACCTTCTAATATCACATAAGTGATTGGGTGTCAACATACAAATTTGGGGAAAACAGATGATAGTATCCCACCCCTGGCCCTCTAAAACTTGTCCTTCTCACATTAGGTATTCATTCATCTCAATAGTGCCAAAATTCTTAACTCATTCCAGTATCAACTTCAAAGTTGAAGTTCAAAGTCTCATCTAAATATTATCTAAATCAGATATGGATGAGACTCAAGGAATGATTCATCTTAGAGCAAATTGCTCTCCAGCTGTGACCTATGAAATCAAACATGTTATATGCACCCAAAACACACTGGAGGGATGGACAGAGGATAGACATTTCCATTTTAAAATAAGGAAATAGGGAAGAAAAGGGTATTGGGGCCCAAACAAGTCCAAAGCTCAACAGGGCAAACAACAAATCTTAAGGCTCCAGAATCTTTCTCTGACTTGATGTCCCACCTCTAGACCCACTAAGGTGGGAGTTGGACCCTCAAGGCCTTCGGTGGCACCACCCTCATGACTTTGCTAGGTACAGCCCATGCCACAGCTTTCGTGGGTTATAGTGGGTGACTGGCTCTTCTAGGCTGGAATTGCACACCAATAGCTCTACCAGTTTTGTGGTCTTAGGAATGGCTTATCCCCCATGACTCTGCTGGGCATTGCCCTGGTAAGGACTTTCTATAATGGGCCCTACCCCACAGTTTTCTGGGGCATCCTTGGCAATCTTAAGTAGAGGCTGCCATGCCTCCATAGCTTCTCCTGGTACAGTGCACACTGCACCTAGCATAGACAACGTGTGTGGCAATGGAGCTCAGGGAGTGGAGCCTGTGATGTGAGGTGGCACCACTATAGCAGCCCCTCCTTTAAAATCATCCTGGCTCATAGACCCTTGCATTCTGGGCCTGTGATTGGGTGGTACCCTGATTTCTGAATTGTCTTCAGGGCTTATCTTCCATTGCCTGGGACAGTAAGTCCTGGCTTCTCTTTAGATTACTGACTAATCTCTTTATCAGACGGTCACCCCTTGTTTTCTCCTAAACATGCTTTCTCATTCCTGATAATTTTCCAAACTTAAGTTCTGCTTTCCTTTTGATTACAAATTTCATCTTTAAATTGTTTTTGTGCATTTAAGCATTCAAGAGAAGCCAAGTCACACCTTCGACACTTTGCTTAGAAATTTCTTCAGCCAAATGTCCTATTTCATTGTTCACAAATTCTACCTTCCACAAAACACTAGAAAATAAACATAATTCAGTCAAGTTCTTTGTGACTGATTGCTTTTCCTCCAGTTTCCAATAACATTTTCTGCATCTCATAGCTCATCAGAATGGCCTTTACCATTCATATTTCTATCAGAATTCTGTTCATGAGCACATAAGTATTCTCTAAGAAGACTGAGCCTTTCTCTATAGCTCTCCTACTCCTTACAAGCCCCCACCAGAATCACCCTTTACAGTCTGTTCATGGCAATGCAGGCTTTCTCTAGCATGGACCTCAACTCTTCCTGTCTTTACCCACTATCTAGCTCCAAAGCTGCTTCCACATTTTAGGTATTTGTTGCAGGGGCACCTACCCTACTTCTCAGCACCAATTTTGTGTCCATTAAGTCGGATATAACAATTCCTTAGATTGGATAGCTTATAAACAGAAATGTATTTCTCATAATTCTGGAGGCTGGGAAGTTCAAGATTAAGGCACCAGTATATTTGCTGTCTGACGTCCCATTTTCTGGCTTATAGATATAGTTTCTTGCTGGTAGAAGAGGTGAGGCAGCTGTCTGGGGCTGGGGTTCTCTTGTAAGGGCAAAAATCTCATACATGAAGGTTCCACCCTCATGATCTAATCACCTACCAAAGGTCCTACCTCCTAACAACTTATTGATAATTAGGGTTCAACATGAATTTTGGGAGGACACAAAAATTCTGATCATTGAAGAGCCCTTTAGACTGTCATTCCAGGACTTAAGAGATTTTCTACTACCCCCTGTAAGCCTGTAAGCCAAGACTGTGGAGCAGGGTCACAAACTGTGATACAGTCATACAATGTAGAAAATAACAAAGGCAAACTGTGTCTTCCCTACAAGGAATAAAAACAAAATACAAAAATACAAACTAATAAATTGCCAGTCCATTCCGTGTTACTATAACAGAGTATGTGAGACTGGGTAACTTTAGAGATTTATTACAGTTCTGGAGGCTGGGAAGTCTGTCAAGGGACCACACCTGGTGAAGGCTTCTTGTTGTGTCATAATGTGGAAAGCATATGGCAAGAACATGGAAGGGAGATGGGAGGGGAGCATTAGGAAGGGGTCCAAACTAATCCTTTTCATCAGAAACACAATCCAGTGATAACAAACTCTATTCCATTGATAACCAACTCTATTCCATGACAATGGCATTAATGCATTCAAAAGGGCAGTCTTTGTGACCTAATCACCTCTTAAGGGTTCCACCTCTCAGCACTGTTGCATTGGGGATTGTCTCCAACACAAACTTTGGAGGACACATTCAAATCATAGCAAGAATGGATACATGTGACAAGATGAATCTCAAAACTTTTTTTTCCAGTAAAAGCCAGGCACGAAAGAGAAGCTGTGATTCTGTGTAAAGTTCAAGGACAGGCAAAATCTGTTGTGATAGAAATTAGAATAGGATTTGCCTATAAGGTGTCAGAATAGAAAATAACTACTAAGAGTGTGAGGGAGGTTTCCTGAGTAGTAGAAATAGTCAAGTACCACATGATGTTTTGGTCAACAATGGACCAAATGAGTTGGTCCTGTAAGATTGAGACCATATCTTTTTCTATGTTTAGATACATTTAAATATACAAATACTTACCATTATGCTACAACTGCCTACAATATTCAGTAATATGCTGTATAGGTTTGTAGTCCAGAGCAATAAGCTGTGTCATATAGCCTAGGTGTGTAGTAGGCTTATACCATCTAGGTTTAAGTACTCTGTTTGCACAATGACTAAATCGCCTAATGCATTTATCAGAACAAATCCCCATCAAGCCACATGTGGCTGTAGTTTATATATTGAGTGTTTGGTGGTTAAACAGGCATATACAGTTGTTAAAATTCATTAGGTTGTACACGGAAGATCTATGCATTTCTCTATACGTAAATTTTACCCCAATAAAAGAGAATTAGACTTGAAGGGAACAAATACACATACCTCCTTTAACTCAGCAAATTCTACTGAGAATTTGTCTCATGTCATTAAGCAAGTATATAAAAACTCAGTGCAGTGCTTATAATAGAAAAATATAGAAATAGAACTTAAATGCTCAGCAGTATAGTTAAATTATGGTAGCTCAAAACAGAATGCTCTATGGCCATGAAAAAAATAATGTTGAAATGTACTTTGACATGGGAAAATACAAAATGTGATGAATTATAAACATGAGTACAAATCCATTTTTGCAAACACTAAATATAACTGGATTTTTTGTTTAGCTTAATTACAGGCAAAATTTATGCTTTTCTGAGTCCTATATAGTATATAACAGTATATGTGTCTATAATTTGTGCCACTTAAATTTCTAGTTGTATTCTTACACATCTTTAATTAGATTTGGGACAGCTCCTACCACAGTGCCCAACTCTTAGAGTGCCAATGCTCATAGTCTGTTCTGTCTCCTCCATTTCTTTCCCTTCTACTCAGGCTCTCAATCTTGTATTCCTTTTTTCTCTCTGGAAAAAAATCTGGGAGCTTAGTTTTTCCATATCATTGATACACTGCCACCATTTAGTCCAGAGGAAGATACCCGTTTCTTCTTTTGGGCTTGAACTTTTCAGACTCCTAGCAGTGGTCTGCTTCCACTCACAGCAATCTAGTCCACACTCCTAGGTTTGTGCACTCTGCTCTTTCATGAAGGTGCAGAGTGACCTGGATGGGACCTATGTACCCTTGAGAGCTTCAAGGGCCAGTTTGTTGGTGCCTTGCTCCTGCTTGCAGGCCCTGGCCTCAGGTTCCAGGTGAGGTATGTGCACTTTGGGCATACCAGGCTGCTTCTCAGCCTCTGATTTTGGTCACATATCCACATTGTTCCAGCTGTGTTGTCTTTCTCTAGCACTGTCTTTGGGCTCACACCTTCTTTTCACCTACTTTTTATTCTAGGTTTTCAGATCCTGAGACTCTTGGCTATTTTCATATTTTGTACAAAGGTGGTATAGTACAGATAATAAGTTTGAATAGCCACCCCTCCTCAAAAGTATGTAAAAGTCCTAACCCCCAGAACCCTGTGAATATGACCTTTTGGATATGGAATCTTTGAAAATTAGATGATACCATCCTGAATTTAGGATGGCCCCTAAATTTGATGACAAGCAGCCTTATAAGAAAAGTGAGATATCTAACATACAAAAGGCCATGTGAAGGTGGAGGCAGAGCTTGGAGTTATGCCGCAACAAGCCAGGGTACACCCGGAGTCATCAGAAACTGGAAGAGGCGAGGAAAGAATCCTCCCTAGAGCTTTGAGGAGGCATGGCCCTGGCCATCCCTTAATCTCAGACTTCTGGCCTCAACTCTGATGGAACAAATTATTTTAAGCCGCCCAATTTGTGGCGATGTACTCTAGCAGCCACAGGAAATGAACACAGGTAGTAACTGGCAAAACATCTGTATCAGTCCTTCTCCTACCCCTACCGCTTGACCTGGTAGAAGGAACTGTGGTCTATGCGTGAAAGACATGCATGAAAGCCTGATGGTGAGGGCTGGTGTGGGTTCAATGCAGTCTGAGGAGTGATTCCAGGAAACTGAGTTTGGAAACAAATTAAGTGAAACCAGGAGGGAGGGAGGGGCATCCAAAATTAAGTGTGTGTGTTGTAGCAAGCTTGTTACCACTGAGGACAAGGGAGGTATGTTTTTGCAGGGATTCTCCAGGAGCTGTAGCAGTCCCACAACCACCCCAGAATCGTCTGTTCAAGGGTCAGAGGAGGGGAATACTTACTTCCTGGCTCCCTTTCCTCATTGGTCAAGTCACCTCGTTGGTCATTAACTGCTCATTGCTTGTGCTGCTTTCAGCTGTGCCTGCAAAAGCCGGAAGTGAAAGAAGGCCCTGGGCAGAATGTGAGATGTGCGGTGCCAGTGCTGGAGTTGGTATGACAGCTGTGGCTGGAGTAAAGGTGGGCTGGGGGGACTGAGGCGGGCCACCAGAGGTGTGACCTAGAGCACAGAAAGATGTGTCATCAGACTTGGATTGCAGTCTGTAACTTCAGGGAAATGCTCTCAAAACTCTCAGCATGCTTAATTTATAACGGATTTCCCAGATCCGATGAAGGTCTGATAAGAATGAATATGAGAGTGTTTCATAAACTGTAAAACACTAATGAATACCAACCAGTATTTCCCATTGTATATAATCCACCCAAACTGCAAGAGCCTATTTCTTCAAGTCTCAGACCCTGTGCTCCACTCCTTCTCCACTCCCCGCCTCATTCCTGACAGATCTTGTTACATCTCCAGCTGGTGTCCTACCCAGGCGACCTGCAGATGCAGGTTAAGGGGCAATTAAGTCTCTCGGAAGATGCTGCCCAGTGGAGGGACTTGGAAGGGAGAGAATAGTCTTCCCGGATACAGAAGGAACTCGCTCTCCTCAGAAGCATCTTTTCGTATAAGACCTAATTGCATCTTTCCTACTGCTCTTGCAAATGAAATTTAAATATTTAACAAGCACCCTTTGGGTGGCTGCAGTTTCCCCAGATGAGATCTCAAAGGGAGGCACCTACCTGGAGCCCACACAGTTAGCAGATTCTGTTCCTCTCCCTCACGTGCCCTCGCTTACCGAGCACTCAGGGTGGGTGGCCTGGGCTGTGGCTGCTGTTTGGTGCCCTTGCCATACAGAGCCTGGATGGGGCTGCTTCCATAGTTGGGCCAGATCCTGGTGGGTACCATCAAACCATGGATGCAGATGGGCCAACCCCATGGTTGATGGGGTCTGGAGCCAGATCTGATGTAGCTACCTACCACCAGAAATGGATGTTTGCCCCCGGGAGTAGAGCCTAACACCCCTAACAGGCCAAGTGGCTTCTTCTGTCTTCTTACTTTCTCTGATATGCGATGTCTGATCACAGGCCCCCTATTTTTCAGAAGAAATGTTATAGGAATAAAACATTAAACTAAAAATATATGTGTAACTATATTTTAAGTATATTTAACTATGATATAAACTATTATAACTATATAACACCTATATTTTATAAGCTAACTATATTATAACTATCATAAATATTAGTCAAATTTTCAACTGACAGATAGCTCCCACATATTAGGAGAATTGGAGGAGGTTTATAAGGGGACCCTTTACAAAGCAAGGGTGAGGTGTGCTGAACTGTGATTAGCAACAGTGGAGCTGTGATCACCCTTAGGCCTGATGGAATGAGGAAAGGGACCCTGAAAGAATTGTAACCTACAGGCTGCCTGGAGAAATATCATATGAACGCACTTAGAGAATGCTACCATGCTAGCCACTGGGGATTTGAGAGATGAAGGGAGATTCCTTGTGTTTAAGAAATTCTGCTTAGAAAGTGAAGCAGTTACCAAAGGCCATACAATAGGACAGGTGTTCTACATCTTACAGTTCAGATACCTGTAGTAGGAAAGAATAGTGCTCCCACTCTTGGAAAGCTGGCCAGAAAGGGATTACTAGAAG
This sequence comes from Pan paniscus, assembly GCF_029289425.2. Lineage (NCBI taxonomy): Eukaryota > Metazoa > Chordata > Mammalia > Primates > Hominidae > Pan > Pan paniscus. The sequence continues at coordinate 54,513,614 of NC_073254.2, read as the reverse complement.
ACATCACAGATGATAGCTGAAATGAATTTAGGAGGTGTTATTTAGATAAGCTTTAGGTAGAAGGAGCAGCATCTGTGTACAGTCAGTGGTATTTGGATTCCTGCCACGTTTTGGGAATGGCTGGAGTTTTGACAGCTGCCAGTAGGGGTAGGAGAATAAAAGGAGGTACCCCATTCAGTGACTTTCCAAGACCTACCTCTCTGTTCCCACTTTGGTCAGATGCAGAGGATTAGGGGAAGCTGCCAGTAAAGCCATTGTGAGGCTGGACACCCCATGCAGCTGATGGCCAACCCAAAAAGTCTGAGTAAGCTGCTCAAAGCTGTGGTGTAGATCTACCAGGCCTCCTCCTGCTTCCTTCCTTGGAGTCTCTCGAGTACAGGCAGACCTGAAAAACCTGAAGGTTTGTGCAGTATGGGACTGAACAGCCTCGGGGTCTAGAAATGAGGAAGCCACATCATCTCTCTAGTTCTTACCTGTGCTCAGACTTGTTCCTGCAGGCATGCTGAGGGCCCCAGAGGCCCTTCCTGCTGACCCCAATTATTAGGCTGTTTCTTCCATGCCAGTAGCATGTAAGAATCAATCCAAGGTCAAAAAAAATCAATATTTAAAATGTACTCTCAGGTTATCTACCTATCTACCTCTTAATATTTCTACCACTCTTAAAGAATTTTGAAAGTCTTTTGACCAGATGACACCTGATAAAGTACCTATGTTGAAGGGGAAAGCTATTAACCTAGTATCTATTATTCCTGGCAGTACAGATGTTTCCTTAAAGATGGAACGTGGGACTGACAAAATTTTGAAAAGGGAAGAGAGAAGATGGAAAGATGTTAGGGTGTAAGATACTGAATTAGGGAGGACCCATGAGCTTCGAGGATTCTCTGTGGATAGGAGAGATCATGCAGTGAAGACCAAGATCAGTTTGAATTCATCAAATAGTTACTTAATTCTTCCTGTCTTGGTTCCACTCTTATCTGGCTGGGACTGATACACATATTTCACTGGAAACCTACCTGGGGCAGAGCCCCATGGCAGTTACTCTGTACTCCATTTAGCCTGCTTGGGAAATGTAGTTAAAACTGTGTGAAAAGGGGTATCATCTTGATAGCCATGGCAGGGTGCTTGATAAGAATATGGTTCCCTGCCAAGCCATTGTTTCTTTATCTTGGGGGATGGGTGGAAAAGTAGAAGGGAGGTGCTCAAGACCTTTGCAGGTAGAATGTCAGGGAGGACTGGCTCAGACTTAAGTAGGACAGTCAGTGTGGAGGACATTGTGGCCTTTGGGCTGGTCACTGAACCCCATAAGCCTTAATTTCTCCTATCTGAAGTTGGGTGAATAATATCTAACCCTCTCATATAGGTTTGGAAGGAAGAGAGATGTTAAGCCAACAGGGCGTACCGAGGGGCTAAACTAACAGGTGTTCATTCCTTCCTACAAGATTAATACTATAAAAACAAACAGGAAAATGTCAAAAGTGATGAAACTCTAAAGGGCAGAAGGGAGGAGCTGTTGATGTGCGTATGCTGTGGGAGAATAGAGGAGCATGAATAAGAGTATCTGTTTCATGACAAATGTGCAGCATCTTCATGATTAAAACCAGGGCAGTGCAGAAG